>NC_134533.1:40388317-41005817 GCF_050624435.1 Tenrec ecaudatus
TATTTTAGATTGGGAAAGAAATTGACTTATGAATATTCACTGTACCCAGAAGAGTGTCAGTGTTTGGCTATTAGGCTCTATTTCTCTCCCTTTCCTCTAAGCTCCATGAAGCCATAATTCAATTCTGTTTTGCAAAATGACACATAACACGTGCAAAAATATACTTAATGAGTAAACGATCAACTCAAGATTTAGGTCAAGTTATCTCAAAGATCTGTGTTGAAATAAGTAGAGCCAGAAGGTTCTTTAGAGGAGAGGTTGATGAGACTCCATGCATCTCACATATTTTTGACATGCTAATCAGGAGAGAGCAGTCCCTGAAGAGACACATCATTCTTGTTAAGGCAGAGGGTCAAGAAAAAAGAAGACCTTTAACGGGGTGAATGGACATCGTGGCTGCTACATAGTGGCTCGAACATAGGGACAAGTGTGAGGATGGCCCAGAACAGTAGGAGTTTCCTTCTGTTGTACATCGGTTCGCTACAATTTAGGACAGACTAAATGGCACCTACAAACAACTGCCCCCAAAGTCTTAGGCTAGATGAAATAAAAAGATAAAACCAGTTATCAAATCTGGAAATTTTTCAATTATATTCAATGGATTTGTAAATTGTATTCAATGGATGTTAATAATTAATGGGAGTTGAAATTTTAGAAGTACATAAGTTGGCTGTTAGTTGGTGGCTAGGAAACAAGAGATAGGATTCGGGGATATGAACATATTGGTAGTGGAAAGAATCAATGGGTAAAGGAGATGAAAAAGAGAATTGCTGATGAGACAATGTTGAGGTGACCTTTCTGGGTTACTGGGATCCCCAGCATTGCTTGTGGTTAAATGTAAGTATCGGAAATGAGGTAGTGATGACTGACCTTACAAGAAAGTCTTTAAGATCCCTTCTAATAAAAAAGTCTGTCATTGAATCCATCCAGTTTTCGAAAGGAGATTGTTCTATTAGACCAGTGAGTCACAAAATTTCTTCCAGGGGACATTTGGCACATCTAGAGGTTTCTTTGGTGATCAAGCTATCTTCATCTAAAGCAGTGGTGCTCAACCTTCCTCATGCTGTGACCCTTTCATACAGTTCCTCATTTGGTGGTGACGCCCCCGCCCCCAACCATAAGATTATTTTCGTTGCTACTTCATCACTGTCAATTTGCTGCTGTTATGAATCAGGCGACCCCTGTGAAAGGGTCATTCGACCCCCCCAAAGGGGTCACAACCCATGGGTTGAGAGCCGCTGGTCTAAAAGGTAGAAATCAAGTATGCAACTAAACGTTCTACATTGGCCAGGACAGGACCACAGCAAAGACTCATCCGTGTGAAATATAAATAACGCTGCGGTTAAGGACCCTTTATCCACAAACTGCTGAGAGAACAACAGTGACACATTGTACAGTGAATCTACGTCTTCAGAGTTTTCCACTGTCTTTCCATGCTGAAAGCTGTGTTCCCGATTTCTCTAGGTCTCACAGCCAAATCAAACTTTAAAAAAACGCAGGAGCAGTGAAAGCACGATGTAATACTTCAACCCGAAGACAAAATTCTGAAATTATCAACTTTTTATAACTATATATACATATTGTACAAAGATTGCTAAACTTAACATGATTTATTCACACTTTGTCATATTCCAAAGTCTGTTCTATGTATTCTCAGTGAAGTGATCGTGGAAACTTTCTTAGCAACGATATTGTACTTTATTATACACTGTGTCGCAATATATGTGACCTGACTGGAGTCACTGGGGAATCACAGGTCTGCAGAACATAAGGTGTTCTGACTTTTTAAACAACAGAGAAATCTCACCGGTAAAAGATCATTTTTCTTCATGGCATACAATGTCTGCTTATTTTACAACTAAATAAAATTAAAACCTGAATGAACAATGGCAGGAAGGAAAAATTATCCTTTTCATTTTCTATCAATAGGATCAATGTCCTTTCAATTCAGTCAACGAAACCTCTGATCCAGTCCAAAAAGCAGTAAGTCTTATTGTTTTCAGGAACTTGAGAAGCTTATTTGAGTGAAAATGATGGAGGCAATTATACACGTGTGTGCTGGCCCCCAGGCTAATGCAAATGAAAAAGGACTGGCGCTTGAAAAGCCCTGGCCCCGGAAAACTTTAAAGCATTTTTGAAATTGTATTATTTGTTTACTTCTACAACTTGTTCGCCGCCCCCCACCTCAAAAAAAAAAGTCTAAGGAAGCTCTGAGTGTTTTTATAATCTGCAGCCTTTTGTCTCATGTCTATAAATATTTCATAGACTGGGTGCTAACTGCTAAATTATTAAAGATCATTTTAAAAAGAAAGACGGAACTGCCTGGTATCCTCTAACACCCTGTGAATTACCTTGAAAGCTATTTCCATAACTTACTAATACCATTAGATAGCAGGGCATACACTCTCTGTATGGCTCATTTCTATTTAAAGATACTACAATTGCAGAAAATTGTTTATTTGGGTAGAATGGAGCCCTGGGTGGAGCACTTATTTATTTATTTAGACTTTCCGGAATCCAATCACTCTTCTGCAAACACTCCCATTTCTCTTCGAAGAATTTCTTTCCACAAGCTCCAATCCTGATACTCTTCTTTCCACCAAGAAGATGCTGTCATGTCTCAGATACAGGGAAGATCTTGGCTGATTTAGGAACTCAACGTGGGCCATGCATGGACTCTCTGGAATACGATTCTTAAGAAGTGAAACTAGAATTGAAGAGACATTTGGAGTTGAGTCATCTTGATGCCAGACCCATAGTCTCACTTCTAATGTTATGAGACAGTATTTAGTTCCTGGTTCCTAGCTCTCTTCATCTCCCTGTCTTGATGCTTGCCTCCAGCCTGAATGTTGAGTTGCTATGGCTGCATCATAAACCACCCCCTAATGTCTAGTTTAGGAGAAACTAGCTGAGGTTGCTCAGCAGAGACAGTTTGATTTCCCTCTCTACTCCTTTTCAGTTGGGCTGGATTGAAGGCTTGGGACGGCCCAAAGGCTGACTCCCAAGTCTGGCATCTGGTCAGGAAAGACTCAAACAGCTGGGGGCTCAATAAATGGGGCTCCTGAGCCATCCCTCACCACCTCTAAGAGGTCGGTCCTGCAGGGTGTCTTCAAGGTGGTTGGTTGACATACGTCAGCTCAAGGCTCCAAATGCCTGTCCCAAGAGAGAGAAAGCCATGTAGAGGCTTGATCTCCTTTCCTAACCCAGCCTCGGAAGTCACTCACTGTCACTGCTGACACCCCTTTGGTTGAAGCGCTGTAAATATGGTCATAGTTACCCAGGGCTGCTGTGATACAGAGGCTACAAGTTGGTAGCTTCAAGACATGTTTTTTCTCATAGCTCAAGAAGCTAGAAAACTAAAATCAGGATGGGTATCTAGCCTGCCGCCCTTCATTGTGTCTTTCAGTTTCTCATAGCGGGCAGCAGTCCTTGTAGATGTATCTGATTGCATTGTCTGTCCTTCTGTTTCTTGCTGTGGTCTCTGTGCCCATTGTGTTCTTTTTATAACTCAGAAGTGATTAGATTTGGAACCCGCCTTACTCAGGTATGACATATTAATAGAGTCAAGAAAACCCTATTTTCAAACAGGATCATAGATACAGATATATGGGCCAAGATCTCAATATCTATTTTGGAGGGAGTGGACACAGTCAGTCCAAGCAAAAGTCTACCAGGGCTCAAGGGGAAGGAATGTGGATTTCATCATGACTGCCATCAACTCTTGGTGGCGTAGAGTCATCAACTCCTGGTTGTGGGATAAAATACATGTATTGGTGTGATCATTTTTGAAAATTTAAATCTACTGCACAAAGCCTCTGACTGATGTTACCTATTACTTTTCAGTGAGCTTCCGGTGGCTGAAGTTAGCGAGGGGTCAGTTTCTATTACTTATAACCAAAGGATCCCAAACTAATGGAGTAGGGGTCCATGTTACTAATCCCTGGATAATTAATTATTGCTTTAATGTGGCATATTAATTATCATCACCAAGACGCTGGTACTTATTCATTCATTAATTTCTAGACACACCTGTGTGACGACAGGTAGGCTTTACTTCATTGGTGAATGAATCAAAGGAGTTTTTCAGCCTTACTCCACTGCTGCTAGCTGGACATGATTATAAGAAAATAGCGGAGGCGGAGAAAGGTTAGTTGGCTTATCACAGATGGCAACGGGGAGTGCAGTGCTTCCAGACACAGACTCGCAAGTGTCCATTCCCTGGGCCAGCACTTTGAAATCACATAAAAATACCAGGAAAAGATAAGCAGTGTGAGCCAGTCATTGCAGGAGCTAAACACTAGTGAGTTCAACGAACCCTTAGGGCCTGTGGTTGATGTGGAAGACCAGAAGAAAAAGGTGGAGAGAGAATGGCAGGATAGAGGTCTGGCTACATATTAGCGTATGGTTTTATCTTAACCAGGCTTATTTAAAGAATTGGCATATTAGAGGTGCCTGAGTTTGTGTGTGTGTGTGTGTGTGTGTGTGTGTACACCAAACAAATAAACAACCCCATTGCTGCCAAGTCAATTCTAAATCATAGCAACCCTATAGAACAGAGTAGACAGCCCTAGAGGTTTCTAAGGCTGCCACGTTTTACAGAAGCAGACTGCTTCCTGTTTCTCCTGCAGAGCTGCCGGTAGGTTTAGGGAAGTTTTGATTAGCAGCTGAGTACTTAACCACTGAGCCACCAGGGCTCCTTTTGTACATGTGTTTGAGTGCTTTGATCTGGAAGCATGCTTTAGGGTGAGGGTGCCCAGTTTAAAACCTTTTCAATGTATGTTACAATAAACATCGTCGGTCAGTTACCAAAATATACTCCTAAACAGATCAGAATTTTAACAGGCAGGATGATGCGAAAAACAGCCCAGGATGCAATTAATATGTAGACACTGAGGTGGCTTTACCAAAAACGAAAATGTGAAAATAAATAACGCAGTGGAGGAAGAAATTCATTTTGTTTCTAGGACTACTCCAACCTCCTTCTTTAATTTATTAGCTAATTTCCGAGATCCCAGAAGGGTCTCAAAGATTTTTTTTTAACTTAATTGTGTAATCGACCATTTGCACAGCCAAAACTCTTATTAAAGAAGTTCTTAGAGATAAAAGGGAAGAGGATAATCTATGCCTTGAGTCCAGCCGGTGATACTTTCCAAGGTTCACCTTTTCTTTTTCGTTCCAGTACTGGATTTCCATCTTTGTTCCCACCCCCGCCTCTCACCTCCTTCTCTCCTTCGGGTCCCTTCCAGAGGCTGCTCTTCTCAGTGACAGGCCTCTCCACGGCTGCTCTTTGTGACCACCGGCTGTGTTGGGAGACTGTTGGGGTCTTGCTTTTCTTCATGCCTGTCAAAGGCCATGGAGTGTCGAAGGCGGAACACACAGGCTGGATCAACACGGACCCCAGACGCCCTCAAGAGCACCTCAGTAATACTTGCCACGAGCTCCCTTTTACACACAGCAGCTCATCCGAAGAAAATGATATTGAACGGCATTTCGCACGAAAGATCCATGCAAACATAGAAAGGGAGCAAAGAATTACTTCAAACACCTTGGTCTTTTAACCTTTCGTTATGCATGAAGCCATGATCAGAACCCCGGGACATCTTACAAGGTTCCATTCAGAAGCTCAGAGGGCCTAAAACTGGGGGGTTTCAGAGCGCCTCCTGGCAATAGCATTTTAAACTATCTTGCAGAACATTCTCTGTATGTGGATAAACATCTGTTAGGACTAAGTTTTCAAAGTGATGATCATTAAAAGGGTATTAGTGAAATATCCTATTAACAAATCATGCAATTGACCATCATTCCTTGTATTTTTTTTATCCTATTTTTTTTAGCAACTGGTTGCTAGATTTTGATGTATGGCACAGCAGGCATTTTGTTTTCTAATGCCTTAGTGTGATGTTACATTTTGTTTTTTGAAGTTTGCATTTTAACCCCTGCGTAAGTGCAGTCCCATGGAACTAAACAGCATACATAAGTCTCACTTTATCATCTGCATTCTCTCTGCATTAGGTGTAACACTGGCATGAAAATCAGAACCCCAGCTCGAATTTTTCCAGCTGTCTCTGTCGCCCTGTGATCTTTTGGAACAAATTTTCTAGCCTGTTTGAAAAGGCAGACTTCTCCTAACCCCCCAGTCCCCTCCTCCCCCTCCCCTCTTTGATTGTGCTTCGGCATTTTGCCAGCCTGAGACATGGATTAATATGAACAGAATCACAGACTTTTCTGAACATAAGTCATTTACGTGTGTTTTGTGGCAGATACCAAGCACGAAAAGGCAGGCCGCTGTTGCCTTTGTGCAGAGTCTGGGCAGGGTTTTGATTTCGCCCCGAGTCAAGAACAAAGCAACCTCTGACGTTTCCTGAAACTCAGCCTGGATGGAAGGACTTTTAATGATTTCACAAACTGCTAGCCTTCAGCCGACTGCAGAGCTTTGCTGTTGTTGTTTTTTACTTCTTACGTTTTCTCCTTCCATGTTTCTTGATTTTTACCTTAGGAGGCAGGGCTATTTTTGTTCTTCATGATCTTCTACATGTTTACATTCGAGAGCAAATTTGTAAAATCATTTGGCCACCAGCAGATGTGCTATTCGGTGTGTGGGGAGGGTGGGGTGGGGGAGGAGGTAATGTGGAAAGAGCCTTTAAGATCATGCCAGTGCCAGATCTACATGGCATTTCCCATTGAGTGGGCCAATTCCATCCTCTGAGTCTGAATAATTTAGAGGAGACGTGATGTCATTGTCTACTCAGAGATAAATGGAAAGGAGCCTGGGTGAAGAATTTTGGAGTGGTCTTTGTAAAAATAGTAATTAAAAAAGAAGCATTACATCATATACTGAGACTTTCGGTGCATCCCATATGCTTTCCTCATTTTACCCAATAGTATTCATAAAGGTCTAGTATTTCTGTTTCATTATTTTTGAAGCACTGTTTGATGACACTGGTTTAACAGTTTTTCACAGTTCACTGCTTCAGTTTTCATCAAATTATAGTTCCAGTTACACAAGACACTTTCTTCATCAATTTCCATATGCCTCAAAGACATGCAGGAACTAGGTTTGCCAAGAGCAGATTCAGATAGCAGATCATAGCTGTTAGTTAGTACAGCCTTGTCTAAGATAAAAGCAAGCCTTAAAAATCCACCAGGCCAAGCCCTAAACACACTCATATTTGTTTAATTAGATTAACCTGCCTATATGATGAAGGCTGATGATTACCACGATTTTAATTTTGACATGCAAATCTTACAGTAAGATAAACACTGGCCAAGGGCTCTTCCATATGTTACATATCCCAGCTGGTGGAAAAGCAACCGCTATACAATTGCCAAAGAACTGCCAAGTTCCAAAGAATTCTCGCCTTCCCCCTCCCTCTTACACTCTACAACTCTCCCATGTTATTCCCATCACATCTTGGACCCCCTGTTGTTAAAGGAATGTCCATTTTAGGAGCTACAATACATTCTAGACAATCTGAAGTATCAAACAAGTGTCATATCAACAACGGGTGCTAAAGTGCAAATATCAATTAATCATCACTTCTCAAGAGAACTTCAGTTGACTTGTTTTGCTTATGAATTTCAGCCAGGGTATGGAACCAGTTTGAACTAGTTCAGTCATGGACAACAATAAGCGCCTGGTTGAGTAACCCACAGTCTTGGAGTTGATTCCAATTCATAGCAACCTGATGGGACAGAGCAGAATCGCTCTCTAGATTTTTTGAAGCTGAAAATCAGAAAGCTTCATCTTTCTCCCACTGAGCAGATGGTGGGATGACCTTGCATTTAGCAGCCCTAGGTAGGCATGATCCATTGTGCCACTCGGGTATTTTTAAAACGTGGAGAAAGCAGAAGGAGAGCTCGAATAAGGAAAACCACAGGTTGAAGGTCTGGACTGTGATACTCTTTCAGGACACTGGTGGGGGAGATTGCGTTCGTGCTATTAAGGTTGGGAGTGAAACACATTCAAAGCCTCCTTGGCTGCATCTTTGAGAGGGGCGCTAATGCTTCTGATTCTAGTGGTCAAGAGATTTGGTTGCTTTGCAACCCACACATCGATCTTGATTTCCAGGAGGGAGATTAAGTTTCCCACTCAGATTACCATTCCAGGCGCCTTCATTTTGCAATTTTGAAGACATCCCAGTTTCACTTCATGGGTCATGACTGACCTGGGAAGAACTAGTTCGAAGCTAGTTCTTGATTTCAACAATACAGGAACGGACTAGAATGGCAAAACAACAGCCTTTAATTTATGTTTTAGGTTATTGCTCATGTTGCAAGAGAGGGAACTAATCTAATTGGTGCCAAGGTGACAAAAAATGAAATAAAACTATTTTGACCTTTAAAGCATCAATTCTTTCATTCCTATAACGATGATGATCAGCAGAGATTTCTTAATACGCTTTAAGACAGATGAAGCCTTAAGGAAGTCTTCCCTTGAGGTTGGCTCTAAGATTGTAAATATGTTTACAGGGGCCCCAAAGCAAGTATTCGGAATTGACAACTTGAAACTTGTTATGATCTGTCATGAAACGGGTCTGACTCAGAGTAAGAACAGCACACTGTCCAGCCGGCCCCGTCCTCACAGTTGTGTGCGTGGGTGCATTGTTGCCGGCACGCTGTCACTCCGCCTCATGCAGGGCCTTCCTCCTTTTCGCTGCTCTGCGACTTGACCAAGGAAAATATCTTTTTTCCAGGGACGAGTCTCCCCTGAAGTCTTCCCGCCCTCATTTTCTAAGGAGCATTCTGGTGTACTTCTTCGAAGACCGATTTGGTGGCTCTTCTGGCAGTCCATAGTAAGTTGAATAGTTTCCATCAACACCAACATGTAAGTGCATCAGGGCTCCTTCGGTCTGACCTATTCGATGTTTACCTGTCACATGCACATTGGAAAGACAGTGGCTTGGGTCAGGTATACCTTGTCCTCAAAATGACAATTTTGCTGAACACTTTAAAGCGAACTTGTGCAGCAGATTTGCCCAATGCAATATGTCTTTTGCTTTCCCAGAAAGATGAAATCATTGGCCGCTTCAGTCTTTTCTCCACTTATCATAATGTTACCTATTGGTCCAGTGAAGATAATGGTTTTCTTTATATTGAGCTGTAATTCACACTAAAGGCTCCAGTCCTTCATCTTCCTCAGCAAACGCCGGAGTGTCCTCTCTCTTAGCGAGCAAAGTGGGGTCCTCCGCATGTTATAGGCTGTTCATACGCCCTCCTCCAATGCTGCTGCCACATTCTTCTTCATGTTGTCCGGCTTCTCTGATTATCTTCTCAGTGCAGCTATTGAGGAAGCATTGAGGAAGCAAAGGATACGAACCTGGCTCACCCCTTTCCTAGTTTTAAACCATGCGACGCTCCGTCCCTTGTTCTGTTTAAATGACTGGCGCCTGGTCCATGTACAGGTTCCACATGGAGACAATGAGGTGCTCTGGAATTCCCTTTCTTCTCAAAATCTGTTCATAAATTTTTTTAATGAGGCAAGCACTCAAATGCCTTCACATAGTAAATAAAACACAAGTAAACATTTTTCTAGTGTTCTCTGCTTTCAACCAAGATCCACCTGATCTCAATAACAGTATCCCTCGTTCTCATGTTCTCCTGAATCTGGCTTGCGTTTCTGGCAGCTCTCTATTGATGCGCAGGTTCCGCCGTTGTTGAATGATCTTTCGCAAAAAGTGTACTTGCATGAGATATAAATGATATTGTTTGATCATGTTTACACTCTCTTGGGTCACTTTTCCTTGGAATGGGTACAAAGATGGGTCTTTTCCAGTCAGTGGGCTGGGTCTTTCATGTTTTTTGACATCAATGAGTGGGTGTGTCGTCAGCTTCTTAAAGCATTTCAGTTGACGGAAAGTTCCGTTGATTGCTGGAGCCTTGCGCTTGGGGGGTTAGTACCTGCAGCACAGGTTGGGCTTTCGGTTCAGGACCATTGGTTCTTAAGCATATGCCAGCGACATAGCCTCCAAGAGCACAGCGACAGAAAAGCCCCACAGTTTGAAAAACGGACAGACAAGCGGCGGAAAACTTATATAGCATTTCTTTTAGAGAAATTGTTTCCATTGTGTCATCGGCATGGAAAGATATTTGATGACATGAAGAGGTGTTCTTAAGTTGTATTCATTTGAGCAAAAAAATATGCTGTGCAAGTCATCAAATATGAGAGAAGAGGGAAAACTGTTACTTCTTAATTCACTTCTCTGTGTAATTTCCACCGCTCATCTGTTGTTTGTCCTACTCTGGGGGCTTGGGTGGGTGTTGCGGTGTTCTGGAAGCTAGGGCACTGATACTTAAAATTCCAACAGGGTCAGGGTGGTGAACAGGTTTCAGAAGAGCTATCGGACTAGAAACTGACCAGGAAGAAGGAGGAGGTGGTCTACTTCTGAGGGGTTTGCCGCCGAAACTTTTATGAATGGCATCAGAACATCGTCAGACGTGCTGCCGGGACATGAGCTGCCCCCGTTGAAGGTGCTCGGAGCCTTCAGTGAAATGGATTGACACGGTGGCTAGGTTCAAATGAGTTTGAATATAGCAACGATTGTCAGGAAGGCGTAGGGTAGAGGAGTGAGTGCTTCATTCTGTTGTACATAGGGTCTCTATGACATGGAACCAACTTGACAGAACCTAACAACAACATACTCAATTTATTTGCAATGACCTTGTTAGCTTGATGTTCAAACAACTAAAAGCAGGTTGTAAATCTGTATAATAACTGTATTATGTGGTAAATCAGACATTGTTCTAAGCTCTGTAAGATAATTAAATAAGGAAAAAAAGATAATTAAATAAGGAGCACCAGTGCTATAGTGGTTATGCATTGGGCTATGGATCCTCAAGGTCAGCTGTTCAAAACCACCAGCCACTCTGCAGGAGAAAAACCAGGCTTTCTACTCCTGTAAAAACAAACAGTCTCAGAAATTCCCCGGGGCAGTTCTACCCAGTCCTATAGGGTCACTGTGAGTCGACACTGGCTCCATGACAGTGAGTTTGGTTTTGGTTTTTAACAACTCTGTGAAGTAGGTATTTCAATATCTACTTTTTACACAGAAGAGGCCCAGGAATACAGGTTTAAAGCCACATGTTCAAGGTTGCATAGCTAATAAGGGGCAGAGATAAGACTCAACCCTTTGTGCTCAGCCACCATATATCCTCACTCTGAAATGTAGTCTTTTTCTTTCTTTTTGCTATTCTGTATTTTCTATTTTTCCAAAACCAGTCAATGGAATACTTTCGAGGATAATTTTTTTTAGTTTCTCTACTGAGTAATTTTTAAAAGCAGATTTTTTAAATAAAAAAAGCAGATTTTACTATACCACTGTGGGTGCTTGTTAACCGCCTTACTCTAAACACCCCCTCTGTCTCCTGCCCCCGGGTCCGCCGTGAAGCCTAGATCTTGGCTATTCTCTGCTCCTGTGCAGGCTGGGCTTACTTGCTTCTGGGTGGACACTGTTGAGTCAGAGAGACAGAAGAAGAAATGAACGGAGCTTTCCAAATGTGAAAATGCCAAGGAAGAAGGAAGGGTAGAAGAGACGAGGGGCCTCCATAAGGTTTGTGGGGAAAAATGCAATTGAAAGTAGGATTTCCCCCCCTTGAACTACTCGAAGCACCTTTGGTATAATCGGCATTACATTGTCCTTTAAATTGCTCTTAAATAGCCCGTTGCATCTTTTCTTGGCAGTCTGAGCTATGGCGATTCAGTTTGTGCCAATCAGGTACCCGAAAGTGGGAATATGAGTCATACAATAGGTTTGTCCAGGGTAAGGAGATTGTCTCTCACTTTCTCTGTCTCTCTGTCTCTCACTGCCATCCAGTTGATGCCCACTCACAGTGACCCTATAGGACAGGGTGGAACTGCCCCGTGGGTTTCTGAGACTGTTACTGTTTATGGGCCACAGCATCACTCTTGCATTGAGAAGACAATATTCTTATTTTTAGTCCATGCCTTTATAGGAGCATATATATTTTTCCATGATTTTCACCAACCAACAAAGAAAACATAAAAAAAATTCCTCACACTACGGCATAGACTATCAAAGTATAAGTTAACTAGTTCTGACGGAATGTATCCTAATGGCATAGTGGTTAAGAATTGGGCTGCTAACTGCAAGGTCAGCAGTTCAAAACTACTGCTCTGCAGAAGAAAGACTGAGCTTTCTACTCCAGTAAAGCGTTGCAGTTTCGGTAACCCAGATGGCAGTGTACCCTTCTTATAGGGGTCCCTACGGGTTAGCAGTGACTGAGTGAGTTCTGAGGGTAATAGGAGCCCTGATGGCACAGTGATTATGCATCGCTGACCTCAAAGTCAGTAGTTCAAAAACACAAGTTGCTCCAAGGGAGGTGGGCAGTTCTTTCCTATCCTATGGGGTCACTATGAGTTAAAATTGACTTGATGAAAGTGAGTGAGTTCAGATGGACAAATACAAAAAAATTGAGGAAGCATCAAAAACTTTAAGGGAAATTACATTTATGGCATTTGTATTGCATATGAAATAAAAATAAGTACAGCTGTATGCCAAAAAAAGTTGCAAAGCATTGAATGGCAGGCAATATGGTTGTAAGGCTCTGTGTCTAAACAGTTGTACTAGCAACATGTAGTATTTATTTGTTGATGAGATTCTTTGCAAGACCAGGCAATTCTAAATGATGTGGGGATGACCTGGAAATCTAGGAAGACTGGAATATACAGTCTGAATTTCAAGACTGGTCATTTTTGTTTTTATTACATAGAATTTATTCAAATCAGTTGAAACGATCTATGTCTTCCTATGCTTGACTTCTCCGAAATGCACCCTAGGAAGGTTGCCATATCTCTACTTCTATGCAATACCTCCCAAATGGCCACCCTTCATCCACTCGAGTCCCCTGAAATCCACTTTCCATGCTGGGGAAGAGTGACCTTTCCAAAACACCAATCTAATTATGCTACCCTTTCTACTTAAGATCCTTAAACAGCTTCCCCTTCCCTCAGGATAAAGTCAAACATCTTGAACGGAGCCTTAGCTGTGACCTTCAAAGGTCTTTAAGGTGGCCCTGCAATCTGGCTTCTACCCACAGCTCTACCCAGACCTCTCACGCCATGTGTGCCCTTACCCTCGGCATTCGGGTCCCACTGGCTTCCTCTGACCAGAGGGTATCCTTGGGTTCTTTCCCCCATTGTCTTTGCACCAGGCACCTCTCCTTTCCACAGACGAAAGCTTTCCTTTGCACCAGGCACCTCTCCTTTCCACAGATGAAAGCTTTCCTTTGTTCCAGTGACCTCTCTTTTTCACAGATACATTTTTTTCCTTTTTACCTTTTATTATTGGTCGATCTCTCCCTATCCCTATTTGATTAAAAACTCCATATTGTGGGAATTAATTTCCTTCTTTTTGTAACATCAGATCATCAGTTGCCATTTATAAGGTCACCCCTGGCGAATATTTTCAACGTAGATTTCCAGGTCCTTGCTTGCTGAAAGTGAAAAAGACTTGAGGGACCTGCTGATAAAGATCAAAGATGACAACCTGTAGGATGGATAACACCGCAAAATAAAGGAACCCCAAATCCTCACAACTGGACCAATAGGCATCGTGATAAACGGAGAGGAGACTTAAGCGGTGAAGGATTTAATTTTACTCGAACCCATAACCAACCTCGTGGAAGCAGCAGCCATGAAATCAAACCATGTATTGCATCGGGCAATTCAGCTGCATAAGAGGGTTATTGTTGTTTTAAAAAAGACCAAAGATGTTATTTTGAGGATGGAGGTGTGCTAACCCAAGCCATTTTCAGTCTCCTCATATGCATTGAAAAGTTGGACAATGAATAAGGAAAACCACACAAGAATTGATGCTTTTAAATTGACGGTGTTGGCAAGGGACATTGTATATACCATGGAGTACCAGAAAAATAAACAAGCATTTCTTGGAAAAAGTACAGGCAGTCCGGATGGTGAGACCTCATTTCATGTACTTGGAACATGTTATCAGGAGCAAAGAGCCCCTACGGAAGTATGCCATGTGTATTAGAGGATCAGCAACAGAACAGGAAGATCCTCCTACGATGCATTGCATCTCAATGGACCAAAATACCAGTGAGTGTGAAGATGGGTCAGGACCGGGTAATGTTTGGTTCTGCTGTACGTGGGAGTGTTGTGAATAGGAGTTGACTTTGCGGCGCCTATCACTAGTAAAAGACCGTAGCATGGAGTACGCTCTGTGCCCGGCACACAGAGCACAGCTGAAGACTCTGGTTGAACAATTGAACCAATATATTTATATAGTGATAAATGAGTTTGAGATCCTGCTGGTCTCTCACATTCAATTTCTTAAAAATTGTATTCATTAATTTATTTTTACTGAGAAGAGAAAGTATATTATATAGCACTTACTTGAAATATTGATATAGCTTATCCTACCTTGTCAAATTGAATTATTAAAGTGGAAAACCCCCACATACGTTTTCTTTAATCAGGTTATTATGGGCTTTCTACACTGCCCATAATTCAGTAAAGATTACTTCGGCTTTTATTTCAGTGAGAATGCCCATTTTCCAGGACAAACCTATTCCAAGTAATTGAGACGACAATATGAGGGAAGAGTCCATAAGCATTAATTGATCACAGAGGTGACACAGCTCATTAGGATAGACACGGAGTGGATTACTCAATGAGCAAGGTAAGCACGGGTTTACCTGTGCTCATTTCCTAATCAGAAATGAGAAGTTTTACAAGGATTTCACCATATCAAATACATGACACTATTCACTATACGTGAAACTGTTCACTACAGATAAGTAAATAGACACCAGTAAGTCAGTATTTACCTTCTTTATTGGATACTCCATCATATCTTGTTTACAGCAAGATTCGGTAGGAAGGTGCTGTGGGGTTGGGACAGAAAGATGCCAGCCATTACTAGAAGCGTAATCTTCGAGGTGATGACAAAATGTGAGACTTCATGAGGATTTATTATCCTTCTTATTGGATAATCTGACACTGGATGGACATAAAAACTGGAAGAACTAACTCATGCTATGTATTATCTAGCTTAACTTTAAAAAATTAATTATCGCATACATAATTCTTGCCTGATTTCTTGATATATACGTTGGCTACTAAGTATGGAAAGAATTAATGTCTTTCAAAATTTTAAGATTGTGGCAATTATATAATCTGGTGTCATTTTGAGAGCTAAAGAGTGTAGGGGTGGAGTCTAGCCTATCAACCAGGAGATAGCCAATGAGGCCTCTCTGTGGGCATGGCCTTCTCCGAGGATTCTGGGAACTCTGGTGTTCCTCCTTTGAGGCAGGAGACTCTCTCTGCTCACTCCCTTGGAGGTTCTCTACTGACAAGGCTCACTCCCTGTGAGACATCCCTGTGGAGAAGACACATGGAGAGAGGCTAAAGGAGCCAGACTTCAGGAGCAGGAGAAGACACGTGGAGAACCCTGCCAGTGCTGAGATGTTTACATCACCACTGGATCCGCAAGACTTTCCCCCCACTGATCTGTGATCTTCCTGCATGTGGCGTCACTTTCATGTGTCTCATGAGTCTAAAGGGAACTTTATACATTGGTTTCAGACCTAAGGGCTAATGTTGGACTTATGGACTTGATCTGCACTGGGATGTGTTGTCAATATTCAACTGCTCTTGTTTATGAAGCTCTCTCTTACACATATGAATCTCCCTGGATTTGTTTCTCTAGTCTACCTGGACTAACACAAAGATTTTCACCACACCTAGCTTATTACTTGAGGGGAGACCTGGAGATGTAGTGAGTTAAGGATTGGGTTGCTCCCCACAGGTCAGCAGATCAAATCCACTAGCTGCTCTGAGGGAGAAAGACAAGACTGTAACTCTCCTAGTTTATAGTCTTGGAAACACCATAGGACAGTTCTATGCTGAACTACAGAGTCTGGCGCATCAGAATTCAAGCTGTCTGCAAATCTGAATTCAATTTAGCCTTTCAAAAGCGATGCCTTTAAATTTTACTTTTATGAAATAAAATTGCATCAGTTCTAGTGAGAGGGCCCTGAATCACCCTTAGCCATACATCTTTGTATCTGTTAACCCAAAGGAAAATTTAACTACAAAAGACCAAAAAGAAGGTTTTTTGTTTTGTTTTACATTGAGGTTATACAGAGAATCACATTAATCAGATAAGATTTTTATAATGCAGTATTACTCTAAGGTACCAATTTTACTCCGTATTCCTTTATTTTGAGGGTCAGGGGAACATTTTACTGTATAGAAAAAGAGGATTGCCTTTAAATGGGCATGACATTTAACAATCCTGTTTCTTTAGGAGAAAATTAATTTCTGAAATAGTCTTTTTTATTTGTTTAGGTTTCTAAATATATATATTTTAAAAGTCTCTGCCATCAAATAAATTCCAGCTCTTAAGACATTTGCAAACCCTTTGAAACATCATATTTTAAATTCATAAAGTCCTTAGCTCTAATCCTCCAACACTGGGCTCAGGACATCACTCCATTCTCTGCACACCTGGTATGAATTTTCCTTCTGTATTTGTCTCATCCACTAATACATTCTCTTATTTGTTCTTTCATTTATTAACCTCTAGAGTCATTTTACATATGTATCCAAATTCCTACTCTCTGCAGGGCACCTAAGGAAGAGAGACACAGAGGAATGTTCTTGAATTTGAGGGGTTACAATGAAAACATGTTGAAGTCAAGGGTGTGAAAATGTAGAAACTTAGAATAAAAAAGAAAAGTGTTTGTTGAATCAGGCCTTTTCTAATTGCATTATAGTAGCTAGTTTTAATCAGAAGGTCTAATTTATGGTAATGTACATTGTAACATTTGCAGCAAAATGATAAAATATGCAAACAACTAAAAAAAGAGGTAAAAATAGACATTTGGTCCTAGAATTAGATTGGTAAAATTAATTTCAATGGAATTACTCAATAAAATGCCATACTTCATTATAATTGCATTTGAGGACTCAGAGGATTGAGCTAAGTTTTACCCTGTACACATGTCCCTGAAGTTTCTAGAAACCCTGTGCTCCTGGGGCTGATGAAAGCCCACTCTAAACAAATTGAGCTTTCCCGGGAAGTAGTATTCACTTTCCAAGCCGCTGCCTACAACTCTGCGTGTTCTCCTCACCCCTTTCTTCCCCACATGCATTCTGAAAAAAACAAAACAAAACAAAAAACCGTTTTAAAGATACCACAGTGAATGATCAGGAACGAAATTTACCAGTTCCTTTGGTGAAACTAAAGAAAGGGCTCGGCTTTACATTCCATTACAGGGAAGCAAATTTGTAATATCTGTATAGAGACCGTCATTAGTTTGGCTTCTGATTTTTACCTGTCTTTTCTCTTCCATTCTAACAATAGAAGTTAAATTTAGCCAAAATTTTGGGGATTATAGACTCATTTCTCTAACAGGCAAAAAAAGCCTCAACTGCTGCATTTACAATTTGGTATAATGAAGCTAAGTTTCAAAGTTGACGTCAGGGGACAGACTTGGTTAACATCCATCATCTTACAATAAGCTCTGAGTAGAGAGAGTTCTATTTGTGGAGGATGTGATTGAACAAAATGCATTATGTTCAAATCCATGTAATGAGAATTATTTGAAAGGTGAGTTCCTTCTTGTTCTTGATGTATTATTTAAATTTACTTACATATCTCCAGCTTCTATGTTTTAGCAGGCTGTGTTAGGAAATAAAAATTCATAACCCAAATATAGCTTGGCCACTGCTTCTCCCTGTGGATAAATTTTCCAGCAGCAGGGACAAAAGTAAGCGTTGCCCTCTCCCTTGACCACAAGTTATCATTTTAAGCCTCATGTCCCAATTTTTTCCCACTCAGTAAAATATCTTGACAAATTTCACCAGCTTTCGGAAGGATCACTCTCCTTTGATTTTTAAAGCATTGCATATTCTGGAAAATGTGCCGTGAAAGTAGGAAGTATTACTATTTATTGTCTGGACTCAGGATCATGTACAAAATCTAGTTTAGTTGCTTTAAATGACTACGAGTCAGTTTAAAAATCAAGAAAGAAAAGGAAAAGTAGTCATAAAAATGATTTGAGGATGACTTTGACTGACCACATGTCAGTCCAGAGCAGCCTGAAAAGTAAAGCCATGTAGATAGATGTACTGCTAACTCAGAAACGGGACAACAGACATTTCAAAAGCATGATTCCAGGGAGGCTTTGTTACTAGGCTAGAAAACAAAATACAAAGGTACTTTCCTCTCCTCCCCCTCCCAACACCCTTTGGCATCTTTTAGTGGTGCTTGTTGTGATTTGTGCAAGGCCCCGAAGTCACTGTCTTCTCAATCTGAGCACATTTGACAAGGACTCACTCTGGGCATGCTGTACAATAAGGTAAATGCATTAATAAGGCCATTTCCCTCTTCATTTCAGCCCAGGCATCAGAGAGAGGTTACTTAAAATTCAAGTGCCAGAAAGGTCCATTGTACAAGGGAAATATTTTTGACTGAATTCCGTTTGATCTTTTTTATAGGGGCTCCTACCAGCCTCTCTCCCTTCCTCCCCAGACCCTGGATACCAATTAGTCTCAGCACAGAGGCCACAGTCCAAGTTGAAACGGGCTCCCTTTTATTTCTAGGGGATATAATTTCAGCCGGAGTGTCTAGTCAGTTGTCAGTGTACGCAGCATACCTCTCTCTCACACACACCCATTGGCTTTCCCTCTCGAGAATGCTTGGATGTCTGAGTCTGACTCCTGGAAAGAAATTAGATCTGGTTGGGCTTCCAGATCCTTCAACCCTGACAAGAGCGTAACATCCCAGGGCCACCTCCTCTTTCACAGAACGACGCCCTGTGAACCAAGTTTTCTCAGAGAGTCTTCTTCCTTGTCTTGCCTTCTCTGATTCCAACGGGTTTTCCTTTTCTTGTGTGGTTTACATGCAATTCTGAAAATATTTCTTCCAGTTTACAAAGTCCCAGAGAAAAGTGGACTAACTTTGATTTTCAAAGTGGTTTGTGAAGTGCTTATCTTTTGGCAAATATGTGTCTAAATGGGGAAGGGAGTAGGGAGAAAGAAAGACAGAAAGAAGGAAAGAGAGAAAAAGAAAAGTTGATTAGTCTCTTCATCTCCCCGTCTTCCAAGACCTGCCAGAATTCATGGAGGCAAAAAACCAAAAACTGATCAGCTGTGTTGGCCTCCACGACCTGCCTCCTCCATACCAGGAACAACAACACAGCAGAGAAAAAGAAGGGTGTGTGTGTGTATCACGTTGAGAGGCTAGAGGGGAAAGCAGCTCAGCTCTCCCCCAGGTCAGCAGATGGAAGGCCTGGGTTGCCTTCCTTGGTCAAAACGCAGTGGCCCAGCCATTCTCCTTTCCCAGGCTGCCAGCCCTGCGCCCTGGAGCAGGGCCAGGATTCCTGACAGCTCCCGGCAGGTCGGTGGGTGGGGGTCTTGGGTGTTCTCTTTGCAGAAGACGCCCACTTGGAGGGAAAAGTCTCTTTATTTCCCCGGAGCCCCCACCCCCATCCTTTTCGACGCGGATCGTACTCATGATGATGAACTTGCAGCTCAGCTTCCTGCCGCCTGATTGACCCGGAGCACCAGCAGGCTGCACGCCTCGCCCTCCGCTCCCGCCTCCGCTTTCAACTCGCTGCCCCCGGGGCGCCGGCGGGGGTGCGGGCGGGCCGGGTCTGCAGGAGGGGCGCGGGGTCCCGCCGGGGAGCGCGCACGGAGCGGCGCCTGGGCCTCCCCGCTTCCTGGAGCGGTGCTCCTTTGACCCCAGTGGCAGTCCCTGTCACTGCACCGCTCGCGCTCCCTCCAGCTCGCCGCGCCCTCGCTCGCTCTCCGCGCCCCCTCGCTCGCTCTCCGCCCAGATCGAGGCTCCTCGGGTCCCGCTCCCCCGCCCCCTCTCGCGCAGCGCCCCGCGGCCCCCCGCCCCTGCCCGCGGCGGGACCTCGGGGGTCGAAAGTTCTGGCCCGCCCGCGCCCTCGCCGCCCCCGCGCGCCTCCCGCCGGCTCGGGTCGCTGGGCGATGGATCGCCGGCTCGCCGGGCGCTGAAGGGATCCCCGCGACCCGGAGCGCAGCCCCGGAAAGGTAATCCGCCCCGGGAAGGGAGGCGGAGGGCGGGGGCGCGGGGGCGGGGGCAGGCGGCCGGGCGGCCGGTGCCGAGCGCGAGGGGCAGGGGCAAAATGCCCACACAAAGCGGAGCCCGGGGGGAGAGGTGCTTCGTCCGAGGCGCGTGCGGGGGGCCGGGCGGCCGCGGAGCGCGGCTGCCCCGCGCCTCTGACATTCGCCCCGCCGGGCGCCTCGCGGGCCAGTCCGCGGCGCGCCGGGAGCCGGGGCGGGCGGGGTTTGCAGCCCCGGGCGAACGCGGCTACCGTGGGGTCGTCGTCTTCCCCCCCGCCCCGGCTCCCCATCTTGCCTCTGTTCTCGCGCCCCTCCCCCCTAGACCTCGGCGCCCCCCGCGCCCCGACCTTTCGGGGTCCCCACCCCACCGCGCCCTGCTCCACTGGGGTTTCGTCGGCGCGGGAGAAGGGCGGTGGGCGCCCGGCCGCGGCGCAAGCCGGGCGGCGGGGCTGGGGCTGGGGGCGCGGGCCGGACGAGCTGGGGACCGGAAAGTCTCGGGGTGATGCGTTCGAGGCGCCCCGGCCTAGGCCCGGGCGCATTGTGTTGGCCCGAGCCCCGGGTGCCCGCGGCGGCCGGGCAGCGCCGCGCGGCTTTGTGCTGGGGCCGCGCTCCCCGGGCCGGGCGGGCGGCGCGCGCCCCTCGGGCGCGGGGCTGTTTCCCCCTGAACGCGGTCCCAGCGCCCCGACCTCGCGCTCGGCCGCCGCCTCCGGTGTCCCCGCACCCAGCTGCCGAGCGGGCGGGCGGGCGACGCGGGTCGGGTTAGCGCCGGGGCCAGGCGGCAGGGACCGGGAGCGACGAAAGTAACCCGGTGGCCCGACGCCTAGGACCCCGAGGCCGGACTTTGTTGACCCTTTCCCTAGGCCGGGGTCAGCTTGGTCCCGCCTGGCAGTCCGAGGTCCGCGGGCCGCGCAGGGGCAGGGGGGCATTTTCCTGGGCGTTCGAGAGGGGGTGGGGGCTGTTGATATCCATCTGCAAGAGAAGAGACGAAGGCTGGCTCCACGGATAGCTGATTTTACGCCCCCCCCCCCGCCCCGACTACCCAGCGCACCCCCACATGAAGGACAAATACAGACATGGGGGGGAAACCCAACAAAAAACAAAGGGTAATTGATTTGAGATGCTGCGAACAAATAAACGCAAACAGGTCAGGACGGGGGCAAAAAGCAAACAAAACTTTAAGTGAAAGGGAAGATTTCTTCCGAGGAGGATCGAAATCCCGTGCTCTCCGCACCCCTTCCAGGCGCCCTGGCGTTCGCCGCCGCGCCGAGCCGGGGCCCGGCTGCTCCGAGCGCCGGCGCGACTCGTGGGGCTCGGGGCTGCCTGTCCGCCGGGGAGGCAGACGTCGCGACCGCGGGAGTGCGATGCCCGCGCAGGGATGGCGCAGTGTCCGAGCCGTTGGTGGCTGGCGACCATCCATCCCTCCGGGGCTCGGGGAGAGGGAGAGAAAGAGAGACAGGCGCCCAGCGGAGCCCCGGGCGGCGAGCGCCAGCGCCGGCGATGCCAGCAGCGGCGGCTGCAGCGGAGGCGACGGCGGCAACCAGGGACTGAGCGAGGACGGCGAGCTGGTGCTGCAGGAAGGAAGGGGGTGGGGGGCTGTGGCCCGGACGAGCCACCGTGAGCCCGGAGGGCAGGGCGAGGGAGCGGGTGACTGAGGGGGTGAATGAGTGAGTGGGTGAATGAGTGAACGAAGCCCCCTCCCCACCCCTCCCAACTTCCCAACTTAGATTTAAAACAAACAAACCAATCCAAAGTGGAGAATTACGCGTGCCCCCCTCCTCCGCCCCACCATATATAGACACCACAGGTTGCCTGAGGCGCGGGAGAAAAAGTCTTGCTCCTCTTCCTTTTTGAAAGAATGTGCCAGCTGGGTGTCCGCATTGCTGGAGACAAGTTCAGGTGTAAGTGCGGCGAAAGGGAGGGAGCCCTGTGGACAGAGGCACGTGGAACTTGGTGTGAGCATCCTTGGAAAAGCCTGGGGTGGGGGTGCGGGCCGAGTGGGCACTGCCCTGGGCTCAGGGATGGGTAACTGGAGGTGGTAGTGGGTGGGTGGGGGTGGGGGAGATAAAGAGCAGAGGACGTGGGCGGCAAAGGGAGAAGAGGGAAGAATTTGGCTCAATTGGGGCATGCTGGTTCCAAAGTCCAGACGGTCAAGCTGCGTGTTCTTGGGGCAAGTGATTAAAATGAGCATCCTTGTACCTAGAGGAAATCGCCGGCTCTTTTTCTCATTGACTGTGCCGTGGGGGACGGAGGGGAGAGAGAGGTCATGAGTCATTCTTCTGAAACTTTAGGTGAATTGGACTCCTGGTTTCTAGGAGTTGGAGACAAAGTTATTTTTTTTATTCCTCCGCTTTTAATCCTTTCATTGCCAGTAGACTTTAAGCGGTTTCCCAATTAGGTTCCTGGAAAAGAACATAGCAGTTGCACAATTTGAGGAAGCGGAGAAATAGATGATTGCTGTCTAGGAATGCTAAATGTGCTCACGTTTCTCTTCTTTAAAGAGCAAATCAAACTTGCACCAGCATGAACGTTTGGCAGCACTGCCAGTCAATCCCTTTTCGAGTTGTCTTGAGGCTTCCTGGCATTTAGAACTGGTTTCCTTTGTTTTGTGGAGGAAACGTGTTGATGTATAAAATGCCAATTAAAAAAAATAAAAACGAACAGTGCTCTCTTTAAACGTTGTATGTAAGACGAAATGTAACCGTGGCCAGGGTGAGGTGCACTAAAAACTGATCCTCAGGAAGATTTTACTGCCAAAGTATGTGAAACAAGATCTCATTTCTTGGCAATTTGAGGCAGCGAGTCTGTCTGTCTTGTTTCAAGCTCTCCCCCAAATTCTCAGTGTGAGTAGAGGTGACTGTGACTTAATGTTTTTGTCCATTCTCAGTTTACCAAGAGCTCGGTGACTTTCCGTGTGTTCGCGTTGAATATTCCTAGACTCTGCTCATTTGGAGATGTGGGCTGGGGAATGCAGCATTTTAAAAAAGTAAGCCCTTTCTTGAATTCTCTGGAAAGGTGCCTGTGAAAGTTGTGAAGCTCTCTGCCTCAGTCTGACATTTTCTTCAAAGGACTCCAGATTAAAGAAGATAGACACTGCAGGTGCACTTTTTCGATAAAGCCTTTGAAAGAGAACATGGTAAAGATGAATTCAAATGAGGTGCCAGCCACCCATTTAGCCTTTCAGAGTTAGAGTGGTCTACGCTGGCTGATGAAAAGATGTTCTATTTGTCTTGCTGGGGCAAAGGAGCAAAGAGGCCCCGATGTTCAGGGATAGGAAAGGCCCTGAGTAGGATGACTTTGGGCCAGAGCAGACCGTGGAGGGATGGGCATTGGTTGTTAAAAATTCTGTATCATTTGGCTTCAAAGATGAGAACTCGGGGAGGGGAAATCTAAGGCTAACTATCAAAAGTTATTGTATGGATTTTAAATATAGGTATGTATGCTTAATTTTCTAGGCTACTCTTAAACCTCTCCCCACAAACAAACAAACAAACAAACACACCAACAAACATACAGTTGGCTGTTGAGTCAGTTCTGACTTATCGCAACCTCATTGGGCAGAGTAGAACTGCCCATAGGGGGCTCAAGGCTGGCAATCCTGACCAGATTGCCACATCTTTCTCCCACAAAGTGACTGGTTAGTCGGAGCTGCTGGCTTTATGGTTAGCACAAGATCGCTTAACCATTGTGCCACCTTTGGCCATATTTAGCTTAGTTGAATTAGTGAGTTGACTGGGGGTGGGGGGTGTAGACAGTTTCTGGCACCCAGTGCACTGGGATTGCCATCAGGCCTCAGTGGGCTGGCTAGACATGAATTTGGTTTCCTGTGCGTCTGAATGTTCTGTGTTTTACACAATAGGCATGGATGGCAGGATCATAAGAATTGCCATGTTATTTTTACACCACTCTCTAATTTATGCAAACACTAAGTTCTCACAGTCTGAAAAATGTGTATTTTTCCTCCTCTGGGCTTTGATGGCTAACATTCTTTTTAATGACAGTCATTTCTATAACAGGAAGATGTTTTCATTTGTATTTACTTTTCAGCGCCACGCAATTATGCAGTTTTGCGCTTCAGTAGTGTCTCGGTACTTTGTGTCTCAGAGAGAATTACAGTACTTAGAACAGGACTGCAATTTGAAGCAGGTGTTGTGTTTTACTGTGATGCAAAATAACAGTAAAATATAATTGAGGGGGGAAATGAAGGAAACAGCTGCAAACTTGGTATGAAAACTGCTACATTATGATTTGTAAGCAGTTCTTATAGATATCTTGCATCAGAGGAGCCGGGACAGATTCTTAATTTAGTTAATCCTGCTAGCCTGGTTGTCTATCACCTGGTGCTTACAGGACTCAGACCTCCCAGGAAGTGAGGAAGCAGAATGAGAAACCCAAGTGACACTGTTTGAAATGCCAGCGCACCGGGGAGTCAGGTCTTGGCAGTGCGATGGCACATGAGCAGGGTAGGCAAGGTGGGTGTTACTCAGCTTGCTTTGCTAAGACGAAGAAGGGAAATGATTTGAGTAGCGCGCTGAGGAATTTCTTAGCCCAGCTAGCATATGGAGGCCTACACAAGCCCCGGGTTGTAAAATAATAAAATAAATGGCCTATGGCAGGCCATCTGCCTTTTTCTCGACATTTTAAGGTGTTTCATGCCAATTTGCAATCCAGTCTTATTATTCTAGATATTTTTATTTTAGATAGCGGCTAAGTCCCGGAGCTTAAAGGTGTACATGGCAAACGGATTGTGATACAGGGTCCTTCACGTAAGAGGGTACCTTCCCCCAACAGCGTGCTGCCTGCTACTTCTCTGATCAATCACGACGGCTTCAGTGCAGAGGGTTCCGGTCCTTAGGCTTTGCACACCTGCTGTTAAAACGGCATCTTCATTTTGGGACCCAGTGCAGTAAACCATATATTGACATTTATAAAGAGTCGGAGCTCATGGAAATTATGGAAAGGAAAAGTGAAACCAACTCTCAGGAATTCTGCAGCCCCATGAAGGAGGAAGCAGACAGACTAGTTGCCCCCCCTTTATGTGCTCTAAGAGGGCAGGTGATGAAGGCATCCAAAGTAGTGGTGCAGGTCTGTGTGTGTGTGGCTTTCCCTGAGATGTTAGAATGCTGCAAGAAATGAGCCTCTCTTTGACGGGCAGGGATCGCGTTACCCCAGAGTGCTTGTCCCGAGCGCATGTGCAGACTAGGCATGGAGTACCTAAGGACTTGGGGGAGCTGGTTGTGGAAGAAACAGGTATGTAGGTGTAGGGTGTACATCCTGCATGTGCATTGCAGTTAGACACAGACAGCTGTGACGAGTAAGCGTCTGTACCTGTACATTTGTCTGTGTGCTGCTTGGCTGTTTTAATCACTGTGATGTCGAGTTATTGTATGACACCAACTTTGCAGAGACCAAACGTTCCAATTAGCAGGGAAGGTTTGGAAGATTCTCCACTTGGAGCACAAGCCATTTATAGCTAGACACCATGGCAACTGGCCGTGGCCCTTCCGTAATTCACATTAAGTGCCATAATTATAATTAAAGAGGAAAACTCAGTTCGAACGCCATTGAGATGATTTGCTGGCAGGCGGCAATGTCATGTCAGGTGCACTGTCCATTCGGAAGTGCATGCAGGGAAGTGTTGGGAACCGTTGTACCCACGAAGCAGCGACACAGGTGCACATTTTTTTTCCTGAACCAGATTTGAGTCGAAATGTCAAATTTCAAGTCTCTTAGAAGACCTTCTTGCTCTTTGTTCTCATTGTAAACCTTTTCTCTTTTTTCCAGAAATTCACGGCGGCGTTTATGAGTAGGTCCTTGGATTCTGAGGTTGGCTGAAAGACACCATGCCTGCTTCCATCCTTCGTTCCGGAAAGTTGTGAGTTGCTCATGCCGATAAGGAGGAAGGATGGCACATGGGATTCCTTCTCAAGGCAAAGTTACCGTAACGGTGGATGAGTATAGCTCCAACCCCACCCAGGCCTTCACGCACTACAACATCAACCAGAGCCGATTCCAGCCGCCACACGTACACATGTAAGTATGGCTCATGACCTTAAAATAATTAGCACTCCAGGACATGTAAATAAAGTACCGACAACAGCCAACCAGTGGTTTCCGCTGAGGAGAATAGGCATGAACCCCATTCGCAACACACACAGATGCACCTGTGGCTCCAAACACAACGTACAGGTTATCTGCGTCACATGTTGTGTTCCATCGTTTAGCTATCGTTGGACAGTAGACAACCAGTTCCCCTCAGGGATGGTGGAGTAGGTCTTCCGTGCTTTGTAGACGAGAGCAGAGAAGTTGAGAGCACATGTGCAATGCCACCCAGTCCCTCTGGACAGCCTCCTGACCCCCTCTCAGTTTGCTTTGTGGGGTGCGACTTGCTTCCATGATGAACTATAGCTTTAACATTTCCGTAGTGTTTTTACCCCTACCTCAGTCGATTACCCCTTTACACTCAGCTGGGAAATAGGCCTAATTGGTCCTCATTGTCCAGTCACTGCTCAATGCATTGTCCTGCCTGTTGGCGGTCGAACGTGTGTTGCATGCCGCACGACTTGAACAATGAGGGAGACAAAGGATTAAGGGGCAGTGGAACGGTGGGTTCTAAGAATTCTACTTTTTCTCACTCCCTTACACTGTTTAGGCCATATTGGGAGAGAAACTCAGGCAAGGATTTTGTAGCACCTGGTTTGTACACCAACTTCTTTCCGGTCCCCTGCTATAGGCTGTGCTGGGTTTTGAGCAGAAGGGGGCAAAAGGTCACCATCTCCCTTGTTTATTCAGGGCCTGGTGCTCATTCTCTATGAGACCCTTCCAGTGTCTAACATGGGCCCTTCATAGGAGGCCTGAACCTCTTTGAAAACCATTGTATAGTCTAGAGAGAAGGGGTTAAAGCTCTGTTGACTGTTTTTGCCACTCCTGGCAGAACTGGGGCATGTCTAAGTCACAAGCTCTTTTAAAAAAGGAATTGTTTTATTTGACCATTTAAAAACTAGGAGACCCCCAGCCCACCCCAAACACACACACACACACACACACACACACACACACACACATTCATAATACCCGCTTAAGTTTAGAAACACTAACCCAACAAAAAGGTCTTTCCCTTGGCTGTCTGGGTAAAGCACGAGGGTGTTCCTTCTAAAGTGAATTTTGTAGTCATCCCTTCCCCTACAATGAGATTTCTGCAAAGGGGTCAACGGGAAAATGACACGCTCAGGTAAAAACAAAACAGCATTGTGATTCATTAGTGCAGAGCTACTTCCAAACATTTTGATATTTTTTTTACATTGAGGTATAATCATGATTATGAAAGGTTGAGCACGTACGATTTTTTTAAGGAAACATCTTAAAGATGAATATGGTTTTTTTTTCTGTCAGAATAGTTTTTCTGGGGAATAGCTCTGTGCACATCTTAAGTAACTCTCTCACTTTTGTTTTTATGCATTTCTTTTTCTCTTCTTTAAATATGCTATGAAACGTGTGCCGGCCAGACTTCAGCTCTGTGTGGCAGCGGTGTGATGTTTTGTATTAAGGGCTCACCAAGAACTTTGTAGATCCTGCTTCCAATCAAGCACAAAACAGTATATCTTGATCCAAAGTCCTTGGGCAATGACTGGTGGCGAGGCTCAGCCTGGTGTGTGGGTCTTTTAGTCTTGCCCACAGATTTCCCTGGTAAACAGTGAGTGCACAAACATCTTTCTAAAATCATGTAACCTTAGAACTGACCTGCTTAGATGTAGCTCAGAAAAATTTGAAGGATCAAATTATTCCGCTTGCAAAAGTCTGTTTTGCCTACCCGACCGTGGAGATGTTTTATTATACTCTTGACCTGGAACAGAGAGAGGGGCCTTCACTGTCTGGCTCCAGCTTTACCATCATCACCTGACTCCTCTACTCCAGCCCCCAAATTGGCTCCCTGTCACACGAACTTGCCGTGGGCCTTTCCAGCTCAGTGCCATGGCCTTCTCTTTCACTCCCAGCAGAGACAGCTCATGTACATGCTGTTCTTCAAGGGCCTCAAGACGACTTCAGGCCCCTCCATTTCTGTAGCATCTCTTCTACCAGCCTCCATGCAAATTGTGCCCTGACATGACACTCCTCGTCTCTTGACATTGCTTCTTGCCACTGCCAATCTTTTTTTAATTTTTTTATAGGAAGCCAGCCAAAGCTCTCCTTTTATTTATTTATTTATTTTTGCATTTTATTAGGGGCTCATACAACTCTTATTGCAATCCATACATATACATACATCAATTGTATAAAGCACATCCGTACATTCTTTGCCCTAATCATTTTCAAAGCATTTGCTCTCCACTTAAGCCCTTTGCGTCAGGTCCTCTTTTTTTACCCTCCTTCCCCGCTCTCCCCTCCCTCATGAGCCCTTGATAATTTATAGATTGTTATTTTGTCATATCTTGCCCTATACGGAGTCTCCCTTACCCCCTTCTTTGCCGTCTGTCTCCCAGGGAGGAGGTCACATGTGGATCCTTGTAATCGGTTACCCCTTTCCAACCCACTCACCCTCTACTCTCCCAGTATCACCCCTCACACCCCTGGTCCTGAAAGTATCATCCACCCTGTATTCCCTGTGCCTCCAACTCCCATATGCACCAGTGTACAACTTCTGCCCTATCCAGTTCTGCAAGGTAGAATTCAGATCATGATAGTTGGGGGAGGAAGCATCCAGGATCTGGGGGAAAGCTGTGTTCTTCATCAGTACTACATCGCACCCTGACTGATCCATCTCCTCTCCTAAACCCCTCTATGAGGGGATCTCCAGTGGCCGACAAATGGGCCTTGGGTCTCCACTCTGCACTTACCCCTTCATTCACTATGGTATATATATATATAATTTTTTTTTTTGCATGATGCCTTATACCTTTGGCACCTCATGATCGCACAGGCTGGTGTGTTTCTTCCATGTGGGCTTTATTTCTTCTGAGCTAGATGGCCGCTTGTTCACCTTCAAGCCTTTAAGACCCCAGACACTATCTCTTTTGATAGCCGGGAACCATCAGCTTTCTTCGCCACATTTGCTTATGCACCCGTTTGTCTTCGGCGATCGTATCATGGAGGTGTACAGCCAATGATATGAATTTTTGTTCTTTGATGCCTGGTAACTGATCCCTTCGGGACCACGTGATCACACAGGCTGGTGTGTTCTTCCATGTGGGCTTTGTTGCTTCTGAGCTAGATGGCCCCTTATTTATCTTCAAGCCTTTAAGACCCCAGACACTATCTCTTTTGATAGCCGGGCACTACACTTCACTACATTTACTTGTTCACCCGCTTTGGCTTCAGTAGTTGTGTCGTGAGGGTGAACATTGTAGAGTGCCAATTTAATAAAAGAAAGTATTCATGCATTGAGGGAGTGTTTGAGTAGAGGCCCAAGGTCCTTCTGCCACCTTAATACTAAACCTATAAATATTGACACATAGATCTATTTCCCCATCTTCATATATATATTTGCATGTACATGTCTTTGTCTAGACCTCTATAAGTGCCCTTTGACTCCTAGCTCTTTCCTCCATCTCCCTTGACTTTGCTCCTGCCCTACTACCATGCTCCGTCCCCACCTGGGTTACAGCTATACCTCTTCTTTATGTAACCCCGTCAATCTTTTTTATACTAAAGAAACAGCTTGATAATATATCAAGCCAGATCTACTGCGATTGAGTCAATTCTGACTCATAGTAACCATGTAGGACAGAGTAGGATGGCTGTCGGGTTTCCAAACTCTAAATCTTTACGGGGCACAGCGCATCTTTCTCCCCTAGGGCAACTGGCGGTTTCAGATTGCCGACCTTACAGTTAGCAGCCCACAGGTAACCCACTTGGCTCCATAAATCTCACATTTGCCACCGAGATGATTCTGACTCATCGTTGCCCTACAGGACACAGTAGAACTGCCCTTGTGGGTTTCTGAGCCTGTAAATGTCTTGGGAGTAGAAAGCTTATCTTTCTCCTGTGGAGTAGTTGGTGGTTTTGAACCGCTGACCTTAGGGTTAGTATCCCAACTTGTAACCCAGTCCTACCAAGGCTCCTCCAGGGAAGATGGATGTCCATGTGTGCATGTATGCTCACGTGTGCAACACATGCACATATGAAGATTGTGTGGAAAATGGAATTAAATGTAATGGAATTGTTTACCCTTCACAATGGATTTTTTCCAGCAATATTTTGAAGCTTTCATATATCTAGAAAAACCTATATAGAATGTATGCGTACGTTTACTTACTCGTTTGACTGTCTTGTTTGCTTCATAATGGCAGGAGTTATGGTTCTGAATGCATAACAGATATTCAGAAATCCTGATGGATCGATCAGTGGATCAGTTGATGAGTTTCACTCTGAGAAATTATGCTTGTTGTTGGGAGATGTTCATGGCATCTTGTCTATCACCTCGTGGCCTTTTGCAAATTGGCATGAAGATGTTCATAGTCCAGATTCGGAAGTCCCCTTTGCCGCGGCCGTATGCTCACTCGCTTGAGAGGAGCTGTGGTTTTGTGGGCTTGCGGCTCTTGTACGGGGACTGACCTACTGGCTGTTGCCACGTTTGGAGTGACTGTAGTCCTGTTCTGTTTATATTTGTTCAGCTTTCCTGAATTTTTCAACATGTCTCGGCAGAGCTTTGCTCCTCTCCCGAAAGCTATTTTGCCATTACCATTTGAATAGCTACTTATTTATTTTGCATGGGATTCACAAAACATTTGCTTCCCTTTATTACCTTACACAGGGGAAGAAGTTGAGACATGTCTTAGGTCAATCTGTGATGGATTGCCTAGATTGGTGTTAAAATCCCAGCCCCTTAAATCTGTTTGTTTTTCCCCCACCCCATACAACCTGCTGGGGGTAAGTTAGGATTTTTTTTGCACTCTAAATAAAGAATAACCTACTTCTCCTTTGGCCCCTTATAGGCCTACGTTTCCTTATAACTACCTCAATAATAATTTCTCTTTTTTTAGCCCCACCATACTGAGATTGAATTACAGATAAAACTGTATTCATATGCAAGTTGTTGCTGGGGGACAAAGGTAAATAGGCTGTCCTCATGCCAAGTTCATTATTGATTTCAGAGCTGATGCTAACAATTGGCTTTAACCCGTCTGTTACAGGGGTTGGTCTGGTTTCCACCTGCAAGTTCTGACAAAGTTGCCTTTGAAAGCCTTGTAGGAATCATTGGTCTGGATCTCCGCCTGTGACTTTGGAGAGTTTGTTTTGTTTGTGTTTTAAAGAAGAAATGACATCTAAACGTAGGAAAGAAAATTGAAGAACAGCTGAGCGTAGAAGAGCAGAATTTTATGCAGCATTCGTGTGTGACCTCTGACCCAGACACTTGAATGCGCTGCCAGAAGTAGAAGTGGTGATTGAAAACCAGCAATCAACAGGGCTTCACCCCCCCCCCCCCACACACACACACTCTTTCCCCTATCCAAAGCAAAATGCTTGAACAGTATTTAGTATTTTCAGTGCTACTGGGAAAAGGTGCTGGAGGGGTCAGTATATTTTGGTTTGAATTGTCTGAGTGAGGTCCAATAAAAGATGATACAGCCTGAATAGTGGGGTCCCTATCTGTCTCCTTTGTTCTAGACAGCCCCTCCTCAGGCCCAGCCAGGCGAGGCCAGTCGGTTACCCTCCTGGGGTCAATGCCTCATCTTTCTGCTGTTGGGATTGGTTATTAGGAATCAGATGACATTCCGCGTACTGTTGCCGCCCTGTCCTTGCCTGTGTTTCCAGTTGTTCCCAGTTATCCTGCTCTCGTTATCTTACCCTTGTGTAGCTGCCTCGTGGAAGGCAGTGTAACCCAGTGACTAGGTGGACATCCTGAGTAGAGTCTTGAGTGTTGGGTTTAAAACCTGGTTGTACTGCTTATTAGCTGTGAACGAGCTTAATTTGTGGGAGGTAAACATAGCGCATGCCTCAAAAGGCTTTGGGGGAAGATTTTAAAGAGTATTTATCTGTAATGTTCTTAGAGGTGTGCTTAGGTAGTCAACACCTAATGGTGTTACCTCTTATGATACATTGCTATTTTATTGATTTGGGGTGTTTTATACTGTCTCAAATTCATTTGAAAGTCAGCGAAATATGTAAGAAATGCCCATGACAAGCCAAAGAATAACCCATTCGCCCTTTTGTAGGAGGGAAGTTTGGCCGCCATCCTGGCTCTCCTAGAGCCAATCAAAAGCAGGAGTGTCTTACTCATCCCGGGTACCCTTGGTAGTTGCAATGGATGAAGGGATCCTATCAGCCAAATGTTGCTTGCTGGTTTTTAATTGGATTAGAGTGGCTTTCATCTACTTGGGCTGGATCCAGGCCCTTGTCCTCCCTGTCAATGTCTTAGACTTCCCATCTATGGGAGTGGTTAAGACAGAAGCATCATGTTAATCATAACTCACCAGGGTCGAGTGCACGAGACACAGCCAAGTTTTGGTGTCTGAGAATGTGTTCTGAAACGAGAGATCGATGAACAAATGCTAATCCTCCCAGTTGCTGGGATAGCTAGATTTTTATGGGCCAATTACAGAGGGTCCTTCTTCTCATCGTAAAATAAGCTTACCAACCAGCCACTGCGGTGTGAGCTTTAAATTAAATGGTGTGCATGGTGGTAATGCCTGAAAGAAAGCACTTGATAATAAATACTTGATATGACAACAGGTAAGCTTTTGTGTACTAGGCTGGTAATAATTGAAATATGTTTTGCGTATCGTCTTTTCAACACTTTCTGACTGTATAAAAACTGAGAAGTCTGACTGGTGCTCTTGTTGCGTTGCTGCGTGTTGTAATATCTTTGGGAGAAAGATGAGGTTGCCTGCTCCCGTAATGATTTACGGTCTCAGAGCCTCACCGGGATGTCCTCTGGGTCCCTGTGACTCAGAATTGATTCAGAGGCAGTGAGTTTATTAGTTGTTTTTTTTTTGAGTTTATTATTTGTTTGCTTGGTTACATTTTTTGGTGTTGGTTGGGCATTACTATTTCTTTTAATATTCATTAATTTTTAAAACAATGAGTGTATATCATATAGCCATTCAAATACGTGGAGCACCTCATAGTATAAGGAAGAGCAGATTTATAATGCTGTCGCAGTAATTGCAAAAGCGGTTCACTCTTTTAATAACTTGAAAACTTCTCTAGCTTTTACAATTCCTGAGCAGTCAGTGATTCCATAGCAAATTCTTACGGGAGTTTGTCTGTCTGCCATGAGGTTGCAGTTTTATCCAGTTCAATCAAGTAGCAGAAAGTAAATGTCTGTGTCAGGTTTAGATTAGGTATGTTTAGGTTCAAAAACAAAACTATGGAAGAGTGTTTTAGAAAGAGGCTGATTTTAAAAGTGACCAGAAGGCCAAATGCCAACATCAATCCACTCACTGGCATCAAGTGGATTCTGACTCAGACCAAGTGTACGGGACAGAGGAGAACGGCCCTGTGGCTTTCTGAGACCGTGACTCTTCATGGGAGTAGAAAACCGTCCTTCTCCTGGAGGAGCTGGCGCTCCAGTACAGCTGGCCTTGTGGTTAGCAGCCCTGCCTAGCCACAGAGTTCCTAATACCAACACCACTGGTTATCTAGTGAATGCATTTTGGGGAAGAACTTTCACATTATTTGATTTACTTTTGCTTAATTTAAATGTAAAATTATTATTATTTTTTTGAAGAACAGCTTTGTCTGTAAAAGTTCTCCATAAGGCAAACCCCGCTCTGTCTTTGGGCCTCGCCTGCTTGGCTGCCACCTTCTTCTCTGTGTGCCTTACAGTCAAGGAGTCGTGCGTCCACTCCATGGACTTCAACTTGCTCGTGTGTGAGAAGATGAGAGCACAGACAAGGATGCTGCCTGTGTCTTAGTCCTCCAGCTGAAGGACGTTTTTTAAACTTTGTGAAGTTGAGAAGCAGGGCCCCAAACCAAAAACATTGAAAATAGTTACTGTCGATTCCAACACGTGGCAGCAGCTCCTTGTCCATCAACCAGAGTAGAATTGTGCCCCGTAGGGATTTCAGTCTCTGCGACATTGGAAGCAGGGCTTTATCCAAGGTGCTCTGAGTGAACTAGAACCACCAACCAAGAAATATCCTCAAATCCATTTTTTCAAATGGGCGAAATATACTGTATACATAAATATTCTAATAAACTGCTTGACTGTGTTCGCTCGATCCTAGTCCTGGTAGGAAACCTACTGGCGTAGAGGTTATTCATTGGGCTTCGATCCTCAAGGCCAGCAGTTTGAAACTGCTAGTTGCTCTGAAGGAAAAGGATGGTTCTTTCTACTCCCATGAGAGATCCAGTCTTAACTCACAGGGGCAGGTCTTTCTGCACTATAGGGTTGCTACGAGTCAGCATCAGCTGGATGGCAGTGAACGAGTTAGTAGCATCGTTTAGCATGATGGGTGTCTGTACATTTGAGGTCCCTCATTCGACATTAGGACACTGGCCGTACAAAAGACACGCTCAATCAGTGGCTGAAAGCCTCACAGTTTGAACTGAGCCAGAGCTTCCTGGGAAGACAGATCCGGTAGTCTGCACCCAAAACGTCACTGCCTCGATAGCCTTGTTGAACAATTCTATAGCACTCACGCAGGGCTTGCTGTCACTTGGAGTGGACAGAAAGGCAGTTCACAGCAGCATCAGGCAATGGACTTGATGGTTGGTCTTTAGCGTCTTTCCTTCTCAGTGTGATAGTCTCTGCTTTTTCCCACGTTGTCTACTTCAGACCAAGAACACAGATTCCACGTTATTGTTGATAGTATGTAGGGAGAGGATGTGATAGTGAGATAGCATGGAGGTTTGTTGGTCGGAGAAGAGGATGACCCTTTATTCTCTTGAAGGGGAGGAGTAATATCTTGGGCCAGACCTGGGTTCTGAAATGCTCATGAATGAATCTCCAGGGCTTGGTAAATTTGCATTCTACAAACAAGGTGGCCATTCATCCTTTGCTACAGAACTGGGTTGCATCAGCTGCATGAAAACAAACAAGCAAACAAACAAACAAACTGTAAATGGACACTTCTGGTGCACCCCTTTCTCCTCCTCATTACAAATGTATCACTGGGCTGCTCATTAGCATGCTCGTAATTTTTCTTAATGTTTTCTGTTTGAAATTCCACTTGCAGATGCTGAATACCAAAACCGCTTGTACTTTGCACTCACATAACACAGGATATTTTTCTTTTTGTCTGTTATTTTTTCAAAATAAGTTCTTTTTCCTGGAACATGCGATGAGGGTACCTGTCATGATCTGGGAGAGTTTGACTTTGCTTCAGAGCTTACTTTTAAAAATTATTCTGCAGATTTCTTTGTTTGCATTTGGATATAAAAATGCATCCTAAAATCAGATTCTTTTGTTGTTGCTCTTGCTCATGTGGATTAGTTCTTAGAGCCTTAGCTACGTGGAGCATACCTGGGCAGTGTTTGCTTGGGTTGCTTGCTTGTGGGTTATTTTGACTACCTGACTTTCTGGGAGGATGAAGAATTTGGGAAAGTTAAATAGGTTTTATTTACTTTGTTGCCCTGGATTTGATGTTGAAGCTGTTCCTATATTTCTAAGGACAACGATCCACAGGGAAAGTGTGCTGTAGTGATTGGGTACAGGTGTCCTGAAATCCAAGGACCAAGAACCATCAGATTTCTTGGGGCTTGAAACCTCCTGTATTTAGTGCAGTTAGGGAGCACCAGGAAATAATGCAGTCGAGCCTGCAGTTGAAACAGATTGGATTTTAATTCTGCTTTTCCAGAGTTTCTGCAGTGATAGATTGCGAGGTCTTCAAACACAGTCAGTGCCGTTCAATGGACCCTGTCTTGTGTGACAAACTCTAGGAGGTTCTTCATTGTTCCCATAAAGGAGAAACTGTTGGCCCAGTCAGTCTTGGAAGAGCAGGCAGTTCAGTCACTTGTTTTGCTTATTTTCCAGCATTTCCTTAGAGCTCTTCTTCCCGAGTCCACGTTTCCGTTGAGCCTTTAGGGCACACTGGAAGCCAGCTGTGTCAGTGGCTGCCCTAGCTTGGCGAGGGGCTCGTTTCAATATCTGCGGACAACATTGTCAGGCTCTTGCAGACCACCATGTTAGCAGCCCCTTCTCGCTGCCCCCCCACCCCCCTTTTTAATGTAAAAAAAATACACTCGGAGGCTTTGTCCAGGCCGAAACACTAACTCTGCAAAGAGGAAACTCTGTTGAATTTATTGGCCTTTACAGTGTTTGGGTCTGCATATTTCTGTTCTGTTTTGCTTTGAAGATTTTGTTTTCTTTCCATTTTCTGTCCCTGTCAAAGAATACAAGGTAGGTAAATAAAAAAATGTATTTTTGTAGGCATTTCATTTTTCCCCCTTCTCTCCTTTTCAGTAATAGTTTGTTTAAATGAGTTTGCATTTTATAATGAAAAGTAAAGCTCTTGAGAGGATCACATACGTACAGCAGATAGCAGTACAATTTACTAAACGGATACATCTTAAGGGCTTGGTTTCACTATTGCGCTGACACTTTAAACGGAATTTAAGACTGTTCTTAAGATCCTCTGTGTTGGCGCTCTCCTTAGTTAATGGCTGTTGGGGACTCTACACCAGAGCATGACCTCTAGTCAGAACCACTTAATTCCTCATGCAGACAGTCTTTGAAGCCTTCCAGCTCTAAATTTCGATAATTCCTGGATTGGAAAAATAACTCTTCCCATCTTTCTGTGGGCTATTTTGGCATTTGCACTGATTGGTTAAGAAAAATGGATTACTTGAATTTGGCCCATCGAGCAAATTTCAAGCCTTTTACACATTTATTGTACATTTAGCTTAAAATGTGTTTTGAACAAAGACTTAAAAATGAGATCACGAAAAAATTAAGTCTCCCACCAGCCAAGCCACCTCAGCATATTTTCCTAATTTCCTGAAGATTTGGCCTCTTGCTATGACGTACACATGTTACCAGCTCTATTTCAGTCTGGAGGAGCCCTGCCCATAGAGTGGGCCAGAGCTGTTGAAACAGGGAAAAACCAGAGGGTCACAGGTCCGCCCCACCGGTAGCTCATCTGGAGGAAAAGGTGGCTTCCTTCCGTAAAGGGTTCTGGAAGCCCTTTGGGCAATTTTACTCTTACCTGTAACTTTCCTCCGAGCTGGCGTCCACTCCATTGCAAAGGATTGTAATTTTATTCTTGAGCTTTGGAAATTTTTCTTCTTCATTTTGTTTCTGTCTGCTTTGCTTTAAGACTTAAGGGAACCACAAAAGCCAAGCAAAGAGTATTCAACATTTTTTAAGTCATGAAAAAATCATACCTATTGCTTTATATTTAATCTATTCTATTTTTTTAATCACTCGATTTTTGTATAGTGGCCCCACTTGTGTAGGCACGGAGTATATTGGGAAGATGCATATTGCATGAAAAGGAAGAGAGAAAATGGGATACATAGGAAGGGAGAGAGAGAAGGGAGAAGATGTGTATTAGCTGATGTGAGTTATATTAGCTATGTACACGAGAGCCCAATTCTTTCTGCAACCACGATGTCCTTGGTCTTGTGCTTGACTTTCGTTCCAGAAGAGGAGTGGCATCCTTGTATCTTAGTCAACAGGGAGATAAAACAATTGTACCTTGACTTTCTGGGTTTTTACATACCAACTCTGCATATAACCCAGCATTATATGAGAGATCAGAATACTAATCTTTGATCTGTTCTGATCCAAATAGGGGAGGAATATTTTTAAAGTTCTTTTAGATAATAATATAATTTAGAAACCTATATGGCAATGAACCATGAGCTGGCTTTGGGGGAATTTAAGAGTCTCTAAAGTTGTGATTGCCCAAGGATCACCCTCTGTTGGTGTTTGAGGAGACTGGCTGCTGGTGCTCAGAGTAACTGGCTTTCGCCTTTTCTTTCTTAGCCCCCACCCCCACCCCCACCCCCTGCCACTCCCCTCCCCTCCATTTGGGGCAAAGCCAGTAGACTCAAAATCCTCGCCCCATGGTGGATTTTAACCCAAAACCACCCTTGTAGGAAAGTGTGGAACTAACTGCCCATATGGCTTCCAAGATCGTCAATCTTTATGGAAGCTCAGCCCCACATTCTTTCCCCCTTGAGGAGGGGCTGCTGGGTCAGAACCGCTGACCTCTAAGTTAGTAGCCAGGGTCTTTAAAGAACAGACTAGGTGATGTTTCTGCCTCAAGGATATTGATCCTCGGTGCTCCTCAGTGCAGCTCAAAGACGTGCCTCCTGCCTTCCCCACGTGTGCTACCTGTGTACCCTGCTCAGTACTCTCCGACCTCCTCTCGCACTGACCCCCTGAGAATTCAATGGAAAGAATAGCCCCGCGGGTGGGAGGGTGTTTGCAGCACACTGTGCCCCTCGGTGGTGGAAGGCTAGTCCGTTTTGCATCTCTGGTCCCGACCCCGCCACGCTGTTAAAGGCAGTCGGCACGCTCCTCTGTTTATCTTGGAATTCGATACCATCATCTTGGCAACCAAAGCGGACCTTTAGTGCTCCCATTGTTTGTCATTTGTTGTTAATTATCTGTTACCATAAACTCCGCACTTGGAGAAAAAAAGGGAATGTTTTGAAATATTTCCTCCGACATGGAAGTGGAGCTTCATTTTCTGTGGACAAAAGAGGAAAACATGAGCATGATTGGGGGGTTCCAGGGAAGCATGTACCCTGTTTTGTTTTGTTTTTTTAGGCTGGCTGTGAGAGCCCCCGCGTGTAGCAAGGAGCCTTCGCAGGGCGGGGATGCTCCGGATGCCCCAGAGGTCTGGTCCCTCCCTTGTGAAGCAAAAGAAAGAAAAAGCAATTTAACTTTACATAAGGGATTCTGCTTGCATTGCCCTCTCTTTATGCCAGGGTTGTGTTTTGTGTGAGAGAGGGCCTGTTCTCTGCCTCAGCCGCTTCCTCCTTTGAAAGGTCCCTCAAACAGAGCAGTCGGGGTGGAAAGCAGCTTCTGCGTACCTGCTTTTATGAGGTGTTTATTTTGTCAAGTGTAGCCTTGAAATGAGCTTTCTGGCCCTTAGTGGATTTGACTCACATGCTCACGTGCTGCAGGGAAGGCTGGCTCTTCTTTCCAGCTACTTTGTGAGGTGTCCCACCAACCAAGGGCCCCAGGAGTCTAGTCTCTGCTACCTGACTCCCTTATTAAAGCCAGGAAACCAAAGAACTGGAGGGGGAGGCGGGGGAGGGGAGAATGCAGGCCTGAGATTGAGAGGGGAACATTGGAGAGTGCCCTGGTTGTTGCTGAGCAGAAATCAAGGCTGATTACAATATAGTTTTAAAGAAAATCATATGGAAGGGACTTGATACGTGTCTGCTCCTAATCCCCGTCCCCGGGGTCCCCTCCTTAAAGTGGGGATCATAGTAGAGGGGTCAAAAGCAAGAATAGCGGATGCCTTTGGAAAGTGCTGAGGACCTAGATGCTCAATGGACAGTAGCTGTTAAGTACCCATCATGTCATTTATCAATGTTGCTTCTATAAAGAGGCTTCAGAAATTCCCGGAACAATGGGATGAAGAGGTGATGGCATCGCCTTCCTGAACGTTTGGAGCCCCCCCCCCCCCACTACTTTAGCAGTAACATCTGCGCTTCTGCAGAGATTGAATGGTGGCAGGTGACAGATCATTCATGGAACTTTTTTAGTTGCCTTTAGATCTTAAAGTTTTTAGGGTCCTGCTTGATTCTCAAGGGATTCCCGTACTAGGGAGGACTGTGTGTGTTGGTTGACCTACTCACAGACTGGGCCTTGGACTTAATAACCCCACCCCCACCCTTCAAACTCCCAGGGGTGCTGCCCTAAAGTTGTGGAGTTCACAGAGATTACAATTAGAATGGAACACTAAGAATTTGCACTTTCAACTGGGTACCTCACCCTGCTGTGCTTGTTTGAGGGTGAGCATAAGGGAGTGGGTAGGTGTGGGAGGGGGTAGGGGTGGTGGGGGGTGGTGGGGGGGGTGAGAAATGCGCCCTCCAACTGCTTGAGGGAGTCTGGGAAAAAGATTTAACACTTTGGACCTGCCCCCCACCCAAGCCATTAAAACCGATGGGATCAGATTACCTGAGTGCACATCTGAAACTTGAAACTTTTGCCCTAAACCGTGCAATTGAGTTAAGCTCCAAATTCAAGGCCCCCTCATAAGCCTGGCCTCTGGGTAAGCCTCCATGGTTGATCACAAAATGACTTCCTCTGAGCAGAGCGAGACTACAGTGAGCTTTTTATGGACAATTTAGTCTGGCCACCGGTGCCAGCCAGACACTTGGCAGCACTTAGTGCCAACTTCGGTGCTCTGCCCACTGATGTTTCTCCAGGTCTTCGATCCAGCCTGGAGGTGGTGCGGACATGGGAGCGAAGCTGTGCATTGAGTGCAGCTTTCTAGGCTTGTCTCCCCTAAAATGCTTTCTTTTGATTGGACACATACTAGTGGTGTAGCGGGAGAACACCCGGCTGGTCCCCTGCCCTAAATTTTGAGGCAGGGACCATGGGCAGCCCTTCCCTAGAACACAGTTCCTTCTGTCTACATTTGTCACTTCTTTAGAAAAGCCCCTGCCACCTCGAAGTACCCAGGAGTGGGTCTTGTTCTTGGCTGTACTTCTCAGAAATGCATCTAACTAATAGTCTGTGAAACGCCTGGCTTCCACGGGCTATAGGACAGCAACCCTCCCCACACCCCACTCCCACTGCCCTGTATCTATAGCATCCTTAAAGTGCTAAACATATGCTAGGCACTCGGCAAAAACCGTCGAGTGAATGAATGAAAGTGGGGATTGAAAGCATTCAGGGAAGTTGGTGTACCGTTGGAAGCATACAATCATTCTGACAGCGTCTACCTAGATTTGGCAGTACTCTTGGCATCAAAAAGGGTAACTTATCGAAGTCTCCCGTGTTTTTTTCAGGATGGAGTTGGAAGAAGCTCAGCGTGAGTATTTCCGATACTCCTGTGCTCCAGCTGTAATCTCTCTTGCCTTCTGATGATTCTTACTTGCTAGTTGGAAACTCTTACTTCTAACACAGGGGCAAAAAAAAAAAATCAAATGTCAGCTTTGTACTTGAATCTAAAGATCTGGACTTTCTCGTTATTCTCCAACTTTAAAAACCCGAGAGAGCATATTGTTTGAAATCCTTGTAGAATGGTTGTTTATTGATCCTATGTGGAGGTAGCGTGAGGAGTATAAAAGTTAACTAGGATATGTTTTAGCCCATTACATTTTTTTAGTGATTTTAATAACGACGTGCTTGAAAGGAAGACCACTAAAATGGGCTTATCTGCCATCAGAGAAATGGTCCCTTTAGAAAACTCACATCCGCTTTATTCTGCAGGCTTGTTTGTGTGTTTTTCAAATGTATTTCCCTATTTATTTTTAAGATAGTGAACTCTTAAAACATTTCCTGAAACAGCTGTTTGACAGGACTGTGGGGTTTGGGTTAAATTCAGACGGCACCACCAAAAAGAACCCCCATGACAAGATGATTAAACACTTGGCTGCCAGTCAAAAGGTCAGTGGTTTGAACCCACCCACGGCTCCTTAGAAGAAAGGACCTGGTGATCCTCTTACATAAAGATGACAGCTTGGGAAACCTGACGGGGCAGTTCTAGTCTGTTCTATTTGGTCCTGGTGACTTGGGATTTGACGTGATGGCACTCAGCTACAGCCGGTGTCATGGTGATAGAAAAAACCTTTTACTAAAGATTGATTTAAAGATGAGACCCATGAAACTCAAAATAAGTATGAACTAGAGTTCTAATTATGTGTGAACTAAACTATGAAACACCACCACCAATTGCCCCCTGGTGAATTGCTGGCCCCTGTGTGTCCGAACAGAACTTTGTTCTGTAGGGTTTCTAGGAAGGAAGGCCCTTCTTCCGAGATCCCTCGGGGTAGACACTAACCTCCAAGTTCCCTTTGGTTAGCAGCCGTAGGTGCCACCAGCTGAACTACCCAGGACCAATCTCGGATTTCCTGGAAAATCAAATGATTGAAACACAAAGTACAAAAGCAAACAGGCAAAAACTCTGCTAGACAGTGCCAGAGTTCAGAAAGACGTGTTTCTTTTTTGCAGGTCCGGACACAAAGGTTAAGATGATAAGAAAGAGAGGTTTGCATTGCCAGGAACTTTGGAGCAGGAAGTTTCCGATTTCAGTGACTAACTTCATATTTTCCGCCTAACTTTCCCCTGTCTCGGCTAAGGAAGGTGTTTTATAATTAGGTTTTCTAGAGATGCCCTTGGGCTGAGGACCTAATTGAGTTTCTGGACTTGAGTGCCAAGCTATTGCTGCTGGAGACTTTTGCCCTGAAGGTAGAAGCTCTTTGATGGACCTGCCTCTTTGATAAGTACCTTTCTCAACTGGCCTTGACATTGTTTAGGTAAAGTCTGCTTTAGTAATTGAGGAGTCAGTGCTCCTTAGTATATGAAAATCTTTCCTTAAAATAGGGTAGACACCCAAATCCACATGTGCAATTTAAATGAGCCTGTACTCTGCATTATAAATATGCACCGGATGCCAAGTAGAAAACCGGAACGCTCTCTCAGGATGCTGTTAGGGCCAAACGGAATCTCATTAGGGACAGCTTCAAAGATCAGTTCCTCGTGTCCATAAAAACAAGTGTAAATTATCTGGTGCGCGCCTGCTGTTAGCAGTTGCGGTGTTGCATTATGCATGATTCCAGACTGCACGGAGGAGACACAGGCTGCATCGAGTTCCACAATGTATGTGGGGATTTCTCCATCCATTTGTGTGTGTGTGCGTGTGTATGCTGAGTCCTACAGTTTGGAAATTTATTGGTGCGTTTCAGTTAATGGAAGGGGCCCTATATTACCTGCTCCTACATTTTTGATGAATTGGAGTCAGATCAGGGAAGCATGATAAGGTTCTGAATTGTTTATAGAACAACCAGTCTACACAGATTTATGTATCTTGTTTGCTCACACGAGGAATCAGATCAAGGGGCCCATTCCATGTACATAAAATTGAGTGCGTTTGATTCAGGCATTCTTCCCCCCACCGTACCCCTCCACTTTGACCTCTTGATTCAAATTTTAAAAATAAGTGTTAACACTCTTGAAATTAAGAAACCACGGGCAAGGTCAACGTGTTGGGGCTAGGTGCCATCCAGTTGTTCCAGTTATCACAACAAAATCCTGGTCCTGCCCCATCTTTGAATCATTGCTGTGTTTGAGTTCGTAAAAACAAAACCAAGCAAATCAAACAAACAACCCTACAAAGCTTTATTAAAAACATAAAGTCTAAGTGTGCTCTTGAGCTTTATTGTTCTTGGTGGTAGGAAAACCAGAGTGGCATGTAAAAACTTGAGTCTTGAACCACACTGCCAAAGTTTGAAGCTCCCTGTGCCTCCGTGCAATCCGGGGCAAGCTCCTTAGTCTCTGTGTGTTTTTATTTGTGAATGAGAGGGGAAAAATAATACCACCCTCAAAGAGTGTTACATGATTTGATTCACCTATAGAACCTAGAGTACTTCCTGGGCACAGAGAATCCTGCAGAAGTGTTTGCTCTGATGGATGTTATTAGCAGTATCACTAGGGAGGCATCTTAGAAGACCAGTGCAGCGGGAGACTGAGGTATTAATTCTAGAGACTGAATTCATAAGCCTACATGTTTAAGTGGGCACGTACACATGAGGCCTGAGTGGAGGGTCTGTAGGGAGGAGCCCTTAAAAATACGCCTATAAAACATGCTGGGTGCTCTGGAGTCTATTTTGATTCATAGCGACCTCCGGTCACTACGTAAGACTTTCCCATAGGGTTGACGAGGCTGTAATTCATCTGCTGACACAAAGGTGGTCTGTTCAAACGTCCCCAGTGGCTCCGGAATAGAAAGAGCCAGTGACCTCCTTCTGTAAGGATTGCAGGCCAGAGCCTTGTCCCCATAGGGCAGTAGTACGGACTCTGGCGGTTCGGGTTACTGAGAGTCAGAATCGACTCAAAGACAGCGAACAACAGCAACATTTTTTACGGAAACAGATCCCCAGGTCTTGAATATATATATATCTATATAATCCCTAGAGCCAATGGCATAGCCCTGAGACCTGGAGAAAATGTTACAAAATCCAGAGACAGAAGCTTTCCTCCACATTTGGGAGAAAGATCATTCATTGCCTTTAAAGGCAGGGTTTATGCCGCTGATCTTGAATCCTCTGTAACACCCATGAGCTGAATAATTGAACACATGTTCAAGCCCCTAGGAGCCCTGCTGGCATAGTGGCTGTTCATCCGGCTGGATCTGTGAGGTCAGCGATTGAACAACCACCATGAGAGAAAGATGAGGCTTTCCAGAAACGCTCAGGGACGATTTTACCTTGTCGTGTAGGGTCATCATGAATGGGAACTGATTCAGTGACGGTGAGTTTGGTTTGAGTTTTTTTCAAACCTTGGTGGCACAGTGGGTTACGCAATGGGCACGGTCAGCAGTTCAAATCTCCCAGGGAGAAAGATGAGGCTTTCTGCTCTTGTCAAGGTGTATTGCCTCAGAAACCCAAAGGGGTAAGTCTGCCCTTTCCTTTAGGATCCCCATGAGCCGGAATCCACTTGATTGTAGTGAGTTTTCCATAGATCTGTCAGGACAGTCCTCACCATTTTTTGGGTCACTTTGCCCTCACAATAAATTCTCTTCTGAACTCAAAGTACACCCATCCTCTTAGAGAGTCATTAATAGGAACTAGAGGAGTGGGAGGCTGGGAGGCTGGAAGTTTGCTCCTGGCAAGCCTTTCCATAAGCGTTTATTTATTAGAAGTGGCATGAGAGATAGGGTCATGGCTATCTTGCTTGCCATCTTATCCCCAGGGCAAAGCAGACATTTTCTGAATAGATCATGACTGAGTATCTTCTTGGATCTGGGAATCAGAATAACCAGAGATCTGTAAGCACACCTAGTCCTTCCTTCACCTGCTACTGGAATTTTGCCAACTTAGGGAGATAATAAACATGTACCTGAAAATTGGCGTAATAAATGAGATCATATTTGTTTCAATAGTCATGTATGGATCTTACTAGTAGAATATCAAAGTCTATTTTGGCCACTTGAGCTCGGTGCTCACTGTGGACCACACAACTAGGAGTTTTAGAGTGGGCCAACCAGCAGCCTGGAATGACTGACTGACCTGCTCCAGAGGAAGGACACTGCACTGCTCCTTCTCAGCAGGACCCTTGTCTCTCTATAATTTTCAGTGAGTTAGAGGTGCTTAAGGAACTTACCATTTGGGGAAGGCAACGAATGCTACCTGACCAAGAGAAGTAAGGAGTATTTTCTTTAAAAGCATGCTTAAAATATACCCCTGCCTGTCCCCCGATGCATTCATTCTACTAAATTGTTTTCTCGAACTCTATTTCCCAATTTTCCCCTGTGGACACAAGGATGTGGAAGGGTCTTCAAGTATGACTTGCCCCTGCAGGATCAGTAGAGGCAGGCCTCCTCTAGGGGGCGTCCCATGATGGGAAGCAGTGTGCAGCAGGCAGGAGACCAGTTCTTTTCAACCTGGGGGGCATCACACGTCGCTTTGTTTCTGAGTGCCGCCTCCTGTTCTTACCGCTCCTGCGTCTCCCATTCCGCTCAGAGTGGGCGGCCTCTTCTGTCCCCAAGGTCACCAGAAACAAAGATCATTTCTTAGTCAGACACCGTGCACCTGGGGCCAGCAATTGCACATTTGCCGAGACGTGGAAGTTGAGGGGCCATATGTGGTGGGCTTGGATACTGGCTTACATTCCAAAGAAGTTAGGTGATTTCTGGCCTGCTGCTTGCGCTCAGGGGAAACGGGCAAACCTGTGTGCTTCTAGACGATTCCATCTGAAGACATGAAGCTGGGAGGCTGGATGTTTCCACACATTTTATTAGATCCAATGTGAGGACAGTTTTGGATCCTGGCCTCACCTCACTGTCTTCTCTTAGGGTCAAGGGTAGCTTCCACTGCATCTCTGTGTTTGAGAGGTTTGCAGAGGTTACTACTATTTGGAAATGATGTCTCTGATCAGAAGGTCGCATGTACTACTACTGCACGGTAAATTGCTTTCTGTACACCCTCCCTGCTGGTGTTGGCATCACACGGTAGGTCGTCGAAGTGTGTCTTCGTTAGGATCGAGAAACCCTGTGGCCACAAGTTAGCCCACGAGGAGGACTTCCAGCCACATGCAATTTTCCTCTTGGAAAACACTCTGTGGCAGGTGTGAGGTGTCACATTATACTTCTTTATTTTAAACTGCAGCTCGGCCCAAGTTGGCTTTGGGGATGGTTCTCTTTGCCTAGGCTGCTGCGGAGCCAGCTCTCAGTAAGGTGCTAGCCAGATGCCTAGGACGTGGGTGCAGTTGCCGGCAGCCAGACGTTCAGTTGCTGGTAGTGAGCCAGTTCTACCCTCTAGGTTTCTAACATGAACATCACAGAAAGTACAACGATTCTCCTAGTTCGGTTGCTCTCTTTTCTGGGAAGTTCAGCGAGGAGGTCTGGCAGCAACTTTGAAATAATGTGGTTCAATTGGTGAACTTCAAAATTGGAACGTTACCTTAAGGAATGCTCTACTCTGATGAAGGCTGAAATGGTTCCCTCTAGAATGCTCAAGACCCCAACTGACACGGCGGGTGGGTGGGTGAGGGGGTGGGGCAGTTAATACAAGGCACCTTGTGAGGAGACCAGCCAGGGAATATAGTGGTGGTAGCAGACGCCCCATTTGTCTGTGGAAGTTGCACGTCTTTATTGTTTATGCATATATGTGCGACTCATGCTCACGCACACAGATAAATAAAAGCTTAAAATGAAAATAAATGAAAGTGCTTACTGGCAGACAAATAACATGTTGGGCATGTTGGTCTGTGGACAGCACACCTTGGCCACGGTCACGGTCACTCACACCACTGAGTAGGCTTTCTATTGTGGGCACTGAGGACCGCAGCATTCAACACAGTGGGTCAACCTGGCCTTCACGTGAAAGCCTTTCTTTTTTGTTTTTTCTTTGTTTTTCTTTTTGTTCTGCAGCAGAGCAAGTGTATGGGGGGTGGGGCCGGGGCGGGGCTGGGAGGTGGTGGGGGGCGGGGTTGTAACACGATTTTTGCATGACTATGGGTCTGCGCCATAAATAAGCAGATTCAGTCTTTTGTTTTAAATGTAATCATCGAGATTGCATTTGCATTGCTCCTAGTGAATCACATAAGTGAAATGACTTCGCCTGCATCTCATTTGGGATCATAAAACGTTATGGGATGCAGGCTGTTTTTCTCCCACTAAAGCATCTCGGGTTAGTATTAGGGCGCTCTCTTGGCTTTTCCTTTGTGGCAAAATTCCTTGTGTTCCTCAGAGCGCTAGCCTGGGTTTTCCTGTCTGTTTGTGGTTGGAGAAATACCTAGTCACGACCTCGCCCTCCAGAAGGAGCTCAGACAGCGGTTCAGTAAGGGGCAAATGGGTGTTTTAAGACCATCTCATGTTGTGTAGCAAGTGATTGCCAATCACTTTGTCGTTGGTTACAGCTTCTGCTTACTAAGAGTAAATGCCAGTCAGTGATGGTGGGGACCCAGAAGCCAATTTGAAGCTGTTTTCAGGCAGTTGGCCACAGAAAATGGTTTACATCATTAAAAAGAAAACTTAGTTTAGTGACCAGTGTGAAATATATATCATTATTGGCTCCTTATGTGGTATCCTTTAGGCAGACTACTCAAAAGTAATTGTTGTGATGCCCCTCACTTAGGATTCTCTCGAAAACAAACAGTTGAACACGACCGTAAAAATTGCTGTCTTCAAAAGTCAAGCTATTTTGTTGATAAATGAGAATGGCCTAAGTCCTCGTCCTCCCTCCATCGAGGTCCCGTAATTCATGAATGTTTAAGCTGGAAGTCGAAGGAGAGGTACGAGTCCTTAGATAACCCACAACACAGTGTGGTTACCCACAAAACCTCTGTTTATTAACTACATTATTGATAAGACGCCATAAGGTGCCAGGCAGCTGGATATACTGCGGATTACACCCTTTGCTTAAACGATGAGGCCTGTTTTCCAAAAGAAAACCAGATCACTGACAGTGAGGGGCCGATAAAGTACAAGTCCTTGATAACAAATGCTGATCTCTGGCTACTTGAAGAGGGACTAAATTTAGCATCTTTCACAGGGAATAGTGGAGATCAAAGAGTCAGATGTCATGACTGGGAAATTAAAATGGCGAGAAGGTAGGATCTTTTTTTTTCTGCCAAAAGAGAAGACTTAAAATAAGCCCAACAGAAAAACATAGGACCTGAAATAGCTTACTCTCCCACCCCCACCCCCACCACTAATACGACTTAGAAAGAGATTTGCAGGCTCGCGTTCTCATATTATTTTAAACATATACCTAGGAAATACCTTTCATAAGTCTGAGTATAGTTTCTTCGTCATTAATCAGTACACTTTTTGTTGATGCGTCACATACATTCAAAACAGTGTACAAATTAAATATGGATGACTCTGGATTTTCCCAAAGCGAACATAGTTTGCATGACCTCGAGGGTAAGATAGAGTTTTCAAGGTCATTTGCTACTTTTAGTCTTTAATATTCTAACCAAATTTGAATGTTATAGCACTCTACAACTTTTTTTCAGTGCTACAAATTGTAGAAACCATTCTTTACAGCCTCAGCGTGCTTTACAGTGGGGGAAATTGCATGAGCTGAGACTCCCGTGCCCTTCTGCGGACTCCTGCAGCCGGATGGGGCAGAGTTTAGCGTTGCTTTGGTGACTTTTATTGAAACTGGTCTCCAAGTATACTTCTCATTTTTTTTTTAGTAACTTTAGTTTTCTTGAAAACTCTTCTCTGATTTGAAAAATTCTCTGGATAATTCTCTGACATTTTTGAGTTAGGCAGTTTTTTAAAAAGTCTAACTTTAAAGCTCTTGAGTTCTCTAGTCCATTCGTCACTGTTTCCTCACGGAGGAAATGAACCATTCTTATTCCACGTCAAGTGGGCAGCTAGCTGCCTTTGAACCCAGACCCTTCACTGGGCTGTGATTGTCCAGATGCGGAGGACCAGGTTTGCTAACGTGATGGAAAAATTGGTTGTGACGGTAAAAGCGTTTTATTATTTTCTTCCTCTCTCTGAATTTTGGTGTGTGGTCAAGTCAGGGAAAATTTGAGAAAAAAAAAAAGAAAAGAAGAGAGGCCTTAAAGAAAGAAGAAAGATGGGGCGTCAAGAGGGAGAGACAGACAGGAAAGCAAAGCAAAAGGAAGAAGAGCAATGGAAGGAGGGAAACGAGAGAGAGAGAGAGAGAGAGAGAGAGAGAGAGAGAGAGAGAGAGAGAGAGAGAAAGAGAAAGCAGAGAGAGAGAGAGAGAGAGAGAGAGAGAGAGAGAAAGAGAAAGCACAGCGGTGCACAGAGAGCGGCTGCAGGCGAGGGAGGCAGTGTTGGTGTAGGAGCAGCCAACTGGTGCTCTCCAAGCAGTGCTTCCTTGAATCAGGTCCTCAGGTGGTGGTGACCCCCCACCGTAAAGTTATTCTCATTGCTACTTCATCCCTGTGATTTTGCTACTGTGATGAATAGGGTGGCCCCTGTGGAAGGGTCACTCGACCCTCCAAGGGGTCGTGACCCACACGTGGAGAACCCCGCCTGTAGAGGAAAGTGACCTGTTAGAATGATTCCACGAGTCTGGCCTGAGACAGGGTTTGTTGGTCTTGCAGGGTGTCTATAAGCGACAGGACAAATATTCTTCTTACTAAATTTATCCCCCCAAATTGTGTGTATACGTAAATATAACATCAAAGTGGGCTTATTCTTGGGTAACAATATGTACAATTAATCTGTGGACATGTATGTGTGTGCGTATCTATATAGACACACATATAGATACGCGCACACACATACCCCCCCCCCCACACACACACAGTCGCATATACTGGGCTTTGTTACTACCGCACTGTGCAGGGCCCACATTGCCCCAGACAGCCGGGGAAGCACCCCTGTGCTCGCTGTCTGTGGAGTTAGTTCAGGGACACCCAAGGAAAGCACTCAGTCTCCGAAGTCTTATTCCTCCTGCTCAAGTCACCTTCTGCGCGAGGCTTTCACTGCGCCAGGGGAACGGGCACCAGGAATCTGATTCCCTGGCGATTTCTCACTTCTGCTTCTGGTAGCAGGGCTCTGTAGATGCACCAGGCTCCTTGTCTCTCTCAGGGAGAGTCTCCTCTTCGTTGCCGGGAAAACGCTGCTGCCCATGCACTCCCTGCTTGTCCAGCAGAAGCGTGAGGCTGACCCGGAGAGCTGATGCCAACGGTCACATGGGAAAGATGGCCTCTTTTCAACCTGGGGGGCGGAAATAGGTGCAGACTCTTATTTTTCACGTCTTCAAGATGATTGATTAGAAATGTTCACTCATTGGCTGCGTAGCAAATAATGATCTTTAAAAAAAAAGAAAGAAATGAAGAAAAACAACTAATAGTCATAATAGATTACATGACTATAGGTTGAATCTCTCAATAACTAGGGAAGAACATTTGCAAATGAGCATGAATTACAGCTTTGTTTATTATACGGTGGTGAAAGCTAGTAATTTGTCTTGACATATTAGTTGCTGTTGGGCAATCAGCAATCATGAATACATGAAAATATCCATAAATTTCCCGAAGTATGTTTGTGTTCTTATATTTTGTAGTGCGCAGAATTATACATTGTTTCCGCCAGAAAGTTTGACTCCATGCGGCTAGTAAGATAGGAATATTTGAAAACTTACCTTAACCTTGTAAGTAGAAGGGCAAGTGCAACGCAGTCTCAAAATTTTGAAATATATATTGCTGGTTCGTCACAGTCAACGTTTTCTTTATCCGCCCATTCAAGTTTTTAGTGAATTTCTTCTATGTGACAGGCAAACAAAGTGCCTGCGTGTGGGACTGTTTAGCAAGTTGAAACGGTAATCTTGCCGATCCATTGTGGGAGAGAAATGGTTGACTGTACTAATGCCCACTGAGGATGTGCATTACTCCAATACGACGATTGTTACAGCCCCTCTTAGTTTACATATTGACGGCTTTTCCTCATCTTGGGTAAAATTATTTCACTTTGGTTCAACACTGTGTTTGGGAAGCTCCTCTTCTCAAGACATCTTCAGTCTCAGTGATGATGTCGTAGAACAAGGAAAACCATTCCAGAGGAAGCAACCTCCAGAGACGTCATGGAATATGGTCAGCCGCTGTCAGGTCAGCTCCTGCCTCACGCCATTGTTTCCTAGAAGGAAAGGCTTCCTGTCCCTGCGCCAATCCCAAGGTTTGTCGCAAAGCAGACCACTGTGACCCCGAGGGTGTTTTAGTTGACTGATTGTTGGGAGTATAACCCAGACCTTCCTTCCTAGTCTGCTTTAATATGGAAGCTGCAGTGAAACCTTTTTCAGAATCATAGCAACTTGCAGACCGCCGCTGACAGACAGTGGCGGCTCTGTATGAGGTGCACGGCCCTGGGGTGCAGTCAGGCCTCCTGCCTGGGAAGCAAGAAATCTCCCAGTGAATCAACAATGTTCCCATGAAAATAAATAACCACTACCTGTGGGCCAAGCCAAGGGCTAAGTGCCAAATGCCTTCATACACTATTTTATTGAATAATCAGCATAATCTAATGCAGTAGTTGGTGGTATCTCATTGTGCATATAAAAAAACAAGTTGAAAGAAGTCACCCCAAGCCCTGTGTTTTATAGCTGATGAGTGGAACACAAGCTTGTCTGTACGTGGTAGTTTCTCAAAGAGGCAGCAATAAACGCATAGGTTAAAGGTTGGGATTTCAGCTGTAGCCTTTTTTTTTTTTTACCAAAACAATACTTATGATCAAAATCTATGATAAAAATCACATGGAACTGAAGTTGGGAAACTTGAAGAAAATGCAATCCAGACCTACAAACATGCTTTTGGAATGGTTCCGTTGGTCCGGACTCCGTAGAGAAGCATGACCTAGGATGACTTCTTCATTAAGATCGAGAAAAAAAGAGGAGGGATTTATTAGTATAATTTTTAGGATGTTGGGTGGTGGCCTGGGAAAAAGTACTTTGGGTTGAGAATCAAATGATGTCAGCCTCAGTTCCCTCCGCTAGACAAAATAGGAATGAACTGGTTCTAGTCGATGCTCTCTAAGGACCAATTTCAAGCATCACAAGAATTTTGGCCGACAACGCCAAGACCCCACGGGTAATGGATGGCAACGGCAGAGTGTGATGCAAATATCGTGCCCACAGATCATGGGACTGTATTGGGAGCACCCATGACTGTGACACTGCACACACGCAAACTATTTTCTCCACCTTGAGGGCCTATCTTTTCTAAATGTGAATGTGGGGCTGTGACTTTTTACTGATGAGAATAATGACCTTAAGGGAAGAGGGTCCAGGTCTTGTTTCCTTTATTGCTTCAGCGATATGTCCATCTGAAAGCCATGTGAACAACAGAGACTTTAGACCTGGGAGCCTCTTGTTTCACTATTGCCACTTGCTTATCGTTTGATACTGGACACGTTCCTCAATGTATAAGCCTTTTTGTTTTCTGAACCTGTGAGATAAAGTGCTTTCTGGTGCTGAAAATGTGTGAACTGGTCTATATGTTAGTACCAATCAAGGAAGAGGATGACTGCATCGAGGTACTGTTCGAGTAGTTTCCAGCAAGCCACCTTTGACTCATGGCAACCCCAGGTGTGTCAGGTTAGAACTCTGCCCCAGCGTTTTCAGTGGCTGATTTGTCAGAAGTGTATTCCCAAGTTTTCCTTCCAAGGTGTCTCTGGATGGAATTGAACTGCAAACCTTTCAGCTAGTAGCTGAGTGTTTTCACTGCTCAGGCAGCCATCATAGGTAAAGACGCGCAAGAAATGGTGGAGGAGTTCCGACGGGTTCACACAGGCATGATGGAGAGGCCAGAAACTCCCTGTATCTAGGCTGATGTGAGCTGCCGATCACATGGCATGTATCCTGTAGTGGATCATGGAGCAGTGGGTGCTTGGGCCACTGTAGTTGACAAAGGGACCACTCAACCAAAAGAAGGTGTGGCAGTGGGTGGCTGACCATCTAACAGATGTACCCAAGCTTAGGGGAAGAACCTGAGTCTGGTGTTTCCTAAGACCATCCTTCCATTGTCCTACAGTGCACAGCGGGGTAGGGCATTTGAGACCTGCAGATGAGGGTCAGGCTTGAGTCTGAGAGTACTGAGTGAGCCTGGATAATGTACTTTCTGACTTGGTTACACTCTGTGACTGTAAACAAGAGCTCCACCCCCCCACCCACACTACCATAACCCCTGTCCTTCTGCTGCTTCTCTTTCTCGGAAAGAAAATCTCATGAACAGGATACGTGACTCAAAAAGTAGCTTTTATAGTGCAGTTGGCAGTAAATGGTGTTGAGTGGTGATGAAACTGTGCAGTTTGAAAATAAACTGTAACAAGGAGAGAGGAGGGCTCTGCATGCCCATTGGAGCACTTGCTGCCAGGGTGGGAGGTGGTCGGGAGTCGCTGGGGGTGGCCAGGACGGCTCGGGACAGCATTTGTTTCAGAAGAGTCGCTGCAATTATTGACCTGAACGACTGGCATTTAGGACTCACACCTCACTGGGGACCTGGGCGCTTGGCATTTGAAGAGCAAGCTCCAGGGTGGTTCTCACGTCTGGTGAGAAGCTAAGACATGTAGCTGGTTTCCTGAACCGGCCTAGAGCAAGGCAACAGGCAGACCCAGGCTGAGGACTGCATCTGGAAACTGTGCTTGGGCTTCACCGCTGAAAAGAAGGAGTTCAGCAATGAGAAATGGTTAAGAAAATTATGACATGACCAACCCATGAAATAACCTGCAACTAGTGAAAGCATTTAGAAAGAAGCTGTAGTCATATTGAACATGCTGATAGCATAAACGTGAAAGCCGAATATTGGATTTTTGAATTGAGTGACCCTGATTATGTTTTCCTAAGATACCAAAATATTACTATTTGCCATTTCTGGGTAGCAGAATTGTGTATTAATCTTTCTTCGCTGTTCCTTCTTGTAACTGATTGCCACTGAGCTGGCTGGGACTCACTGTGAGCCTGTAGAACAGAATAGGAGATTGCCCCTGTCGCTTTCCAAGACCATAAAACTTTACAGGCATCGAACGCTGAGCCTTGGTTAGGAGCCCAGGTGCAATCCACATACCATTAATTTTAAACCCTTGGTTTTACTAAAGCTAATTATCTCCAAGTTTAGTAAAATCTATTTGGTACTTATTATAAAGACTAAAAGGCCTTTAAAAAATTTTGGCAGTGAAGAAGTCATTTGTCATATTTTGCAGAAATTATTCACAGTGCATCAGGGACATTGACAAATCCCTTGTGATTCTGGTTCTTCGAGCGACTCCAAACAGATCCTGTCATGAACACCAACTTGACACAAGCACGGAGGTGATGTGGGAGACCTGACAACTTTAAGAATACTAGGTGAACGATACTTTTAAGAGATGGAGTAGATTTATGAGTTACGAGATGGCGCACATTTTCCTAGTTAAGTTTTTAGAGTGCGTATTACTGTAGGTGAGTGGAATGTGACAGCAGCCGTCGCTCAGCGGGAGAATTCTTGCCTTCCACGCAGTACCCCGATTCCATCCCTCGCCGGTGCCCGTCCTGTGCCGCCACCACTATCTGCGCTGCTGTGATACTGAACAGGTTCCAGAGGATGTGGTTGAATTGGGGTGCCAGCACCCCACCACTAATCACGGGTTCAATAAGCACAATTGTACGGTTGAGATATATAAATATTATATTAAAGTCATTGAGAGCATGAGAGATAAAAGAGAGATCGGAAAAATGGAGTCAGACACATTTCATGGTAGCATACGCACCTCCTGGATGGCCATGATCTTACCAGCCAGGTCTGCACACAGCGTGGGCCGAGGCAAGGTGGAGCAAGGACCCGGTAGGATGCTCGAGGACTGGGCAGGAGGCTAGAGGGCCCCGTTAATTGCTAACCCAGGGTTATATCTACTTAGGGAGGAATGATTACAGGTAACCACACGTCACAGGAAGGGACAGTACAATAGGCATACACATCATATGAAGGGAATGTATGATAGGCATGACAGCAAGGGGATGAGCTAGGGCTGTACACATGATAGGAAGGGGTGGAACTAGAGGGATACATGTGACAAGAACAGACGATCCTAGATTTAGGATGGCAGCCTAGCCTTAGTCCTCCTTGGGCAGGTTAGACCTCTCTGGGGTCTCCTACAAGGAAACAACTACTATCCGTATCAGAAGGGAGTGGACCCTACTTGTGGGATAAATAGTGGTGTCTGCTTGCTCTAGATGGCTGATAGCTCTTAGGGAGAATGACCCCTGATCTACTCCTGATGACCTCCAAGTGTATAGTCATTCGCAAGCAGCTAAGTTCGGCATATATTTGGGGGAGACAGCTTGGGAGAAATCCTTCTGTTTCCCACAGAGTGTGGGGTCCCATGACAGCTAACCATACATACAGCAATGAAATGCTATATTTAGAACACTTCATCAAAGAGCATACTTGGGTTTTGCCACTCTATTGAAATTAGGGCAATCCTGATACATTTTATAGCGAGCTCAAGAATAGCAACACAATAGTAATTGTGGGAATTAGTATTTTACACAGGGCGCTGTGCTGTCTCATTGTTTCCTTCAAACCTCCCCATGAGCTATTTCCCCTCTAACATAAATGGGAAGAAACAAAGGCACGATTCCTTAACTTGCCTAGACACCCGACTTCCTTGGTTGTATGCTTAGGATTTGAATTCGAGAAATCTGTCTCCAGAGTTCATTATGCTCATAAAGTTTGCTGGGGATGCGAATAGGAATTTACATGAAACCATCTGTTGTTAAGTGAACCAAGCACAAGATAGCTGGACCAGTAAAACCAGCTGACCAAAGACAGCACTTTGTAGCTTTTGAATGTTTTCTATTTGACAGTCCCAAAGTGAGCAAAACTAGTAGTCTTTTTAGCAGGCATTTAAGAGGAATTTGTTTGAAACCCTCAGAGCTGTAGAAAATGTCTATTTCTTCAATCTGGTGCTGGGTTTCTGTTAGGAAAAAGTACTGGGATGGGCGGCAGTATACTAGTGTCTGTGAACTGAAGTCACACTCCTTTGTAACTAAGGCTTCACACGATGTGAGTCGTGGACTTTTGGGAGATGGTTGAACCCCCACAGCCCAGTATTTCTATCACATAAAATGTGATCGTTAGAATCCAAATGCTAAGTGAGGCAGTGTTCATAAAGCACTTGGCACAGAGCCTCTCTCACACGCCAAGTGATGTTCACTGAAGTCACGACTGTTTTCATTACTGGGAGTTGGGAAGAATGGAGTCTGGATCCAGTCACCCCCCCCACCTCCCACGCCATCACATTGGCCACCAGTCAGTCCCTCAACTCTTCTGCTTCTTACATTCCAATGGGACTCATCACACTTTCTACCGCTAAGGTGAGAAAGAAGCTACATTGCCTACGAGCAGCTTTTTTGCTTATTTTTTTACGTATGAGGGGCTTCTCCCGTTCCCCAAGATAAAGATGAAAGGAAGCGTGGGATCGAGCTTACGTCATCCTTGGCGTTTTCCCCTAGAAACACGTTTGTGTAGATCAAGTTGAGTGCCGTACACTTGGTCCTTTCTGAACGGAGCTTTACCCCGGAAACCAGAGCAGGGCTGCTCACAAATCCCACCGATTTGTGGCCTCAAATCCAGGAAGAGCCAGCTCCGAACTGGGCTTTGCAGGTCCTTCCTGCATCTCCCCTCTGGAGAGGGCTGCGTTTTCGGGTTATAAGGAGGTTCCTCTTCCACTTGGGAGCCACAGAGAAACGGAAGAGCCCCTGTCTTTACCCAGCAAGCTGTTGGAAATATCTAGTGTGAATGTGTATGAGTTTGTCCACATCCTTCGGGCCAAGTGTTTATAAAAATTATCCACTTCCTAAATTGCCTCCGGTGCTCAGCGAAGCGTTGCTTTGGCAAACTGGCATCAGAATTCCTGGGCTCTTCCTGGCTTACACCCCCTCTGCCGCCTGTAATGGGTAGACTGCCTGGTGCGGAGCTTTGCTGGGAGTCAGTCAATGCCATGACACTACACTGGATTTGGTTCGCCTTGGTGGGGCTCCTGTAGGGAGCCTTGGTGACTCAGTGGCTAAGGTGCCTGGCTGCCAGCCTGCTCCGTGTTGATTGCTAGAAGTCAGAATCAACTTGGTTGGTTGGTTGGTTTTTACTGGGTCCTGCAGCAACTCCCGTGGGTGCCCTAATGACTCCATTGCAGCTCCCCAGCTGTGACTCCATGAAGAACTCAAACATAAACGAGATTGCCATCCAGCAGCTGCCTGATGAACACAGACTTTCTAACACTGATTGCTTTGCGTCAATCTTTCTTTCTCCCTTTTGATTGCCTTTTATAAGAACACTTTCATCTCCAGGTTTCCTGGATCGGGACGGGGGTGGGACCCTGGGAGCGTGCAGCAGTCTAACATCAGTTACCTCTGGCAGCCCTACCCAAAACCCGGGAAGTGGATGGTGCCTTAAAAAACCAGAAATGTGTTTCTTCACATTTCTTCACACAGGAGGCCAAAAGCTCGAGTTCAGGGGCTCAGTCATCCTGCAAGTTCCTGGGCACCTCTCTCCCTGGTGGGTTTCTCTCAACACCTGCTTCTCTGATCATTCAGAAGGGAACAGGTGGAGTCACTTGCGCTGTTCTGGGCTATACCTCCATTGCCATGACAGAAGACCCTCCTTCCCCTCTTTGCAAACCGGATCAATCCTCTGCACCAGTTGTGGGTGGGGTGGGGTAGCAGAGCCTACATACTTTCTTTGGGGAGACTCCATTGAATTCCAAACAAGGCTGGAGAGGTGCACTATCACCACCTCATTTGGTCTAGAGCAGCGGTTCTCAACCTGTGCATCGTGACCCATTTGGGGGTCGAATGACTCTTTCACAGGGGTCGCCCGATTCATAGCAGTAGCAAAATGACAGTTATAAAGTAGCAACAAAAATTTTGTGGTTTGGAGTGGGGGTCACCACAACATGAGGAACTGTATTAGGTTGAGAACCGCTGGTCTAGGGGAAGAGTTTTAAAGATCAGCAACTTGGTGTGATGCACAGTTACCAACCCTTTTATAGACACTTATAAATCAGATCAAACAAAGGTGGTCAAGACTCTCAGCAGATGCCCTCGTACAGCAGTGTGCATTGAGAGGGAAGAGAAAGACAGCCATTTCTTTGAGAGCCCCGCTGGTCCCAAACTGCTGATTTGCAGTTAGGGCTTAGAAAGGGGCTCGCTGACGGTTTCTCGGGCTGCCAATCACCCTAGACTTTTACAGAAACCACACCGCGCCCCTAGAAGAGTGCCGGCCTTCATCAAGTGTGATCGGGCAACCGGGACTGACTTTCCACCATGGACATTTTAGGGCGTTGCCTACTAGACTATTGCATCTAAAGAGCATACCTGAAGACCTGGTGGAGGCTTCAATCTTTATTATTATTGTTTTTAAGGAACACTTGGTATGGAGTTGGAGGAAAGCTAGTCCCCATTTAATATGGTCCCCCCCCCAAAAAAAAAGATGGTTGTAAAACCGGCGTTGAGCCAGAGAATTTTCAAGGCTAACTTTCTCACATTGAAGCGAAAAATGATTGCCGTGCCCTTTAGCTAAGTACACTCACTTCAGCCTTTATGGATGGCAGCAGTCACGTGCTCACCTTTTCACGGGGAAGAGAGCATGAAACAATTACACAGCAGAACCTCCGGAGACTGGGGGTGGGTGATAGCTGATAGGAGGGCACAGGGAGGAGGTCCTATAAGATTTTAATTTTTTTTCATTTACGAGGAATCTTTTACCATCTAAAGGCCACCGTGGTCTTACTCCCTTTATCCGTAATCTCCATCCTGGGTCTAGGAGAAATGCATAACCGATATTCCTGAGCGTTAGTGAGTCTCTGAAATGGGCAGTTTCACAGACCATACACGAAAAGGGAGGGAGTGGGCCGATGACAGTCTTGGTATTTGCATAAGTGTGTGCAGGAGTGAACAGAAGCAAACAGTTGGAATTATGCAAATATGATTGATGACTTGTTAGTAAATTTCTAGCAGATGTTGGCACGGTTGAGAATTCTGTGCCTTGTCTTCCTCGTTTGCAGGTAAAAGACCGATTTGAAGTAGAAGAGGGTAAATTGTATGTGAAACATCATGGGACCAATAAGAGAATGTAGAAATGACATATAACCAGGCTCAGAGAGACGTGATTCTGGCTAGGAGAAGAACCATGATGTAATTAGGTTTGTGTGGTCGGGTGCAGGTATGTGTTTTCATTGCGCCTAGGTTAGCTGTTACAGCAAATGGTGTACAGTCGGGGCTGTATAATATGTGGTCTTCCTTGGGCCCTGGTTGCACTGGGCAGATCTATTGCCCACGATCTGTTTAAAGGGTTTAAAAGCACAGTTGTCACTTTGAGGACTCTGGTGTGTCTGATCAAAGCCATCGAATGTTCGGTTGTCCCCGTCCATGTGAAACTAGACTGTGAAGAAGGGAGGATGGAGAAGAACGAATGCACTTGAATTATGGTGCGGGCCAAGTGTAGTGTGATACCATAGACTGCCTGAGAAATAGAAAACTCTGTCTTGGAAAAAGTAGTCGGAAGAGAATGTGCCTGAGAAGTGAGGGTGGTAAGACTTAGTCTCACAGCTTTTTGGACATGTCGTAGAGGGACCAGTTCCTGGAGTGGGACACCAGGCTTGGGAAAGTAGAAAATGAGTGAGACAGAGGAAAACCCTCAATGGACTGGACTGACAATCGCTGCAACAATGAAATAACCACGGCCATAACTTTGAGGATAGAAAAGTGTTGTACATAGACTTGCTATGAATCAGAACCGACTCACGGGCACCTAACAACAACAATGTTGGTGTCATTCATTGTTTTAATAAGTTGCCCCCCCCAAAAAAAATCACTTGTTAGTGCTGGATGCCTGAACCAGGTGAGTAGCCCAAACTAGTCAGGATTTGATGTCCAGGGTTGTGAAAGTTGCTGACTAGTGCATTCGTACTTGGCATCTGAACTCTTACAGCCATGAAGTAGAATGACACAAATACTTTGTTCACTGGGGAATTTTCTTCTGGTAAATTTGGTATTTTGACCCATCTTCTCTGGCCTTTTCATATCCTTCTCCATTTATATCTCTTTTCATACTGTTGCTTTTGTGTTGAATGGCATTACCCTGGCTTTCTGCATTCAAGGCCCAGGCAACTGCAGAGTTGTCTTATCTCCTCACACCAAACTAATTTTATTTCACATAGAATATGCTAAAAGATATTTCTCCTAGAATATGCTGAAATTTATAAATAATTTATTGATCACGTACTCTGTACCACAGATATTATAAGCAGTGGTTTATTTAATCTTAGTATCAATCATATGCGACTGATCAATCACAGGTAACATAAAGATACAAGGTTGACGTTGTCCAAGATTTCATCTTACTTGGATCCACCGTCAGTGCTCATGGAAGCAGCAGCCAAGAGATTATAGGACACATGGCACTGGGTAAATCTGCTGCACAGACCTCATCAAAGTGTTGAAAAGCAAAGATGTTACTTTGAGGACTAAGGTGCACTGACCCAAGCCATGACATTTTCAATTACTTCATGTACATGTGGAAGTTGGATATTAATAAGGAAGATCTAAGAAAATCCGATGCTATTGATCTATGATGTTGGTAAAGAATATTAAAATTTCCATGGACTGCCAAAACAACAACAAATAGCAACAAATAATAAACATCTGTCTTGGAAGAAATGCATCCAGAGTATTCCTTAGAGGCAAGGATGACAAGACTTTATCTCACATCCATTGCACGTCGTGTCAGGAGAGACCTGCCCTAGAGGAGGGAAGGATGCTTGGTAAATAGAGATATTTCCCCCATATATGAGGGGGTATTTAAGAAAACACACACACACCCGAAAAATGCTCCACTGGGCGGAACTTTCATAGTAAGCATTTTCCCTTTAGGCAAGTATCCAGCAACTCATTCTGAGTTAGTGCACCCAGTGGCGTTGCCAGGGAAGGTTCTCTTAGGAATTTTTTTGGTAAAAGCAGTTTTCACTTGAACCTTGGTTTTTGTGATAGCTGATTTAAGAGAACTGTGTGTGGCTGTGAAATTTTGTGATACAAGGACAGCGCTTAGGGGAGAACTTATGTATGAGTGGTTTTCTCATTTCAAAAAAAATGAAATGTTGATTGATGGCAAACCTCATTCAGGACATCCATCAACTTCCTAAATGGATGAAAATGTCGACAAAATTCATGCACTTATGCTTGATGACGGACCATTGAAGAGATGGGGAAGCTATGTGGACCATCTTGGGGCTTAGTTCGGCGGATTTTCACCGAAGATTTGGGACTGAGAAGGATCGCTGTGAAATTGGTGCCTCGGGTTCTGACTGACCAGGAAAAAGGGTGTCGAGTGGAAACGTGCTGTGCTTTGAAAGAATAGCTCTGAAATAACCCAGATCCGCCCCCACCCCCCCACCCCCCAAGGTCATTCCTGGTGAGGAGACATGGAGCTCTTCTTATGGCCCTGAAAGTAAACATCAATCGAGCCGGCGGAAGATGCTATAGTCACCTCGCCCAACGAAAGCTCCTCAAATGACATCAAAGATCACGACGATGCTCATTTGTTTTTTTTGGAGTTTGTTCCACCAGGTCAGACTGTTAATCAAGCTTTCTATTTAGAGGTTCTGAAAAGTTTTTGAAACAGTGTGACAAAAAAGGCCACCACAATGCACCTGCTCAATCAGCCATCTCAGTGCACCAGTTTTGGCAAAACACATTATGCCTCTCTTGTCCCATGCACCTTACTTACCTGACCTCACACCTTGTGACTCCCCCCTCCCCATGAATGAAGAAGGACAAATTGCTGTGAAAAGACAGCGATTTGACAATGTAGAAGAGGTGAAGAAAAAGACTAGAGGGGTGCTGTCAGCCATCCAAACAGATAAGTTTGGAAAACGTTTCCAAGAATGGAATCGCAGATTTGACGAATGTATTAAGTGTAATGGAGAGTACTTTGTAGGTGATAAGGTTGTTTTGTAAAAAAAATTTAAATACATAGCTTTGATTTCCGGGGTTTTTTGAGTACCCCTTGTATAGTCATAATAGCTTCTTCCTCATTGTGTCATTTCTGCTTACCAAAAGTTTCGTAAGAATGCTCGGCTTTGTATTTGAAGTACTTGCTGATGATGATGAAGGATTGCAGTCTTCAATGTGGATTATAAGCCAATGTAAAGAAGACCAAAATCCTCACAACTTGATCAGTAGTTGATCATGACAAATGGAGAAAAGGCTGAAGTTCTCATGGATTCTGTCTTGCTTCGATCCACAGTCAGTGCTCATGGAAGCAGCGATCTCAAGAGCTCAAAAGACAAGTTGCATTAGGTAGATCTGCTGCCAAAGAGCTCTTTAGAGTATTGAAAAGTATAGATGTTACTGTGAGGAGGAAGGTGCGCCTGACTCAGCCCTGGCATTTTTAATGGCCTCATAGGCAAGTGAAAGCCGGATGTTGGATGCGGAATTTGAAAGAAGAATCCATGCATTTGAATTGTGGTACTGGAGAAGAATAGTGACAGTCCTATTGATGGCTAAAAGGACAAACTGACCTGTCTCGGAAGAAGCACGGCCTGAGTGCTCCATGCATGCAAGGATGGCCAGACATCATCTTTCCTCTTTGGGACTTGTTGTTAAGAGAGCCCAGTCCCCGGAGAAGGACGCTGTGCTCGGTCAGATAGAGGAGCCGCGATAAAGAGGGCCTCAGGAGATGGATTGACATGGTAGCTCTAACAGTGGGTTCCAGCACAGGGGCAGTTGTGTGCATCGCACAGGACCGGGCATGAGTTTGTTCTGTTGTGCGCAGCATTGCTCTGGGTTGGAACCGATTTGCTGACACCTAATGACAGCAACAATTTTCAGACTGTGGGGGAATCTGGTATATTACTGTGAATATGCTGCCCTCACAAGCTAAGATGAACACTTAGCAAAATTGTGATTTAACTTTTTCATTAATGAGGGAATCAAGAAAGTTCTATAAGCAGGGTTTCTAGAAGGTCAGAAATCCACAAGTTTATTGGAGAAGAAGGTGCCGTGAATTGACTCGTGGATGTGCAGGAGGGAGAAGCGGAGTTCCTTGTTCCTCCAAGCATCTAGCAACAAGAAGTAACCCACGATTTGCCAAGTGGTGAAATATTCTAGTACAGAATGTATGGCTCTGGGATTGGATCATCCTCACAGCCTCCAGCTGCCCGTTGAAAGGATCTGCTCATTCCAAGGTCTTCAGTTTTCCCTTGTATCTTTGGCGAAAGAGTATTCAACAGCAAAGGACATAGGCTTGTCGTTTGAATGGCCTGTCTCTAATCCCAAACTCTTTAGTAAAGCTTGGCGAATGCACACACCACACAGAGGTCTTAGGAGATTAACGGTAATAATATAGGAAAAGTCCCTGGTCTGTACTGCTCAGTAATAGGTATATTAGTTGTAATAAAATAGCTATTAAAGTGAGGGGCCGGCCCCAATCCCAACTATGGCGTGGACACCTGCCATTCCCCCAAAAGAATTTATTTCAAAGGACGGCACTGAATCTGCAGCTCCGGGAGAGGGACATATCTGATCAGAGCACACGGGAGCAGATGAAGGGGGAGGAGAGGGGAGTACAGCCTGGCCCACCAGGCCTTGAGGATGATGTTCTCGATTAGAACAGCCAGTCCACAGAGAGGACCACATGGCCAGCCCCACTATGAGACCTGACATCCCTCACTGACCCATAGCCCTACAGAGGACAACACCAGAGACACAATGTGGGAATTGCACCCAATCTGATCCCGCCACACCGAGGCAAAAAACACTAAGGGGGTGCAACAGAACAGCAAGGGAATGGAGCAGCAAGGTTCCCAGGGAATGCTGAAGGTGGACTTTGGGGCCAGAGCATGGTGCCTCAACAGACTGGACTGGAAAACACTCCTAAAGGCCAACAAACCATCCTTGAACTAACTATTAGCTAACAACAAATGATCTAAATTAGTGGTGAGGGTGTAGGAGACCTGGTAGGGCATGATCAAGGATAATGTAACCAAGAAGAATTACTGAAACCCAAATGAAGACTGAGCATGATAGTGGGACAAGAGGAAAATCAAAGGAAATAGAGGAAAGAGCTAGGAGGCAAAGAGCATTTATAGAGGTCTAAATAAAGGCATGTGCATATGCAAATATATCTATATATGAGGATGGGGAAATAGATCTATGTGCATATGTTTCTAAGTTTAGTATTAAGGTAGCAGAAGGACATTGGGCCTCCACTCAAGTACTCCCTCAATGCAAGAATAAATTGGCATTCTATGAAGCCACCTATTAAATTGGCATTCTAGGAAGCTGACCTTTCCAATACAATCGCTGAAGACAAATGGGTGCATAAGTAAATGTGGCGAAGAAAGCTGATGGTGCCCGGCTATCAAAAGATATAGCGTCTGGGGTCTCAAAGGCTTGAAGGTAATCAAGCGTCCATCTAGCTCAGAAGCAACAAAGCCCACATGGAAGAAGTACACCAGCCTGTGCACGAGGTGTTGAAGGGATCAGGTATCGGGCATTATCAGAACAAAACATCATAGTGAATGAGGGGGGGATTGTGGAGTGGAGACCCAAAGCCCATTTGTAGGTCACTGGACAACCCCTTACAGAATGGTCTCGGGAAGGAGACGAGCCAGTCAGGGTACAATGCAGCAACGAGGAAACATACAACTTTCCTCTAGTTCCTAAATGCTTCCTCTTCCCCGACTCTCATGATCCCAATTCTACTTTACAAATCTGGCTAGACCAGAGGATGTACACTGGTACAGATAGGAACTGGAAACAGGGAATCCAGGATGGATGATTCCTTCAGGATCAGTGGTGTGAGTGACGATACTGGAAAGGAGGAACTGAGTATAAGGATCTGCATGTGACCTCCTCTCTGGGGGACGGAGAACAGAAAAGTGGGTGAATGGAGACGTCGGACAGGGAAAGCTATGAAAAATAATAATTTACAAATTATCAAGGGTTCATGAGAGGGGGGAGCAGGGAGGGAGGGGAAAACACGAGCAGCTGATGCCAGGGGCTTAGGTGGAGAGCAAATGTTTTGAGAATGATGAGGGCAATGAATGTACAAATGTGCTGTACACAATTGATGTATGTATGGATTGTGATAAGAGTTGTATGAGCCCCTAATGAAACGATTAACAAAATAAAATAAAACAAAAACAAACAGTAATTGTGGATTGTGAAGAAAATGACTAATAAAATGTAGTAAGTTACATGCCAATAAAACTGTTGGGAACATAATAATAAAAAGAATAGCCATTGAAGTACATGCTTGTTAGAGATGTAATAAATCAAAGATGGCACACTTCCTGCGAAGCCTCAATTGGATCATGATGAGCATGTTAGACTCTCTAGGCCAATTGTGTCTTTTGAAACTGAAATTCTGCCGGAGGAGCTCAAAAGAAACCATAGAAGACAATGTGCACAATGAGCTCGGTGTCCGAGTAATATTCTATTTCCAAATGTAGACACTGGGCTACTGTTGGCCTATAGGCGATTGTCGATGATTTTAGGACTTGATGAATAAAATGACAATTTTAAAAGTTTGAGCAAGAGGACTAATTTCTGGCTAAATATGTTGTCTATGCCCAGCTCACTCAAGAGAAACTTGGGCAGTTTGACCCATGTGGACCGGAAGTCACAGCATGGTAGAGGATAGTTCCCTTTGTTTTGTTCAACCTAAGGTGTTAATGGTCACGTTGGTATAGCAACTCTTAGTGATCCAGGTTCAGCAAACAAAACTATGTCGGATCCTGCTCCATAGTCACAATCTTGGTTGTCTTTGAAGCCATCGTTACACTATCTACTGCGGCTCTCCCTTCTTGCTGGTCCTTTTGTTAAAAACCAAATATGTCTTTCTCCAGCCACTGGTCACTCCTGTAGACATGTCTGAAGTACACTAGACAAAGTGCCTCCGTCCTTGCTTCAGAGGGGCATACTGGTTGTACTTTCTCCAAAAGATTCGTTCATTTGGCAGTCCATGCCAATACCGTGATTCGCATCTGCAATTCTTTGGTCTTTCTTTTTTATTGTCATATGATGGGAGTGAAAATATTGTTGTTTAGGTCAAGTGCACCTTAATCATCAGAGTGATAGTTTGCTTTGTAAGGATTTAAAGAGAGCTTGTGCCACAGATTTGCCCAGTGCAATCCCTCACTTAATAATTTCTTGCCGTTTCCATGAACACTTCCTGTTTGTCCAAGTAGAATGCCATTTTTGACAAGTTCATTACCATTTTTCTTCATGTTGTTTATGGGCATAGGTGAGAGGATTTAAAAAATGTATTGTGGTTTGTGTGGAAATTTACAGAACAAATTGCTTATCCATTGAACAATTTAAACACATTTTGTTTGGGGACATTGGCTGCAGTCCTCCTCACAATGTAACAGCCCTCTTTCCCCCTTCCCCTTGGGTTTGAAATGTCCTTTTGTCACTCTTTGTTAGGGTAGCAAGATGCTGCCATTTGGGTCTTGTTTGCCTGATTGTACTAAGGAATACATTCCTCCCTTGTGTTAGTATTCATTTTATTGGCCAGTCAGTGGTTTGGCCAAAAGTTGATCCCTGGGGATGGGTTCAGTTCCAAGCTGGAAGGCTGTTTAAGACCCACAGGATGGTGGGGCGGCGGGGGGGGGGGGGGGGGGGAACACCAGTCTCTTTTAGACCAGTAAGACTATTCTCTTATTGATTTTTAATTTCGTTTTCCATGTTTTCCTCCCTTTTGTCCCAGGACCTTCTGTTGTGATTCGGGTGTTGAAGGTTGTAGTCCCTGTGGTCCTTTGGACTTACTATTTCCTTAAGTCTTAGATATCTTCACTCTTCTTTGCTTTGGATGGAGAGGGACTGATTGATTTCATCTTAGGCGGTCACTCGCAAGCCTTTAAGACCCCAGTTTCAGCTCACCAAAGTAGGATGTAGAACATTTTCTCTTTGAATGAGATTATGCCAATTGAACTAGGTAGATGTCCCGAGAGAGTGTGGTCCTCAACTCCCAAGCCCAGGGGCTCTTCCCCTTTGGTGTCTGATCATGGCTAAGTCATTTTCAGAACATTGCCCCCTGTGTGGCTCACTATGTTCTTGGTTATATTTGCAACACGAACAAGTAGTTGAGAGGATTTTTATTTTTTTCAAAGGCAGGTGCAATCCTTACAGCCTTGATCTTCATCAGTAAATGCTTCAAGCTGTCTTCATTTTCAGCAAAGTTGCATCTGTTGCATATTCATGTTGCTAATGAGTCTTCCTCCAATGTTGATGCCAGGTTTTTCTCCAAGTAGCCCAGCTTCTCGGGTTATATGTTCAGTGCACAGGTTGAATACATAAGGTGAAATAATATAATTGTAGCCACTCCCTTTCCAGTTTTAAACCACTTATTATTCCCTTGTTCTGTGTGACTGCCTCTTCATGAACTATGCAGTTTCAGCAAGAGCACTTTCCATTTTTCATAATGCTATTCATAATATCTTATGATCCATACAGTCAAATGTCATTGCAAATGATAAAACTCGGTTAAACATTTTCTGGGTTTTTTTTCTACGTTTGGCCAAGATCCATCTGACATAGCAATGATTTTCCCCCTTCCATATCCTCCTCTGAATCCATCTTACACTTAGGGCACTTCTCTGACAGGACCTTGTACCCCTGTAAAGAGTTACATTCTCTCAGAAAACCGCAGGGGCAGCTCTGTCCTGCCCTGCAGGATCACTATGAGTCGGCATCCACTCGATGGCAAGGAGTTTGGTTTGGGTTCCCTGTCAATTTAGCTCTAGAATTAACCAGACAACCTGACTATCGTGCCAGCTACTTAGCAGCAGGTTTATCTACTCCAGCTTGTCACCTTCCTCGTGCCTTGAAGCCATCGGTGGTGACTCTCAAGCAACATGAACTATCCACAACTCTGTCAAGGATGTCCTTGTTGTGAATCGCCCTCAAGTCAGTGCCATAACCGCCTCATGTGCAACCGAAAGTAATGCTGCCGGATCCTGTGCCGTCCTCACGATCGTGGCTACGTTTGAGCCCCTCGTTGCAGCCCCTGTCTGAGTCCGTTTCCTTGAGGCATTTTCTATTTTCCCCTCACCCTCTCTATACCAAGTATGTTTTCCTCCAGGGATTAGTCTCTCCGGATAACATGTCCAAAGTATGTAAGATGACGGATGTCTCACCATCCAATTTCTAAGGGGCATTCTGGTGACACTTCTTCGAAGACAGACTTATTTGGTTTTGAGGTCCGTGGTATATTCAGTATTCTTCCCCCGCACCACAATTCAGAATCATCAATTTTTCATTCTTCCGGATTCATTTCCCAACTTATGAATGCAGATGAGGTGTTTGATCGTGCTGTGGCCTGGGTTAGGGAACCTCTGGCCCTCAGAATAACATCTTTGCTTTCATAACAAAGAAGCAAACAAACTGTCTGTCATCCAGTCCACTGTGACTCGGAGCCACCCTATAGGACAGGGCAGTGCTGTCTCTGTGCCTTTCCAATATAGTAACTCTTAAGAAAGCCTCTTCTTGAGGAGGAGATGAACCAGCCCAGGGTGCAGGGTAGTAACAATGAAGCATACAACTTTCCTCTAGTTCCTAAATGCTTCCTCCCCACCACTATCATGATCCCAGTTCTACCTTACAAATGTGGCTAGACCAGAGGATGTACACTGGTACAGGTAGGAACTGGAAACACAGGGAATCCAGGGCGGATGATCCCTTCAGGACCAGTGGTGAGAGTGGCGATACAGGGAGGGCGGAGGGAAGGAGGGGTAGAAAGGGGGAAACTTACAGGGACCTATATATAACCTCCTCCCTAGGGAACGGACAACAGAAAAGTGGGTGAAAGGAGACTTCGGACGGTGTAAGACATGACAAAAAATTAATAATTTATGAATTATGAAGTGTTCATGAGGGAGGGGGAGCAGGAAGGGAGGGAGAAATGAGGAGCTAATATCAAGGACTCAAATAGAAAGCAAATGTTTTGAGAATGATGATGGCAACAAATGTACAAATATGCTTGGTTTGTGATAAGAGTTTAAAAAAAAAAAGAAAAGAAAGAAAGCCTCTTCTTTCTCCTGGTGAACATCTGGTGGTTTTGAACTGCTGAACTTCTTGCTCAATGCATAACCACCACCCTCCCAGGGCTCCTCTTTGCTTTGAAGGTAGTATTTATTCCCAGAGAGAGTAGAAAATAGTTCCCAAGCGATTACTCTGTATGTGGTAACTACATGTTCTTTTGGGTGAACAGCAAACTAGATATTTTTAAAAGAGCTTGTAAAGAAATACATAAAATATTTCTATTTCTAGTATCAAACAGGTTTCTGAGTAATACTTGCCCATTAATTATCTATGGGATTAATCTTGAAAGCGTATTAAATGTTGACCTCATCATAAGGGGTATTATAAATAAACATTTGTCATAAACTATGCTTAGATAATGTCCTGGCTGTAGCTACCATGGTCTTTTGGCCTGAGGCATGGCTGATTCTTTGGTAGGAAGCCACTGAGCTCAACCCTTAGTTGGGGGGAGAGGAAAACAAACAAAACAAGCAAAAAGCATCACAGACCATTAAAACCCAACCAAATGGCCACACACTTCAAAGAAGGCCCATTAGCCATGCAAATATGAAGTTACCTGCACTTCTGATAAGCACAATTAAGAGTGAAATCCATTAGCAACTACTCTGGAGACATTAAACCTTGGAAAAGTTTGTGAAGAGTAGTAAAGGTAGAGGAAGACAGCGGAATTAGTTCTCATTTGAGTACTTTTTAATACTAAAAGAGTCTTGTTTTATCAGTACGTGTCAATAATTTGCATGGGAGCCTCCTCCCTTCGATGAAAAGAAATTACATTCTTATGATTGGCATGACCCACAGGCTCTTTCTGTAGGACGGAGCCAGATGAAGAGCTACCCTCAGGCGAGGCAGTGATTGAAAGGGATCCTGGGTGATGTAAACAGTCCAGACTCTGGGCTGCTGACTGAAAGGTGGGTGGTTTGAATCTAATCAAGGTCACCTAGAAAGAATAGCCTGATGAACTTCCTACAAAAAATTGGTGGTAGGTGCCATCATGTCGGTTCCGACCCACTGGGACACTGCACAGCAGAGGCAATCTGCCTGGTCCTGGGCCAGTTTCATGCTGTTCCTGTACTTGAGCCCATTGCTACAGTCGCTGTGTCAGTGCATCTCCTCCAGGGCTTTCCCCCTTCAGTGCCCCTCTGCTTCATCAAGCATAGCGCCCCTCTTCTCGGACTGGTTTGTCCTGACAATCTGTCAAAAGGATGCAAGACCAAGTCTCTTCATCCTTGCTTGTAAGGAGCACTCTGGTTGGCTGTACTGCTTCCAAGACATATTGGCCATCGAAAAGAATAGCCATTGGAAAACAAACCGAAACAAAAATAGCCAGTGAAAGCCCTGTGGATCAGTTTTTCTCTGACACATAAGGACGCTTCAAAGCGTTAGTAGAAAAAGTAAATGAAAAAGTCATGGCACTGTCCTCACAAAACTTTTGGAAGCCCCTGTCGCTTTGAGTTAGAATCGATCCATTGGCCATGCTTTTCTTAGTGTTGGCAAATGAGCCGATTTAGCTCTGTATACCAGTCACTTGGGGTTCTCCGTGGGCCGTGTCAGGCAGGTGGCAGTTGTAGAGCCGGAGGGTGGCTGACAAATGCAGAGGCAAAGTCATCAGGCCGGAGTCAGACTGGGACAGGGCAGCTCTGTGATGATTAAATGAAAGTAATCCATGTGTTGTGTACTGCGCGGTACTGAGCTTCTCAATGACTGCTGTTATTTCTCTTTTTATATTGCCATCATTATCAGCCCCCAAAGTCTATGTCAGTTTGCAGGTCAGTGATAAAAATAGGCACCCAGCCTAGTCCATGGGAGGCTTGCTCCTGCAGGCTGTGGAGGCTGTTTTGACTACCTGTCCAGTCTACGTTTGCAGGTAATTGTCGTAGTGGCTTCAGTGTGTAGTATCTTTAGGCTTCTACACACCCTAGTGAGCCTCTCCTTTCTGCATCATTTCACTTGGCCTTGGCTTTTAGCATCACATGTCTGGGTTTTACAGTCAATTTTCAGCTTACCTCCTATCTTCCAATGCCTTCCCCAGTTGCCAAATGCATTCACGTTCAGCATAAAGCTACACACCAGTTTTCCTAGGATCAGGGCCTCCATCCTTCTCAATAATTGGAGGGATGGGACAGTTTCCCGTGACCCCCAAGGGCAGTTCAGGCCCACAAGCCTGTCTTTCTGTTGGCTGTCTCCACTGCCACTAGCCTTTCAGACTGCCCACTGCTCACTGCCAGGGGCATGGATGTACTCACCAGTCCCTAAGTGGACTGCTCACACGATCGGAGTTTCCCCTCCAGATTGTCCTAGTCCTACGTCTGCTTCAGGGAGCCCTGCTGGTGCCATGGTTCAGTGCGGCACTGCCAACCAAAGGTCTGCCAGTCCATTTATGGCGGGAAAAGATGTGGCGGTCTGCTTCCATAAAGATTCGCACTCATTAATAAAACTATTGGAGGGTGGGGGATAAAGACACCCCCCACCAAAAAAAACCCCAAAAGATTTACACTCAAGAGAATCCATGATCCAAACCGTTAGCTGCCTAGCTTAGTCAATGAAACTCGAGTCGGTATTTTTTCTGATATTATCTGCTCTTGGCTAAGAGCCATCTAATGGCAACAGTGATAGTTCTCTGCCGGGTCCTCTTCTGAATCTGGTTTGAATTTCTGGCCGTTCCCTGCGGATGCACGGCTTGAGCTGTTCTTGAATGATCTTCACCAACATTTTACTTGCATATGATCTTGATAGTATGCATGCGATATTAAGTATATGTGTAAACTTAACCTCAGTTAAAGCAATAAAAAGAATAAAACAGTGTGTTAGCAAAAATGAAAAGGTTTACAGCCTTGGAAACCCATGGAGCCGTTCTGTTCTGCCTCACAGACACACTATGAGTTGGAATTGGTGGGACGGCAATGAGTTTGGATTTGATTTTGAGTGCCTGCTTGAATTCCAAGCCAAGTTCCAGTTTAGACCTTGCTTTCTGAGCTCCGGAGTGCTGGTCTTTCACTCCACGGGTTTGTCGCTGACATCCTACCATGTGCTCGGTGCCCACTGCAACATCTCCCATCCTCCCTAGCCCACAGGCAGGGTCAGACAGTTTTTTTTACCCCCTCTGAAAGTTCACAGCACCTCGCACCTCCTGCTTCCATATCAGGGACCATTTCAGACTGACCTGCGGCTGCCTCCCCAGCAGCTTGCAGATTAGATGGCCCAGAGCTTGATCAATGCTTGCTAAAACACTCAGTGGCTGAGTAATTCCAGATATGCCACTAAGTACCAGTTGAAGATTGAATTCCTTCTGCGTCACTTTTTTCTGTGCCTTCGAACCACCCAGCGTGGTTACCTGGTTAACTAGGGAGGTGTTAAGAAAGGGTTATTGACTGACTACTTGACTGATTGTCTGAGATAGTCGGCACCATGCCGTATGCCTTCTTCCTTCACATGGAAGACCAGCAGCCAGAGCTGCACTCAGATGCGTCTGGTTGTTATGCTAGAAGAGAGGGAACCATTGAGCCCTCTGCAGTGCCTCTCCAGGGGCATCTTTACAAACCAACAGTGTGCTCTCTGAGACGCGTCCATGGGTCGTAAAGTAGCTGGCCTTACTGGCATTAAAGGACCTCAAATGGCACTGGTAGAAGGGCCATGAATTCATACCGCATGCAGCTCACAGAGAATTAAATTGTTACCACTTAATATTCATTGAATGTCAGCACTGTACTTTTGTACTAGGAAAAAATAGACGAGACGCACTCCGTGCAGTGGGCTTTGTGAGCTGTACTTAGTGGGTGACAGAACACTGTTGATACAGCAGTTCAGCAGCTAAAGGAACGCAGTGCCCTTGGTACAAATGTGAATATAGTTATAGAGCTGGTTCTCTTAGGCTTCCTTACTGGGTTTGGGGGCTGCTAATGGGCTGAGGCACGACGTTCAACCAGCAAATTCCACTTGCTCAGAGTTTTAGGAGAATGAGAACAGCCCCATTGCTGAAGCCCTGTAGTGAAGTCATAATCTCCTAATTTCAGCTTTGCTTTTTGTTAAAGCTGCCAGTCATAGACCCGGAGGTTCTGTCTGCAGCCTGACTTGGCAGCTGCAGCTCTCCGTGGGTACCAAGTCTCGTTCGTTCTAAGGAGACGTGGCAGCATTTACCTTCCATGGCGTGGGCAAGCAGAAAGCTTTTTTTTTCCCTCCTCCCTCCCCGTACCCCCCTCCCTCATGAGCCCTTGATAATTTATAGATTGTTATTTTGTCATATCTTGCCCTATCTGGAGTCTCCCTTCCCCCCCTTCTCTGCCGTCCGTCTCCCAGGGAGGAGGTCACATGTGGATCCTTGTAATCAGTTCCCTCTTTCCAACCCACTCACCCTCCACTCTCCCAGCATCGCCCCTCACACCCCTGGTCCTGAAGGTATCGTCCACCCTGGATTCCCTGTGCCTCCAGCTCCCTTATGCACCAGTGTACAACCTCTGCCCTATCCAGGAGGACTGGATTCTTATTCTCTGATGTTTCAAGGTGCAGTTAGAAGTGAGAAGGAAGTGCCAGAGAGTAGTAACAGTTACTGACTTGACCTGCTCAGAACTACGCAGGCTGTTGTCCTGTATGTGATCTCCTTTAACGCCCACAAATACCCTGGGGGTAGCTGTGCTCACTTCTGTGCCATAGACGGGGAGGCGTTGTTGTTACGTGCCCTCTGCCCAGTAGGTGCCAATTCGTAGAGAACGGAAACACTGTGACCTAGTACCGCCCTTACATGGTTCTTCTGATTGAGCCCATCAGTGCAGCCAGTGCGTCAGTCCATCTTGTTCAAGGTCTTTGTCTTCTTCACTGTCTCTTTACTTTACCAAGCCTGATGTCCTGCTCCAAGAACCAATCTCTGCTGACATGTGCAAAGTCCCTGAGAGGAAGTCTCACCATCCTTGCCTCGAAGGAGCATTCTGGCAAGAAGGAGCATTCTGGCTGTACCTCTTCCAAGGCAGCTCTGTTTGTTCTTTTGGCAGTCCATGGTAACTTTATTCTATTTTTATTCTTTTATTCTTCTCAGCACCATACTTCGTTGTCAAGCTTACACTTGGATATGAGGTGACTGAAAGTACCATGGCTCCTGTCAGGCACACTTTAATCCTCAAAGTAACATCTTTGCCTTTCAATATTTTAAAGCGTTCTTGTGCAGCAGAGTTATCCAGTGCAACGCGTCGTTTGATCTCTTTGCCGCTTCTTCCATGAGCATTGATTGTGGATTCAAGCAAGATGAAATCTTGGACAAGTTCCGTCTTTTCTCTGTTGACCATGATGGTACCTGCTGGTCTAGTGAGGGTTTCCATCTTTTTCACATTGAGTTGTAATCCGTACAGAAGGCTGTAATCCTTGATCTTCCTCAGCAAGTGCTTCAGTCCTCCTCACTTTCAGCAAGCGAAGTTTTGTCATCTTCATATCACAGGTTGTTACTAAGTCTTCCTCCAGTCTTGATCGATTAAAGGTAGTCATAAACTGAGCTAAAAAAAATGAAATGATACTACTACTGCTAATAAAATATCCACAACCTTTATAGAGTGCTACTTTGTGTCCAACAGTCTTCTACATGCATTGACACTGTATGACTTTTCAGTGGCGCAATAATTCACAATGAAATCTGTACTATTTTAGTATTCATTGTACATATATGAAAAACAAGTACACAGGCATAAGCAACTTGCTTGGCGCCACGCTGTTAATAACGTGGGATTCAAAGCCAGGCAGTTTGTCTCTCGAAGCCAGGTGTGCCTCACCCTTATGTTATTCTGCTTCTCTGCACAGGCTCAGCACTCGACACCTCATGCCTTCACAGCAACATAGCACATCAGGCAGTCTTATTTCCAAGTTACATGAGTGATGGCTTGTATATTGCTATGATTGCCGGAACCTATGTCAGTGATGTTTCAAATACGAGTAGGGTCATGCATGGTGGGTGGATTGTAACCAAGTTCCAGATAAAGACAGGTTGGAAAGAAAGACCTGGCCATAGAATGTTAGAAAAGCAGCCAAGGACACTCCCTGGGTGTCAGCAGAATATGGACCGAGAAGAGTGCAGGAAAATGAGCCCGCGAGGTTGGAAGTCTCTCAAAATTCTCTCAGTCTCGCACAGTGGCAGTGACAACGATGTGACCATCCTCGTGGCCGTGGAGGTGGCACAGGGCAGGGCAGCATTGGAACATGTTGTACATGGGGTTGCCATGAGTTAGGCCTGGGTCTCCATCTATCCCCATCTGTCTATGAGACAAAACGAAGCTCAGAGGGATTAGGTAGCTTGCCAAAAGCAAGTGACTCAATCAGAGTTGTAACTTGGGCTCTAGGACCAGGCCCAGTATTTTCCAGCCATGCTCCTCTTTCTCAGAGATGCAGAATGTGGGTCAGAAACTCCTAGCCGTTAGAACTATCAACCAGCAGAATAGGTTGCTGGGCAAGGGGGATAGCAGGGAACTCTTCTCTGGAAACCTTGAAAAGATCTGTCAGCTAGGCAGGGCAGAGATGGGGAGAGGGGCTACAAGCATCATATAAAGTTTTCAGTGATCCCCACCCCTCAGTCCCCTGCTAGGGGTTGTCCAGCCCTGTGACTTTATGATGATGTGCTTCTCATTTTTCCCGTGTCACCTTGTGCCCCTGGTGTGTACTCAAGTCTGCATACAAATCTCTCTCTGATATTCTGAATCTGGCTAGAGGGTGTAGATTGCCCAGGTAAGATACTCACTTGCTAGGGTATTTGCCTGGCTGCCTTGCGGGAATGGTGTGGTCATTTGGGAGATTAGCAGTGTAAACAGTAAGTGGTAGTAGAGTTATGACCCCAAGAACGAAATGCAGTGTGAGGGTCTCCTCATTGCACAGTGTGCACAGGTAGATTCTCCAGTGCCGTCAGGCTCTTCCATTCACGAGCTTCTACCAGGAATTCAATAGTTGAAGGCCTGGACTTTGTTTTTTGAGGTGTTTGTCAGATGCCCAACGTGGGAAAGCTTAGTTTCTCCAGGGCCGTGTCAGCTGTAATTACCCAAACCTTTCACTTGACCACTGTGCTTGGCAGCTTCCTTCCAGCCCTGGATGCATCTGCGTTGCAGTGTCTCCCATCCTGTGACCTGCAGCTAGGATTTGCCACGTTTGTTTCCTGCTGCGAGGCTCTTGACACGCTGCCCTCTCTCCTGCGACCATCCCTTGCTTTGTAAACCTCGTCAGCTGGGGTTCCGAAGAGTGCTTCCGGGCGAGGCAGTCGATGTCAATGTTGCATTTATGTCTGCAAACCTTTTTCTTTGCTAACACCTCACCTCAAATCCACCCTCCATGTGGCTCCCAAACATCTACTGGTTGTTTCACATCGATTACGTCAAGGTGCGGCGGCAGGGTTCTCTGCTGGTCTTGCTGGCCACCCCACCGATGAGGCATAGAGGACGCACGTCTCGCACCCTTTGTTGTCCCCTGAATGTTCTCTGCTGGTCTTCCTGGCCACTTCACCTATGAGGCGTAGAGGACGCACGTCTCGCATCCTTTGTTGTCCCCTGAATGTTCCCTTTCTGTTGGCCTCCAATCATTCAGATGTTGGCGGTACACTCTTGGTACATAGAAATGCACACCCTCCCATCCTAGTGTGCCTCTTAACAGCTGCTGTAGAAATCGTGCCTATCAGTTTTAGATGGAGACGCCGTCTGAAGCAGCAGCTTTGTTCAGCTGTGAGTTCTGCAGGACGCAAACATTTCACTGGAAGAGATGGGTGGGTGGGAAAGAAGTTTAGAATGATTTAAAAAATTGGCTGGCATTGCCCATCATCACAGAGTTCTTGTTCGGCTTGGAGCTGGGATCAAATCTCTCTGGTAGGGGATGTGCTGCTCTGCTCACCTGGGTAGATTCCTTGAGCAGGGCCCCGATCACAGTGAGAGGATTATATCCGTGTTACTTTCTGTTTAATAAATTCAAAATGATGACCATGATGGTCCTCTGAGAAACTGGCATGGACTCTTAACTATGGAATTGGGGAAAACATTGACTGTCTATACATTAACACAATGGGCAAGGTCTCCTTCTATTGTGCACAGGGTTGCTATGGGTCGGAAATGATTCGATGGCACCGAATGACAGCACACATTAATGTTAGGGTAAAAGCCAAAAAAAAAAAAGAAAAAGGAAAAAAAAAGCCAAAAAGAAGTAAATGCATATGAAGGGGCTTCAGTTCACAGGGGGAAAAAATAAGGAATTCGGAGATAATGGGGATTTTTTCAAAACCTTTTGAAATCCCCTCATATATAAACTTAAACTGTGGAGCTTGCCTATCTATTTAGAAGTCCAGTGCTTGAATGATTTCATTCTCATTTAGATGTTGGCGAATACCTTTCTGGTTCTTATAAATGTGCACAGCCTCATCCTAGTGATGCTTTTAACACGTGGTGTAGAAATCCTACCTCTCCCTTCCCGAGGGAGACCCAGCCTCCTGCAGCAGGGAACGCTCCCTCATTCTCTGCAGCCGCTACAGAGGACAGGAGATCCTGGGATGCTGGGAGGCAGAAACTTGAGGGTAACAGCGCCTCAAAAATGGAAAAAAAGACACCAAACATTTATAGATTGACTTCAGAAACATCTGATCAGAGAGGTGCAGATAAGAGCTGTCCGTGAATTAGTGCACCTTCTCAGAAGTAACTGTGTTATTTATTTCTAACCTTTGCAGGGGAAATCCACCCATTTTATGCCAGAGTTAAGCTTTCTTTTGGTGCTTCCATTGAACCTGCTGTACCCCGTTTAAAATCCCTCTTTCTTGCATCCACCCCCTCCCTTTCACCTCCTTTTCTGACACAGATAACGGATTAGCCGTTACAGAAAAGCCAGAGTCTCTGAGTTGCATAGCGATTGTCTTTATTCCCCTCTCTGAAATTGCTACAGTTAAAACAGATTGCTTCTTAAAATAAATAAACAAACGGAGAAGAGCCAGGGAGATTAAGCAGAGGCTGCCGAGGCAGCATACCCAGGGAATCTTGCACTGGGGTTTCAGCGCATCCTTACAGCCAAGGGTGGGGTTGTGAGATGAAACATTGTCTCTTATTTAATAGTTCACACTTGAATCTCTGCATTGCTTATTGGCCTCTCTAGTGACCTTCTCTTTGCCTTTATCACTGCTCCCCTCCCCCCTCCACCCATAATCCAAAATAAGTGTGCATTCCTACAGAGAAATGAGAGGAAGCTGTCAGCGGAGAGTTGATATAGTTAAAGCATGCTTAACTCCACTACAGACCCCTTAAATAATTAAAACTGTAAGCGTGAAGAATCAGGACTTGCATTTCTTGACCAAGTTTATTGAGTACACTTTGTTACACTCAATTAAATGAGAATGTTCTGTTTCATTTTCTTGGCTTCGGGTGTTGATCATTTTGCCTTTTGATTCTTAGTCCCCAGTGGGATTCCACAATGCTTAGGTCTCTAAAACTATACATATATTAATGCACGTGTAGATATAGACACACCACTCAAAGGCTTCTGAGTCACACTGAATACAATTGTTTGCCCAAGGCATGCGAGCATTCTCGGTCCCCTCAGGTGTACTAGGGACCGTGGCTAATACATGATAGTACAGACTGAGCTTGACAAAGTTCTAACATTCTTTTCTTAAAAACCCCATTCTTTTGGCATACCTTCCTCCCCACCTCTCCGACCCCTAATTTAAGTTGTGAATCTCCTGGCAAAAATGAGAAGATACAGGTGCTGAATAGTCAGGGAAAGAAAATTCAATAAAGGTGCCCTACCTCTCCACATCTCAGTTGGCAAGGCATGTGCAGACTTCTCTGTAAATTAGTTCATTGCTAAGTTATGCATGTTTAAGAAGGCATAAATTAGTTATCCATTTCCTAATGAGTAGTGGGATCAGTTGGAGCATGGTGAGAGGCAAAATGGCATAATTTTGCTTCCCCAGTTGGGGTTCAACATCCCTAAACTTCCCATTAATCACTCTTTCCATTGTCGGGGTTATTTCTGTCTTGGCCTAGAAGATATGCTCCCCTTTTAATTTTCGTACCAGGTAAGTAAGACTGAATTTGGCCCAGTGGGGGTGTGCATGGGCAAGACTGGGTTTTCTTTTTCTTTTTTATTTAACCCTCTGGGCCCCAATGTCTCCCTTGTTACTAGAGAGAGCCCTTCTGCTTTCGCTTTGGTTTGTCGGGTGTATGCACACATGACAGTCGATATATATGTGGGATGACAATTGTGAGGGTTGTGATCTGTTTAACTGTTACGGGATCTGTTATGTCTACTTTAGGGTCGACCCCATCCCATATGACACTCCAAAACCAGCGGGCCACACGCGGTTTGTGTGCATCTCAGACACACACTCCAGAACAGATGGTATCCAGATGCCTTATGGGGACATCCTTCTCCACACAGGCGATTTCACCGAGCTGGGACTGCCCTCAGAGGTTAAGAAGTTTAATGACTGGTTAGGTAAGGAATGATTGCGTTCTGGTGCCCCCAATTAACCTTTCCCGCCCGAGTGTCACTCACTGCGTCCTAATTGAATTAGAACCCTTGGACGGGAGCTCGGCCATTTCACGTATGATATGCGGTGGTGTCTAGCTTGAATCCCATTCTGTTAATTAAAGATGAATTTTTAGATATTTAATTTTACTGTGCATCTTTCAGCGCCTGGCCTCGGTGGCTCTGGGGCGAAGGGACGGGAGGCTTTGAAACCCATCTCCTCCCGCTCATTCTGCTTTAATGAGGGGATTCGCTGGCACGCACGGGGCCTGGGATCATGTTTTTAATTCATTGGCACTGCAAGCCTTCCCAGATCTTAAGAGCAAAGATGTACAAATGATCAGCTAGTCGGGGAACATTTCTGCTACGAAATGAGGGAGGATGTTTATAGACGTCCTTATCTGCAGGGCCGGGCCTGAGCCAGGGTTGCAGGGAACCTGCGTGCTCTATGGAGCGCTCCTACGTGGGCGAGAAGGTGTCTGAGGCCCCTGGAAAGAGAAATGGACTTATTGTAGAATGCTCAAACCTGGGAAGATCTCAAACTGCCCGATCCACTGTGATATGCATTCTAGCAACTTTGTGACACCCTCGCAGCTTAGGGTGACAGCAAAATGGTGGATTTTGAGGCCAGCAGTTGCCACAAATCAGTACTACTAGACACCTGTGGATTATCCTGAGTTAGATGACACAACAGATTATTTTTTAAGAATACTCTGAGGTGAGAGGGATTGGTGCAAGGGTTCTGAGATTGGAAAGATACCAAAGAAGTATATAGCCAAGATTAAAAATCCCTCTGGATGACTAATGCCACAAATCATGTGGCAGCCAGTAAAAAGGACCAAGGAAAATTAGGCTGTGACTTTACATTTTCGTTTTGCATCAAACTAAAGCAGGATTTCAGAAGAAAAAAAAAATTCTCCGCCCCCCCCCCCGCCCCGCCCCATAACGTGCATGCTTTCATGAACAAGCACAAGTCATGGAAAACTTTTAAAGCAGTGTTTTAAAATTAAACTATCCGTTCCACAAATCATATGACTTTCGTTTTTTGATGTGACTTTGCACATCTGTTCCTATTTTATGTGGTTGACAACAGAGCCGTGTCGGTTCCCTTACTTTGTTTCACGTAAGAGTCGCGGTCAAGTTTGAAAACGTTTGTGTGTAACTTTCCTACTTACAGGTAGTCCCTGACTTAAGGTGGGGGTCACCCATCGCTCGGTCCTAAGTCAGTGGTAATGTAAGTCAAATCACTCGTATTTTTCGTTTTCCTTTCAAGACACAGTTTTGAACAGTAAATTCTGATACTGAATGTCTGCAAGAGAGTATCTGAGAGTAACGTCGGCAGACTGGGCGCAACATAGTATGCAGTCCATATTAGTAATGACAAAATTTAAGATGTACTGAAAAAAAAAAAGTAAACATAAAATAAAGCAAAAAACAAAACAAAACCACAGGGAGTACAGTATAAATACTGGTTCATAGTGAATTGCACACACCCTAAGTTGGTGACTACCTGATTATTTTTTAAACAACAGCCTAACATTCTTATTGTTTAATAAGACAGTTATCTAAAGATGAACGTTTTTAATGGGTATCAGTTTTTTCCCTCTGCTAGCTATTCCTGAGAAGTTCATTTGTCTGTGCGTGTGTGCGTGTGTGTGTGTGTGTGTGTGTGTGTTTCACTTCTGTGGACTTAGTTAACAGGATAAAATACTAAAGGAGTTAAATTATGATAAGCCCAAGGATCTAGAATTCTTTATGACACTTGCTACGTATTGTCACGTGGCTCTCCAAGGAAGTGGCGGCACTTTACTTCAGCTGCAGTAAAAGTCTGTACTTCTTTCACAGGGAGCTTGGCAGCACTGGGTATTGGGGTTTACAAATTTTGTGTGGTTGTAGGAGGTATTCAGCCATCTCATTAAAAAAAAAAAAGCTTTATCAAATAGTTTAAAACCACCTCATTTTTGCAGATGAAATAGAGGCAGAGAAGTTAAAGTGACCCCCTCAGACTCTCTTGGTAACAGAGTGGGGTGGGCCTATATTCACCATCCTTTCCTGTGTACTCCTTTCCCCTCGGTAAAGTTTGCCCGTAAACTTTATTTACGATTCACTTGCAAGCTTATTTACAATCAAATGGCTTTCTAGCCCCTTTACTGCATGAACAATTCTCCGACACGATGATTCGGGGCTGAACGTTTTGATCATTTAAAATTTGCTGTGGTCACTGCAGCTCAAGAGAGGAATTGCCTCGTCGCATCGGTAATGATGGTTTTTAAAGAAAGAGAACAGCGCAGTGGGGAGCATTTACAAAAACACCAGCCCGGGGAGAATCTCGTCATGATCTTGGTTAGGCACCGACACCGGACAGCAAGTTCACCTCTTTCCCCCTTGGCTTCCCTCTGCAGAACCGAGGATTGGTAACTACCTGCCCCTCGGAGTTGCTGTGCAGATTAATCAGCAAGTGATTGCTGCGAGGAAGTTTCTGTGGGCCATTAATAACTGAATGGGGAATGTGCTGAATGAACCATCTACAGATATTTAAAGAGGGGAAACAAGAAGGGGTCAGCGGCATTATTTGGTAGATTAGAAGTAAACACTGGGAGGTTTCACAAGAGAAAGTACTCCATAAATGGAAATGTGCCGTAACTAAGGAAATGCAAGGAGAGGGAAATACAATCCCGAGGCCCAGTTGCACAACCGTTCCTCTTCCTTCCATTTCCCCTCTGATCCTGTGCGGCAGGGAGAAGATGTCTCTGCAGGGGGTGCATAATGTGAGGCCACAGGGAGCCCATGGGGTATGGATGGAAAAAGTCAGAATCTCATAGCTGCCGCCCAGAATAGCTCCCTGTTGCCCAGGCAACCTCAGGGCGTTCAGAGAGTGAGAGATGGTGTGTGATTTCACGCTCCTACTTGACTCCATCTGGAACCTCTCACCTGAAAACAACAAGGGCGGTGGTGTGCTTTCCAGGTGGCCTGGCAGAGTGGCATGACAAGGCAGATCTCTCTAGGCCAGGGTTTTGTCACCGTAGGGCATCCAACTCATTGGCAGGAGACTAATCAATTTGGCAGGTACTTAGAGGAGCCCGGGTGGCATAGTGGTCATGAGTTAGGCTACAGTCCACAAGGTCAGCAGTTCAAAACCACCAGCCGCTCCACAGGAGGAAGATGAGAACTTCTAGTCCCATAAATGGTTATCGCCTCGGTCTACCCTCAGGTCTACCCTGCCCTCCAGGGTTGCTTGCTGGGCTTCAGCATTGACTTGATGACCATGAGTTTTGTTTGTTTTTCTTTAAGACTATCGAAGCAAACAACCCTAAATTCCCACGGTGTCGAGTTGATTGCCCCCCATAATGATCTCCGTAGGACAGAGTTGCTTTTGAACTGAGGTGCTGGAGAAGAATATTGGACGTTCCATGGACAGCTGAAAGGACACCTCTACTGGAAGTACAGCCACGGTGCTCCTGAGAGGCAGCCATGGCAACGCTTATCTTCCGTGCGTTGGCCATATTGTCAGGAGGGACCAGGCCCTGGAGGAGGGCGTCATGTTAAGTAAAGAGGAAGTCCCTTGAGGAGATGGATTGCCACGGCGGCTGCAACAAGGGGCTCAGGCGTAGGAAGAATTGTGTGGACGGGGCAGGACCGGGCAGTGTTTCCTTCTGTTGTGCTCGGGGTCGCTATGGGCGGAACCAACTCAATGGTACCTGATGACAACAACTTGGGGCAGAGTAGACTTACCGCACAGACTTTCCAAAGCTTTGATCTTTCAGGAAGCAGACCCCATGTCCCTCTCCTGTGGAGTGGCTGGGTGTGGGGGTGGGGTGGGGAATTGAACCACCAACTGGTTGGTTCCTAGGCCAGCACCTAATCACAGGCTCCCAGGGCTCCTGTTTAATATATAGCAAGTGGCTAATTGATTTCAAATTGCCCACCTTTCTATTCAAATCTCTGGATGGTGCAAATTGCTCAAGGGCTCTGCTGCTTACCGGAAGGCTGTAAATTGGAACCAATGTGGAGAAGCTGCGGAAGCAAGGCCTGTCTGTGAACTTCCGAGGAACCAGCCCCTGGAAGCCCTGTGGGGTTCAGTTCTACTCGGATCACGTGGGATCATCAAGAGTCAGAAGTGGCTCTCTGGCTGCTAGTTTTGTTTTGGTTGCACTAGATACTGGAAACATCCGCCCAAGTTCCTTACTCTCTCACGAGCTAATCTCGACTTTCTCTACAGTACCAATCCTCTGTCCCCAAAACTTCCATTTTACAGGGGGACGCCTGCAACGCCAGTGGGCCCATGTACCCATGATCATTTACCTTAGGGGGGGAAGGGGCTAACTTCGTCTTCCAGTCTTGCACAATTACCCAACCGACCCAGACCTTGAGCTCATTTATTTTTATCATTTGTGATCTTATGGGTGGATTGTGGCAACTGAGGAAATTGCAGAGTTTAGGCTTGAACAATAAAAGATGCTGTAACACATGGGAGCTTCATGTGGAAGTTGAAGAGCTGTTTGCTCGGGTGCTATTATATGAAGAATGTGCTTAAGCCCTGTTGATCCGGAATCTCTCCAGGACCTGCCAGCTTCAGGAATTGGGAATCCCTTCTTGTTGGGTCAGAGATGATGAGCTCTGGTTAATATGTGCGTATCTCACCAAACACACAAAAGCATTAATACAGGTACTTTATGAGATAAGCTAGCCCGGGGCAGAGTCATATGAAAATAGAACTCAAATGAAGTACAATCAAAAACTGTAGCAGTCGTGTTAAGAGCAGCAGTAATTTAAGAGCAGCTGAGAAAGTTTAGCTTTCAATCATCAATGTTTGATAAGTACCTTTAACTCCCTGCCTTGATTTCCTCATTTTCATAATGGACATCATAGTAGTAATAATGATTCCCCATGGTTGTCTTGACAATGGACTCTGAGAAGAACTCCCCCTGGCTTATTGCGGGACTTAGGGAGACAACCAAGCCAACAGCGTAGGATCCAAAGGCAGAAACTAGAAAGGATTGCTTATTTCATTCTACTACATTTCTTTGTCTTCATGAGCTGCCCTTTAAAAACTTCTGCTCAGTTCTTTTATGTCATCGTTTCTTCTGTTTGATTCGATGTTATATAGTTAGGTGCCACCAAGTCAGTTCCCACTCACAGTGGTTCTGTGTGTCAGACAGAATGACGCACGACCCAGTCCTGGGCCATCGTCACAATTGTTGTTGTGTTTGAGCCTATGGGTGCAGAGCCGCTGTGGCACTCCATCACCAGAGAGTCTTCCTCCTTTCTCGGTGACCCTGTACTTTACTAAACACAATGTCCCTCCCCAGAGACTGTTACCTCCTTTCGCTTAAACAACTCTGTTTTCAAGAACAAGTTTTGGAGTCCCTTCTAATATCTTTGTTTTTCCACCTCTCTGTTTTCATCTGTGATGTCATCCCTCTACTTAACTTGCCAGGTCTTCTTGACATGGGCTCTAAATCCAGGTGGGATGTACTCAGACCTGGAAGTAGAAAAACACGATGGAAGAACATACTGGGCATTTCTCAACTTAGAAGAACTGGAGGAAAAAAAATCAAGTCCCGAGCTGCAATATTGAAGGATTATATAGTAAAATACTAAACAACACAGGAAACATGAAAAGCAGATGGAAGGAATGCACAGAATCAGTGTACCAAAACGAATTGGGTGACATTCAGCCATGTTAGGAGGTAGCTAACATAGGTGGAGGTACTCTCCCCACACCCCAAATTTGAAAAAGCTCCACTGAGTGGAGCTTTCATAATACTCATTTTTCTCCCCTGCTAGGTGAGCATCCAGCAACTCTCCCTGAGTTAGTGCACCCAGTGGCATCTCCTGGGAAGTTCTTTCTGGTCACAGTAAATTTCTTTCGTAAAAGCAGTTTAGCTCGAACCTTGTTTTTTGGGAAGGCTAATTTAAGAGAACACCATGGATCTGTGAAATTTGTTTCCTGCTTGGGAAAATGCCACAGAAACTGTTGTGATGTTGATGTTCCAGCTTACAAGAATAGCTCTTTGGAAGAAACTCAAGTGTATGAGTGGTTTTCTTGTTTCAAAAAAGATAAAATGTTGATTGATGACAAACCTCATTCTGGATGACCATCAACTTCCTGAAGGGACAAAAAAATGTCAACTCACAGTGCATTTGGAGTTCATTTTACCAGATCAGACTGTTAATCAAGCTTTCTAGTTAGAGGTTATGAAAAGATAGTATAACTGTGTGCTACCACAAATTGTGGTAGCCTGATTTGTGGCAGACAGGGGACTGGCTTTGCCCACATGACAATGCACCTGCTCATACAAGTATCTCAATGCACCAGTTTTTGGCAAAACACAGCATGCCTCTCTAGCACCTGACTGTACTCTGTGTGACTTCTTTCCCCCCCCTGCAAATGCAGAGGGACATGCAAGGACAGGGCTTTGACAACATAGAAGAGGTGAAGAGAAAACTAGGGAGGAGCTGTCAGCTATCCAAACAGATGAGTTTGAAAAATGTTTCCAAGAATGGAATAGCAGATTTTACAAATATATTAAGTGTAATGAGAATACTTTGAATGATGATAATATTGTTTTGTATAAATAAATAAGGAGGTTTTTTTGGTGGGGGGGTACCCTCTCATATGCTCATGGTACTGAAAGAATAAGCCCAACCTGCACTGAAAAACAAGTCTTCATGAACTGATGTAAAGCCACTTGGAATGCGTCAGCAAATGGGTACTACTACCTGGCCAACTAATTGGAAGAGATTCCAATTTGTTCCCAAGCCAAAGACAGGTTAATCCAGCATGTTGTGAAAATTAACAAATGCTATTATTGTCACATGCAAGTAAGATTTGCTGATATACATTAAAAAATGGTTGCAGTAATACATCAACAGGGACTGCTTCCCGAAACTCAAGCCAAATTAAAAGTAACATCCCTAGCATCAGATGGATCTTAGCTGAAAACAAAAACTGTCAGAAAGATATTAGCCTGTGTGTTATTGACTATGCACAGCCATACGTCTAGGTGGCTTATCCCAAACCATTGGAAACATTGGAAACAATGGGGATTCACTGTGTTCATGTGGAAAGTGTGTAGCGAGCAAAGACAGTCATTCCTGCAGAACGAGGGGATGCCACCTGGTTTAAAATCAGGAGCGGTGTGCCTCAGGGCGGTGTCCTCTCACTGTGCTCGCTCATTCTCTGTGCTTAACAAACAACTCAAGAAACCGGACTGTGTGAGGCATGGTGCAGGATTGGAGGAAGACTCGTTAATAGACATTTGGCGTTCATATACCAAATACTTGCTTGCAATAAACACTTATTAATGAAGATCAGAGAAACAATCTTCAGTGTGGATTACACCTCAACATAAAAACAGAAACAGTAATGGCCACTGTGGATTAGGAAGCAACATTGTGTTAAATGACCAGCGCTTTCCTTCTACTTGTATCCATAATTAACAACCATGGAAGTAACAGTTAAGAAATCAAATGACATAGTAGACTGGAAAACATACTGCACTAACCCTCTAGCCCTCTTTGAATTTTTAAAAAGCAAAAGCATCACTTTGAGGAGGAAGATGTGCCTGATCCAAACCATGGTATGCCTCAGATGCTCGCAGAAAGTGGACAGCAAATTAGGAAGACCGAAGGAGACTGGATGCCTTTGAATTAATGCGTCGTAGAAGATTATGAATTATACCATGGCTTACCATAAGAACACATGAATCTTTCTTCAAAGATCCTCAGCCAGAAGGGACGATGATGAGACAGCTTCCCTGAAGGAGGATATCCTGTATGGTAAAGCAAATGGTCAGGGCAAATGCGGAAGACCTTCAGGAGATGGACTGACTGACACAATGACTGCAACAGCGGACTCAAATATAGTCACAATTGTTGAGGACGGCCGGACCTTGCATAGAAAGTCACTATGAATGGAACTGACTCAAGCACTGTAACAACTGAAAGGGAGGGAATTGATTCCTTAGTTTTACAGAGAGAGATTGAGCATGTAAGTGGGAGCACCAGGAAGTGTAGGACTGGAGGCCGCAAAGAGGCCAGCTTCTTCACGATGACACCAATCAGACAGACTTAGGCATGAAAGAGTCCTGGGACCTCAATCCGCATCCCTGATAGGATGAAGGGAGCGTGTGAATCTGAGAGGTTACTCGGATAATCAATAGTCACGTGGGGACTGGCTGGAGGTTGGGGGTTGGCTGGAGGTTGGGGGTGGTGTGGGTTATGAGCACTTGACTCTAGATCCTTTATCGTGTGGCCTTCCTGGCATCCTCACAATAATTGTGAAGTTCTAAGGTGCCATTGAGTCGGTTTCAATTCGTAGCAACCCAATGTACAACTGAACTAAACCCTGCCCGGCTCTGCACCTGCCTCATTAGTGTTAATGTCTGAGCCCCTCATTGCATCCATCTTGAAGATCTTTTTATGACGCCCCTCTACTTTGCCAGATGTGCAAGGCCAGGGTAGCTAGAGTGATGAAGAAGTTTTAAAAGTAAATGGTGGGGACAGTAGCATACCCTTATAAACATGAATGATGTGAATGGATGATTAAAATGGCAAATTTTGTGTTACTCATACCTAATAACAGGGGAAAAAAAACCCAGCCAACTACAAGTTGACAAAATGATCATTTGCAATGTGTTTTAATAAACACATTGGTTTCTAATACCACTTTCCTTGAAAGTACCTTTGGGGGGAAGCATTACACCTTGCATGATTTTCCTTGACCTTGCCCCTCTATCCACCTAATTTTTGCCTCCTTGCTCATCTTTACTGTGATTTATTTCACCTCTTCTGCCTTCTCAGCTGCAGTAGATTTTTTAAAAATCATTTTATTGGGGGCTCGTACAATTCTTATCACAATCCATCCATCCATTCTGTCAAGCACATTTGTACATTTGTTACCCTCATCATTCTCAAACATTTTATTTCTGCCTGAGCCTTTGGTATCAGCGCCTCATTTTTCCCCTCCCTCCCCGCCACACTTCCCTTGTGAACCTTTGATAATTTATAAATTATTATTATTTTGTCATGTCTTACACTGTCCGATGTCTCCCTTCACCCCCTTTTCTGTTGTCTGTCCCCTGTGACCAGATTTAAACATTGGTAAAGCGGGACATCAGAAGGACACCATTGATAAAACTCATATCCTGACGAAATAGCCACACGGCAGCCGAAAACTGTAGACCTTAGCTTGTCGTGCATTCTTTCCAAAAATTGGGACTTTTTAAAAACGCTGCGGGACACGGGGAAAACTGTTAAAAATGGGGACTGTCCCACCAAAAGCAGGACATCTGGTCACCTTAGGCTATATGTAGATCCTTGTGATTTGTTCCCTCTTTGTCCCCCACCTTCCCCTTACCTTCCCCTCCTGGTATCTCTACTCTTATTATTGGTCCTGAGGGGTTCATCTATCCTGGATTCCCTGTGTTCCCAGTTCCTATCTGTACCAGTGTACATCCTCTGGTCTAGCCAGATTTGTCAGGTAGAATTGGGATCATGATAATGGGGTGGGGGAGGAAATATTAAAGAATCGAGGAAAGTTCAAGAATTGAGGATATGTTTCATCGTTGCTACACTGCACCCTGACTGGCTCATCTCCTCCCCGTGACCTTTCTGAAAGGGGTGCTCAGTTGCCTACAGATGGGCTTTGGGTCCCCACTCTGCACTCCTCCTCATTCACAATGATATGAAGGTGAGCATCATGGAGTGCCAGTTCCATAGAACAAAATATTCTTACATTGAGGGAGTACTTGAGTGGAGGCCCAATGTCCATCTGCTACCTTAATACTAAACCTATAAATACATGCACATAGGTCTATTTCCCCATCCTCATATATAAGTATATTTATATATGTACATGCCTATATTTAGACCTCTATAAATGCCTTTTGCCTCCTAGTTTTTTCTTCTATTTCCTTTTGTCCCACTATCATGTTCAGCTTTCATTTAAGGTTTAGTAATTCCTCTTGGTTACATTGCCCTTGATCAATCCCCACCAGGTCTCTTACACCCTCCTTGGCACTGATTTTGGATCACTTGTTTTTCCCTTGTCCTTCGGTTTGTTAACAACCACTTCCTTTTCCCTGCCTCCCCCTCTCCCATGTCCCCCCTCCCCCCCAACTGTCGAACTGTTGGTCCCATTGTTTTCTCCTCCAGATTATTTATCCTGTCTATCTTATCTAAATAGACCTGCAGAGATAATAATATGCACAAAAAGCAAGACAGAGCAAAACAAAGCAAGAAAAGAAAACAAGACAACAACAAAAAATGACAAAAAATAATAAAAGCCTGTAAATAGTTCAAGGTCTGTTTGTTGACCTTTAGGAGTGTTTTCTGGTTGAGTCTGATGGGGTGCCATGCCCTGGCCCCAAAGTCTGTTTTTTGGTATTCCCTCGGAACTTCCTTGCTCTGCTCCCCTTGCTGTTCTGTTGCATGCCCTTAATGTTTTGCCTCAGTGTGGTGGCGTCAGATCAGGCACAATTCCCACACTGTGTCTCCCTTTGTAGGGCTATGGGTCCATGAGGGATGTCGTGTCTCACAGTGGGGCTGGCCATATTGTCTCTGTGCATTGGCTGCTCTGAGCAGGGATAGCATCCTCCAGGACTGATGGACCAGGCTGTGTTCCACTCTCTCTTCCTCCCCCTTCATTTGCACCCATGTGTTCTGATCAGACCTGTCCCTCTCCCTGAGCTGTAGCTTCAGTACTGCCCTCTGAAGTAAATTCTTCTGGGGGGAGAGGGATTGGGACCGGCCTCTCAGACCTCTCTACTGGTTCCCTGCTTCAGACCAGTATGTTGCATTCACATCTTGGAGCATTGGGTTGAAGTCTGGTTCTTCTTTCCCTGTGGAGATATAAACAATACCCTCCCCTTGGGTGGGTTAGTGCCTTCTTCCCTCGCTACCCATACCTTATCCCCCCCCCCCTTTCCCCCACCTCCTTTTTAGTTGGCTACCATATGTATCCCTGGATTTGGTCTGGCCCCTGCCATACTACCTGGACCTCACCCCAGGAATGTTTGTATGCAGTAGCTTTTTCCCTATACCCCTTTTGCATTTTTTTTTGAACGCTTACCTCAGTGGACTCATGTTGTACTTGTCCTTTCGTGCTTGACTTACTTCGCTTAGCATATGTCCTCCAGGTCTTCCCATGCAGTGATGTGCTTCATGCTTTTTGGGATGCGTAGCCCTCCATAGTGTGCGTATCACAGAACACTTTGATAGCCTTCCCTGCCGCCATCGAATGTCACGCACTCACTCGCTGCCGTCCAGTCGGTGATGTTCCATAGCGACACTAATGGCTCAGGGCAGATCTTCCTGAGAGCGGAAAGCTCCATCTTGCTCCTGTGGAGTGACTGGTGGTTTTGAACTGTCAAGCGTGCGGTTAGCAGTCCACTGTGACAGTGCCACCAGCGCCCCTTGTATACCTATGGAAATTTCACAAATAAAGGCATTGAAAATCAGTTGTGGCCCAGTGAATTACAACTCTTGGCAAGTCCATGTGCTTAGAGTGGAACTGTGCTCCATTCCCAGTTTTAAGTGGTTGGTTTTTAAAAAGTAAATCGCCAGGTCTTTCTTCTGATGAGCCTCGGGGTGGACCAGAACCTCCAGCCTTTCAGGTTGCAGCCAACTGGTAGCCATTTGCGCTACCCAGAGACTCCAAGTAGGCATTGCTGTGTGTCTTCAAATCCAAACCAGCCGACTCGATTGTACACATGCCTTTGGATTTCTAACCTTCAGTTACACCCACCTAACGTTCTCCTCGTCCCGAAGCATGCATGCCCTTTCACTTCTCCTTCTCCCTGACAAGCCTGGACCTCTCAGGGGCACGACCTTCTCCTCCCATAGCAGTCACTCTCCCTTTGCCGGCCTATTTCAATAGCACATCCTCAGCACCACCTTCACTGACTCGCTTCCCCTGATGAATGGCAATTATGCAATTCTCCCCCCACCCACCCCCACATACTAAAGGACAGTGTGTGTGTAAAGAGTACTCTTCATATACCCAGGCCTGGCCCACACTTGGTACCCAGACACATTTGTTGAATCATTGAGGATTATAAAGATGCAAGACTTTCATTTTGGGCCCAGATTTTGCAAGTGTGTTATACTGTGTGTCTTCGGGTCTTCCACTTTCTTTCCATTGTCTTCCTTTGTTTCCCTCATTCCTTCCCTTGCCTTTGCTTTCCCTTGGCTTCCATTTATTTTTCCTTTTTTCTTTGAGAAACGTATAGCTTCCACTTGATTCTTAATGACTCCTACATGCTCTGCAGAATTGCTTCAGAAAATGTGGAGATTTTGCTTTGTTTCCTGTATTATAATGATAAAGATGGGGTTCCAGGGTGGGCTATTCTTTCAACTGAAAGTTTGCATAAAACAAATCTAGCCAGTCAGAAATCCCTTTCAAGATTGCACCAATGCCCTGAACTTGTAATGATGTGTTTCCCCGTGGTCTGGGCTGTCATTTAATACGCTAAGCGCCGCGGTCTCCAAGCCTAACAGAGGAAACAAAACTGCCTCCAGGAAAATACCCATTCATATTTGTAGGAGCAAATTTGCAGAAGTGGCATGTGGGAGGCGCCTGACCTCTGACCTCACAGGGGAGAGAGAATTAAGATCGACAGGCTGATTCCCACGACGCAGGGGTCAGCTCGCATCCTCTCTGCAACCTTTCTCCCCATCCCGCCCCAGCTTTCTTCCCAAGGCACTCTCTACTCAGCTGGCCTCAACAGCTTCCTGCAGTGGCCGCTCAGAACTCACTGACCCTACTTGATAGTGATGGAGTTTATGGGCGAAATAACAGGCGACAATTCAGATCTGGGGGACCCTCAGAAAACAGTTTTTATTCAGGTCACTTTCTCAGTCTTGTCTGCCGGCAGGTCACTCTCTGGCTTGACCTCAAACTTCTTGGGCTGGTCTTAACAAAGCTCACTTGGCTTTGCTGGGAAATGCCCAGAGGCGTCCATCCCATGCCTGCCCCAAGCCTTGGCCCGAGGGCACTCAGCTTTAACTCTGGGGCTTGACAAACTTAGTGGTTCCACAGGCTGCGGAGTCTGCCAGAAAGACTCTTGCCCCAAGGTGGCCCACTTTCTGGCCTCCTGGTCCGGGAGGCCCACAGAGCCAGCTCCTGCCCATCTGCTATCCTCCTCCTTCTGCTGCAGCCATTCTCTGCTGTGATTCTTCTCCACTTCTGCCTCTTCCTGTTTCTCACTGTCTCCAGTGCTATAGTTCTATCTCTGGGTGTCCCTTTCTGCCTGTGAAATGGCTTATTTTAAACCTAAAAGAGTGACAAAACTAATGTTGTTCAGTCCACCTTATTTGCACGGTCCCACTGCCCTTCCTCAAATGTACCATGCCTTTTATTTGCGTTGTTAGCAAGTTATCCAATCTGTTTGGTGGGTCACAGCACCTCATTTCCATAGTTCCACTCAGTCATTTAGTGGGAGGTACAAAAGCTGTGGCCAACAAGGCCACGTTAAGTAATTCATTACACCACAGTGTGGCTGTAACCAACACCCTGCTTTGTCGACATCCAAATCAACTTTGGTTCCACTTGAAATAGTCATACCAGGAGACGGTGTTCCTTATCCTTGGCCTTTTCTGGAGTTGGTCCTTAGGAAAAGCTTCCATAGCCTCCAATATTTTATTTTTGAATACACATAAAATACGTCCATTCCTGATAATTTAGAAAATGAAGATAGGTGAGGAGAAGAAAACAAAATTACCCGTAGCCAGAGATACCCACTGTTAACACTTATTTCACGGTGAATCTTTGTAGAATATTTTCTTTTGTTTTCCTTTTAATTGTATTTTTCACATCATTTTATTAGGACATAATCCAGACATCATAGGTCTAATTATTATCTCTATAGAGTCACCCAAACTGGGTTTCACATACTGAATGCTAACAAGATCCACGCGTGCTATCAACAATAGCAAAATACAACACAGAGATGCACCAATTTGAAAAACAGAAACAGAAAATACTAAAAACCAGATCAAGCGCTAAGTGTGTCAAATGACTTTAACCAAAATCAGAATCAAAAGATTTTAACCATTCCAGCCATATTTATCATTTTTCTCTACTATCATCATCTCTAATATTCTCAGTCTAGTAACCAAGTTATTCCTATCCCTCGCGTATGGTCAGGGTGGGATCACTTGAGGCTTATTCTATCTGTAAATCCTGTCAGTGTTTTTCTGGGCTTCCACTGTCACTCATAGTCTTCTGCAGACCAGAATTTCATATTTTAAATGCTGATTCTATTCCCTCCTTCAGATTTGGATGATATCATTTACAGTCCTTGGATCACAGATGCTGGTGTGCTTCTTCCATGTGGGCTTAGTTGATGTCTCACTTAGGTGGCTTCTTGTTTGCAGAATATTTTATATTGATGGATATGTATGCACACACAACACAGAAACAGAATGGAGATCTTAGAGCAATATTTTTGTGTAGTTTATTTCTGTTCCTAATTATATATGCATGGATCACTGGCCACTTTTTCATCAATAAATGGCTATACGATTATTTCTCAAAAGGAGTATTTTCAGTATAAATAAAACACATTCACTACAGAAACTCAAACATTTAGAAGTGTGTGAAGAAGAAAACATACATCCCTCTGTAATCCTCGCTCCAGAGTGATTATTATTTGGGATATAGCATTGCAGACATGGTTCTACTTTATGTTTGCTATTTGAATTTCATCAGTAGCGCCAAATCTTCACTCCTTAAAGGTTTTTTTGTTTAGCAATTGCTTTTTTGTAGTAACGGAGCTGTATCTATTCTTGAACAACAACAACCAACTCTTGCTGCACACTCTTGGGTGCAGTGTCGCGCTCTGGTCTCTGGACGTACTCCGATGGGTTTAGCCAGATCTCCCATCGTGTGCACGTCTCTTGTTTCACCCCTTATTGTTCCGTGCATTGTATGGCAGGAACACCCTTTCTGCTGTCTTTTTATAAATGTCTCTCGTGGTTTTCATGGGATATATTCCTAGAAAAAGAGAATTGTTTTTTTCAAATGATGTGGGTTTTTTTTGGTTTTGTTTTTAGTTTTTATTATGTATTGTTAAATCTCCCTCTATAGAGATTGCAATTTCTTTTTAACCATCTCAGTAGCATTTGAGTTTTGTGTCACATACTTTTGAATAGCCTCAGTGGCAGCAAAGGTTCACACTTGAAGGACTTTAAAAAAACCGACTACTTACGGTGACAGCTTACCTGCTCATTGTGTGTGGGTGTGTTCAAAAAGTAACTGATAATACGAAAAATAAGATCACTAATAAATCCTGTTGTTTTTCGATAACTACTCTTATATAAATAATTTTATTGGGAGCTCTTACAGCTCTTACAATGATCCACACCTCAGTGGTGTCAAGCACGTTTGTACATATGTTGCCAACGGTTGTTGCGTGCTCCATTGTGTGGTATGTGTGTGTGTAGGGACGTAAAAGGTGATAGGCTATTAAAGGTTTAAGAGAGTGTGTAGTGGATTACGCTCTCCTGTGCTTAAATCCTGGTGAAGTTCGTGGTCTTCAGTTTATTCATCTGTAAAGGGAGAATCTGTCATGTGGCTAGGACCTCACCCATAAGGATTGTTGTGAGGTTGACCAGTATAAAGGGGACAGACGGAGAGTGGCCAGTGAATGTTATTCAGGCATGCCACGACTCCTTTCTGTTGGGAGTAGAGTCAGTCCCTCCTCCTCTAGAAGAGTAGAAGACGGAGAGGCGTGCAGAGGAGATAGATAGATACTCTCAGGGCAGGTGGCTCGATCGTCCCTGTACCAAGTGCTCCGCCAGTCCATGGTGGTCTGTGGTGCTTGTGGTACAGGTGAGCACTGTGGCCTGGCCACCGAAAACCTCGAGCTGCCTGTCCCCTTTCCAAGCCCCAGACTCTTCTTTAGATCCTAACTACCCTCTGACCCTCATACATAAAGGACCCGGTCACCTCTTTGCCCATCCTCTCTTCAGTCTTCTGTCTTCTCCCTTTATTTGTAAGCAAAACTCCACAAACTCCCTGCCATTGAGTCCGTGCTGACTCAGCACCGCCCTGTAGGACAGAGTTGACCTGTCCCTGTGAGTGTCCGAGACCACACCTGTGTATGGCAGTCGAAAGCCCTTTCTCGTTCCCCCTCAAAGCTGCCGGTAGTTTTTTTTCAGTGCTGAGTTTGGGATTGCAGCCCCACCAGGACGCCTGTAGCCCCTCCTTAGTCTGGCCCAGTCACTCTCCCTTCCAGTATCACCTCCTCCCCCTAGACGCCATTCCTGACTACCAGCTCATGCCTTACAAACTCAAAACATCAGCCAGGTGTCAATGACAATCTTCAGTCTTCAGCCTGAAACCTTCAACACAGCGCTCTTCGGGCATGGCTGGTACCGTTGAGGTTTCTGATGTTTTAAGTAACCCAAAAATTACTGGGACCTGGGTCTTGTGGATGGCAAGTTGGGATACAATGATATAATATAAAGGTGATTGACCTCTAAGAAGAGAACATAGCAGTTCTCAAGGATGATTTCAGAAATGGGGAGGGCATAGGTGTTTATAGACATTTAACTTTATGACCACTCCATTGAGGAGGTAGAAGAAAGAAACTTTAAGAAGGGCAAACAAATTGAGCCTCCCATGATTTACAGGGGTGAATGTACGAGAGTCCATGGAGCTGAAGATTTCCTGATCCTTACTGATCAGCATGTGATATTAATGGAGCTCTTGGGTTTTTAGTTTGCTCACAAAGCCAGTATTTGACATGATGTACTCTTTTCTGGTTTTGATTCTGAAATGGCTTTATCCTACAGTTATAACTTATTTTATAGCCGCTCTCTTTTAAAATTTCAAATAGTTCATTTAATATTTTTGTTTGTTCTTTTGGATGTAGGATTTTTAAAAACTGTCTATGGCTTTCCTGTATGTTTTGTCATGTGAATCCAAATATCCTGTTTTCTTGACTGTCATAGTACAAAATATGGGTCATCAAGTCGAATCCAACTTTTAGATGCTGAACAGGACAGAGCACAACTGTCCCATCAGATGTCATCTTTATGAAAGAAGATTGCCACATTTTTCCTCTGAGGAGAGGCTGCTGGTGGGTTTGAACCGTCCACCTTTCAGGGAGCAGCCAACCACTTAGCCACTGCGCCGCCCAGGCGCCTTTGAAGTAGTGCAGCACAGAATAGTTTAGTGCAAGGAACGGTTGGTTTATGGTTTATTTTCTATTGGGCTTTTTTTTTAAAAGACTCTAGAATCTTTTGTTCCCCCATGGAGTGAATTCCTTCAAAATGACTCATAAATCATATAAAAATATATTGTCTCAGGAAGGACAAAATTAACATTAAGATATAGTTTAATTTGGGTATGGAATTAAGTACGTAAACCTGAGCCCCAACACAGCGTAGTTGAATGTGCTCAAGTAAGTAAAGATTAGATTGTGTTCCATTAGAAAGGATCGTTAGTGACCTGAGGACATGATGGCTGGGTCTTTTGTGATCCATGTGAACCTAATCCTCTGTATTATAGCCAGCCATTTTCTTAAATTGCATTAATTATTATACCTCTAATTTATATGACATCTTTCCTCCAAAGGATTCAGAATATCTTTTGAGTGTATTAGGTCGTTAATGCTTATAATGTTCCAGAGAAGTTGATATGGGCGACAATATTATCCCTGTCTTATTGATGGATGGATGGAAATCCAAAAAGGTGGAAGGACAAACTCGGGTCACATTGGCAGTCACCACAAGAGCTAAAGTCGCTGAGTGATTCCATGGTTCCAGCTTTCCATTGTAAAGAGTCAGGATCTTTTTTCTTTTTTTTTTGGTTGGGGGGTGGGCTCCCCTTCTTTCTCTTTTTTTGAAGTAAGCTTCATTTCCAACAAAGAAGGAATCAAACCAGGGCTTCAAACTGGTTTCAGAATGGCTGGGAAAGGAAACTCTGAATAGATCCGAACTTTAAAAAATTTGCATGGAGCAGAGTGACAGCCAGTGGAGGACTAAACCAGGGGGTAAGCACTAGAGTGAGAGTCTTGGAAGAGGCCTGGGGAGCCCTTTCCAGAGCAGAGGGCAGGAGATCAGATTGTGGCATGGATGGAAGAGAGGACATACATTCAAAGCACTGCAGTTGGCCTCACCTGTGAGCCCAGCACCTTCCTTTTAGAATGCCAGTCTAGAGACCTGTTTGCTAGACAATCCACACACTGCCTTTGTTTTCTAAGAGGAGATTAAGTTTCTAGCAGGATGTCAATCCTTCATTTTTCCCAATCCAATAATTGTCCCGGTTCACTCAGGTATTAAACATTTGGGGCTGTTTTGCTTTTGCTCCGTCAGCCATGATTAACTGGGAAGAGCTGGTTCGAAGGCCTGAAAGAAACGGCAGCAGTTTAACATGAAAAAAAAAAATTAGAAAAGTACTTTTCCCGCATGGGTAACACTCTTTGCATTTCCTGAATCTAAACTGCATCACAGTTAAATCAGTAATAGAAAGAGGAACTCCAAAAATCAAAGCACACCCCAGCAGATGGATTCTGATGCCCAATGCAGGATGGTTGTGTCCCGGAGCCTGGAGGCTGCTCAGGCGTGTCCTCAAGTCTTCAGAGGGCCAGGTCCTGCCTGTGGCGGATGCCGGGGCCCTGGGTGGACGAGAGAGGGAGGTCACTGCGTTACTCTCTAACTGTCAGTATTATTCTCCCCGTTTTCTAAGTTAGGCAACTGGACCTCAGAAGTTTTAAGGGTCATGTTCAATTTTGCGCCTAAGATTTCTTAGAGGGCAGCCCCCCTCACACGAGGGCCCTTCGTCTCCTGGTCCGTTCTTCATCACGTGCTGATTCTGAGTATCAGCCTCTGAGAGGTTAGTTTAGTTATTGGAAGTTTTCTTTATGATTTATGGGATGAAGCGTTAATTGTCGCCTTAAATTCTCTGTGTCTAGGTACTTATAGCTAACTGGGGACCAGGCATTTCTTTGTCGATGGTAGCGGGCTGACACATAGTTCCACACCAACATAACGCAAACCGAGTCGCCATGTCGACCAAATACGGCCGCTCCTTCCTCTGCATCCCTATTTTGACTCGCGTGACACTGTTGGTTCCACATGGGGTCAGCATGGGCCCGGGCAACTCCCCAGCTAATCACATTAGCAACAGCTACTAGCCCAGACCCCTTCTCCGTGACCATATTTTGCCAGATCTCAGTCCAATTCTTCTTTTTTTTACATTTTATTAGGGGCTCATACAGCTCTTATCACAATCCATACATATACATACATCAACTGTATAAAGCACATCCGCACATTCCCTGCCCCAATCATTCTCAAAGCATTTGCTCTCTACTTAAGCCCTTTGCATCAGGTCCTCTTTTTTTTTTCCCCTCCTTCCCTGCTCCCCCCTCCCTCATGTGCCCTTGGTAATTTATACATCATTATTTTGTCATATCTTGCCCTATCCGGAGTTTCCCTTCCCCCCTTCTCTGCCGTCCATCTCCCAGGGAGGAGGTCACATGTGGATCCTTGTAATCAGTTCCCCCTTTCCAACCCACTCACCCTCCTCTCTCCCAGCATCGCCCCTCACACCGCTGGTCCTGAAGGTATCGTCCACCCTGGATCTCGGTCCAATTCTAATGAGACTTTGGAGGCTCAGCCTGCCATTCATCTTTCCTGAAATGTAGTCAGAATCATAGGAGCAATGGTAAATCACACCTCCTGAACAGCGCGCGGAGTTGCGGACTACAGGGACTAGGGCAGCCAGATTGCTTTCAGTTAATGGTGGCCCCTGTGTCCTAGAAAGGACACTTGCTCCACAGGGTTTCCTTAGGTGCATTCTCTCTCTCTCTCTCTCTCTCTCTCTCTCTCTCTCTCTCTCTCTCTCTCTCTCGCCAAACCATTTATTTATTTTTCACATATAGTTGCATATCATGCAGTCCCTTGGTTCAATCCCATCAAGAAGCATCGTACAATCATCCCCACAGTCCATTTTAGAACACTAGTTCATTCTCGTCTTCATTGTTATCTCTACCCCCACCCCCTCGCCACCCCCACCTTTCCCTGCCATACCACCAAGGAACCTTTACGCCGAATGAAAACTCATTCCCGGCCTCTTTTCCTCTTTTCCGCAGCCTGGGAGGAGGTGGCAGCTGAGCACAAACCATCTGTACCACTTAGGGTTCCTTACCACCCATTTGTCATTTACACCTCACAGTACTCTGTGCTTATCGCTTTTATAGACGAAGAGATGCAGGCACAGGAAATAGGGCATCTCACCAGGTTTTGTGTAATGCCTTTTAGTTGCTTAGGGGAAAGTCAGTGGGGACATTCAGCGCCTCCATGACAGTTCACTTTCCCCCATCCTTCTCTTCAACCTCTCCTGAGCTTAGGGGTGTCACCTCCCATTCTCTCCCTTGCTCCCTCTGTTCAGGCTACAGAACCCTTCTGGTCCCAGGTGTCCCCCCACCTTGAAACCTTGTGTTATGCAGGCCCTCCGGTCGCATTTCCAGACTCTGCCACAAGTTCTGCTGAGAGCAGCCATCCTTAGCCCACAGCCCCTGCGCTTGGCTCCGATCATTACCCGGATCACTTCTAGTCCCACTCCTCTGTCTGAGTGTTGTTTCCAAGAGCCTTCATTCCAGCTGTCCCCTGGGCTTCTGAAGGCCATTTTCCTGGCCCTTCAAGCTGCACAGAGAGTCCGTTTTCCTGCCAGTCTATCACAAACTCACCAGCTCTTAATGCTCCCCTCCCCCCACTTGACTGATGAATGTTCATTATTGGTTTTGCGTGAAAGTCTTCAGGGTTCCACTCCGCCTGACCCCTGTGGTCACTTAGCGATTATGCGCGCCAGCTGAGGTAATTTATTCACTTTGTTTTGGTGTGAACATGTCCCATGGGTCTTGTAGCTGCTGTAATCACTTGACCCTGGTGACTGGTAAATGCCTTAAACACAGTTATTTAAAATTTATAATTGTTTTCATGAAAAATCTCTTATAGCAACTTCACTGACCTTGCTGTCAACATGGCGTTATGTTCCGGGGGAAGAACTGAAAATATTGTGATGCAAATAACATAGTGCTCGTCAGAGATACCATGGCAAGTCATTAGCTCACCAACACATTGTCACTTGGAGTCGTGCAAGGGGGATGAAGGAGAAGAGGGTGTAATTATAGCGCCGTCCGTGGAATTCAGTGCAGGACAGGCTGCTTGCCAAGGGAGTGGAATCCGAGGTGAAGGACTAGGGGCCATCAGGCATGGTGAACGTGTGGACAGCACTTCTCACACGATGGGCTGCCTTCGGCAGCGACTCATTGGCGAACGACATTGATGACCAGTGACATTGCCCCGCTGCTTATTCTACAGTAATTTCAAGCTTACAGAAAAGTTGCAAGTACATTACCCTGGGCTCCAACAGCCCCTTCACTGAGCGTCACCAGTGACTAATGCTTTGCTATGCTCCTCCCTGAGTGCATATTTCTTTTCCTGAACCATTTGAAAGCAAGTCCCGCCATCAAAGTGCCCTGCCCTTAGGTAAATCAGCGTGTCTTCCCTAAAAATCAGAGACTCGTTTTTATAACCCCAGTCCAGTGGCCCAAATCAGAAAACCTCATTTATTTCTTGGTCTACAGATCTTACTGGGATTTTGCCATTTGACTAATTTGTTCTTGATAGCAACTGTAGAAAATGTGTTCTTATTCTAGCATCCATCTGAGTCATGCTTTGCAACCAGTTTTTAAACTCAAACTAAACTAAAACTGAAGGACCGTTTTTTTCCCCTGAGGGCTAATACTCTGAGAAAGAAGTATTTCTAGATAATAATGGGGAGAGGTCTTTATTTATTTTATTTTTTTAAATCTTTTTATTGGGGCCCATAAGGCTCTTATCACAATCTGTACATACTTCAATTGAGCAAAGCACCCTTATACATTCATTGCACTCGTCATTCTCATAATTCATCTTCCACTTGGGTTCCTGGAATCAGCTCTGTTTCCCTTTTTTCCCCCGTACCCCTCCCTCCCCGATCCCACCCCTGGTCCCTTGATAGTTTATAAATAATTATTATATCTTATCTTACACTCCCCGGCGTCTCCCCTCACCCACCTCCCCATTGCCCATCTCCCAGAGAGGAGGTTACACATAGATCTCCGAGATCGGTTCTCCCTTTCTACATGCCCTTCCCTCCCGGTGTCGCCACTCCCACCGCTGGTGTTGAGGGGTTCGTCTGTCCTAGATTCCCTGTGCCTCCAGATCCCCACTGCACCGCTGTACATCCTCTGGTATAACCAGGTCCGCAAGGCAAGGTAGAATTGGGGTCATGATGATTGGGAGGGGAGGAAGCGTTCAGGAACTAGAGGAAGGTTTTTAGTTTCATTGTTGCTACACTGAACCATGAGTGACCCATCTCCTCCCCACTACCCCTCTTTATTAAGGGACAAGATGCCTTGCCGAGTAGATTTTGTAAACACACTTGCTTTGTCAGTCAGCCTCTTGAAGAAGAAGGAAGAGGTTCTTGAGCCGCAGCCACAGAAACTGGTCACGTGGCTCCAGGGGGCGGGAAGAACCTTCCTCCCAATGCTGCGTTCTTCTCTGCCCACAGGAAGGTTGGGACTCCAGGCGCCTAGACGGACAGCCACGTGAGATCTAGGGATGATGTGTTGGTTTTCTTTGTAGCTTCTACCTGGTATTGGTAAAATTAGTTAAAATCAAAAAATATATTTACATTAGAGAGAGTTACCTAAAATCTTTGTTGTCTCAAAAAGGATACTGCCTGATGTCTTCATTAACTCTTAAGAATAATGATGCTAATAACTTACGCCAGACAAACAAGGCTCGCTTGATGGCAGGCTGTTAGATTCTTGACCAGAATGTGCTCATTAAGGGAGCCACAGAGAATGTCACTCACTGGGTGGGTGGTGTTCATAGCCTGTAAACTCAGGTATTTGGTGCATGTCTCTGGTCTGTTGGAGTTGGTCCTTACAGATGCTTGAGAGCCTCTCCCAGAGGTCTGGGTTGAACGGTTCCTGAAGGGACATTTGATTCGTAGCTGCTCATAATTTAGCATACATTTGGGTGTCTAATTCAAAACTCAAGGTTAGATCCCTATATTTTGTTAGGTTTTCTACTTTATTATTTGGGAAGAAAATGAGAATCGCTTTGTAATTTCTTGTGAAATGCTTTCCAATTTTTCCTAACATGCTATTTTTGATTAGGCTTACTTCTTCCTCTGCAGTGCTTGCCTACAGGGTAAGGAGGTGCTCCCCCCACCCATGCAGCCTTGGCCCAGCAGGGCACCTGCCTGCTGCATGGCACGAAGACTCCCGTGGCGACTCCTCGCTGCTGCTCTGTACAGTCAGCAACTTTGACAACCGCATGCAATGCCCTTCACTTTGTTTTCTATTTTAGTGTATTTCCCCCCAAACGTGTTGGTTTTCACTTTATTAGAAATAAATTGAACCTGGGTCTTTTTCATACTGGGTGAGAATTCTCCCATTGAATCCCCAGTGTCTTGTGATTCTAGATTTAAGGGGAAAGCAAAACAAAACGCCTCCTTGCCAACAGTCCATAGTGACCCTACAGGACAGAGTAGAACTGCCCCGGTGCGTTTCTGAAGCAGTTAGTTCTTACAGAAACGAAGCTTTTTCTCTTCACTGAGGAGCGACTAGTGGTCTTGAACCGCCAGATTGGTGGTTAGCAAGTTAGCATCCCAACTGCTAACCCACTCCGCCAGTAGGGTTCCTTGCTGCTAGATTAGTTACCTGTAACTCGTGAGTTTGTTGGAGACTTAAGAAATGGAATGGATCTTTGATCATTCCATGCTTTCTAGCTTATGAATGCAGTCTTTATAGAATGCCTGGAGTAACCTCTGGCATAAAAGTCTAAAGTGTAAGTGAATAAACTAATATTCTACCTATCAAAATAGGTAGAAAACAAAAATACAAAGGGACCTTCAAAAAGTTCACAGAAGAATGCAATTAAAAGTTAATGGATTTTCCTCCACAAACTTTGTAAAACCCCGTGTGTCTTTGCAGCGCAGTGAATTACTTAATATTGCTTTTCTAGCCAAATGTTTAGGTGCAGCTATGCAAATGAAGTGCTTGGCTAACTGGCTAATAGAATAAATAAGACATGGGGTGGGGTGGGGTGGGGTGGGCTGTGTGGTGGAGGAGCGTTACAAAAAGGCACATAGACCGTCATGACGGGACTGGTCAGTTTTTGCCTTCCTGCTGAACTGAAACAAGCCACCTCTGCAAGGTGACAAGCAGAGGGTGGGGGCTTCTTGACCCTGTAGATAGAGAGGAGCCAGCATGTCCTTCGCATCTTGGACCCTGGTGCTGAGAACTTCCTAGACTGAGGAGACAGAGAATTGCAACACCAGAGATAGTAAGAGATTAAGATAAGCAGTGATAGAAAAATGGTAGCAGCAAAGACCACAGAACCAGGAGATAGACAGGAGACAGCATGGAGGACTTCCTGGAATAGGGGGTGAGCAAGCTTTGGCTTTGGGCAGGAGACTTGCTGTTGGAATATATTAGGTGCTTCTGTGCTCGCTGAGCTAAGGAGTGTAATACTTGCTTGCACAGGGCAGAGGCTGGGCCTGCCTGAAGGGCTCAAGGGGCCAAGGGCTGAGAGGCCAAGAGCAAGGAAGAGGCCTTTCAGTAGGCACAGCAGCCAAGAAGTTGTCCCGAGTAAGAACTGTGTTCTGAATTGTTCCTCTAACTTCTGACTTTGAATTATCACCTGTTATGTCTCCAGTGACCCCCATAGCTGCTGAATATGGTCTGTGAGGCTTGTGTATCCATGGCAATTGATTGTTGAGCTCCTCGGGGAACTTTGAGATGCTGTGGGAGGGGCAGTTGCTGTCAGAATTGGTAAAAGGTTGGAGGGAGGAGACGGCTGGCCTCTGCTTCACAAGAATCAGCCCAGACTGTTGATCATGTGGTTCTCATTCCCCTTTGGGAAGCCAAAGGCGGTCAGGTCCCCCGCCCCGGACATGTCTAGCCCTTTCCACGGTTTTTGCATCTAGGTGTTTTGTTCTTTGAAAAGGTCAGGTGAGGGATGGGCTTGATGGGGAAGCTTTGCTCTCCATACCCGTAACCATGGACCTCTGCATCTCCAACCCTGATTACAAAACCAAACCCTCATGTCCAGTGTGGCTGGGACTAGAAGGTATTTAATTAATATAAAAGTCAGTTAAGTGGGAAATGATAAAGATGATAAGCATATACATGTTTTTATGAATCCAGAGCTTCTGAGCTAGTGCTAGGGGCTTGTCCGTGAACACGGGCACAGCCGATTAAAGACCAGCCATGTGTTTCTTGTGTGTGTGGATCACACGCCACATTTACCATTGATGTGTTTCTAATTTGGTTTATCTATTGATGAGTAAAAACGTAAGGATGGAGCAATCTTGTGAAACAATCTGGAGTCAGACTTTTCTGACTTCCCTCCAATTTTAAAGAGGTATCATTTGCTTCCTATACAACAACAATAAAAATCCATATGGACTTTTATGTATTCATGATTAACCGTTTTGAGTAATACTAGTAGAGTCTTTGGGCGAACTTAACAGAAAACCACAAGTGAGGTGGCTTGTGAGGACGGGAATGGCTGGTGTTGCCTTTCCGGAGGACGACGGAAGGTCAAATTCAAGTGCTGGCAGGCAGGGCCATGCTCGCTAAGATTGCATGCCTCTCTGCTCCTCTGGCAGCTCGAGGCACCACTGGCTTGTAGGGGCCTCTTCCTGTGGCCTCTTGCCTCGTCTGTCTGGCTTACCTGCTACTCTTTTAGAAGAACGCCACTCAAGTGGGATTAGGACCCACAAGGCTGTTTTACTTAACTGATCACACCATCAAAGGCCCTCTTCTCAGACAGGCCCTGTTCACATGCATTGACAATGGGTAGAATTCAACATATCCTTTTGGGGGGATATAATCCATTCAATAACAAGTAATCTGTAAACGGGGTTGAGGATGAATAGGTAGGTCTGGTGCATCAGATGCTTTACCTTGCAGAAGCAGTGCTGCCCAGGTGCCGCTAGAGAGGCCTGCGGAATGAAAAGCCATGCATCATGGGTAGGAATCAGTACGTTTTTCAAGGGGCCTGAAGGGTTTCTGTTACAAAAGTACCTCAGGCTTCTAGAAAGATCCCAAATGGAAGCAAGCAATATGTGGTTCTTGGTAGCAGCTCTGTCGTTGTCATTCACCATGAAACCTTTTAGGATTTCTCATTTACCTCCCAATGTATGGAGTGGTGATGTTTGTTTTAAGAGTTGTATGAGAATAAGAAAAAAAATTATTGATACCAAACCCTAAGAACCTATATGAAAGAAAAATGTCAAAATGTGAAGTTATTGTTCCTTCACATCGCCTCCAGCTCGGTCTATCTACTTCTGTAGGCAGTATTTCCCTGAGGATTTATTTTCCTGTTGCCCTTTTCTTTTTTTATTTTTTGTCAATTCTTTTTTTTTTAAACATTTTATTAGGGGCTCATACAACTCTTATCACAATCCATACATGTACATACATCAGTTGTATAAAGCACATCTGTACATTCTTTGCCCTAATCATTTTCTTTTCTTTTTGCATTTTATTAGGGGCTCATACAACTCTTATCACAATCCATACATGTACATACATCAATTGTATAAAGCACATCCGTACATTCTTTGCCCTAATCATTTAAAAAAAAAGGCCTGATGCAAAGGGCTTAAGTGGAGAGCAAATGCTGTATCCCTTTTCTGAAGAATTCTGCACTCTCCGATTTTCAGCACGTTGTAATAAGTGTCTCTGATCATCCTATATCATCCTTTGAGAAAATCTATCGCGATTATTCCTTAGGAGTCCCCCAAACCTTCGGAGGTGGCTTCTCTGTTTTAAACTTAACAGGCCCAGCAGGTCCCCTCCAAAGTCTCTGTGTGATCAGATCTCTTTCTGAGGCAGGGTAACAAGACGGGGCCAAGTGTGTCCCTGAGGGAACTCGTCTTCAAGCGACACTGATAGCAGAGGCAGGTGTGAACATGTTTTGTTTGGAATAAACGAATGGTGTATGGCGGGGCGGGAAGCCAGCAGCGGTACTGTGTGATGCACCTCTTATTTGTGAGGGAGCTTCAGAAAGTCTTTGATAAAATGGGCTTCAGAGATGGTGGAATTTTCCCATAGACTTTTTGAAGCCCCATCATTCATAAAACGGAATATTAAAAACCGCGGATTATACCATGAACTGCTAAAAGCACACATCAATTACTCTTGGACCAAGTCCAGCCAGAATGCTACTTAGAAGGTTCTTATATTTTGGAGGGACCAGTACTGGGAGGACATCCTGCTTGGTTTTTTCTTTCCTTTTTAAAAAAGAATTTTAAAAATTTATTTTATTTTTTTCTCCCTACCCCTAGTCCTAGCCCTAGCCCTAGCCCTAGCCCTAAATCCTGCTTGTTAAAGCAAGAGTGCACACCAAGGAAGATCCCCAAGGTAGATTAACACAGTGGCTGTGCCCACAGTGTCAAGCATGGTAACAGGTGTGAGGGTGATGCGGGACGAGGGGGTGCTCCCTCTGTCTCCGTAGAGTTGTGGTGAGTTGGAACTGACAAGGCAGCCCCTAAAATAACATAGATTGCCGAATGCTCAAGAGCAGTGATTTGTTGTTCACTGGTCAGTGCATAAGGACATGCTTTCCATTGTTGTTATAAATAATCCACAATGCATCACGGTAGGGGTCCATATCAAGGAGGAATTTAAATTTTCAGAAGGGTCGTGTCTCTTAGAAATATTTTATACGTGATCAGAGAAAGGTAAATTCGAAACTCTCTTCCTCATGACAGGTGGGGGAAGGGCCAGAAAACCTGCCCAGGCAGTTCCTTCTCTTTATCCTTTCTTATTTCTCTTCATCAGCATAAGGAGACCTGGTGGCATAGTGGTCACATGCTGAACTGCTAACTGGGAGGTCAGCAGTTTGAAACCACTAGCAGCTCCTTGAGAGAGAGAGGAGGCTTCCTACTCCCCGAGGGGTTGCAGTCTCAGAAGTCCGCAGGGTGGTTCTGCCCTGTGTTACAGGGTCACTTACAGTCAGAAGCAACCGGACGGTAGCGAGGTTGAGGTCGCTCCAGGTGAGGGAGATGAAAGCCTGAGGTTGTCTAAGTTCACAGCGAGTCCTTTTGACCCCTAGGAGCCGACCTGCCACCTAACAAAGAGCAGCGCACACAATGAGCCGCACAGCCCCGGCACCCTCAGCTTTTTGCCAGCGTGGGCCTTCCACACCTGGACAGCTCAGAGTCTCTGAAGTGCGGCCGCTTCATCCAGTGTGCACTGTGCAACGGGCAGGGTCCTTTAAACCCGCTTTTCATAGCGAGCCAAACCCTCGAGAGTGTTGGCTTTTAAAATCGCATATGCTCTCGACATGTATTTGAGTCTCTTTGTTTTGTTTTAATTTGTGCTTGTGGATTCAGAAACTATACCCAGTATTCATATTGGTTGTTCGTAGCCCGGTGTGAAATATAGATGCACAGCATCTAACAATAGCTATAAAAATGAAGGCTTGCAAAGAGCCGTGCCCTGCCTTCCCAGTCAGCAGGAACAATGCTTTTGGGATTGAAGATAAGCTTTATTGCTGGGGAGGTAGGTGGAGGCAGGGGAGGTGGGGAGAGCCAGTGGCGGCGGCTGTGGGGAGGGTATCAGCTCAAGAAATGTGGTGGGGGAAACACTGCAAATTTTAGTATAATGCATAATGTTGAAAGAAATTTTATCCCATCATAAAGATTAGCAGTCTGTGTAATTCAATTTAAAATTGGTTGGTGTGTCCTGACTATTATAAAGCCCCCATCTTTTTTTTTGTTTTATCACCAATCCATTATTTTATGTTAAGATATAATGTAGACCGGAGCGTACAGCCAACCATACAAAGTCTCTTTCCATACTTCCACCCATTGGAGCAATTGTTAGGGAATACATAAGATTATCTTAAAATGAGTTAAGCAAATGCCTGCTCCATTGAATGCCTCTTGTTTTCTTTCTTTCTGGTTTTATTTTTTTTCCAACATAACATGAATTTCTTATGGGCAAACAGCCTATTGAGAGTGAAATCTTTTCAAAGCATTTGTTGGACACAGGGCTTGGTCCTCAAAACTCTCACGATAGCACTTATCTCCAGCACCGTGGGCATGACTGTGCCACCGCAAACCAAGAAGCAGTAGCTTGTGTGAATGCAAGACTGACAGACCGCATCTGACGGCAGTTACCACACTGGGGGCTAGTAAACATTCTTTGAATTCCTGCCTTTATTTTCTTTCTTGCAAGAAAAATGGGCAGTTTCCTAAGCCAGGCCTTTTGCCTTTCACTACCAGCGTTGGTGACTTGATCATGAACTGTTTTGATTCCCGTGCTTCTGGGATTTTTGTGAGTTTAATCTGTGTGTTGAAAACATGCTAAATTTTTGCACCAAAGACACAGGGGGGAAAAACAACAACTTTAATCTTGGCACACGTTTACCTAAGTGCCCTCTACGAAGCTATAGGAATGGTCTAGGAAATGAGCAAAGACTCTTTTGTTCCACTTAATTTTTTTTTTTCACTAATAGGAGTACTTCGTTTTCATTCACGTTCTGAAAACGTTTCAGTGCAATTATGAGTTCATTGTCTTTGCCAACTCTGGTGTTGCCTGTGGTTCTCTGAAGCGCTTTGGTAGGAAGGATCCTCAGGCCACATGCCGGCTGATTAGGATAGATGTTACAAGTTGATTAGAAATGTCTCCATGTTGAATGATGGCGGTGTGGTTACTCACACACCATGGACTTGCCATCCTGATTTAACGTCATTCATCTCTGGCCATGTTCCTGTGGACCAGTGGTAGACAGAAGGCTGTCTGAGTGAAACTGTAAGCTTGCTTGATTTTAACTCTTTATGGCCAATGCAGACACAGGTAACGCTATTAGAACCTTTCTGAAATTACTATAGCCTTGGTTTATGGGATTAAAAAAATCTCCTGCATAATGGCGGCTATTCCATGCTTGTTGTGAGAGATTCTTGGCATATCTGTGAGGCGTGAGAAGGTGAAGAAGAAGGCTGTCAAGAAAAGAGAAAAACCTGCACAACTGTTTGAGCCCTGTGGGATGCGGGAAGCAATGACCTTTGGTTCATGACTCCAGTCTATAAAGAATTCAGGCTACTTAACCTCTCCAGTGAGAGTTAACTTTTGAAGGGATTTGTATGCCTGCCTGAAAAGGAGTTAAGAGATTAGGACAAACCAGTCAATTTACTTTCTATGATAATAGCCCCCAGATCTGGGCAGCTCAGTTTTCAAATGCTCCCTATGGCTAAACCTGACAACTTTTCCAATAATTGATTACAATTCAGATTCTTGAATCTAGTGCAGAACTATTGAGGTAGCTTCTCTAGAGGTGGGTTTTTATCACGGGGGCTTTCATGAATCCCTTATATCCCTCCTGTGGCCAGTTCCCTGGTTTACAATAGCAAGGATGGCTGAGGTGACAGCTGACGTGATGGCTGAGTGCTCTCATCACCCTCAACAAGCCTGTTCATTGCCTTTTACTCTCTGTGTACCTCACCCTGCTCCTCTGGAAAGGGGAATAATAATTCTCAACTCCTCAGGCTTACCCAGGTTCAGGTACAGAGCTTTTTAGAACCATGCCTCACAGACTATTATATGTGATAGTTCCAGTTCAAGTCCCTGCTGAGAATTTGCATCTCTGGCCCACATATACAGACTCCGAATCTACAGGTTAACAAGATACCCACCCGATTCTAATAGACCCCCTAGATGATTCTTTTGCATGCATCAGAATCTCCTAGGGCTCTTGTGAAACTGTAGGTTTTGACTCCGTATATTGTTCAGCTGGAAATATAAATTCTTAGCAGGCACTGAAACCAAAATGAATGCATTTAAAGCCCTGGTTGGTTCAACCCTTGAAATTATCATCAGCGTTTGATTTCTTTCTTCTGAACTGTTGAGTGCCCTTGCCAGAGGCAGCGCGTTATGAACCAGGGTCTCCTACCAAGGTGTTGATGCAGTAGTAGAAGGTGTAAAAGTAATGGCACAGGTGGGTGTTTAAATCCACTAGAAGGCTTTTGAATCTAAGAAACAAAATCAATAGACAGCAAAGGATTTATTATCTAAGAAGCCCAGGGATAAGGCATTTGGGGGGATTCAATCATCCAAAGCCCCAACAATATTAGTCGGAATCCAAGTTCTTTCATTAGTCTTCTTAACTGTGCCCATGTGTGTTGGCCTTGTCCCAAGAGAGACTGTCCCAGTCAATGTGTCTTTTTATGTAAGTTGCAGGCATTTACCTACCAGACTCTCCCAAATAGCTCATTGGCCAAGGTTGGGCCACGCGAATCTTCTTAATTCAGTCACTGGGCGGGGAAGTAGAACTACTAGCCAAGCAAGATTCACGCAAGTGAGTCTAAGAAAAGACAGACCTTCACTGTGCGCATGCTTCCCGGAGGAAGAGAGATACAAGAAGAAAACTGGGGAGACTGATACCCTGGAAAGTTGTGGGGGGAGGGCGACCTGCGGTTTTGAGGAGTGATGTTCGCTCTGTGAGTCTGGTCACGGAGTATCTGTGAGGGGCACCTTGAACGGATTGCCTATTGCTTTCCTGGAGTGGAGCCCACCCGCTCTGGTGGCTGTAACTTGGGGGTGGGGAGGGTGTCGGTCCCTGTGTACTACTTGGCCAGTGAGTCAGACAGCCTTGTGTAACATTTGAAAACACCGTGCACAACAGCTTGTTCATTTTTCATCTTATACATTTTCCTTTTTTTTCTACTTCTATTTTTTCTTTTGTTTTTCGGTTTTATCTCTTTCCATGCCATAGACTTGCCACCAGGCTCCCATACAGTGGGCATGAAGAGAAGTGTCTTGTCAGTAAAAATGTTATCAACAGAGAAGGCTACTACCCATTTCTGTTATGTACTCACATTGTAAATGTTGGAGAAACTACTCATCTTTGGATAGTGAGTTGAATGACTGTTCAGGGCAGGGGGCCTCGAACTACGACCTGCGGGCCACATGCAGCCCGCCGAGGACATTTATCCAGCCTGCCAGGTGTTTCCCCCCCCCCTTTTTTTCCTATTTTTTTTTTTACATTTTATTAGGGACTCATACAAATCTTATCACAATCCATACATATACATACATCAGTTGTATAAAGCACATCTGTACAGTCTTTGCCCAAATCATTTTTTTCTCCTCTTTTCTTTTTTTACATTTTATTAGGGACTCATACAACTCTTATCACAATCCACACATATGCATACATCAATTGTATAAAGCACATCCATACATTCCCTGCCCCAATCATTCTCAAAGCATTTGCGCTCCACTTAAGCCCTTTGCATCAGGTCCTCTTTTTTTCCCCCTCCCTCCCCTCTCCCCCCTCCCTCATGTGCTCTTGGTAATTTATACATCGTTATTTTGTCATATCTTGCCCTATCCGGAGTCTCCCCTCCCCCCCTTCTCTGCTGTCCCTCTTCCAGGGAAGAGGTCACATGTGGATCCTTGTAATTGGTTCTCCCTTTCCAACCCACTCACCCTCCACTCTCCCAGCATCGCCCCTCACACCCTTGGTCCTGAAGGTATCATCCACCCTGGATTCCCTGTACCTCCAGCCCTCATATGTACCAGTGTACAGCCTCTGCCCTATCCAGCCCTGCAAGGTAGAATTCGGATCATGGTAGTTGCGGGGAGGAAGCATCCAGGATCTGGGGGAAAGCTGTGTTCTTCATTGGTACTACCTCGCACCCCCCTTTTGTTTTTTAACTACAAAATAAGATATATGCAATGTGCATAGGAATTTGTTCATAGTTTTTTTTTAAACTATACTCCGGCCCTCCAGTGGGTCTGAGGGACAGTCAAATGGGCCTCTGTTTAAAAAGTTTAAGGACCTCTGGTCCAGGCCACTCCGTTTCTCTTTGCCTTTCCCCTTCCCTTGTCCATCCACAGTTACCATGTTGGGATTCTGAAGACAGCATGGAAAGTGGCCTTCTAACAGTCCCAGTTAATCGGTTCCTCCCATCCGTGGTCAACATGAGATGAAAAGACACTGGATCAGACCCGAGTCCCATGATACAGGGTAGCCAGAATGCCGTACTGTTATATACTCACTGAAAGCTAGGTATGCACCGAGGACAAGGCTAACCAAGCAAATGCCCCCACTGTTTAATTCTGATGGTTTAAGCCCCAATCCCTAGATACGTGAAGCAGGTTTAACCACAAGTGAACCGAGAATCCCCTCTGCTTCTGCATGAGAGTAAAAGTAGGAGAAAAGGCGACCATTGCCTCTCCTCTCTAGAATAATGCTAGTCACTGAATCCTTAAGTAGTTTCCAGAAGATGCATAGGAAATCAACTTTAAAAAAAGCACAGAAACCGAATGCTTTTCCTTAAGTTCATAGCTCACTTAGAACTAGAGAGTGAGAATCATAAACTCCCTGGATGACCTTTGAACTGCTAACTGCTAGGTTCGTGGTTCAAATCCATTAACCACTCTGAGGCAGAAAGATGAGGGTATCTGTTTATGTAATGATTTACATCCTTGGAGGGTGTAAATCTATGTGGAATTGCTATGAGTCAGAATCCACTCTATTGCAGTGGGTTTTGTAGTAGGTTACTTAATTGGGCTGCAAACCAATAAGCTCAGTAGTTCGAACCCACCATCTGCCCTGAGGTAGAAAGATGAATCTGCCTGCTTTCTTTCTTTTTTTTTTTTTTTGTAGAAACTTGTCTCTTTATTTCCATCAACCTAATCTCCATGGAAGAACAATTTAGGACCACTCAGTGGTTGTTCCTACCCACTCGGTGGCCTGAGCGGTGGGAGCTGCGGACCAGTCTTCAGTTGCGGGCTGAGCGCTCCAGTCAGTGCTGCCTGCTTTCTTAAAGTCTCAGAAACCCTGGAGAGCACTGCTGCTCTGCTCTGTAGGCTTGCGATGAGTGGGCATTGGCTTTCCAACAGTGTGTTTTTATTTTGTTAGTTGTCATTGACCTGGTTCTGACGAATGTATAGCAGAATGAAACATTGCCTCGTACAGATCTCAGAAGCTACATCACACAGGTTTGGGAATCATAGGTCTAGAGCAGTTAGTTGTCTCAGGACTTTTAATAATAATAATAGGATTTATTGCACTTTACATTCCAGCATGTAGGCCAGTGATGTTTCAACTGATTTTCAGGGCCCTGAGAGGCTTGAACTCTGAACTCTGCCCCTTGCTGCTCCCTCCCCCCACCCCACCCCAAGTCAACCTTTCTTAAACCACACCAGACATATTTTCTTTTATTCTTCAATTAGGTTTCTTCAGGGACCTTTTTAAAAAAGAAGATTTCCCCCTCACTCTTTATATGCTACCAAGCCAAAACCATGAAAAATTTCTACTTCTCTACCAACCCCCAACAGCAAACTCTCTGCCGTTGAGTCCATTGCGGTAGACACGGTAGACCTGCCCCGGGAGTTGGAGAGGCTCTTACTGTTTATGGGAGCAGAAAGCTCCATCTTTCTCCTGCAGAGCAGCTGTTGCGAACTACCGACCTTGCACTTCGCAGCCCAGCCCATAACCCACTACTCCACCAGGGCTCCTCCCTCCTGGCCTAAGACGCTGCTCAAACTTCCTATATGTCGCTCTCCAGGTCATCTTGGACAGTTGGGAGAAAAAACCTAGTAAGGCCCCTGTCAGTCTGAGGTCACAGAAACAGAATTTTGGAAGTCATTGCTGGTCAAGGAGAGGGAACATGGAACCAAGAAGTAGAGCCCGAGCCACAGCGTCTCCTCTGGGCCCAGTACTGGTCACTGCAGCCCTTACAGTGCCTTCTGTTACTACATGTTTGGTATTTTTTTCAGTTAAACCATTGTGTTTTGGTAAACCTCAACTACCCAGCACCCAGTTCCTTATAATCGTTAGCTTTTTTAAAGTGATGAGGGTGTAAAGCCCAAGGAAATAAGATAATATCCCAAAAAACAAACAAACAAACAAAAAAAAAGATAATATCCCGGCCTTGTTGCACTCCCAGACTCCAGTCCACGGCAGCACTGATTTTCAGACGATGCGCCTGTGATCCAAGCACATTCAGCTCCATCAGTTGCTTCAAGATCAAATCCTTGGAGCTCGCAGAGCTAAGAGAGGAGGAAGAAGAAAGATATCTTTGAAGAATTCTCAATCACAAGGGGAGATTAAAAAACAACAAAACCATGAAAGTGTCTAGTTAATTTTTAGCTAGTCAACCACAGAAGATCATAGCATCTGAATGTTCTGATAAAAATGTACAATTCTCTTGATAGCTCATACGTTTTTATCAGAACATTCAGATGCTATCAAAAGATATAGCCTCTGGGGTCTTAAAGGCTTGAAGATAAACAAGCGACCATCTAGCTGAGACGCATCAAAGCCCACATGGAAGAAGCACACCAGCCTGGCTGACCACGAGGTGTAAGAAAGGACCAGTTATCAGGCATCAAAGAACTAAAAATCATATCAGTGGGTGCCCACCTTCCTGATACGATCACTGAAGATAAATGGGTGCATAAGCAAATGTGAAGAAAGATGATGGTGCTCAGCTATCAAAAGATATAGTGTCTGCGGTCTTAAAGGCTTGAAGATAAACAAGTGGCCATCTAGTTCAGAAGCAACAAAGCCCACATGGAAGAAAAACACCAGCCTGTGTGACCACAAGCTGTTGAAGGGATCAAGTATCAAGCATCAAGGAACAAAAAAGTCACCTCATTGTAAATGTGGGTGAGTGCAGAGTGGAGGCGCAAAGCCCATTAGTAGCTAACTGGACGCCCCTTTACTGAAGGGTTGTGGGGAGTAGATGAGCCAGTCAAGGTGCAGGGTAGTAATGATGAAACATATAACTTTCCTCTAGTTCTTAAATGCTTTCTTCCCCCCACTATCATGATCCCAACTCTACCTTACAATTCTGGATAGAACAGAGGATGTACATTGGTACAAATAGGAACTGGAAACACGGGGAATCCAGGACAGATGATCCCTTAAGGACCAGTGGTGAGAGTGGTTATGCCTGGAGGGTGGAGGGAATGTGGGGTAGAAAGGGGGAATCGATTACAAGAATCTACGTATAGCCTCCTCCCTGAGGGATGGACAGCAGAGAAGAGGGCAGGGGGAGACGTCGGACAGTGTAACATATGACAAAATAATAATTTATGAATGATGAAGGGTTCATGAGGTACGGGGGAGTGGGAGGGAGGGGGGAAATGAGCAGCCAATATTAAGGGCTCAAGTAGAAGGCAAATGTTTGGAGAATGATGATGGTAACACATGTAAAAGTGTTCTTGACACAATGGATGTATGTATGGATTGGGATAAAAATTGTACGAGCCCCCAATAAAATAATTTTTAAAAAGATAAAAGGTAAAAAAAAAAGTACGCTCCTCAGTAATGCCAGGGCCGTGTGCCTGGGTGTTCTTCTGAGTCCGTTTCTTATGTGTCCATGATCGACATAGGGCAGGGCATTCAGTTCCTCTGTTGACCTCATTCTAAAATTAAAGCCAAACCCATTGTTGATCAGCCGATGCCAACCCTTTGTAGATTCCAACTCAGAGTGAAACCACCCCCTTGGGTTTCCCAGGCTGTGATCCTTATGGAAGCAAACTGCCGCGTCTCCCCCCACAGAGCAGCTGGTGGGTTCAAGCATGCAACATTGAGATGAGCAGCCGAGTGCTTTAACCTGCACGGTAACCCCACGTTTGTCAGCATTGAACTCTGCTCCATCGATGGTTAAGGGCTGGTTTCTCCGAAGCGTATCACCAGATCTTTCTTCTGCGCCTCCCCCTGGGTGGACTTGAATTTCCAACCTTCTGCTTATCAAATGAGTGCTACTACATCGTTCGCATCACACCTTCTATTTTCCTTCCCAACATTCATCAATTTGAGTTACGTTCTTAGGTATTACTTCTTTGTTTTCTTTCTCTTTTGTGCATCATTATATTCTCAGCACCAGGCGCTGTGCCTGCCGCATCGTAGGATCCCAGGGACTATCTGTTGACTGGTGCTGGAAAAGGCAGTTGTTCCTGGGGTATGGTGGGGCTCCTTTCACTAACAAGCATCATCCCTGACTTGTGAGCGGGTCAGGGATCTAACAAGATTGAATAAAATCTAATAGGATTTCTTTTCCCCAAGGCTGCTGTTAGACTAGAAAATTAGGTTGAGGCTTAACTTTGCAAGAGCCTTGAAATAAGCCAAAAAGGAAATGAAAGTGAGGGGAAAGAGAGCCAAACCACCGAGCGGTTGAATCTGAGAACGTGGAGTTGAATGTGTGTTGCCACGTAATACAGTGAGAGAGTCAGGACGGTTTAACCCAGCGCGTTGCGACGTGGGCAGCCCTTGCTGGTGGGGGGCTGGCTTGACGAACTTTGCAAGCAAGGGCTTGAAAGCAGTGGTTAGCGCTCTTTGTTCTGGAGAATTGTGTTCGATTCTGCCAAAATGCCTCCTTTCCGACCAGTATGTCTGCTTTTAGTTTCTTGTTAAAAGACTCCCGAGGAGATCTTTATTTTGGAGAGAGAGAGAGAGAGAGAGAGAGAGAGAGAGAGAGAGAGAGAGAGAGAGAGAGAGAGAGAGAGAGAGAGAGAGAGAGAGAGAGAGAACTCTTCTTCAAAGAATCTTGACTAAGTTTGGCAGACATGATTCAACGGCCTTCACCGCTCACTCAGAGGTGAATAATCCCAGTAAAATACAAAGTCTTCCTTTTGTGCAGCGAGAAGCTTGGTATTTCAGAGATAGAATAAAAGACTGTACTTGACATCAGCCTACAGATTATAAGAAGATATCGATGTAGAAAACCTTTTGCTCAGAATGTTGAGACACTACTTGGATATTTGATCTAAGGCAGTGGTTCTCAAGCTTCCTAATGCGGAAACCCTTTAAGACAATTGCTCATGTTGTGGTGACCACCCCCAACCAGAACATTATTATCGTTGCTACTTCATCACTGTCATTGTGAAAGGGTCATTCAATCCTCAAAGGGGTCCTGACCCACGGGTTGAGAACTGCTGATGTAAGGAGTGTTATCTTGACGCAAGGAGCCCAGGTGGTGCCCTGGTGAAGCACCTGGCTGCTAGTCAGCTGTAAGATTGAACACAACACATGCTCTCTGTGGGAAGGATGTGGCAGTCTGACCCCGCACATAAAACAGCCTTGCAGACTTAGGGGCTGGTCCACCTAGTCCCGTAGGGTCTCTGTGAGTTGGAACAACTCGGCAGCAATGGAAATGTGTTGTCAATTGAGTCAAGAATAAGCAAATATAACCCCTTAGATACCTATGGAAGAAAATAAGGGAAGGATGTTGGCATCATGGAAGAGCTTTACTATTGACTCTCATCAAAGGTGGCTTCATAATCGTGTTAGACACAGACAGAATGCTTGGAAGGCCATCAGTGGCTACATCTAGAATGGCCCATCCTGCCCTTTTTAGTTGTTTTTGGATTCAAGGTCACAGGTAAGGCCTGTAAGGGTTCCTTTTATGGGTCAAACAAAAGACAATGCTTTATGCTATAATGTTTTTGTTAGTTGCTGTTGAATTGATTCTGACTGCTGGCAACCTCCGGTGTGCTCTCTAGAATTGGTCCATGGGGTTTTTAAGACTGACCTTCCAGAAGCAGACTGGCTGATCTAGCTTCCAAGAGTTCTCTGAGTGGGTTCAATCTGCAAACTTTTCAGGTCCTTCCCAAGTGATTAAAAAAAAAAATCCAACTTACTACCATTGACTAAAAATGAAGAGTATCCCAACAATGAAACTCGAGCCTCCCTGACTGAATATGAGGCATGAAAAAAATTAGTAACCCTGGGCCACTAGCACTTTGGCTGTTTCTTACAAGGAGTGTTAGCTTGAATTTAGGAAATTAGAAAACGTGCTTGGAGTTACGGACTTCTGAACAGCTTTTCTGTTTCTCTGAACTTCAGTGTCTGAATCTGTGATATGCTTATGACGACTGCATCGTGATTCAGAAGTCTGTCTCCATCATTGTGCGACATAGGTGCGGAGAGTACCATCAGTCTGCAAACCGTGGGTCCTGCGTTCCGACTGACGCATTGGCTGGCCTTGGAGTCCTTTAGCTTCCAGGGTCCAGTCTCCCATACCGTGGAAGGATTGATTCTGATCTCTGAGGGCTCTGCTCCGTTGGAGTCTTTATGACCTTGGGATTAAAGGATGGGAGCTGAGGAGCACCCTGCTGCCTCAGGACCTGATCGAAGCAAAAAGAAAGAGTCCAGCGGTCAAATAAATTAGCGAGGATTCTTTCATCCGACCAAGAGGCTTGGGAGCCTGAGAAGATGCACACGCTTGTCCTGTTTGGTCCTGGCGATGGTTCACTTATAAAGAGCAGACTCTGCAGAGCCGCCTGTCAAAACAGTTGTGAGTTACCGAGGAGGCCGTGTGGTGGAAACTTCCAGATGGAGGGATACAAGAAGTATAGGCACCTTCCTGGAAGCACACACACAAAAAAAGAATGGCCATTCCATGAACTCCATCTACTGTGTATCTCCCATGAGCTGCCCAGGCCTGGAAACAAAGGGTGGAACCGCCTTTAAATAAGGAAGGCTAACTGTGCAGCAATAATATTATCTTTGAAATTGCCACACGGGATTTGTGTGATGTGTAGAGTTCATTTGTTTGTCCCTTCAATCGTTCACTCATCCAACAGATAAGAGAGTCCTCACGAGAGGAAAGCAAATCGTTGCCCTCATTTGATTCTAACAAAACCAACCAAATGTCTTCCTCTAACAGGTTAAGTGTTTCAGTAGTCACTGAATAGTTTACCTTGTGATGTACATGATGGATGACTTACGAAAAGGATTTGTATCACTTTTAATGTCATCATGAGTCTAATTTGAGGAATTAGCTACTTAGAGCCATGTGAGTTTTATTTAGGCTATAATTATTTAATTAATTAATTTATTAGATAAATAATGATTTAAGCTTGCTGGCAGTTCAGGGATGAATAGAATCTGAGTCCTCCCTAGGTCCCTTCGTAGGAGGAGAGGGAGGAATCTATCGGCAAATCCACAATCTGTGAATTGTAAACACTTGCTAAACTCGTCCAAAGTATGGGCAGAGGAGTGGTCAGGGGCCCGATTGTAAAGCCCTATCCTGCACACCAGGCAGTTCGGCCTCTCGTTCTGTGAGCAAGAAGAGAAAGTCTGAAAGGATATTACAGTGGGTGAATGTGCCGGTGCATGCAGGGAGTATGTACATTTAGAGATTTGTGTTTGCACTTTGAGAAATGACACTAACTTTAGGAAGTAGGATGGGTTAAGAAAAGGGTCTTTATAGGAAGGAGATGAAAGGTTTGGGAAATGCATGCCTCACCTGGGAGCGTGGGTTTGGAAGGGAGAGAAACAGATGCTCACTGTGAGGCAGCAGTGGAAAGGCTAAGGCAGCGTGTGCGTTTAGCTGACTTTGAATGCACTTTCAGTACCCAAACAGGGACCGCAGAACAAGGACCTGCTCTGTTCTGTTATTCATTCAGCTCACTATCTTGCTTGTAATTGTATTCAACAGATAGGGTATGCTCCAACCGCCTCCAATCAAGCTCTTACCTTCTGCTTAGTATTGTGGCTCAATTCCCTGAATTCCTTAAAGTATTTCATCAGATTGTTTAAAGGAGAGTTTTAAAGGCTCCAGAGACAGACTGTTTAGGAGAAAGCTGGTGTTTTGGTTACCCACTGAGGCCACAGTAACAGCAGTCCCACACGTGGGGGGCTTTAAAGTCCAGAACGTTATTATCGCACACTCTCTGTATGGGCGGTTCTGCATCCAGTCATTTCTGAGTCATAAAAGGAGGACATCAGACAAAGAAGTCCTCTCTCTCACACACACACACACGCACACACAGGGTAAGATGGACACTATGTGAGATTTCCAGGGAACCAAAGGACACCCGGGTGCCAGTACACAAGGAAAATTAATAGGACTAAATCCCTAATGTGCTCTTTTATCCTCCAGAACTGATGAGAAACTACATTTCTGCTCTTTAAAGCCCTCTCTGTTGTAGACACCAGAGCAGGTAACAAAGACACCAAATTTCCCACAAACCATCTACATTTGAAGCATCACGTGGTCTTTAAAGTCCTCTTTTAAACATTTCAAGGAACAACTTCAAGGAATTCAGGGATTCTGCCACCGTGCTGTTCAGAAGGAGATTGGAGACTGTGGGAACAAGTGTTTCATCGGGGCCAAACCTTCGCTGAAGAAGACTTCAGGACCCCACACCACCTCATATTCGCTTTTCCTTAAGTAGTGTCCACGTAGTCGCACGAACTTGACAGTTGATGGGAAAAGCAAACCTGAAAGATGAAATGAATACAGTTTCCATTTCATCCATCTCATCGTTGTCACTGTTGACCAAAACAGGCTTCCCTGCGTGGTTACTTTGGGAATTTTATCCCTGACATGCTCTGGTACAACTTTCAGTTATCAAACGGGGGAAGTCAATTTTATTGGGTCCCAAATTTTGCTCTCTGAGAAGGCCCTGTCCAGAGTGAAAATTATTAAAATTGACATAGGATGTTATGTGCAAGGTAATATCGACTTTCATGGGCTCTTCTCTAAATTCCAAGGTGTTCTGTAGAGTCGATTGGATTATACAGTGAGTGGGGACCCTGAAAAGAAAATAGAATTGTGTATTGATGCCTTCAGAAATATTATTTGATGGCAATAAAATATTCCCTGAAATTCCCTTCAGAGAGGAGAAAATGGAGTTTGTTTCCAGTAATTGAATTTTGTAGCATTTGCTCTCACACTTTCCAATATAAGCCAATTGGAACCTATGATTTGGTTTTGCTTATTGGCAAAAGTACCATGTAAATTGATCTGTGATGCATTTAAAGAAGATGCTTTGAAAGTTTGGAAATTGAGATGGCTTTTTCTTATTAGATTCTGAGTATTAGGGTTCATTTCTATATTTTAGTCTAATGTAATATTAGCCAAATATGTTCTTTTTCAATTTAGTTTTAATCAAGTTCTGGAAGACCATTTTCATCTAGCCCCAGCGGGGCTGTTAAGGTAGAGATTTTATTTCCACTGTCAACTCTCTGCTCTGGCTTTTGCAGCCCAGCCCTTTGGAATTCATTGCGCACTGAAACCCTGCATTCGTCTTCCTGGACGTTCCAGCATGTAAAAGGAATAGCAGTTACTTTGAAAAGATTCTATTCCTTTTGGGGGATTAGAGGCACTGGATCCCGCAAGCCCCTAAAATTGGTATTTCTTTTTAAGAATATGGCTTTTATACCTCCTGTTATTTTTATTTAATTTGGTCTTCGGCATATCTATTTGTTTAAAATGCAGACACATAGTACTTGCATTTGTTCTTCTAATGATGCAGGAGAGTAATTGCCACTGATTTTCTAATTGTTGCTACAAGGAACACCTTTTCCCGGTTGCTTTGTAAAGTCCCTGTGGCAGGCTGGGGGACAGAGGGAGTCACCCATCTTGATTTTCAGATCACCACTGACATCACCAGTCAACAACTAATATCTTCTTAATATGCTAGAAAGGAGACGATAGGCTCCTTATCCTAAAGGAAGCTACAATGAAAAATAGAAAAGAGGATTAAAATTCTGATAATAATCACTCTTTGTGTGTCAGGTATTGTATTCGTTTTTTAAAAAAAACAATTTTATTTAATCATCATATCCACTCTGCAAGGTAGATTGTAGCTTCCCTTTTCTGATGAGTAATATGAAGATTAAAGTGCATGTTTGAGCTTTAGTTTTATAGCTATGCAGTGATAGAACCAAGAACTTGGTCCCAAATCGATCTAACTCCAAAGCCAGCCTCTTTCCACTGTGCTGTATAATTCACATTTTCATATCAGCTTGAGGGACAGAATATACACACAGATGACCAAGATGAGACTTGACAATGTCTCTACCAATTCTTCTTGTGACTATCCAGTGTAGCCTAGATTTGGAATCCATTTTCCTGAAGCTCCAGAAATTTAATTGAAGAATCTTAAGAGAGGTAAAGTTTGGTTGGTCAGAACAAATTTGTTGTGTGTATTATAAATCATTCTCCCTAAATTAAGGGCCTCATCCGTAAGGAAGGGATTGGACCAAATAAACAATGAAAGAGATTTCTCTTCTCATGGCTTAAACCGGTTGCTATCATGTCAGTTTCAGAGGTGAGAAGAGAACTGCCTCATAGGGTGTCTAAGAGTGTCATGGTGTAGTGGTTAGGTGTTGGGCTGCAATCCACATGGTCGGCAGTTCAAAACCACCAGCAGCTCTCTGGAGGAGAAAGACTGGGCTTTCCACTCCCGTAAACAGTTATAATCTCGGAAACCCACAGGGGGTTGCTATGAGTCAGCATTGACTCAATGGCAGTGAGATGGTCACAGAAAGTCCACTGCCACATCTCTCTCCTGAGGGCGCCTGGTGGTGGGTTCAAGTCTCCGACGTTTCACGGAGCAGCTCGGTGTTTAGGCATTGCCCCATCGAGACTTCTTTGGCTCCTTTTGGTGCTGCTCAAGTGAAACTGGAGGTGCGCTGCAGTGGAGAGACCACCACAACGTCACAGTTAGAACATGCCATGCGGTCTGGGTGCTGACTGAGAGATGTACAGTTGGGGAAAGAGAGAGAGTATTGTTATTAGTTTCTACTTTCTCTCGATTGTTAGTAACACTGTATGCGTGTCTGGATGTGTGTGTAAGAAGCAAGAAGCCATATTACAATAAATACTGCTGTGGATGAGCTATGAATGTCTACCAACAATGGAACTGCCGAGCCACCGTCAAATCCCTCAGCTGTCTCCTCATCAATTGCCTCCTGGGTACAACCCGGTCCTTCAGGATTGTGCCTCTTAGTGATGTCGCAGGTCAGCTTTGTGGTGTGGTGACTTCTTTTGCCCAGAGGGGGTCTCCATTCCTGGGAGGGAGGGTGCACTTCTGTCTCCTTTGTCTGGACTCAGGCTTAGCCTGCTTTCTGGTGCCTTGGGAAGCTTTTATGGAGGGCCTTGGGGACGTGAGCCTATCACTTGTGTCTTCTTATGCAAGCCCTAATGATTGCAGGAAGCCACTGGGCTTGCCCTCAGCATTTGCCTGCTTTCTCCTGCTTCTCCAGCTGAGCCCTAACAATATTGTAATTTAGGTTTCTGTGTTTAATATTTCTGAGACTTGGTTTCCCATTGCAAGCGTGGAAGAAACCCTAGTGCATGAGTTTCAGAGAAGGGGGCAGTCTGAACCTGCTGCGTGGCTCCGTCAGCAAGTTTGACTATGAACAGTACTTGTGAACATTAATGGAGCCTGACTGGGGACAGAGTGAGGTCAGAAGCTGAGCTTGCCCCGACTAAATATTTCTGGTGGCTTTGCAACCAAGGCAAGAATTCGCGTGTAAACCTTGGAGCCGAGAAGGATTTCTGGGAGTCTTTTCATGTAGTGAGGAGGCAGTGGCCACTAAGTGCCTTGCATTGTCTAGTGGCTGTAGGCCCAGCAATGACCAGGGGGCCCTGCTCACTCGGAACTGATGGAGAGCCCTCCTCCCCTTCTCCAGCCTGGATTCTGCCTCCCTTGGCTGTCAGTCCTCAGGAGTCCTCTGAGAAGGAACTGCGATGGTCAGGCTCCTTAGCTCCCTCCAGAGCCTTGTAGTTCTTCCACCCTCAGTAGTTTGTTTGCCCGTTCATCTTCTTGCAACATTTTCTGCTTGGTAAATGTTCAAAGCCCAGGTTGTCGGTTCCACTCCTCCGTGGAATAGAGACTCTTCAAGAGTTTCCGCATTTCCCTTCTTCGCTCTGGAGTCCCAATATTAAAAAGATAACTTTGAACAGGACAAAACACCCTTCTGTTCTCCACCTTGGGGCTAGAACAGGCCCATGGCGCTGCCAATGCAGGCCAAAGGCTTCAGAACATCCGGTTGGATTGTGATCTCTTCCGTTGTTTAAAGAGAGCCTGTGATAATAGGACCACCCATGGAAGTGGTTTATTTACCCCTTTGAATCCCTGAGAGTTAGCTTTTGTCTATCTTTCTCCCCGAAGGTTGTGCCTTGTGGGCTTGAGGTTCCTGGGCATCTGGGCGCCGCAGCAGGATTCCCCGCTGCTGTCACTTCTGCCCTTGCTTTTGCATGAGCTTCCTTTAAGGTGAACACTGTGCGTCTCCCTGTCTCTTTCCAAAGTCTATCATAATGTAGGCAGGAGCATGGAAAGGGGTCAGCCTAAGGGCTGGGGATCTTCGCATTGATCACCTTTCTAAAACTTGCTTTTCTTTCCCCCAGGACACTCACCCCTCAGTCAGTGCTTGCTTTGGGCTGTTCTCCTTCACACACAAAAACCTATTGCTATTCTCGGGGAGTTTCTTCTTGGTTCTAGCAGAAACAATTAGGAGGAAACAGTCACTCGGCCTTGCTTACCTATTCAGCAGTAGGGTAAGGATCCGGTGATGATTGACATCAACCGTAACCGGATGCCTCAATTTGGTTGTTCTGTTTCCTCTCACCTCCCTTCCTGGAGAAGGATTCATGTGGAGAAAGAACCACCTGCTAGCAGGTGGTGAGTGGATTCTCCAAAGAAGTAAATATTCTGGAATTGACCTTGTTTGGGTTTGACCTCTGCTTGAATCTCTAGAGGAATACATGCTATGCTGGTTGATAGCAGAAAAATAGGCTGCGGTCATAAGATACCTAGTTGTGAGAGGCATTATTGTGGGATAGGTAAGCTGGCAAGGGAATTTTGTCTAACTAGCAGAGTGCTTATATGTGTTTACCTTTAAATGGTGATGTACACAGTGCTCACTACTCACTATTGCCACTCATCTATTGCAGTTAGTCTGTTCATACTGGCTTTTACATCTCTCATCCCAGCTGGCCTTTGAGTCTGTTAACTCATATCAGAATTTCCTCCTGGTTCGCAGAGTACAAGTTGTGAGTTGCCATCTTGTTGTCTCCTGATTTCTGATGTCACCATGCTCTTGGAATGAAACTCTGCTCGGTCTTGCTCCTCATCAGACTTGGACTGAAGCATTGTGATCCCTTGGGTCTCACTGTCTGATTTCAGAAGTGGATCGCCAGGTGTTCCTTCCTGGTCTGTCTTTGCCTGGAAGCGCAGAAGCAGAGCAACACGTGGAGCCTCACTCACAGATGAGCAGTGGCCAGGCATGAAGGGTGTTGACTGCGAGTCGCATCTACATTTCCCACAGAGGAACTCAAAATTCTACCACGTAGTGCCCCCACAGTCTAATTATAATTCAGCCAACAGGTTTCTGAATCGTAGGGCCCCATATAAAGCTGGCCAAAGGAGCTTAACTCTTTCCTAGGCTCATGGTCTTCCTTTCTTTGGGTAATCCCCTAAATTCCCCTGGGGGGCTAGTGGGTGTGAAATATGTCCACAACCATAATAACATTTGGGAAATGCCTTCATTAGTAGGGTGCATTGTCATAGTGTGAGGCTGACACTGCCTTGTGCTCCATGGAGACAGCATGATAAAGCCAGAGAAGCACCTGGAATTGTATGATCTGAGAAACAAAAAGGGCCAGAGCTGCCTGGGAATTAAAGACAAACAAAAACACTGTAGATGGTGGAATAGGTATGAGGAGAGAGAACTGGTGTAAGACACAGACCAAGCTTTATCAGACTCCTGAATATTTTATGACCACCTGAAGGGGGGATTTTTGTCAAGGAGGGAAAGAGTTAAATTCCGATCCCACTTCTGCCACCAGCTCGAGACTGTTGAACCAAGGCAGCACTTTGCTGCCACTCGGGTTCTTCATCAGTGAAACAGAGTTGATTGATTGAGTGGCTTTTCTCTTTAATTTATTTTGTTAGGCCAGGAACGAACTCTTCTCCCACATTTTAAGTAAAGAAAAGACAGGTGTTCTGAGGAGCACAGGAAAAGGCTTTGGCCACTCAGCCCTGGTCTCTTTCTTCACATTCCCCTGCTCCGGCTCCAGGCAAGCTTCGTGAGAGCTCGGCTTTCAAACAGCCCGATCAGATGGTCCCTAAGGACAGTTTAGGTTACTAAGCTCTGATTTATGGACTCACTATAGGGGACACCTTAAAGACTCAGAATTTGATAAGGAAGGGAAGATGACCACCTAGCACAGTGGCTGTGTGATCACTTTATCGATTTTTATCAGGCATGTGCATATCTGAAAATCTTAAACTTTTCAACATAGGCTAGTCTCTCTGCATAGCTTTAGAGAAGTACCACTGTCTGAGTCTATGAAGGAGTTGGGAATGTTTTAGATGAGGTGGAACCCTGAATCAGAATCTAGATATCATCCGCTATACTATTGATTTGTGAGTAAGTGACCAGTACTGGCACATTTTTGGGTGCTCAATAAGTATTAGAGGGAAAGTATTTGAATAACAAAGGCGGAGAGAGGTTTTATGTTCAAGGTATACATTTTGCAAGATTAGGATTGTTTCGAAAGATGGGACTGTGTTTGCTCTGCATACAGGTGGAAGCCTCATCAGCCCATTCATTGTCATCTCTAAATTCCACATGTCTGGATACACTAATATTTCTTTTGTTAGTTTGAGGGACACACTGACCCTTGGCTTTCTGCCTTCAGAAAATCAATGTTTTCTTTTCCATCTTTAGAAGAGTCTCTTTCAGATTAGTGACTCTGTGCAGGCCTGAGGACTTGACCAGTTTGTGAAAGCATTGATGATTTCTTGGATGGTAATTGGTTATGCTAATAATAATAACAATAACACAGTTAACATTTATCGAGTGATATAAGAAGTAGCAGAAATGACCATTTCTGTATGTGCAGTCTATTGTTTCATGCTCACCAGATCTAGGGGGTAGTCGATTCCCTCTCATTGCCATTGGAATCAGCTGAGGTTTGAAAGGGTTCACTGGGAGATAGTTGGCTTCACCAACATTGGGAAGGGAGCAAACAGCACATTTCATAAGGGATTCCGTTTGGAAAAAGACACGCCATGGGCTTAAGCCTTCCCACAACCCAAAGAGACAAGTTCTGTTTCTGGAATAGTTTCACCAAGGAAAGCCCTCCTAAGGAAGCCCCGCATCTGCAGTGACCCCTGGGAGCCTGCCACTTGGAAGATGCAGAACTGGGTACTTTTAATCAGATTTGAGGAACTAACTGGAAGCCACAGTTTGCCTTCAAGAACATGTTAGCCTGTGTGGAGATAAGTCACATGTGAAGAACTGAGCTGTCCAGTGGGGTAGGAATATTAGCTTTGATTGACTTTGGTTTCTTTCATACCATGTGTGAGCTTTAAAAAAAATCATTTTATTGGGGGCGCACACAATTCTTGTCAACCATGTGTGTGCTTTTGAAATCTCCACCTCATTTTTAAAATAATCACTTTTTTATAGCTCTTATCACAAGCCATACATACATCCTTCATGCCAAGCATATTTGTATGTGTGTTGCCATCATCATTTTCAAAAACAGTTTCTTTCTTGAGCCCTAGGATTCAGCTCCTCGTTTTCCCTCCTTCCCTCATGAACCCCCTTGATAATTTAGAATTTTTTTCCGTGTCTTACACAGATCGGTTCCCCGTTTTTCCCCAACCTACCCTCCTGGTATCGCTACTCTCATTGTCGGTTCTGAGGCGTATATCTGTCCTGGATTCCCTGGTCTAGTAGGATTTGTAAGGTAGAATTGGGGTCATGATAGGGGGCGGAGGGGGGGCGGAGTGAAGGGAGAGGAAGCGTTAAAGAATTAGGGGAAACTTGTTTATACAACACCCTGTCTCGTCTCTTTCTTGTGATCCTTTTGTGAAGGGATGTCCAATTGTCTACAAATGGGCTTTGGATCTCCACTCACCCTCCCCTCATTCGCATCGATATGATTTTTTTGTTCTGAGTCTTTGATGCCTGATACCTGATCCCATCAACACCTCATGATCACACAGGCTGGTGTGCTTTTTCCATGTGGGCTTTGTTGATTCTCAGCTAGATGATCGCTTGTTTATCTTCAAAACTTTAAGATCCCAGATGCTATATCATTTGATAGTCCATCTCATTTTATATTCATCACAGCCTCAAGATTAGAACTGTGACTTTCTCTATTTTTAGGTGGATTTTAGAGAATATTAAGTAATCCGTCCAAGGCCATTGCCTTAGTGTGCCCTCTTGGCACAGTGGTTACACGTTTGGCTGCAAACTACAAGTCAGCAGTTCGAAACCACCAGCTCCTATGCAATAGAAAAATGGTGCTTTCTACTCCTATAAAGAGTTACAATGTCAGAACCCCACAAGGACACGTTTACCCTGCCCTATTTGGTCCCTATGAGATTCCATCAATGCCGCAACCCTTTCACACAGTTCAATACAGTTCCTCCTGTGGTGGTGACCCACCCCCCCCACCGCCAACCATAAAATTACTCTCCTTGTTACTCCATCACTGTCATTTTGCTACTGTTATGAATCAGGCAACCTCTGTGAAACGATCGTTCCACACACACACCCCTACCCCCAAGGGGTCGCGACCCACAGGTTGAGAACTGCTGGAGCATGCTTTTATTTGTAAGTGTTATATTTCAAAAGCAAAAAGGAGAGAAATAAAATATACAAATTTAAAAATAAATTTAAAAAATAATCAAGTTAATTATTTTCGAAGAGACAAACGAGGGTCACAGGCTGCAAACTCCTCCTGTTTCCATACTCATCAGACTTAGCTATTGATTTGACTGACAAGAGAAGGAAAACTCAAATGGACCTGGGTTCTTTTGTGATGCACCAGCCCGTTTCCAAGGACAGCAGCCGGAAAGACCCGTGGGAGTGAGCGTGCAGGGAGACCATGCAGTAGGACCGTCTGAGAGGGAGATCTTGGCAGTGAGCGTGCAGGGAGACCATGCAGTAGGACCGTCTGAGAGGGAGATCTTGATAGTGAGTGTGCAGGGAGACCATGCAGTAGGATCGTCTGAGAAGGAGATGCGTGAAAGAGAGCCGAGGAAGAGGAGGGAGTGAGGAAAGGGACCAGCAGAGGACTTGGGCCTTACAAGGTTTGTAACCCAGAGCACGGAGGGAGGCTCCTGGAACAGGGCATGGGTGGGATCTGGATTCTGGTGGCGATGAACAGGAGCTTCGGCTGCACAATGATGAAAGCACTCCGCTGCCCACCACAAGGCCAGTGATGCGAGCCCACCGTGTGCTCTGCCGGAGAAAGATGTGACAGTGACGTCAGGAAGACTGCCAACCTTCCAAATCTGGATGGGTGATGCTGTACTGCTCTGTAGGGACTGTGAGTTGGAATTGACTTCGTGGGAGCAGCGCTGGGTTTGGTTTGGTTTGGTGTGATCAATGGAGGAGGTGTCAACTGAGAAAAAGTCTTGACACATTAAAAGCAAAGCCAATCCTACTGCCATTGAGTCGTTTCTCATTCATAAAAACTTTATCTAGGGCTTGGGAGGCACTGTACGTTGTTATGGGATCAGTCTCATCTTGATCTCTCAGAGCAGCTGGTGGATTAGATAAGCTGACCTTTCAGTTAGTCGTCTAATGCTTAACCGACAGGAGGGTATTCCTGGCCTTCAAGGGATGTTTCTGGAAGAGAATCAGCCTGGAAGCCAGCTTGCAGTGGGTAAATTAGGAGCAACTATTTGTCTCTAAGTTGGTAAATTATCCTTTCATACAGTAGCCCACCTGGGCATGGGAGGTAGCAGAGAGTGGCAGGGTCTGTGGGGGACTGGAGGATAGTATCAGTTGTCGTGTAGATTTTTCCTCAAAGAAGCCAGCAAGCCAACATGTGAGAGCCTCTGGTTTCTGAAAGTCAGTTCAATGTATATTTAAAAACAAAACAAAATTGAGCACCAACCATAATACATCTGGACCAAGTCGGACTTACCAGATGCTCCCTTCCCTCCCCGGGGATTTGGAAGTCAGATGAAGATGCATTTCCAAAAGCAGGGCAGGGAATGTTTAGGATTTGCACGAGGGAGAGAGAGAAAAAGAGAGAGAGAGAGAGAGAGAGAGAGAGAGAGAGAGAGAGAGAGAGAGAGAGACAAGGTTGTTTTTTTAATTTACTCAGGATGGATTAAGTATAGGTGGAGAGATAAACTCATTTGTAACCTAAGGAAGAAGGTTCAATCTGCAGGGGGTACAAGCTGTAGCCCTCTGAAAGAGGACGGTGCTGGGTGCCTGTGGGGTGTGGGAGGAAGGAGTGAAGCAGGCAAGCGGCCAGTTGCTAGAAAGAAAGTCTGGAGGAAGCCGACAGACAGAGTGACTGGAAAGTGCGGAGAGGAAGTGAAGCGACCTCAGTGAGCTAACCAGCCGCCACTGAGTGACCCCGGTGACCGCACTTACTCCGTAGGACTTTCAGTGGCTGATGTCCTGGAAGTACATCACCAAGCCTTTCCCAACACCCTCTCAGCGACCTCTCTGTTCACATGAATAGAATGTGTGTCACATGTCCACATCACATGAGGAGCTCCAGGGGGCCGGGAGCCAAAGAAGAACATGAAAACGTTTTGCTCTGAAAGCTTTGAGGAATGGTTGGCAGCAAGCCTGTGAATGATGAGAAGTGCTGAGTGCCAGTGAGAGGCCAGCGACCTGTCGTGGTCCTTTGGTGTTCCGTGAGCCATCTATTTGTGCCACACCACGAGGCAGGAAAGACGCAGGGTAGGAGCAGGCCAGCTGCCCGCAAGAGCTGTGCTGGCCTCGTCGCCTGTCGCTCTAATTTCAGCTGCTGCGCTGATTCCCCACCTTTTCTTCTTTCACACACGACCGATACCATTGAATTAACGGTCCTATTATTTGCTCCATTTTTTAAAGTCAGCTTGTTTATTATTTTGCCTACGGAAACAAACAGTGAAGCTCTGTATCATTACTTACACCACTAAATAGTATCTTCCCCAATAGGAGTTTTCACCACCATGCAAACCGATGTGGACATTTTGTCAAACAAGTCCAAACTCCCGGTCGATGGCTGCTCATAGGTATAGGACCGAATAGAGGCTGCAGCTCTTTACGGGAGTAGAAAGCCCTGTTCTTCTCCCTTGGAGAGGCTGGTGGTTTCTAAAGGCTGACCTTACGGCTGGCAGTCCCACAGGGAACCACTGTGCTCCCAGGGCTCCTATGTTTTGTCAAAAATTAATCCCTAATCCACTGAAATAATCTGGTGGTCACGAGCAGAATGGACACCATGTCTGGGGCAAGGGCGAACTTGCTAGTGGGCAGAGTTGTTTAGCACGTTTCCGAGCAGAGCTTTTCCACTTTCAAATAACTCTAGATGGCCGAGCTGTTTTATACAAGCCGGCCAGCTCAGATGACCCGATCTGAATAAAATGGATGAAGCTGCCCCCCCTTTGCCTGGCGATGATAAAACAAGGCCATTTGAATACCAGTACGCTTGAGTCTTGGCTGCTGCGGCTTCCAAGCTCATCCAGGCTGGAGGGAAAAAAAGTGCTAGAATGCCATCAAGTAAGAGGAGATTTGTCAACGTCTCTGCTTACTCATTTCATATAAAACACAAAGGTCGGCAGATTACAGATGAAAGGTCAGTTCAGCCAAAAAAGAAAATATGTCAGACAATTTCATAACACAGGTAACAGGATGGAAGGTGGAAGCTGCTCCATGATCCACAGAAAGAGGTGAGCTTGCCGGCGAGGTGTAAATAGCATCACTGTTCTGAGGCTGTTCACTTGGGGACTATTCTTTATGCCAAGTCTCCAAAATTTGATTTAAACGGCATCGAGGAGGCCTATCTTCCTGAGAAAGGTTTACTTTGTGGCAGTGTGTTTGTTTTTTAATTGATTTCAAGTGGAAGAAATAGCAGTGTCCTTCCTTTGCCCTGTTTTTCAATCTCCTTTCTCCCTTCCCCGAACCCAAACTCTGAAATGAAGAAGAAATAGAAAATCTTAGTCTTGCTGGAGCAATGTGGTGCCCAGTGAAAGGACTGACAAGGAGTCTCTCATGGCATACTGGTTACGAGTCAGGCTGTGATCCCAAAGGTCAGCAGTTTGAAACCAGCCAGCTCTGAGGGAGAAAGACAGGCTTACTACTCCTGTGAAGAGTTACAGTCTCAGAAACTCACAGGGTCAGCTCTACTCTGTGCTAAGGGGTTGCTATGAGTTGGCAGTGAGTTTGAGTTTTTGGTTTGGTATCCTCATGAAAAAACCAAGCCATGATAGCATGATTTATGTAAGTAGACTTGCTCAAAGATTGTATGCACATAGGACCTGCTGGAGGTACAATTACCAGGCCAGTGTTACAACGTTCGTTACAGAATCATCATATTGGAGTTGTGGGGCATCCCACAAATCTCCAGTGTGTGTAGTGCTGGGATTTCACATCTCTGCTAGTAGCGTGTTTCATTGGTAGAACATTGTAGGGAATTGCACAAAATACAGTTACCATTCAATCCTAGTAGCTTGTGACACACATCGCATACCTTATTGCCTTATGGGGATGCAGATGATCAACTCCCATAAAAATGCGAAGAAGGGGTCTTCTTTTTCCTTATATCACAGTCTTGCGCGTTGGTGGGTGGTATAATTAGATGCCATCTCACCGACTCCCTGGATACAACACAGAATGGAGCACTGGCCTCCTTTGCCCCATCCTCACAATTGTTGCTGTGTCATCAGCTCATTGTTGCAGGCCCCGTGGAGCCCAGCGCATGGAGATTGAAACACTGCCTGGTCCCGTGCCATCTCCACAATGGCTGCCAAATTGAGTCCACTGTTCCATGATTCTCTCAGTCCATCTTGGTGAGGATCTTCCTCTTTCACTGACCCACTACTTTACCAAGCCCGATGTCCTTCTTCAGACCCTTGTCGCCCCTGATAATATGTCCAAGGTCCCGGAGATAGAGTCTCACCATTCTCACGTCTAAGGAACCTTCTGACGAAACCTTCTCCAAGACAGATTTGTTTGTCCTGCTGGCAGTCTATGTTATCTGTCATTTTCTTCATCAACACCATAGCTCAAAGATCTTCTCTGATCTTCCATGTTCATCGCCCAACTTTCACATGCATATGAGGCGATTGAAAACACCTTGGCTTGGATTAGATGCACCGTAGTCCTCTGCATTTGAGCACTTAAAATAGGTCTTTTTAAAACATTTTTATTTTTGCATAAGGAGTTTAATGATTATTTTTAAATATCTCTTGTGGTGGCTCATGTAGGATTTCTGTATCTTAGCTTTCTGCATTGATCATTTTGACATATTTAGGGGGTTTTCTTTCTTTTTTTAATCATTTTATTGGGGCACATACAATTCGTATTACAATCCATACATATATCCCTTGTCTCAAGCACATTTATACATATGTTGCCATCATGGTTTTCAAATCATTTTCTTTTTGCTTGAGCCCTTTGTATCAGCTCCTCATTTTTCCCCTCCCTCCCTATCTCCCTTCCTTATTAAATTTATAAATGATAATTTATAAAAAAATTTTCATGTCTTGCACTAGCGGATGTCCCCCTTTACTCCTTTGTCTGTTGTCCATCCCCCTGGGAGTGAGTTATAGTTAGGTCATTGTGATTGGTTCCCCCTATCTCTCCCTACTTTTCCCCCTCCCCACTCCTCCCACCTACCTTACCCTTACTCTCCTGGTATGGCTTCTCTGAATATCTGTCCTGTATTCCCTGTGTTTCCAGCTCTTATCTGTACACTTGGTCTAACCAGATTTGTAAGGGAATGTCCAATTGCTTACAGATGGGCTTTGGGCCTTCACTCCTCACCCCCTCACCCCCATTCACATTATGAGCTTTTGCTCTAGGTCTTTGATGCCTGATAATCCCATCAACACCTCATGATCACACAGGCTGGTGTGCTTCCATGTGGTCTTTGTTTCTTCTCAGCTAGATGGTTACTTGTTTATCTTCAAGCCTTTAAGACCCCAGATGCTGTATCTTTTGGTAGCTGGCCACCATCAGCTTTCTTCACCATATTTGCTTATGCATCTGCTTTGTCTTCAGCGATCATGTCAGGAGGTGAGCATCTCAGAGTGCTGGATGATTAGAACAAAATGTTCATGTGTTGAGGGAGTACTTGAGTAGAGGCCCAATGTCCATCTGCTTCCTTAATACTAAGCCTATAAATATATGTACATAGATTTCACCATCATCATATATAAACACATTTGCATATGTACATGCCTGTATTTAGATCTCTATAAATGCCATTTGCCTCCTAGTTCTTTCTTCTATTTCCTTTTACTTTCCTCTTCGCCCACTATCATGTTCAGCCTTCAATTGGGTTTCAGTAATTCCTCTCGGTTACATTGCCCTCGATCAAGCCCTACCAGACTTCCTACACCCCCCTTGCCATCGATTTTCAGTCACTTGTTGTTCCCTTGTCTCTGGATTTGTTAACACCCACTTCCATTATTCCGTCTCCTCTTCTCCCATGTCTCCCCTGCCCCACTGTCGTCCTGTTGTTCTCTCTTCTGGCTTGTTGATCCCACCTATCCCATCAAGGTAGACATGAAGAGACAATACGCACAAACACAAGACTGAGCAAAATAAAATAACAACATATAGCTACAACAACAACAACAAGCCAAGGACAGAAAAAATAAAGGCTATAAATAGTTCAAAGTCGATTTGTTGACCTTCACGAGTGTTTTCCAGTCTAGTGTGATAGGGTGCCATGCCCTAGCCCCACAGGCTATTTTGGCTGTTCCCTGGGGACTTCATTGCTCAGCTCCCCTTGCTGCTCTGTTGCGTGCCCCCAGCGTCTCGCCTCGGTGTGGTGGGTCAGGGCGGGCACAATCCCACTGTGCTTCTCCGCTGTTGTTCCCCATGGTGCTATGGGTCAGTGAGGACCATAGTGTTTCGAGGTGAGGCCGGTCTTATGGTCCTCTCTGTGTATTGGCTGCTCTCAGCAGAAATACTGTCTTCGGGGCTTGGTGGGCCAGGATGTGCTCCACTCTCTCTTCCTCCCTACCTTGTTTGCTCCAGTGTGCTCTGATCAGACACATCCCTCTCCGTGTGCTGTTGCTTCAGTGCTGTCCTCTGAAATGAATTCTTTTGGGGGAAGCAGGGGCTGTCCACTTCGTTGGTAATGAGGCTGGGCACTCAGGACTCTGTCGGTTCCCCCTGCTTCATGCCAGTGTTGTGTTCTCTTCTTGGAACACTGGGTTAAAGTCCGGTCCCTCTTTTCCTTTGGAGAGATAAGAAACACCCTCCCGTTGGGTGGGTTAGTGACCTGTTCCTCCAGCTACCCATGTCTTCCCCCCCCCCCTTTTTAGTGGGCTACCATATGTATCCCTGAGTTTAGTCTGGCCCCTGCCATATTACCTGGCCCTCACCCAGGGATGTATGTATACCGTAGCTTCTTCCCTATGCCCCTTTTGGATTTTTTGAGCTTACCCCAGCAGACTCATGTTGTATTGCCCTTTTGTGCTTGGCTTACTTGACTTAGCATGATTTCCTCCAGATCTTCCCATGTGGCGAGGTGCTTCATGAGTTCATCTCTGCTTTTTAAGGATGCGTAATACTCCATTGTATGTATGTGCCACAGTTTTTTAATCCATTTATCTGTTGATGGAAATTTAGGTTCTTTCCAACTCCTTGCGATTGTGAACTGTGCCGCAGTGGACATTGGAGCACAGATGTCTGGCCTTGGTTTGTTTCTTGCCTCTTCTGGGTATATGCCCAGTAGGGGGATTGCTGGGTCACATGTTAACTCTATTTCCATCTGTTTTACGTATCGCCAAATCGATTTCCATGATGGCTGTACATACCTACAGGTCCCCCAGCAGTGGATGAGAGTTCCTATTTCTAACAGAGGTCTTTCTTAGCATATCACCCATCTTATTGATAGCTGAGGCCAGTGGCATATCACACAGTAATCAAAATGACCCTTTTTTGTTCCTGTCAAACTTGGTCACAGCATTTTTGGTTTGATCTCTTTGTGGCGGTCTTTCCTGAAATGACACAGCACGTTCATATCGCTCTTAAGACGCTTTAGCAGTGCACTCGCTACACATGTGATTTTGCTACTAACTTTATAAACTTAAAAATTAAAAGCTAAAGAAACATCAGTAACATTACAAGATTATAATCTTGTTTTACAAGCCATCTCAATCTCAGCAGACCCATTTTTGCACGGGATTGCTGAGGTAATTGCGGGGAGTTGATATGTAGTCATTGGCAGTGTCATCTGAGTTTTTGGCAGTTGGCATGACTGAAACCCAAGTGGACCAATGACAACAATTGAACCAAGAAAAAGAAGAAAATCAAAATGATTTTCCCCTTTAAGCTTCACGAGTCAACTCATTGACTCTGCCTTGCTGGTAAGGACCCATTCTTACAAGTGTATCCAATTTCCTGCTAGTAGTAGCTTTAATTCTTCCTAGAACAGCAGGAAACATTAATTTTGCATTAGACCCCAGAGTTTCAGGAAGCAGGAATTATCGGGGCCATTGTCCACGCTCCCCTTCCCACCCCCCAATGAAATAAGATCAACAGCAGCCTGGCGAGGAGCTTTCAAGGATGAGTGGTGACAGAGTAGAGAAAAGGGCATTAATTTCAGGATGGGACAACTGCCCAGCACTATCTCCCTTTGGATTTTGGTTCTTATAACTACACGATGAGGTATTAATATGTATGATCTGCACTTTATTCAAACATTATAAATCTATGCAGAAGTCTGGTGTTTGGGTTTTCCTTTATAGCTTTCATTCTTCTTCCCAGAATTATCTGATTTTGATCGGGAAACTTTTGCATAAAAGGCACACACGGAGAACTCCCATTTCCATACCATAAATATTAAAAAGGGGCTTACACTTTACAGTTTCTTCTCCCATCCCAGTGGGAGGGGAGTTAGCCTTCTAATCAGCGGCCATTAATAAGGTTCCTTTGATTCAGAAACCAAACGGTAAAACTTAAAATCAGTCCAGCAATATGAAATAGTGCTGTGTGGTCCTTTTCATCCAGGGAAATTGTCCTACGCTCGGCTATGCCATGGGGAGTTGGTTTTGTTTGGATTTTCTCGGTGGTGTGAAGGCTATACTAGAAATCCAGCAGGTACCCGAATAGTTAAGGATAAGTGGTTAGCTTACTTCTTGAGGAGCAACCCAACCTCAGCCCTTTTATAAATGACCAGGTTTTAGCCCATCTCACCCCACACTTATGCATTCCTTGCACGGGGCCTTCATCACGGCGATTCTGTAGGGTACAGGAGCTGGCAGCAGAACACTCCATGTCTCCTTAGTAGCTGGCTCAGCTTCATAGCTGCCTTCCATCTCCTGTTGTCATTTTTGTGTGTGTGAAGCGGAAAGGGGTGGTCATAAATTGCGCTTCGTATGGAAATGCAGAGGAACGCGGGAGCCGTTTCATTTGGTTTGCTGCCTGCTAATCACGCAGTCTTGCCCCGTTGTACTTTGTGATGGGAAATGAACATGCTAATTGGTGCTCCCCCCCCCCCTTTCTTATTTCAGGAAACCTGCCGTATGAATATAAAATAGTGATTGCTGGAAACCATGAACTGACATTCGATAAGGAATTCATGGCGGACCTTGTGAAACAGGACTACTACCGTTTTCCCTCTGTGTCCAAATTGAAACCCGAGGATTTCGACAACGTTCAATCCCTCCTGACAAACAGTATTTACTTACAAGACTCGGAGGTAACAGTGAAGGGATTCAGGATATACGGCGCACCTTGGTAAGTGTACCTTCGAACATGCCCCTCGGTTTGTTGTTGTGCCCCCGCCCCCAGCAGTAAGGACAGCCCGTAAATGAAAACAGTGAGAGTTCTCCTTACTGCTACATTTTCCAATAACGCACATCTTCCGATCCTGCTACGAAAGCAGAGAATCTACTTGTTTTATTGCCATTGGAGTAAAGATTCCATTAGGCAAGACCAATGGCCACTGGGGTTTGGTGGCCATGCGTATGCTAATGTGACAGGAGCTGTGAGTGCACCTGTGTGACTCAGAAGGTGCGGGAGCAGGAGACTCCACCGGCCCCTCACCCAGAGTCAGCCCTAGGTAACTCATTTCCCTCTCCTTCCCCACTGGGAGTGATCATCAAAGATCTAGCTCACTTAATTCAAGCTTTCTCTGATCTTGCTGCACATCAGAGTCCGCAGTCACCTCCGTAGGTTCCAGAAGCCCGTCCCTGGAGTCTTGGATTCACCTTCCTGGGATGGAGCCCAGCCTGGGATATTTTGTATAATTGATCGCTCAGGTGAGGCAGATGCACAGGCAGTTTGGAAGTCAAGGACCTCGTACTGGAAATCTCAGACGTGAGCTCTAGGAAACATTGACTGCGGACGCGTTTCTTTTGGGGCCAAGAGAGACAGCATTTTAATTTTGGCCCGAACACTTACTGGTTGTCCGATTGTGGAGAAACTATATCAGTCAGCTAAAACCTCATTCTCTGAATCTCTAAGATGAAGAAAATAATGCCTACATTAGAAAGTTATGATGAGGATTAAACTAGGTGAAGTGTGCCAGGGGTTAGACAATACCTGGTCTGTTGCTTACCATTATTTCTTGTCTTGGGTCTGCTAAGTACGCTTGTGTACGTGGGAAAGTTCCTTAGTCTGTAGACCCGGCTTCTTTCTCTGCAAATGGAAGAGTTACACCAGAAGATCCTCTATGTTAGGCGACTCCAGAACTATAGTGTTTCTTTCTCTTATGGGCTCTTTGTGTAGACAGAGTTGAAGATCTATCTCAGGGGTCCTCAAACTATGACCTGCGGGCCACGTGTAGCCCAACGAGGACATTTATCCAGCCTGCCGGGTGTTTTTTCCCCATTTTGTTTTTTTTACTTCAAAATAAGATATGTGCAGTGTGCATAGGAATTTGTTCATAGTTTTAAAAAAAACTATAGTCTGGCCCTCCAATGGTCTGAGGGACAGTGAACTGGCCCCCTGTTTAAAAAGTTTGAGGACCCCTGGACTCTTATCTTTTACTCATTCTATCTAGAAAAGAATCACACATGCTCCAGAACAAGGCTTGAAGAAGATCAGTAGAGTGAATTCAGAATGGCCACCTCACTCCGTAGTTTGGCTTGTCTGACTAAGTTGAGATACTGTCTGTAAATATCTATGTCCTTACTCATTGGTCTTCAGAAAGACTGGTAGATGATGGGTACAGGGAGTAGCTTTCTGTTTAAAGTCAACCTGCCAATGAATATGAACTGTAAATGGGGTGCTTGGGCAATATGCTAGGCACAGTTCTAACTCCTTTCTTATTCAGTACCCAGAACCCCTTTAGGATTAGGAGACAGGAACGATTCTTATTTCCATTTGACAAATGAGGAATTTCAGGCACAAAGTATTACTACCTAAGAATTACCCAAAGCGTAGGGACGTCAGCATTTGACCCTTCAGAGTAAGACTCCACCTGGCGTGGTTTGGCTACGCATCCGTGGCGGTATGGCAGTCGGTCACTATTAGCTTCAGATCCAGTGTCTATAAACTTTATGAATGTATATTAACTTGGCTTATTATGTAGGGGGTCATCCACGGCAAGAGAATGGACAGTAAAACAGTCTCATCAAGCAGTTACCTGAAAACTGTTTGAGGGTAATGCTGCTGTTTGTGTTGGGCGCATTTGAGTTGTCCCCAACTCAGAGCGACCTAATTACAGCAGAAGGAAACACAGTCACGTCCCCTCATCACAATTGTTGCTATGTTTGAGTCCATCTTTGTAGCCACTGTGGTCCATCCAGGCCATGGATGGGCTTCTTCTTTCTCACGGGTCTCTATTTCACCAGCATGATGTCCTTTTCCAAGGACCGGCCGCTCCTGATAATATGTCCAAGGTATGGGAGAAGACGTGTTGCCCCATCACTGTTAAGCAGCATTCTAGCGTCCTCTGAGACACACTCGTTTGTGTAGCAGTCCTTGGTATTTTCGCCAACACCATAGTTCAAAGGCTTTGGTTCTCAGTTCTCTGTTCTTCCTGGTTGATTGTCCAGCTCTCACGTGCACAGGGAGCACTTGAAAATGCCATGGGTCGGTGTGGTGCACTTCAGTCTTCAGGATGACTGCTCAGCTTTAGCACTTCACAGAGGTATTTGCAGTAGGTTTGCCTAATCCAGTAGGCTGTGTGATGACTTGACTGCTCCTTCCAGGAACATGGGCTGTGGCTCCAAGCACAGTGAAAGCCTTGGCAACTCCAATCATTTCTCCACTGGTCATCATGTGGTTTCTTGGTCTGCTTGTGAGGATTTTGGGTTTTCTTTGCACTGAGTTCTGATCCATACTGAAGGCTTTGATTTTCACTAATAAGTGCTTCAAACCCTCTTGGCTTTCGACAAGCAAGATTGTGCCAACTGCAGATGACAAGTTGTTAATGAACCTTCCTCGAATGTCGATGCTTTATAGCTCGGTTTCTTGGGGGTATTTGCTCAGAATAACGATCAAATAAGTACGTAGGATATTAATATTAGCATTTCTGGGTGAAAGGTAGAGGAGAGCGGCTATCTCCAGCCTCACAGCCTAGCTCGTAATGAAAAGGCAGCCATTGAGGCATGGTCTCTGATTGACAGAGAAGCTCTATATATGAGTTAAGATCTTTCCCCCCGCCCTCCAAAGACATTAAAATGTTTTCTGAAAAATCGTCGAAGGGCACAGAATATTTATGACTGTTCCTGAACTAGCAGGACTTTCAGAGATCCCTGCATTGATAGTTGCTGAAATGATGGCAGCAGACAAACGCCCTCCTTTATCTGAGCAGATTCAAGTCAGTTCAGGGCAGCGTGTAGCGAAACCCGATGAGAGCAGTGATGGATTATGGGGGAGGGGTGACTTGGGGTCCCATCACCTATCCTGCAGCATCTCAAGAACACATACGATGGGACAGGGTGTGATCCATTGATGATGCTGCAGGAAACTGTAGACGCGACATAATCCGAACTCAATTGGCTCATCCCATAACATTTTAATTTTAATATTAGAGGGGATGGTAAAGTCAAGAAAATAAGCAGCATTAATTAGGCTTCTCAAATATTATCTTGAAATCGCTTTTACAGGTGTGGTTTGGATCTCCCCGTGAAGATATATGATTAAAATTCATATTCCCAAGACTGCTGGCAATCTGAATATTGATCTAGGAATGTCTACATTAACGTGACTTTAAAGTAAGGACAATAGAGATGCTCCCCAGCTCTACTTTCGGGAAACCTGGAGTTGTGAATGGGTTTCTTAACCTCTCTATGCCTGTTTTCTCACGTGTAAAATGGGAAGTGACAACAGTGATGGTCCTCGACACAGGGCTACTTTGCGGATTAAATGATGAGGCTGCTGACTGCAAGGCCAGCAGTTTGAAACCAGCAGCCAACACCACAGGAGAAAGACAAGGCTCTCTATTCTCATAAAGAGTTACAATCTCATAAACTCCTGGAGGCAGTTCGACCCAGTGCCATAAGGTCACTGTGAGTCGGAATTGACTTGATGGCTGTACGTTTTTGGTTTTAAAATAACAACCCACAAATGCATTCCATGCAGAGAGAGAGCACTTGAAAACTGGAAGCTATTAACAGGAATAACAGGAGATTTGGTGCTTCCAGCCTCCTTTATATCTTTGTTAACCTTTAAGATGGGCAGTTGTACTGCTATTCTGACTTTGCTGATCGGGGGAATCACTTAAGTTCAGCCACGATCTCTTTTGGAAAGCCGAGTGGTTGAGGTCTCCCTATGTGCATCAGAGGAAGACTCTCCTCCACATCAGTGGAAGATATTTCCAGAAGTAGCTCTCTGGGCCTTTCTTCCAAGGTGCCTTTGGGTGAACTGGAACCACCAACCTTTTAGTAAGTAGCTCAGCACTGAACCACTTGTCACCGCCCAGGGACTCCAACCCTGCCTCAGGATGCCTTCAAGCAGGATTTGAGGCGTCTGTCCATGTTCTTCTGCCCGCCTGTTCTTCCAGGAATCGGGGAGACAAGATCAGGAGTGTTACTTTGTCTTCTTTGGGAGTCAGTGTTCTGTCCACCAGTGGCTTTATGTAACTTCTCTCTCTCTCTCTCTCTCTCTCTCTCTCTCTCTCTCTCTCTCTCTCCCCCTCCCCCCCCCCTTTTCAGAGTAAAAGGTGAGGCTCCTGTGTTGCCAGGCAGGTTGTCTTGGATCCCTGGCCTTGGTTTTCTTTCACCAAGGCGCTTCTACTTTCCTTTCTGAACTCTCAGTTCAGTAAGGTCTTTGCAAAGGCTGAATGAGCATGGCTAGAGAGAGGAGACAAAACGCGGACGTGTCCCATTGTAACCAAGCCAATAACTCTTGGTCTCATCTTCGAGTTTTTGCTTACCTCGAACAGGAGTAGGGGCTCTGGTGACGTAGTGGGTTGTATGTCAGACTGCTCACCTTAAAGTCAGTGGTTCAAACACACCAATGGTTTCCCGGGAGAAAGGTGACGCTCTCTGCCCTCCAGGGTTGCTGGGAGCCCGAAGTGAGTCAATGGCAGTGTGCACAGTAGTACAGTGCTGCACTGGTAGCCGGCAGCTTCGTGCAAGGTAGATTCACTTGTGAGAGTTGGCATTTAAAAATCGTCAAACCTTTTGCATTTTCCGCTGATTTTATTGGCACTTCGGATACTCAGTGCCTGTGTACAGAAGAAACTGGAGTAATAATTGATCAACAGCCAAGCTGCAAGACGAAAGAGTCTGCACAGCCCCGACCAGAGCCAGGCAGTTGTATTGTTCGGCCAGCGCCTGCGCCTGGTTCTGAACAGAAACACACCGCTGGCCTCCCGTGGCTTTTCATGAATACGAGTGGGGCTTTCCTGGGCCTGGGAATTTGATCTCTATGCTGACCACAGGGTCAGGAACAAAGAGCACTTTTTCACAGCAGAGTGGACCCCGGTGTAATCTGTCAGGTTTAGTAACTGCGGAGGAAGTGCAGTAACTTCTGCAGCAGGAAAATGAGATGGAGCCTCGGAAGCCTAATTCTAAAATGGCTGAAAGAACGAGAGAGAAGCCATTGGGTTGCATTTTCAAATGGACTATGAAGCAGGATCTTTCCCCCCACCCTTCCCGTCATTTTGTATCATAAACTTGGCTTGTTTGTTCATCCGTTTCATGTCATCTTCTCGCGTCTTTCATAGGGGGAGTTAAGTGTTGATTCCACTCTCTGCCGCATTTATAATTGTGTTTGCACACAAATAGCTACAAGGTTGTTCACGTTTCCTTCTGATCAGCACAATAGTACTTGGTGTTTACCCTGTCAGAAAAGCTTCAGATGTTTTTATTTCCAATTATAAGTTTTGTAATGCATCGTGTATTTTGCTGACAGTCTTCAACTTCTTGAAATAGCGAACAAATTAACAGTAGATATTGAGTGAGAGGATTAGAAAACCAATTGGCAACCCCTCTGATAGGACTTGGATATGGGGATGGGTGAAATGGGCTCATTTATTTTATTTTCACAGTCATACTTTGTAATTAACTTGGGGGGGAGGGGGGAAGGAGGTAGCTCCACGTTCAGCAGAAAAGTCCTTTAGCCTGAAAGAATGAGCCTCTAAAACAATATTGGTTCTGTACCATGTGTTCAGGGATTTGGGGCATTTATTCAGGAGGTTTCAGAAACGTATGGGCAGAGGGGGGAAAAATAGTCTTGTGTCTGTGTGTTAAACAAATAAGCACTCTGCTTTTACATGGCTCTGTTTAAAGGCCCAGGCTAGCATTCCATTTTTCTTGGCACTGGGCCCTTCGACGCTCCCATGTTGAAGCCCTTGGTGGTTCAGCCTGGTCTAGAGTTCCAGGGCTCTGCTTACATTTTTTGCCTGTTTTAGAATGCAGCTCACTGCTCTTAAAGCCACACCGGATCATATTCACTTCTGGTTTAACAACTCACCCTGTTTATTTGAAAAAGGAGAAAGCAAAGCTGATGTCCGAGCTTCCTGCCTCCCATCAATGGCCAGTCCTATCCGTGAAGACCTGGTTTGCAAACCAGTTTCGACAGTTGGTTATGTGGGATTCAGTTGACACCAGCTCCATCCAATTGCCATTTTTATAGCTTGTGTAGTGTTTTTAATCTGATGTGTTGCTGGTGGGTCGAGGGGCTTAGGACGATTTGGGTATGCATTCAGTGGTGCTTAATCTCAACCGTTGGCACAATCTTCCGTTTTTATCTGCACGTTCTCAGGGAGCAGCTCATTTAGCAATCAACTGTGGTAAGCCCTGAATTGGGATATGACATTTCATTCAGAGAAGGTGCACATGTGGTACTATCGTTGGACCCCACAACAAATCTTTCAAAGAAGAAAGATATCTAGTAATAGAATGATCCTATCAGCAATAATAGGAGAATAACCAGCCTTTAAAAGTTCATCTTTGTAAAGGGTCCGTCTTTTGAATAAGACGTCATGCTTGGTAAAGTCGAGCAGGTCAGTGGACAAAAGAGTAGATCCTCACCAATGTCGGTTGACACACCAGCTGCGACTGTGAGCTCAATCGCAGCGCTCACCAGAGTAGGGTGTGGTTCTGGTGCGCATCGTATGCGTCAGGACTACCTTGGTGGCACCTGACAACACAACAACCTATGCTGGGTGCTGCTCAGGCCACCCGAGAGAGAGTAACTGCCCAAAGTCACCGAATTATTTTCGGGAAGGGCTTGGCTAGAATCTGGGATTCTCAATTTTCAGACCTTGCTGGTCCTCTAGACTCAATCAGGATTTCCTGAGGGAACTTGGGAAGCAGCCACTATTTCCATCTACTTGTAAAAAGGACACACAGAAACCCAGGCCAGCACTCTGCAGGGCTCCCCGGTTTTAGTGGGGAAGCGTGTGAGTTTGGGGAGGAAACGGGGCCGTGGAAGGGAAGAACACAGGAAAGCCCTAGCTGCTTTTGCGTGGTGCGCTGCTGGACCAGGATTTTCTCCATGGAAAATCTGCATCGCACCGTGCTGTACAACTGTGGAGCATCTTGGCCTGGTCCTTCTTTCCGCTGGGATGCGTTCCCTTTTCTTTGCATATACAGGAAGGGAGCAGGTGGCGCTGCTTCCTCCTGTCTTCTTCCTTTTGAAGTATCATGAAGCAACTGAGAGGCAACAGCCCTGGGCGCATGCACCAAGAAGGAAGGGCTGGCGGTGTGCCCTGCTCAAGTCAGGCCCCCCCTTGTGCTCCGGAGAAGAAGTCCCCGTTGAGACTTGGCTGGCTGGCTGCTGGCGTTTTCATTTTCTCCAGTGATACTCGCAGGTTCCTTCGTGCTGTCCCAGAGTGGGTGCTGGGGGATATAAGGACACTTCAAAGCAGTGGTTCTCAACCTTCCTCATGCTGTGACCCTTTAATGGAGTTCCTCATGTGGTGGTGACCCTCCCCCCCAACCATAAAATTGTTTTCGCTGCTAGTTCATAACTGTAATTTTGCTACTGTTATGAATCGGGTGACCGCTGGGAAAGGGTCATTCAACCCCCAAAGGGGTCGCGACCCACAGGTTGAGAAGCGCTGCTTTACAGTGACTGTGAAATCCATGAGTCGGGCCCATTCTGATTGTTATCTTTGCAAACCTCAGGTTTGACCATGCTGGACACATAGGAAGATGCTCAGTTCCTGTCTGCTGAATGAATGAATGAATGAATGAATGAGGATCTATAATTAGGAGCTGACGATTACATAGTTGAGCTCACCAATTTGCAAAATGGAAAGAAACGTCCATTTCTAACATGAAGTGAGACATAGTCATTGATCCACATAATGAAGGACTCAAAGTGGTAGAGGAAAATGGAACCACATCCTAAACTGTGTCCCTGAGCTGCGGGAATAGACTGGACTTTTCCAGAGCTTTCACGAATAAAGAGTGGTTAGCCCCATCAAGAAGCTCCACCAGTCTTTTTCGACTCTTCTTTATCGCCGATGTCATAGCTCTGTGCCTCGAACAGGCAAAAAGTGGACATTAGCTAGGCAGACTCTCCCCCAAGTTTGTTGTGTTTGCTGTTGTGTTGATTTCAGCTCATAGCAATTTCATGACATAATTAGAACATGTTATTGGCTTTTTCTAGGCTTAAGTAGTCATGGGAACGGATTTCCAAGACTTCCCCCCACCGCCACCCCGGAGCCTCCAGTGGGTTCAAACTGCCAGCCTTGCGTTACCATCCAAGCACCTACCCATTGTGCCTTCAGGGCACTTTTGTAGTCAAGGTAGTTCATGCAAAGTGTAGAGTTGGGCTTTCAGAGTGTCCATTGAACATTCCAAACCTGTCATCGAATATTCGGTACAGGTGGTCCCCAGGTGACACCTGTTTCCTGCTCGTTAATGCCGGGCATCTATTCATTTGTGTGAAGGCCGGTGAAGCAAAATGGGAACAGCCGGAAACTTTAACATTTGCAGGATTCCTCATGGTAACCGAGACAGGGAACAATATGGGTCAAAGCTCTTGAGTGGAAGCCTTGGAAGAGGCAGAGTGAAGCCTTTCTGGAGCCTGGTCCATGAGACTGGATTGTTGGCAGGACTGTGGAGAGCCACACACAGTCACAGCAGGGTGGTCGGCTGCCATCATTCAGCAGAGAGCCGCTGTCTTTACAGCCCGGCTTTACTGCTGTGTAACGTGACCCTCCATCTGAAACCACGGAATCAGACTCACAGCAAAATCTTCGTCACAGGCACCGTCATTGACTGCACGTGCAGCTTGTAATCACTGAAAAGACTTTAGGCCAAGCCTTTTTCTTGCGCTAACGGCTGAATGAAAATTGTATGTACCGGTTCCACTTGACCTACTAATTGTTAAAGACAAAGTTATGAGTGGATGTCATTTGCAACCTGGGGGCTGCCTGTGTTCCCTTTTCTTAATGGTTGAATTTGCAAGGAGCTGGCTGAATTCTAGTTAGTTAGTGGGTTTTGGCTCTCAGTGGGCTGTGCTCAGCAGGCATAGACTTTTAAATTTTGAATGCTGAACTGTAAGTACATCACGAATTAGAGATCGTTCTAAGCGAACAGTGATTCACATAGGTCACACTAACACACCTAATACGTGTGTGTCCGGTTGTGGTCCCCACTGCTTCTCTGAGGGTCACACCCCTCAGTGGCTAAGGTGTGTTCACAAGTAAGTCCAGGTGACTTGACTGTTTCCATGAATTACCTTGATGGGCTGTGATGTAGATGAGATGGCTTTGGAACAGTCAGCTGGAAGGTCACTGCTTCCCCTGGGCACTCCCCATTCTCCAGGACGCCTCCTTAACGCCTTCTGATAAGCCTACCTGCGCCAAAGTTACTCTGTTTATTAAACTCAAAAATGCAAAGCTATTGAGTTGATTCTGACTCCTGGCATCTGGATGGTACAGACTAGAACTGCCCCCTGGGTTTCCAAGGCTGTGAAACTTGCCTGGAGTAGAAATCTTCATCTTTCTCCTGAGGTGGGGCTGGTGGTTTTGCATTACTGACCTTGAAGTTAACAGCCCAACATGTAACCCGGTATGCCACCCGGGCTCCGGTGTTCCATGTCCCACTGGGAAGAGGCTCTCTGCCCTCCAGGCCCTTCCTTGGAAAGCTGTCACAGCAGGATGTCACTCACCCTCTCAGTGACACATCTATAAACTCAGGGAGGCTTAGTGGGGGGTGGCTCATACCATGGGGTTCAGAGAAACATTCCATCTGAAGAGAATGCTTTTTGAAACTGAGTTGAGTTGCTCTCTTCTTGCTGACCCCCTCCCTCCCCCTGCACCCCCTTCTCCCCCTGTCCTTTCCCTTAAGTCATCAGTTAATGTGGGACACACTTCTGGAAGAGTGGCCTCCAGCACTGTTGTGACCCTCAGGCTGGACACAGTGTAAACAGCATGGACTTATACTTCCTGGAGGGAGAACATGATGGATACAGAGGTCTGCTCTCACCAGACTCACTGCCATCGAGTAGATGCCGACTCATAGTGACCCTAGAGGACAGGGTAGAACTGTCCTTGTGAGTTTCTGAGAAGGGAACTGTTAATAGGAATAGAAAGGACCAGCGTTATCTTGTGGCGGCTGGTACTTTTGAAACTGCCGACCTTGTGGCTAGCAGCCCAACTCGTAACCACTACACCACCAGAGCTCCTACAGAGGTCTGCAGGTTTTGATTTTTAGGAATAGGCCGTTCCCATAGAGCTTGAATCTCTATGACCTGATTTAAATTTTGCTCATTTAAAATTCATTTGCCTAATTCAACAAGTTAACTGCGCCTTAGTTTCATCTGTCAAATGTGCCCTGGTTTCATCTGTCAAATGTGCATGCAAATACCAGTAACTGCTTAGTCCTTGTCCTTGTTTGGAGTGATAGTTAATGTGCATCTCAGGTAACGGAAATGTCGGCTCTTGGAAAAGAGACCTGGCAATCCACTTTTGAAAAAGTAGCCACTGAAAGCCGCACACTCTGACCCACCTGGGATCACCTGGTCGGCTTGTTAAATTCACTTGATGACAACTGGCTTGGTTTCTCCTGTGGCCTCTACAGGGACTTTATATTACATGGTTTGTCAGCCTGGCAGTAGCCCGCTAAAGTAGTTCCACCCTAATTTGGGAGGTAAGAAAATTGAAGACTGGAGAAGTTACATAAATCATGTAAGACATGTATTTCATCAGTAGCAGAAGTGGGAAGCCGCCCTAAATCTACCAGACTCCACACCCGTTGTTTACTGTTTTTCACAGCTCAGTGCATTTCCATGGGATTAGAATGTGATCATGTATATCAAATTCCTGGCACTGAGTAAATGCTCAATAAATATTATTTTCTTCCATGGAAGGGCATTTGGGAAGTTTTAGTTATGGCCATTGTTACTTCTTTTTTATTTGCTTGTTTTGTTTTTAATTTTTTTAATTTTTTAAAATTTTTTGCTTGTTTTGTTTTTATGGTAATATGCCTGAATAGAAGAGAAGCAAAAAAGACACAAACTGAATTAGGAAATTTTATCTAGGAAAATACTGGCCCATGTTGTCATGTTGAGTGTGTGTTTATATGCATTTTTACAGAGCATCTTGCCTATACCCCTGGCAAGTTGCCTGTGACCTGGGTAACTGGAAAGCAGGAAGGGAACCCACAGGAGTCTGCATTTAGTCCAAAGGCGTGGAGGAGCGAGCAGATGTGTCTGCTAAATGAAGACATATGGGCATTCTCAAGGTCCCTTACATTGAGTCTGATGTGCAGTGTATGAGTAACGGTTGGCACGGTGCTTTTACCCGGGAAGAATAAAGATAGTCTTGGAGGACGCCTTCAAAGTGAATGTGGAGTGTTTCGGGCGGACTTCTCAGACAGGAGGCAGTGGCACATTTGAAAGCGCCCCTGTTCGCTGGGCAAACTCGCTCGAAAATGAGAGTGGTCATTTGTGAATATGCATCCGCACGGCTCAGGCTAGGCGAGCTAGAAATCTGCCTGAATTCCGGAACAGTCCTAGGAAGACTTTGTCCAAACATTAGACAAGCACAGTTTGGTTAAAATGCACCTGCGTTTACCACACCTAGTAATGATGCCCATGTATGAAGTTTGCAGAAGAAAGAAAATGCCTGTTTTGTAAGGGCAAATTCCAGGAGGCAGTTAAGTCCTATGTAAGACCCTTACCAGGATAAAATCTCCCCAGGCGCCAACTGAAGGCGTTGGTGATATTTATTGGTTAATTGAGGTACTTTCAGGCCCACTGCCTTGGCACGGGGCTTTAGGATGAATTCCACAAAATAGAAAGTGGTGCTGAAAGTTCATACGAACCTGCAATGAGTCAAAATTGAAGACTAAGCAGGACCAATGCGGTGTTTTAGAAAGGAGAGAGAGAGGTCAGCTGTGTGGTGCTGATGCGTCATCCTTTCCGGAATCTGGTGTGCACTTCTTTCCTACTCCAAGTACAAAAGGATTGTGCACAAAAGGTGTGCCTGGGTGCAAGGTCTTCCTCCCTGCATTCCAAACGACTGTCCGCCTATATGTAAATTCTGGGTCACCCAATCTTCACCCTGAAGTCAGTGCAGTACACGGACTTGCTATGCCACCAAACACTTCCTGAGCCAAGGGAGACAGCTTGGAGTGGTGTGGTGCTAGAAAGAGGATTGCCAAAGAGAGAAACTAGAAAGCAAAATAAAATAAAAATCTTCTTGTCTTAATAAAAGTTTAAGTGTTAAAAATTTTAAAGTCTAGCCACCAAATCAACCACTGTCATTAGGACCTGTATAGTCTCAGAAACTTACCGGGGCAGAATCCACTCAGTGGCACCGAATGAGTGATTTTTGTCTTGAATCAGGGTTCAGTAGAAAGACACTTCTTTCCTTCGAACATTCCAGAGCAAAAGTAAAAGATGCTAGGCTAAAATCGAACCAGAATTTCCCAACGGGGAAATGATGTGCTAACTAGTTGGAGCGATATTGCTGGGTTGCTGTCAGGTGCTTCGCTCCCCCCTTCAGTCCCTGCTCCCAATTGGAAGTACTTCAGAAACAAAAATTCTTGTTTTGGCTCATTCATAGATTTTGCTTTGGTATGATGGAAGGACAGTAACACCCAAGAAACATTGGCGCATGAGGATTGGAGGCACTGCTGGTCAAGTGGAAAAGGCATTTGTGGAGTATTGGGTGCCTTCTTACTGTCAACACCCTGTGTGTGCTGTTCAGTAGTGCAATGAAAGGGAAAAACGGATACTGGAGAAAAAGATACTGGTTTGAAGGTGGCTGGTTGACAAGACACCCTGGAGCCACACTCGGCTGCTAACCGGAAAAACCAGCAGTTGGGACCTGTCTGTCACTCTGCAGAGGAAAGATAATGGCCGCTGCCTCCGTGAAGATTTACAACCTTTGAAACCCAAGGGGGCAGTTCCGGGGTGTCCTTTTGGGACCCTGTGAAGAGTAATCAACTCCAGGGCAATGTGTTTTGTTTGCTGTAGGTGAATTACGTTCTGCAGAGTTAGAACATGGTTTGTAAAAGCCTGGAAGAACTTGGCTCACTTCCTGGGACATTTTGGAGTTTGGCTAGCCAGTAACCCATCCTGGGTTTCGTAACTGTAGATGCTGGGTTTTCCATGTGCATGTACATTCGCTTTGTTGATGATGGCAATAAACAGGGAATTTTAATATTAATAAGGCGGAATGCATACATGCCAGGGAAAACCTCTTTGTCCAAGTGACTCTAGGGTAGGGGGAAAAATGAAAGAATAGTCACTGCAGAAAAGCATCAAGAAAAAAGCACACAAAAATTACACTGCTCACTTCCTACAGATCGTATTTGCCAAGCTGGGTAAACGCTCTCAGTTAATCCGATACTCACGTGGATAGAAGATGTGAGGATTCCCTATAAAAGCATTTTTTCCTGCACCTGGTTTTCAGCCATTTGCGGATTAGCGTCAGCCATGGGAGAGCAATGGTTTGTTTCCCTTGTTCTGTTCAGCAGTCAGAACTTTAGAAGCTAGATCGCCCACCAAATGGCCGAGGGGACTCTGACATTCTAAAAGTATGTCCATAAATCCACAGAGAAGATGAACAGTGGGAGGAAAACGAAGCCTTTGCTTTTCTCTGCGTAACAAAGTTAGAAGTATTCGTTTTATCCACCCCTCCTCCCCCCAGTTCTACCTTCCTGGGATTCTGTACTCTCTTACCCTTGGGCACGTTTTATTTTGATAGTCTTGTACTCTCAAATTGTACAGTTAGTGTCATTTGGAAATTGACTCTCTTATTCTGTTTCCAACCTGTCATTACATAGTTCTTCCCGACCTGTCATATATCTGTAGTCCGTGTGCACCTGTGGGTGGGCGTGCACAAAAGCACATGCCTCACAGGTGCCAGGTGACTGGTGTGACTGGACCCTAGGAAAGATGCGGAGAAGTGGGAATGTGTGTCCTCACCGACAAGTGCTTTGGTTTACCCAACTGAAGTGCAAAGACATCCCTCCCCTCCCCCCAACAAAGCCCCCCCAAACCAGACATCTCTGCTGATAGATTCTGGGGCCCCTTTAAATCAGTAGTTGCAAAGAGGGTAAAACGCAGGTGGCTTGTCTGGTGCGGGGGTGGGTGGGAGATCACACCCGGAGCTCGCTGGTGCTGCGTTGGATTCATCCCTGGGACTTGGGTCTCTGGATCTGGCTTCACCGCATGCAACTGTCATGGAAAGCCTGGTGCCTGCCTACCTTTGCTTATTTGTATTCCAGGGCTGCAGCCTCCCCTCCTCTCCTCCCCCCCCGTCTTTGTTCTATTAATCTGCAAAACAGGGCTCGACTTGTGATTAGTCCTTGGAGCTCGTTTCTATTAATCAGTCTGCAAAACAGGTGCACTTGCACACTTTTGTTCCGGAGCTTATTGCCTTCTCCTTGCCAGGCTGTGATTCGGCCGCTCAGTTTGCCTTCAATGGGACCAGGCAGTGAGATTTGGCTTTTATAAGCCGATGGCATTGTCAAGAAAGAAAATACTGCTGGAAAAGACCCCAAGAAGATGCTAACGTGGGCCTTAGGAGAGGGCAGAGTTTACAGACAACGTCACTCCCGCAAGCTGGCTGGCTATGTGCACAGCACGGCACAGGTGTTCCAAGCAGAAAATAGGGCGTGTTCATATTACACAGCCGCAAGCGTGGTGTCAAGCTTGCTCGTGGTAATCATTTTGTGTGCATTTGCAATGTAATTCCCTTTGGTTGCTTCAAGTGCGGACAGTGTCCTTTTAGCTTCAGCATTAGCTCCTTGTAAGGACCCAACACAATTCGGTGAATTTCCTTACTTTTGCTTCTCTCTGCCCTCCCTCTGTGCAAATGACCTTGCCGCAGATTGCAGTTGTTCAACCTGTTCTTGGGGGTGGGGGGGCGCCCCCTCTGTATCTCAATTCCCTTATCATCATTAACCAGGGACGAGTACTGACCCACCTGTGGCGATGGCGTGTGGGTGAGCCAAGTGATGATTATAAATGGCTTCGCAAAATGCTCATTATCATCATTTTTTAAAACTCCTAACGCGAAGACGCCAGGGATAGCACCTCGGAGATTCATTTTCATGCATGACGTCTTCCCAGTGACGGGGCCCAGCTAGGCAAAACCGTTGGCGATTGGAAGTCACTTTTTACATCTCTCAAAATCTCTAGTCCAATTTGACACTCATTACTTATGAAATTGCTGCCCTCCTCCTCCTCCAATCTGCCCCCCCCGAAAAAAACCAAAACAACCCAAAAACAATCTGTTGAAGTATATGCAAGGCACAAACTGTCAGAGTCGCAAATTAAATTTGTCATCAGTGATAAATTTAGTGCTGTAAGATTCTTTAATAAGTGCTTCAGCTTGATTTATTGGTTTTCTTAGTTAACAAGAGTGTATTATGTCTTGTACAGAATTTAGCAGAAGCAGTTTTGACTAGACCTTCCTTGATTAGGGAAAAAAATGCAAGTCTCACTTTTGTCGGGCTGGTAATTATTTTAGTACTAAATTGGAAGGTAAGCACGCTGCACTTCTGTCATTAGTACAGGAGAAAAAAAAGAAGAAGAAAAGGAAAAAGAAAACCGTCAAAGTGTGAAGGGGAAGGCATGTAAAAGGCTCCCGCTCTTTATTTTTGGCTGGACTTCATTTCTTTTGTGTGTGCGCTGAGCGTCTAGGCTCTTGTACTAGTGGGGCTGAAGTTGTAAACCCTTGCATATATAATCACTAATGAGTGTCAGGATTCAGCTGCTAATTTGAAAGGCTTTATGGCTCTTTCACCTCACACACTAGCAGCTTCATTAGGCATTGCTTTGTCCAGCCCGACCCTTCCTGGCCCCTAGATCACAGTGAAATGCCAACATTACACCAACACCTTCCCAGTTGAAAGGATCCAGACACAATTCCTTTGGTGAGTATCTTATCGCAATCTGCCCCCCACAGAAAATTTGGGTGCCCCTGTAGCTTGCCACATGATTAGGATAATCTTCCCCTAAAGAGGTCCTATTTACTTATCCCCACGATGGTGTTCAATTGATTGGGGATTTGAATTTTAGAGCAATTATCGAATTTCTCTGTGAGCCTTAAACGTTCCTTTTAAAAGCACCCTTGCTTTTTACATGTTGTGGGTGGGCTAGTGAAAGCAGCAGACAGACGATTTGTAGGTGATTTTTCCCCTTGACTTCAGAAAAGATATACACTTAAATATGAAAAAAGAAAATGTAATGATATTTGCTTGTCTTTTGTTCCCTCCCTTTCTTTCTTTAGAGGCTGGTCTTTGGGATAAACTCTCCATAACTTCAAACTGTATATCCCTCCCCCCACCTCACCCCCCCGCAAAAAAAGGAGAGCTTGCTGTATTGGAAGTGTTCTCCCAATAAGACATGGGACATGATTGTCAGAGCACGGGCTTTATTTGTTTGCTTATTATGTTAGTTGGCAAGCCTTTGATATTTTTTTTAGCAAGATGTGTAGTGTCTTCTCCTACTTGCTCCCAATTCTCAGATAAATGATTCTGCTTTTGATTAAAAAGTGTAGGCTCCATGTTTTGTGCAGCAGTAGGTGGAGGTGTCTTTCAGTGTTGTGTGCAATGGTCAATCAGGTAGGTGGAGGTGTCTTTCAGTGTTGTGTGCAATGGCCAATCAGGTAGGTGGAGGTGTCTTTCAGTGTTGTGTGCAATGGTCAATCAGGTAGGTGGAGGTGTCTTTCAGTGTTGTGTGCAATGGTCAATCAGGTAGGTGGAGGTGTCTTTCAGTGTTGTGTGTAATGGCCAATCAGGTAGGTGGAGGTGTCTTTCAGTGTTGTGTGCAATGGTCAATCAGGTAGGTGGAGGTGTCTTTCAGTGTTGTGTGTAATGGTCAATCAGGTAGGTGGAGGTGTCTTTCAGTGTTTTGTGTAATGGCCAATCAGGTAGGTGGAGGTGTCTTTCAGTGTTGTGTGCAATGGTCAATCAGGTAGGTGGAGGTGTCTTTCAGTGTTGTGTGCAATGGTCAATCAGGTAGGTGGAGGTGTCTTTCAGTGTTGTGTGTAATGGTCAATCCGGAATGTGAGTCGTAGTCATGTTTTTCTTGTCATGTCCAGTCTTCTAAGCCAGGTCTCTGGGGATCTTATTTTGAAGTGGCTTCCTTTTTACAGAGAGTCACAAAATTAGAGACGGAAAGAGAGCTCTGGTTGCATCATTTTTTCCACCCCTTTAGCCAGTGTGATCCCTCTCCCCCCCCCCCCCCCCCGCCCCCCGGAATATTCCCTGGTGCTCCTTTCAGCGTGGTTTCAGATAATGAGAACAGGGCGTCTTCTTGTCCAATCCCCTCTGGGAGAGTGTCCCACGGTCCTTGACATGGGATGTGTTTTTAGGCAGTGCAGACTGAAGGAAGTTTTCCTGCTTCTCAAATTCTCAAATGCTTCAGTAGTCTTACAATCACAGCTCACTGCTTGTTCCTTACTTCGGAACCTTCAGGAACTGTCCTTTCTCAGCTACCCAGCCTCTGTTGGCAGTTAACCTAAACCCAGCACACACATCATGGTTTTGTCATCTTCCATTCTTTCAGAACAGCAGTCTTACTTAAGGGTGTTTCTTGTGAATAAATTGGTGACAACACGGTGACATGTCCAGCTGCTAGCTGAAAGCTTGGCACTTTGTACCCACCCGGTGCCTGTGCAGGAGAAAGAGCTGGCCATCCGCTCTCAGAGAGCTCACAGCCTGGGAAACCCCATGGGCAGTGCTCCTCTCCCCGAGGGATCGCTGCTGAGTCAGAACCGATTCAGGGGCATCCAGCAACCAACAACTTGTTATTAGCCATGTGTTTCAGAGTTGCCTAACAGGCAATGGTCCATACCTTTCTCCTGTAAATGAATCTCATAAATCTTGAGCCATTTCCTGTTCTCAGAGCATCTCAAAATCTTTCTGAGATCTTCCGAGAGTCTGGTTACACAGTGTGGACTCTCACCACTCAGTGAGTGTTTGTTGTTTGCTGGACAGAAGTCTATCAATGAGAGCCCTTTGGTCCATGACACACTGTCAGAATGGTTCGTGCATGGCCCTAATTATGTTACTTATACATTTATTAACAAGACAGTGAACACACATTAACCATGCATAGCTAGAGGATTAGAACATTGCAGTAGTTCGTTTCTACACGATCTACGTGTTTCTTGTCCTCACACCCCCTGCTTTCCCTTCTAGGTGCATGTTAACTTGCTTTTTTGTATTTTTATCATGCCTTTGCTTATTTCAGGAGCCCTAGTGGCAAGTGCTTATATGAGTTGGGCTGCTAACAAGGTCAGCAGTTCGAAACTACCAGCGAGTCTACAGGAGAAAGACAGGGCTTTCTACTCCCATAAAAAGTTACAGCCTCAGAAACTCACCAGGGCAATTCTACCTCTATGGCAGTGGGTTGGTTTTGAGTTTTTTGTTTGGGGGTTTTGAGTTTTTGAGTTTTTTAGGAGACTGGGCTGCTAGCCACAAGGCAGAAGCTTGAAACCACCAACTGTGCAGAGGGAGAAAGATGAAGTTTCCACTCAATTGTAAAGATGTACAGTCTCATTTACAGGGCTATTTCTATTCTGTCTTAGAAAGTCACTATGGGTCAGAATCAACTTAGTGAGTTTGATTTTAGGTTTATTTTTTATTCTTTTGCTTATTTAAATCATACTACAATGCACACACACACACACTCTCTCAAAGTATATTATTGTTTTAAGTTTGAGCCTTACAATGAAGGACCTTAGGACATTTCAATTTAGCCATACATGCCTACGCTTCTAAAAGATTGAACTTCCCACCTGTAGTTTTCACATGGATATGATTGAAAATACCATGAATTGGGTCAGGTGCACCTTAGTCCTGAAGATGAAAGTGTAGATTCTTTAAAGATGTTGAATCCGTGTTAAATTAACTGCACTATGGCTACAAGACAATATATAAGCAATAAGAGAATATCCCCTTTCTTGGGAAGTATTCAATGAAATATTGAGAAAGAAAGAGCCAGGAAGCATGGTAACTTGTTCTCAAATGCTTCTTAAGGGTTGAAGAGTGAAAAGCAACAGCTTGATGTTGGGGAGGAGTTGAAAGTTGAAGCATTTGCAGGTAGTGAAGCTCCATATCTGTGGACAGCACGGGGGGGAGTCTGCAGGGCGGCTACCGTTCTAGCAGAGCTCACACTCTTTGAGAGGAGGAGCCATTGGATTCAGAGTGAGGGAAAATCCCCAGAATGAAAAAGCCAAATTGTGTGGACAAAGTCTGCCTTCGTCTCGGGCTGATCCCTGACCATGTGTGCACACACAACTCCAAAAGACTCACTGCCATCGAGTCGATTCTGCCTCATGCTGAGCCTGCGTTGTTACTGTTAGGTGCTGTCAGGTCTTCTCACAACGGTTCTTATGTTTGAGCCCCGCAATTCATCTCATCTGGTGGAAAGGCGTCCTCTTGTCCACTGCCCCGCCGGTTTACAAAGCATGGCATCTTTCTCCAAGGACCGATCTCTCCTGACAACGTGTACAAAGTAAGTGACACAATGTCTTGCCATCCTCGCCGCTAAAGAGCATTCTGGCTGTGCTCCCTGTTCTTTTGGCAGCCCCTCGTATTTTCAGGATCCTTTGCCAGCACCGTAATTCAGACGCGTGGATTCTTCTTTGGTCTTCCTTATTCAACGCCCAACTTTCACATGCATTGAGGCCATTGAAAATAACATGAGCCTACAGCGACCCAGAATTCTATATCCAATAAAATGTCTTGGAAGAATAAAAGCAAATGACATTTTCTAATAATGAAAATCAGGTAGATTTTTTTGTCATGAGACTCAGACCATAAGAAATGACATTGGTCGCTCTTTAGGCTGAAGGGAAATGAGACCAGAGGGGATTCTAATGAATGATGAGCTTCAGGAATGGTTAATAACTTAATAGATTAAAAAATAAGTAAAACTGTTTAAAGTACAGCTTATTATATCTGTGCCCTGGTAGTATAGTGGGTCTATGTACTGGACTACCAACCATAATTAGCAATTTAAAACCACCAACCACTCACTCCATGGGAGAAAGCTGAGGTTTTCTGCCTCCGTAAAACAGGCTCAGAAACCCTGCCCTGTAGCATTACGATGAGTCAGAGTCAACTCTCTGGCAATGGGCGAGTGCATATAATATATGGGAACCTTCAAAAAGTTTGGGGACATTGACTTTAAAGACAAAAATAAAAATACAGATGTTATTTCTCAATATAAGCTCCATCCATCAAGGGCAAGACACTTCTGTATGCATCTTCGTGATGTTACCAGCCTTTTTTTTTTTTTTTTGCCACATGTCCTGGGAATTTAATCAGTTCAGTCTTTTTACACTATTATTAGCTAAAGGACAGTGGGGTGCCCTTTAGAGCTTTATTCATTCATTCATTCGTTCATTCACTCATTCATTTTAATTAGGAAACAGAAAGAAGCCAGATGACAAATTATGTAAGGTGGTTGCCTTATGATTTCCCGTAGAAATTCTTTAAAATGTGTCCTTGTTTGAGAGAGACATGAGCCAGAGCATCATGGTAGTGATGAAGGATTCTTCTGGTGGAGCTTTCCAGCATGTTTCATTGTCAAAGTTTCAGCTAACTTTCTCAAAACACACCCACGCTAAGTGGATGTTGTCATTCTTTGGCATTCCAGAAAGTCCACAGGAAAAATGCCTTGAAGATTTAAAAATTGTTGCCATGCCATTGGTCTTGGTTAGCCTAATTTGCTTTGACTAGACCACCTCCAGTGGTAACCATTGCTTCGATTGTGCTTTATCTTCAGACCTGTATAAATAAAGCCCTTTCTTGATCATCAATGACAATTCCTTGTGGTTTTGATCCTACTTGTTAAAGATTTCCATCAAAAACTCTGTATCTATTCTTGTCCACAGCTCATGTGAGTGTTAACATTTTGGACACTCACCAAGCATAGAGTTTGCTCAACTCTAGTTTTCCAGTCAGAAATGTATAAATAAGCCAAACCAGTAGAGATGTCTGTGTTGTTAACTACTCTTTCTTCTGTTAACTGTTGGTCCTCTTCAATTAGAGCAGTGGTTCTCAACCTTCGTAATGCTGCGACCCTTTCACACAGTTCCTCATGGTGTGGTGACCGCCCCCGACCATAAAACTGTCTTCACAGCTACTTCATAACTGTCATTTTGCTACTCTGTCCCGGAAGAGAGAGCCGTTTGACCCCCCCCAAAGGGGTTGCGACCACGGGTTGAGGATGAATAAGCCTAATTGTATCTCATAAATTGATGTCAGTAGTCTGTCACTGTGCGTTTCATCATCTTCTCTGATAGAGGAGAGGGTGTTTTAGAACTGATATCGTATCCACTTGAAAGGCTCAAACTAGATCCTATCCACACATGTGAGAACAAATGGATATGAACTTATTTTGGTACAAGAACATTTTGAAACATATGCATAGTTTTTTTTAATATATATGATAAGGATGTTCTATGAACTTGCTGATGACTTCTTGTGTCCATATGTAAGAACCTCTGCTGGCACCACTGGTAAGCATTTTTTAGTTAACCAAATGTTTAGTGGTTCAAACCCCGCAGTGGTTCCATGTGAGAAAGACCTGGAGACCCGCTTCTCCAAATTACAACCAGGAGAGCACTGTGGGAGTTGTGCTGTGCCGCATGGGGTCTGAGCGTCAGAATCTACTCAGCAACGCCCACCGCCATGTGCACTGCGAATATCATAAAGGAAGAGTTTTATCTATTGTAACAGCTGTCAGCAGAGTGCAAACTGTTAAAGACATAGTGTAATTCCCAGAATAATCATTAAAAATAGAATTCAAAGAGCGCTAAAAAGCCAATAGATAAGATAGGATGGTCTCCTAGAACATTTGAAACTAGACCAAAGAAAAGAGAAAAAGGGAAAGAGGAGCCAACAAAGAGAACAAACAGAGAAAGGTAAAAAGGCGCCCACTTGCGTAGGTACTGTGCCTGCGGGAGGAAGTCCACTCGGTTGCTCCTGTCCAGCTGACTGTAACCCCCTGGAGACGTCACACGTCCGAGCAGAACTGTGCCCGTTTCCCAATGGCTTTAATCTCACAGGAACCAGATCGCAAAGCCTTTCTTCCTCAGCACCCCTGTATACCTCGAAACTGCGAGTCTTCTGATTCGTAGCCAAGTGCAAACCCTCCGTGCCACACAGGGACATTACGTTATACTAAGAAAGTTTAAAGGCAGAAATTATGGCTAGCAAATGATATGCTATTTGCCAAATAAATCACACACAAATCCTAGTTTAGGTATACAGCCCCTGAATATGAAGCTAGCTATACCTTTAATATAAAGACACAAGTAGGTTAACATGAATGGATGGGGAAATGTTTACCATGCAAACTGTAAGCGGAAGAAGTCTAGAGTGAATATATTAGTATTAGTAAAATAGACTTTTAAAAAGAGGAGTATTACTAGTGATGAAGACTAACCTTCATCATGATAAAGGAGTTGGTTCAGCAGAAAGATAGGGTAGCCGTAAATATGCATATCGTAGATACAGTAGCCATACATGTGTATCTGCTTCATATTGGACATTTAGAATTTATGAAGCAGATGTAGACAGTATGGAATTAAGTAGGCAATTTCACAGGTATCGTAAGGGATTTTACCGCTTGTTTCTCACAAATTAATAGGAAAAGGAAGAAATTTTTAAAAACCCAGGGAATCTAAATAGCAGTAAAAACTATCTTGACCTAATTGATATTTGTAGAAGACTTCACTCAACAACCGCTGAATGTGGTTCTTTTCAAATGCGTGTGGTACTTTCCCCATGGTAGACCTTGTGCTGGGACACACAACACATTTCAGAAAACGGACAGTGCCCATATGCTCACTAACTACATTAGGCTTTGGTTAGAAATCAACAGCACTGTGACATCTAGGAGGATATTTCGAATTTCAAATGAGTCAAAAAATAAATTGGTAATAAAGGGCATTTTGAAATTAGTTCACATGGAGTTATAATGAAAATACAACATATAAGTTGTAGACTATAGTGAAAGTGGTGCTTCAGGAGGGATTTTACTTTTAATACTTACATTAGAAAAGAATAAACGTTTCAAAGTGATTCCTTCAGGTACCGTTGCAAAAGGCTAGACAATGAAGGACATAACAACCCCATGAAATTACCATGCCAAGAGCAGAAATCAACGAGCTGGAAGACAGAAAATTAACAAATCCAAAGTTGATTCTTTGAAAAGATTTTAAAAATTCATAAAATTTTAGCTAGTGACCAAAGAGGGGGTGGGGCAGAACATATACCACCAATATTAAGAATGAGAAAACAATTATTACTGATCTCTGTGAGCATTAAAAATATAAGATCATATCGCAAGCACCTTTCCCTGCAGATGAGACTAACTTAAATGCACTGAATGGCACTCTCTGTAAAATCGAGTCCCCATGGAGCAGTACTGGACTGTTCTAGCCTCTCCGCTCTCAGATTGCTGTCAATCAGAATCTACTGGACAGGAGTGGGCGTGGCTTAGTTTTTGTTTATGGATTACCATAATACAATCGACTTATTTGTTAACCAACCCTCCTAATGCAAAACTTCAGGATTACAGGTTCTACTGGTTGGTTTTATCAAATGTTCAAAGAAGACATAGTACCATTTTGCATCAACTCTTTCAGAACTTGGAAGAGGAGGACATACATCTCAATATCCTCAGATGGGACCCGTGTCACACCGATACCAAAACCCAATCAAGAAGTCAGTGCCAAGAAAATGAGAGAACCAATGCGCCTCAGAGACACAGATTTCTTCAAAACGTGGTTCAAGTTAAGCCCAGGATGTTTGAAAACAATGTTCTTTGGTGACCAGTTTTGGTTTACCCCAGGAATGTAGGATGTTTGTTGAACACTCAAAAGCCAATCAGGGTATTTGTGGTCTCAGTGAAATAAAAGAGGAAACTACATGATAACGTTGATCACAAAGACAGTTGGGAGAAATCCATCACTTATACAAAAAAACTCTCAGCAAGTAGGAATAAAAAAGAATTCCCTTAATTTGATTAAGGGCATTTACAATAAACTAGACCAAATGTCTGAACCTGCAATTCCAGGTGTGATGATTAGGTCCTGAGTTTAGGATGATGACAAATTTGGAAACGGATAGTGGTGATCGATGAATATGTAACATGGTGAATATAATTAATATCACTGAATTCTACATGTAAAATGCTTGGAATGGGAGATGTTTTGTTACATGTATTACATGACAATAATGTTTTAAAGCATGCACATATACCTGAAGTAAAATTTCCATAGAGCATACTTACTTTTTGTATATAAAATTCACTTGGATACTTTTATACGATTGTGTTTCATTCTTCAATTGCTGATCATGACCCACTAACTTCATTTCATGACTTTACTAATGAGGCATAACTTACCATTTGATTAAAAATATTATTTTTAGAAGATTATTTAATAAAAATAAGCAAGTTACAGCCCCAGTGTAGTGTTGGGTCCAAAAAGTATGTGCAGAATAAGAAAGGCTTATCTCTAACTGGGAAGATTTTTAATTTTCTCCTTTGTGCTTAATGTCTTGATAAAAATTTGAAAATAGCACCTATTTGCTTTTCGTCACAAAAGAGGTGGTGTCAGTTTTTTAAGTGTCTTTAAAAGTTAGAAAATTGAGGAGAATCTACCGGAAGAATTGCTTCAGACAAAGAAACGAGCAGCGCTGAGTTGATTAGAAATGTTTGGAAAGCCCCAAACTCTGAGAATAGAGTAGCCAATAAAAGCGTGTGGCCTGCATTCTTACAGATATTTCCTTTTTAGTAAAAATATTTATTTGTCTATTCTTTTTTTGCGGAGCTTCCTTTTTAAAGAGCTTTTTAACTTTAACCAAAGGAAAAAGGACGTGTGTTTTATAACCATCTGTAGTGTGTACGAGAGTGCTGGATCTGGTGGAGCATGTCCTCAGAGTGCTGGAGGCAGGCGGGGTGGAGCCTTCCATGGGCTGCGCTTTGAGCAGAAGGAAACCTCCCCATGAGCTCATGACGGGCCGGATTATCCTAAATGGAACCAGAAGTTCTCGCTGCCCTTGATTTCCGTGCTTGATTTTCGAGGCTTGAATCTGGTCTGTCAAAGGACCTCAGTGTTCTCCCTGTTGGCCGTCTAGGAATACTGCTTCAGGGTGGACAAGAATCCCACTTAGAGGTGTACCAACCTTGGAAAGCAAAGTTTGGGTTTGTTACGGTCTTGTGTTTGTTTGCACGAGGGGAAAAGAGATGTCTTTGAATCTGGTCTTTAAATCCATTAGTTGTCCTTTGGTGGGGCTTGGATTTTTTTCTTCCACGAGACAAAAGAGTTAAACGAAGGTATGCACCCTCACGGCATCCTTTTGGAGCGCCCTGCCTTGCTGGTGGAAATTCATTTCTATGCTGTCTGGGGCTTCGTTTGTTCCTGACCTTGTTTGGTCGTTTTTGCTGGGCTCCGTCACACACGTTCTACTCTGTAAAGTCTGTTCAGTCCTGCATCCCCCCCGCAATGACTGTGTCTGAGCCTATTATGGTCGCAGCCCCTGTGTCCGTCCATCGCATCGAGGAGTATCACCCTTTCCGCCGACCTTCTGCTTTCCTAAGCAGGGTGTCTTGTTCCAGGTCTGTCTGAAGACTGTCTGAAGTAAGGGAGATGGAGTCTCACCATCCTCCAATCTAAGGAGCATTCTAGCTGATCTTTACCCAAGAGAGATTTGTTTGTGCTTCTGGCAACTCGGGGCACTTTCGGCCAACGCTGCAATTCGAAACAAACAACTCTCTCTGCTCTTTCTTACTCATTGTCCAACTTTCATCTGCATATGAGTTGATCAAAAATACTTGGATCGGGCACAACTTCGTCCTCAAAGTGTCTCGCATTTAGCTCAAAGTTATTGTATGCTAAAAATAGATACATAAAAAGTTACTGCATGCTTGCTCAGTGTCAAAATCGGTGCTAGGTCAGTGCTGGAACTACGGAAAGGAAAACCAGAAAAGAATGGCCCATCAAATCTCTTCCTGAGGAGACTCGGGAAGGTCGTTTGACCAAGGGCACGGCCAACTTGGGGAGGGTGGACTGAAGTCGGGACTGCGGAGCACTGGGTGCACCGAGCCAAGAGGTCTTATGAAGTCCAAGATAAGGCTTGTGTGTGCTGTGGGCGTCCAAACACGAGAAGACTCTTGGTGGTTCTTCCTACAAGCTTTCTTCAATGATCCTCAAAGGCTTATTGAGTCTTCTAGATTATATAAAGTCTTAGATGGGGTTATAGAATCTTATAGTTCATATGGCGTCTTGGAGAGCAGAAAGAGCTACGCCAGAGAACTAGAGCCATAAAAGTGCATAGAAGATTGAGTGACAGAATCTGCTTTTTATAACCCAGGAGGGGTGAGACCAAAAGTAGCCATTAGTCACCCCGTCCTCAGCTGGAAGGAGTGGGAGAAATTTGAAGTTTAAATGCAATCAACTCGGGGCCCTTGTGAGTTAAAGCTAGTGTTGTGTGTGGTATGAATTTTCACTGGCGGTCTGTGTGCTTTTATGTGGTGCCTGTTGCTTATGATGGGGACTTGTATGCGTTCAAGATCATGGTCAATCAAAGGTGTAGAAGATAAGTGAGGTGAGAAGGTTTTTCTCAAACCTCTTGGATTTGAGTCATAAACTGCCTTCCCAATTAATGATGGGCCACCTCATTTATTCCTTAAAAGCCAAGTGCTTACGTGAAATTAAATAAGCAAAATAGAACGTGCTACATTACAAATGAATGAGGTGATGGAAGCAGACAGCTAAAGGAATTCAGACACCAAGGACAAGTGACAAGTGTAGGCAGGGCGGGCAGTTACAAGACCGGAAGCTGCTGGCCCAGTGACGTGATTCCATGTCTGGGGCGCATGGTAGTCCTTGTGAAGCTCTCTGGGTAGCCTTCCCAGGCACAACGACATTGACCCTGACCATGATCCCTCAACCCTGTCCTTGGAGAGACTGTAGTCATGCTCTCATCATTGAAATGGACTTAGAACATCAGATTCACAGGGGTAGGCAGAGGGGAACCTTGATCTCTTAATCAGTGGAGGGTATGAAAAAAGGAGCAAACATAATGGTTATAATGAATCATGTCCTGTGAAGGACTTTTACACACCTCTCATTTAGTGCTCCTCATAAAAACCTCCCGTTTCACTCACTCACTCACTCACTCACTCACTCACTCACTCACTCACTCACTCACTCACTGTCAACCAGGAGCCTATAGGTTCCTCTACTGTTTACCTGGCCAAGAGGCACAGTGGTTGAGTGGTGGGCTGCTAACTGCAAAGTCAGCGGTTCAAATCCACCAGTTGCTCTGTGGGGGAAAAATAAGGCTGTCTGTTCCCATAATGATGAACAGTGTCAGAAAACCCAAGGAGCCGTTCTACTGTGGCCTCCAGGGCTGCTGCAAAGTGGAGTCAACTTGAGAGTGAGTGCTACAGATGTGGAAGATAAACTCCTGTGACTCCCTGCTAATGTCTTTATATGGAGAAGCAGAGTTGAACATTTCCCTGCTATTGCTAACTCTCTGATTGTGCGTTTTTCATCTATAGAAAAGGGATACTAGTACCTATCCATTTTCACTAGGTTGCATGGTGTGAGGGTTTATTAGTACATGTAGTGTTCCTAGAGCCACGCCTCTTACATGTAAGTGCTCTATGATGATAAGCCATGATTTCAAATAATCATGATTCTTCTACAGCGCGTTTTGCCGTGGATACTGCCTTTGATAGAAAAGATGACAAAAAGAGCCTGATAGTCAAGGAAAAAGAGTACATGGTAAGGAAACAAATATGCAGTCTGTGAAAACGACACGTCTTTTCTGTTCCCATCAAAGGCAATTAAAATGTAGGGCCTGCTATTGTATATTTCTTCAGACATCAATCTTAATCAGCCCCTTTGCTACTTTGGCGGTAAGGGCATTGTAGTTCTATTTTTATCGGCTCCTTCCTGTGCACCAGACATTCAAAATAGCATGAGTAAGGACCAGAAATATCTTAATGGGTTTGCTTCCCAGAGATAGAAGTAACCAGAGGAAGAGGTTTGCAGAAATTTCTTCCTGGGTTGATAAGGAAAGTAAGTGGTAGAGGTGTCCAGGGGCAGCTGTAAGTGCCCATGGCGTGCAAGGCCACGATTGAGTAACAATGTGGACTGCGAGGGGCCCTCAATTAATCCCGAGGATCCTACCAAAAATAATCTCTATTTTCAGCCTATGTCTGGGAACCAAGAAATGAAACCAAACCCACGACCGAAGCGTCCGTTGTAACCAATGACCACGTGTGTCCTGTCACAGAGTTGAGTGGCTCCGTTAGGTTGTCCTGACAATAAAATGGAAGCCAGCTGCCAGGCCTTTCTTCCCCTGCACTCCTAGGAAGGTTGGAACCACGGCCAGCCTGTACGTGTGTAGTGAAGTGCAAACCTATTGTGGCACCCAAGTGCTGTTTGGGACTAGTGTTCGTAATTGTTTATGGTAGCGCTGCCTCTCTGTGGCGTAACCGTGTTTTTCACAACCACACATCCTGGTGAGGTCATACCGCTCACACATCCACACAGAAGCACACACACAGGTTCCTGAGCGCCTCCTATTCTTGCGTAGATCTTCCTTCTCTTTCCTGCCTTCTTGCGGCTCCTCGCTCCCTCATTCGACGCCCTCATGCCCCCCTTCCTCTTTCCTCTTCCTCGCACTCAGGGACTTCCGGCACTGGAACCAGTCACCATTAGGTTGTCGACGTTTGGGAAGTGAGCTGGCCACCAGCAGAGCTACAGCAGCCAGTTCTCCCAACGGCGTGCAGGGCAGTTTCCCAAATGGTGCTAAATTATGCCACTTAGCGAAGCACGATGTCGTTTCAGGGGATGCACAGATGGACATTTGTTCTTGAGCAGTTTTGTATTTATTGCACGCATGTTGAAAAATGTGTGCGTGTGTGAGTAAATATGTCGCCGGGCAAACTTAGGATTCCTTGGGTATTGTTGTCTAGCTGGAGGAGACGTTTGTGTAAGTAATAAAAGTAAGGCCACATGTAGACAGAGATTTAGTAAATATTAGTACAGGTGGCAGGCAGATGTGGCAAATTAATTGTAGCTCTAGGACACGAGGACTGAAGCTCATGAAACACATTTGGAACCTGCCGTGAGCTCTGCCTGAACCAGGGTCACCTGGGGAGCTCCAATACTTTCTCTGTGAACAGCCGGGGGTTGGTCCACCTCAGGTGATCTCTCAGGTCTGTCACACCAGCTTTCCTTGGCATCAGGACGTCTATCACAGACATGGGAATTCCAGACATGTAACTCCCTCAGCTGACAACAAAAACAATTCCACAGCTGCATCTTGCTGATAAAAGCGGAAGGTACGAACACTCCTTCTGCACCAGTAACATGAGTTCTCAAACATTTTAGCACATGCAGCAGGCATGGATTCCATGCCACGGTAATGCCCCCATGCAGGAAATTGCGCATCAATTTGCTTGTTGGTTTTTAGAGTGGCAGTGAATCAACATCTGAGCCCATACTGCTTCATGTGGGAAGGTCTTCTTCCACCCTGGCTCCCATCCCAGGGTCTGCAGAGCTCTAGGACATGTGGAGATTCTATCAAATGCTGGTCTACAGACTATGGCTGTAGACCATGGCTGGCCGGGGCTGATGGATCTTTGTTGGTGTCGCCTGGTCCCTTGAAAGCTGGGGATGGCTCTGCTTTCCCTGATTGGAACTTGGGGTCAGCGTGTGATTGGACCTCCTGTCACATAGCTGTTTCCGCTGAGGCTGGTCACCCTCCCACCCACCCCAGTCCCGTTGGGGCTCCTCAGGAATCAGGAATTCCAGTGGAGCCTTCCTTGCTCCAGACAGTTTTTCCCTTTTCCCTTGGGAGGCGTTCCCTCCTCCTGCTTATCTTGAGGCTTCTGATAACCCTTCATCTTAACCCCTGTCCCCACAAAGCAGGAATCTCCTCCCCTCTCCAGGGTGCTGACCTAGTCTCATGACCTTAGTGAAAACAAAAACCAGGATGTGGGGGGAGGTGGGGTGGGGGTGGTTCACACAACAATGACAGTGATTATTGGCCCTACATCTTTTATAGGCACTTCACTCACTGAATCTTTCTACTCTTGGCTGCCTCTCTAGAGCCTTCAGAAGCCACAAACTAGGACTTCAGGCTATATTTGGCCTCCCAAGTGTTTTGTTTTCTATGTGCAATATTCTGCTTAGGCACTTAAACAACTAAATGAGTTTAAAAGTAGTCCTGGAGTCCATGTGGCCCATGGACTCCCCAGTGAGTCATAATCTTCCTCACTATTCCCACACGTGTTAACAGCTGTGCTTATTACGTAACCCACCTAAACACACCCTAAGATGTAGCACTTAAGAGTCTTTGAATTATCTAGATACGACTCTTGCTGTTTGTTTGAGAACTGATCAGGAGCCAGATCTAGGGCTGCACATTTTGCTTCCTCTTCACAACCTGGGGGAGAAGGCATACTAATTCTCATTTTCTAGACCTATAGCTAAGAGCCAGAGAGGCCACTGGGCCAATTCATTTCGCTTTTAACTGTTAGAACGTGGCATCAACTTGCCTTGCTCCACAGTTCAGCGCTGGTCTGAGTTGGGCTGAGCAATGCATTGTAATACCAGTTCACTTCGAATGTGAGCGTTGCCAGGTGTCTCCTGTGTGCTAATCCTTGAGTCCCAACCCCATTGTCACCTTGAGGAATTAAGTCCCCTAAATTCCTGCACAGTCAGACCTAAAACATACAATACACATTTTGTAGAATGATCCTAAAAAAAAAAAAAAGACACGGAAGAAGCACACCAGCCTGTGTGATCATGAGGTGTCCACAGGATCAGGTATTAGGCATCAGAAGACCCAAAACAAACAATCATATCAATGTGGATGAGGAGGGGTGGAGTGGAGACCCAAAGGCCATAGGGGTAGACAATTGGACGGCCTCTCACAGAAGGGTCACCGGGAAGAGATGAGCCAGGCAGAGAGTGCAGTATAGCACTGGTGAAACACACAACATTCCCCTCCCCCCCCACTATTGTGAACCCCGTTCTACCGTACAAATCCCGTTAAACCAGAGCATGTACACTGGTACAGATAAGAACACTCTTATCTGTGTACAGAATCCAGGACAGATAACCCCCATAGGAACAATGATGGGAGTAGTGCTACTGTAAGGGTAAAGGGAAGGTAGGGGAGAGAGGGGAAATCGATCACAAGGATCTATGAATAACACCCCCACACACAGGGTGACGAATTACAGAAACATGGATAAAGGAATATAGTGGATGGTATAAGATATGAAAATAATAATAATTTATAATTTATCAAGGATTCAGTAGGGTGAGAGGGTGGGGGAGGGATGGAAAAAAATGAGAAGCTGATACCAAGGGCTCAAGTAGAAAGAAATATGTTTTGAAAAGGATGATGGCAAAATATGTACAAGTGTGCTTGCCACCATAAAGTGATTTATTAAAATTAAAAGCAACAACAAAAAACCCCTCAATTCATAAAAGTGAAAATGGCTGATGGAACATAAGCATCCCATCCCAACTTTGAACATTCCTTGATTTTCCCCCCCAGAATTTGATGAGAGGTTCCCCAAAGGAGATGATTTCTTCCCAGGGACTCAAAACCAGACTCTCGGAAGGACCAAATGCAGTCCCCTTGAGTCACTTCTGACCGACGGTACCCCTGTAGTCCGAGTGGAGCCACCCCCGTGGGTTTTCTGAAGCTGCTCATTGTCACTACAGTCAAAGCCCCATCTCTGTGGCTTCCAGCTGCGGCCCAGTGCGGAACTCAGGGCGCCTCGGGGCACCTCATGGCACACGCAGATGTGTGAGAAGAATGCATGCTTGCCTCTTCTTCCCCCGACACAAGTTTCTTCTAAGAATGAAAAATTGACCATTTCAATTTCAATGCGCTGTCAACCATTCCTAACGCTTCCCCATTTCTCCTAAAATCATGGGTTCTATAGGAAGATTGTCTTTTCTCTTTCTATGCCCCAGTGAGAGATACTGCTCCCTGGGAGGTACTGGAATGACCCAGGAGGGCTGCAAAAGCCGATGCCTACACGTTGCCCTGAGTTATGAGATATCTATAATACAAAAGTTGTGCCAGTGGCTGCCAAGAAAAAAATTTTTTTTCCTGAAAGGGGCAGTCACCTAAATAAGTTTGGAAACTTTTGCTCAATAGTTGCTACCTACCCCCTTCTGTATGACCCTTTCTATATTTAAAGTCTCCTCACACACCCCTCACTTAGAGTTCTCATTAAACTTTCCATCCATTAGTTAAATACTAGATGATAGAACTTAGGCCTTTTCCCTACTTTTGGCCATGTGGGTCATAAACACATCTATTTACTTCAGTTTCCATCAATTAGAAATACTACTGTGGCTTTTTATTTCATCGGTTATATGGAAGCCAGGCGGATGGGAATGGGATTTTTTTGTCCTTCTTGTTGGCAAGTACTTGGACATTAGTAAACTTCTCTTGGAAATCCAGACCATGAAAATAAATCACCAGCCAAAATTAGAAACAGGATTTTTCCCCCTTAAATGAAGGAAGTCATTGTTGAAACAATACTTAAAAGAGGCGAATTGTCTCCTTCCTTCTTAAGAGTATTTCTGAACATACATATCTTCAAATGATTTTTAAAGCTCTGCGGGATTTTTGTGTACCATGTATAGTGAAGTTCATGCAGAAGTTGAATCTTTAGGTCATGGATGAGCTTTGCTTTCTTCCAGGTGAGTCATAGAATTCCACACATGAGTTCACCCTGTGGTGTGGTCCTTGTAGAATATCTGTTTTGTTTGCTAGTGACTGTCTTCAAGTTGGTGTTAAGTTTCAGAAATGCAGTTTGTCTTTGATGGCTCCCGGGGATGGGGGTATCTTTGTTTCTGGAAAGCCACTGGGTGGTGACGGACAGGTGTTAAATGTGAACTTTCAGTTTTTATTTCTTAAACTGTGCCCAGAACCTTGGGGGAAAGCTTTTCAAGTTCTTACACGCAAAGGACAGCATTTCTTTCTCTAGGATTTCCCTTTGTTCTCCCTTGAATCCTGTTTCCCAGCCTTAGTCTGCACACTTCAAGGATGCATACAAACTTGGGTCAAATCACAGTTAATGAATTGTTCAGAGGAATTTATACAAGACAGAGTGTCCTGCAGCCTGGCCTCAATCTTTGTTATTGTTGTTAGGTGCCTCCATTCTGATTCATAGGGACCCTGTGAGACAACAGAACAGAATACTCTCCAGCACTGTGCCTTCCTCACTGCTGTGTTTGAGGCCCCGGTGGGAGGGCTGGGTACTTTCACCCTAGAGAGCGCGTCCTTTTTATTCCTCACTCACCCTGTACTCTACGAAGCAGGATGTCCTTCTCCAGTCACTGCTCTCTCTTGATAGCAGATCCCAATGTTTGTGAGATCAAATCTCTCCAGTCTCATTTCTATGGAGCATTACGGCTGGATGTCTTCCAAGACAAATTCATTTATTCGTCTGGCAGTCCAAAGTACTTTGAATATGTTTTGCCAACGCCACCATTCACATGCATCAGTTCTTCCTCAGGCTTTCGTATTCAGTGTCCAGCTTTCCCTGGCATCTGAGGTGACCCAAAAACCACGGCTTGCCTGAGGTGCACCTGAGTTCTCGACAGGACTTCCCGGCTCGTCAACACTTTCTAAGACGTCCGGAACAGGAGATTTGCCCACTGCTGTATATCACTTGATATTTTTACATAGCCTGAATGTTTACATGGGTTGATTCTCCTGGAATGGACCCGCATTCCCATTTGTGATAGGGGAATATATGCTGTTTGGTTTCAGAATCTGAACTATGAGGGGGTACACACACACCCCTGCCCAGATGGTGGAGCTCTCTTAGTACGCCCTTTTCCCACTAGGCAAGCAGCCAGCAACTCGCTCCGAGTTGGTGCACCCAGTGCCATAGCCCGCGAAGGCTCTCTCTGGTCACAGTGAATTTTTTTCATAAAAGCATTTTCGCTTGAACCTCGTTTCTCGTGATGGCCGATTTACGAGAACAGTGTGCAACTGTGAAATTTTGTTTCCTGCCTGGGAAAAATGCCGCAGAAATTGTGCTGTTGAACACAGCTCACAGGGACAGTGCTATGGGGAACACCCCAAGGTGCGAAGGGTTTTCTTGTTTCAAAGAGGGTGAAATGTCAGTTGATGACAAACCTCATTCTAGACGTCTGTCAACTTCCCGAGACGGGTGAAAACGCCGATGAAATACGTGCACTTGTGCTCGAAGACCGCAGAGGGACCTTTGACGAGCCGGGGAAGTGATCTGGACTGTCTTGCAGCTGGCGGGCACTTTTTAACAGAAGATTTGAGAAGGGGAGCTGTGAAATCTGTGTCTCGGGTTCTGACTGACGGGGGAAGAGCGTCCAGTGGAAACGTGCTGTGTGTTTTGAAAGAACAGCTCTGAAGTGACCCAGGCTTTTCCCAAGGTCATTACTGGTGAGGAGACACAGTGCTGTTCCTCCAACCCTGAGACCAGTGGAAGACGCCGTCACCCCCTCGTCCAAAGGAAGCTCATCAAGTGAAATCTAAGCTCAAGCTGATGCTCATTTGTGTGTTTTTGTTTTGTGGGTTTGGGTTTTTTTAATGTTAGGGGGATAGTGCATTTGGAGTTCTTTCCACCAGGTCAGACTGTTAATCAAGCGTTCTCATGTTTAGAGGTTTTGAAAAGATTGTGTAACAGTGTGAGACCCCCAAAAAAAGCCTGATTTGTGGTAGCTGGCGACTGGTTTTGCCACCACAACAATGCACCTGCTCACACAGCCATCTCAGTGCGCCAGTTTTTGGCAAAAAAAACAGCATGCCTCTCATGACCCGCACACCTTACTCACCTGACCTCGCTCTGTGCTCAGGTTTCTGATGTCTTTTTGTTTCCGTGAATGAAGAGGGACATGAAAGGACAGCACTTTGATGATGTAGAAAACAAGAGGGAGGCTGTCAGCCATCCGAACAGATGCGTTTGAAAACCGTTTCCAAGAGCGGAATCGCAGACTTGACAAGCGTATTTTGCTATGGCCGGTCCTTTGAAGGTGATACGGTTGTTCTGTTAAAAAATTTAATAAATAGCTTTGAAGGGGGAAAAAAACCCATTTGGGGGGAGGTGCCCCTCCTGGTGTGACTAGGCCAGGATCTAGCGAGGAGATGGTCAGGGTGAGATTGACAGTACACGTGGGTGGGCCAGGAGAACGTCTGCCTTGCATAAAAGCTGCAGTCTCTGCGGCCAATTTCAGGGAATGTTTTCTGGTTTTGTTTGTTTGCTTGCTTTTGTTTTGTGCCTGTTAGTTGCTATCAAGTCACTTCTGACTCCTGGTGACCCCAAAACTGCTCCCCAGGACTTTCAAGGACGTGGCCTCTTGGGAGCAGAATGGCCGACTGTCTTCTCCGGCACCTCCAGGTAGTTTGAGCCAATTAGTGAGTGCTTAACTTTTGTCGCCAACCAGGAACGCCTCTGTTTGTAAAGAGGTGTCCCTGTACGCTGATGTCCATCTCTATTCTGCACGAACTTTTTAGGCTGACAATCTCAGTAGGCTGCATTTCATGGTGCTGCCACTGCCGTGTGTATCCCAGAAGCTAAAGCCTCCCTTCAACTCCATCTCCCCACTTTCTTTGATACATATGAGCTGGAGCCTAAATCCCTTCACATAGTATCTCTGATGCGGCATCACCATACCGTCACCGGATCCTTTCTAGCAGACCTGATTCCCACCGCAGCCCACCTCCCCTCATCAAAAGTCAGGGTGAGCTCCTGAGTCTTGTCAGTCAACGTTCTGTTTAGGATTTGAAGATTGGGCTTTTCATTGGCACTGGTCAACGGAGGCTGAACCATTTTTTTTAGGGATTAAAAAAAGAAAACAGCAACAACTGTTGGCATAACAAATGGAGCAAAGGGCATGACAAACACAGTTTTGAAAAGAATAGAAGACTGCAGATGTCAACAGAAGAGGCTGTAAGCAGCAGGGGCCCTTACGAGTCCAGTGCTGTTGCAGTTCGGTGGGCCTGGTCTGTGCCAAGCGCATAAAGGCCGTGCCTTTCCCTAGCAGTTCAACTCCCAGAGTTTCCTCTTTCCTATGCAAGTGGTCGTCTGCTCTACAGAGTGGAAACGAAGGCAGGTCAGCATTCAGCGGAAGACCTTTCCTGTTGCTGGCTTCCAGCTAGTTTGTCCCACGTCCTTTCATGGAGTGTGAGTTGGGCTTTGTGCAAACAGTTGCCACTTTGGGCAAAAGGAACGATCTTACCACACGTGTTCTGCTCAGGAGTTCCAAAGAGGGGCGACACGTTTGATCCTGGCATATGTTAGCCAACCCAACTCCACACCCGACAGCAGAGTTGCCGTCAGGACATCATCTCTGATTTCATGGGACTTTGTTAACTCATGTTACATCCTGGCCTGGCATAATGGAAGGTCACCAGAGAGCGCCCATGTTAAACTTCCTGAATTGGAAAACGGCTGTATTGAAGATATTTTGAACTTCTTGTTAAGACCTCTCCTTCTTACATAATCTAAAATCACTGTCATGACTTCGTTCCTCTGGAACCAATGACATTTTTCAATTGCAGGAAAACTTCAGGAGAAGCAGTGTTTCAAAAGAAGTTACGGTATTATTTTTTATGAGGAGATGGTTTGGGATATTTTTTATTATAAAATTATAATAAAACAAAGTGATAGTGTTTTTATTCCATGGTCCCATTTAAAGTCCACTTTGGGAAGCTGGATTTATTTTGCTATCATCTTGTGTTGAAAATAGCATATGACGTGATGCACAGACATCTTGTTGGATGGCATGTTTGTGTTAATTTAACTTTCTGATGAATACCCAGAAAAATAAAAACCTTATTAATTAAATACCCACTCATTGTGGTCCTAAATTTTTCAACACAGGTGGCATTGTTCTTGTCAGATGCCAGGAAGGTGGTTATGATCCATAGCAACTCAGAGCACGAAAGCATGAAGCATTGCCCAGCGCCGCACCGTGCCCCCAGTCATCCGCATACTTGAGCCCCGTGTGGCTGCCGCTGTGTCACCTCATCTCCTGGAGGGCCTTCTTCACTGACCCTGTGCCAAGCATGAGGTCCTTCCTTCTCGGGGGACTGGCCCCTCTTGAGAGCATGTTGAAATGGTGCCTCCTCGCTTCTGTGGAACGTTCTAGCTGTCTTTCATCCAAGACAGATTTCTTTGTCCTTCCGGCTGGCAGTCCACGGTCCTTTCGGCTTCCTCACTCCCACCGTAAAGTCAGAGGCAGCACCTCTTCTTTGTTCTCCCTCATCCATTGTCCATCTTTCACGTTCTTTTGAAATGATTTGGAAATACCATGGCTTGGGTCAAATATACCGAAGTCTTCAAAGGGACATTTTGACTTTTCTTTTTTTAATATAAAAAACACACACTTTGACGAGCTCTTTTGCAAATGAGGCGTATCATTCGATATTTCGACTGCTGCGTCCGTGGGCACTGATGGTGGATCCGAGTGAAATGCGGTCCTTGACGATCGCAGATTTTCCTTCTGTTTTCCATGAGGATCTTTGTTTCCTCTCAGCTGTGATCCCGACTGAAAGCTGTCCTCTTTGACCTTCGTCATCAGTGCTGGCAGTCCTTCACTTTCAGCAAGCACAGCCCCGTCCCCTGCACGAGCACACTGTCGGGTCTCCCTTCACTCCTGATGCTCTTTCTCCTCCAGAGGCACCACCTTCGCAGATGATTTGCACAGCACACAGATGGAATAAATATGGGGAAAGGAAACAGCCCCGACACGCACCCTCCTGATTTTCACCCGGCAGGCTCCCCTTGTTCTGCTCAGGGAATGACTGTCCCCTGACTTGTGTACAGGTTCTGCTTGAGCACAGTGAGGGGGTGCAGAATTCCCTTTCGTCACAGTGTTGCCCATAATTCGTTGTGAGGCGCAGAGTGTAATACCTTGCACAGCCGATTACGTAGAGCAGCGGTTCTCAACCTGTGGGTTGTGGCCCTCGGGGGGGGGGGGGGGTCAAATGATCCTTGCACAGGGGTCACCCGATTCATCACAGTAGCAAAATGACCGTTCTGAAGTAGCAACGAGAATAGTTTCATGAGGAAGGGTCGTGGCATGGGGAAGGGTCGTGGCACGGGGAAGGGTCGTGGCACGGGGAAGGGTCGTGGCACGGGGAAGTCTGAGAACAACTGCGCCAGTGCTCTCTGCTCACAGCCAGCAGCCTTCCCTTGTTCTCGAGCCTCTTTCGATCCAGTTTTAATTTCCAGCACCGCCTGTTGTTGTACTGCCGAAACTGTGTTTTAATCCGCTTCAGCAAAACTTTACATGTGTTTGTGAGGAATGCCGTAGTTCTGTAATTCTGTTCAATCGCCTCCAATGACCATTGGCAAGAAGTCTATACTTTCTACCCATAATGCTTTTTACACTCACAGATGTGTGGGAATAGGTGGTTGCAGCGGCAAGTATTGGGCTTGACTATTGATGCGTAGAAGGGCTCTTGTGACTGGATTCCTCAGGAGGACAACTCTCTCCCTCTGTCTTGGAAAGGTGGAGGGCACAGTAAGTGAAAATCTAGTTCATTAGGATCTGAGTTGGCTGAGATGATAGCAGTTGGGAGCTTTGCTGATTCGTGAAGTATTTGTACTTCAATATTGTGTTGCATTTTGTTTATCCTTCAACGTGATGTAGAGGAAGGCTTGGTATGAACCTTGGAGGTTGGGGGGGGGCAGCTATATGTAGGGTCCACTCCCTGGTCATGTCATTTTAAAATGTGTCCTTGTCCCTTTAGTCCTTATTTTTGTCACATATAAAATCAGAATATCGCACTAGTTGACCTCTGAATTCTCTCTGTCCCCACCTGTGAAAGCCCTTTGCATCACAATAGTGCAGGGCACACACAGTCCTGAGGGCAGCGCAGGCGCAGCTAGCGCGTCATCGTGTTGGGCCCATCATGCGTCTGGGGCTGACTTCACAGCGGGCATCCAGCACCTTTTTACTTTATTTTACTCTTTGTCTTCTCAACCTCGAGGCTTCATCTTACACACAGAACTGGAAACGATCTTCAAGGTCATCTGTTCCTCAGCTCTCATTTCATACAAGAAAACTAACTGCCTAAGCAGCAACCAAGAAGTTGGAAAAGCCAAAATAAGAGCGCCGGGTTCTCCTGCCGCGTTAGGGCTCTTTCCACCATGACACTGTTTTCCTGCTGCATGACACGTGGGTGACTCCTTATCTGATATTTGAGGGACACCAAAGGCGTTAAGTGCGTCGGACCCTTGGTGCACATTGGGTCATTTATGTCATCTATCTGTATCTTCACTCCGGGCATAGATTCTCAGAATCCCAAATATGAATTTAACACAAATATGCACATAGCAGTCCACACATAAACCCCAGACTGCTCACTTTACTGATTCTAGCATGCCAAGACAATATCTATTGTAATGTTTTGTAACCTTCTAGTGCAGCGGTTCTCAGCCTTCCTCATGCCTCGACCCTTGAATACAGTTCCTTATGTGGTGGTGCCCCCCCCAACTATAAAATTATTTTTGTTGCTACTTCATCACTGTAATTTTGCTGCGGTTATGAATCGGGTGACCCCTGTGAAAGGGTCGTTCGACCCTCAAAGGGGTCCCGACCCACAGGTTGAGAACCACTGCTCTAGTACATTGAAGAGGCTGTGGCGAAACATTACCCTCACATTGGAAGTGGAGAAGCTGAGCTCAGTGCCTTCTGATTGGAACATCATATGTCACACTTGCAGGGCAGGAGGGTGACAGGCTAACGAGTGCCCGGTGTGTCCAGAGGTGGGTTCTGACAGTGACAGGCCTGTCCCCATGAAGAGTGTCCAGGCCGATTTACAAAGGGACATGTTTCCTGGAGCGGGGTGGGCTGCATAATTGATTCACGCTGTTGATGAAGCACCTAGATGCCTTCTGAATAGCTTCTGTCTTGTTTGGGAAGGTGTAGGTTCTAGAAACTGCCTCATGCCATTTTAAAAAAACAAACAGCAATAGGGCAGTCTGAGGCTATACATCCGGATGGCTATCTTTTAGCACTATGAAAAAGGGCTTGTTGTGTGTTTTAAATGTACGTTCAAATAAAAATTGAGCTATTAACAAGGGCAAGTACGAAAGGTACTTTTATCCTTAAAACACGTGCAGAGAAATGTCAAGTATCTTTTACTGTAAAGGATCCGTTGCCCACAGCCCAGCCTACTTGCCCTCTTGAGAGGACCACTGGCAGAAATCTTGGGTCTCCTTTGGCAGTGCTCCCCAGTGGCACGGAGCACAGGCCAACAGCCTGGCAGGGAGTGGACAGAAAAACACCAGCTCGTTCCCAGGCCTCGTTGCTCTGAGCCAGAGCCAGCTAAGCCAGGTTTGGCTTTTATTCACCTGTCATTGAAGCAATATATAGTGACATTTCAAACTGCTCGTGTGGAAACAAGGTAAAAACTGGTTGGGACAACTGGGAAATTTCATTTAGACAGAATGTCAGACCTTAGTCTCCAGTGTAAATACCAGAGGCTTTACTTTGTCCAGTTATGCAATAGCATTTGGTGTGAAATTAAATCAGAGGCCAGTCAAAATCCAGGTGGGATCTAAATGTGTTGAGTATATTTAAGTATGTTTCCCCTCTAGTTTAGAAAACCATATAATTCTCCACCCTGTGATGCTCAAAACACCTGGAAGAGGCTTCTGCAGGCTTGAAAATATATGTGACGACGGTGAACTTCTCAGTCAGCGAGGGGGAGGGTAGGTGTCGGATTAAGAAAATAAAAGTTCTCGTGGACTTTGGGACCTGGCCTCAAACTGGCATTGTTAATTTGCCAGCGACCTAGCCCATATTCCCGAAAAAAAGCAAGTGGAACTTCAGCTTCTAGGGGGTGAGCTGTGTATATTTACAAGCCATTCTATTTGTTGCTCAGATATAGGGATTCTTTTTAGAGGGAGGAGAACAGGGTCGCTTTCATTCTGTTGTCAGCCACTGTAATCTTTGAGGGAGCCAAGGATCCAATTCCTAGGGCAAACCTTTTTTTTTAATTCAGTCATGATTTTCAAAGATCCCTCTTTACTCACCTAGGAAGAAAGATTAAACCAGAAAATTTAAAAATAATTTATTTCTCCAGTGAGCCCCCAAGCCCACTTGCACACGCGGGCACACACATGCACACACACGCACACACAGCTAGGGAAAATGTTTGCCTTCACTTCCTGCTATTTGGCCCTGAGCATTGTTCAACTGATGCTGTGTTTATGCACATCTTGGTGATGGCTGTAGCCCGGCTATTGTTGAAGGATGTTAGCCATTCATCACAGTATGCCAGTAAACCCGTTGTAAAAACGTCCTACTAGTTAAATGAGGCTGAGATTTAATGAGGCTGTAAGAACAGAAAGGGTTTTTGTCATATTGTAAATAAGATTCTTCTAGCAATGTCGTCGGGATGAAGGTGGAGCTTCCAGCAACCTTCGTCTCCTTGCCGAGGCACAAGAAGCCCCCTCCCCATTTAAAGGGGTCTTTTGAAGAAGTTGCTCCTGGTTCAGAGAAATGCACGAAGCAGGTGTGTGGACGGAGACTACAAGGTCGGGCATGGCCTCTTTGGGAAAGCGACACCCTGGGCTGACTTCATTTGTATGCCCCTGCAGCACCCAATGCACTGGAAACCCGCTTCCCTCTTGCTGCATGCATGTGCCATTGGGATGCAGCCCCAGACCTTGAGAGAGACCCCCCCCCACCCCAGATTCCCAGCCGGCCTTTGAAATGCGTAATCTAGTGAGAGCTAGCGGGAGGGCATTTGCCTTTTGAGGCAAGTGGGTGAAGCGTGGAGTAGAAGAGGCCTCTTCGTTTCATCTCATCAGCGTCCAGCGAAATCTGCCATTTTGAAATCATAGCACAAACGTGAGAAAATGACCCGAAATATTGGCGCACGCAATTTTCCCAATGGGGAGGGGAAATCGGTTATTGCCCTAATGGCTCAGAAGATGAACTGAGTGAGGATGTCACCAGATGCAGTCAGAAGCGGGCAGCTAGGGCGCGGGGCTGGGGCTGCAACGCTCTATTTGCAAAAATAACCAGTCGTGAAATTGCCCCATTGGAGAGAAATTTGATTGTCCCAGAAATAAAATCAAGTGGTCTCCCATCGTCATTTTCTAAGGCTCCTGCAAAGCCTCAATTCAAAGAACTCCGTTTTGAAGAAGACTAAATTGATGCCGTGAGGGTCTGAGGGTGCCACTGAGGCCACTCATAGACCCCTGCAGGTTCCCTGGTACCTTCCTGGACCTGGAATTATGGTCAAGATGCTGTGGGGCATCCTAGTGGAGCTGAAGCTTCTGGATGGAGCTGAAAGCAAGTGTCCCTTTAGGTTGGGAACCTAACTTCTCCTCATGACTTCTATTTTAGTCCTGAACCATGGACTGAACTTTTGCAGCTGGTATTTAAGGTTCTGAGTACAAAATAAATTTCAAAGACTCCCTCCCGTATCCACAGCACATAATTCCGTCTAAGCCCCTGAAGGGGGCACCTCCGGGGAGTTATCTTTGGGCTGGCTGCAGTGTAAGCGGAGCATCTCTCCATCTTTATGTGCCCCCTCTCCTCTCCCACTTTCTGGTAATCCCACCATCAGCTTCTCCTTCTGCAGAGCCGCCTGCAATCGTGTTGGCAGAGAAATGCAGCGATGCTCTCTCAGTTCGTTGATCCTCCTCCCTGCTAGACATGGGGTGCTTCCAGAGCAGAGTTGGGGAACCTTTTTCTGCCAAGGGTCGTTTGGGTGTTTATAGCCTCACTTGAGGCCCGTACAAAATTATCAACTTAAAAAAAAATTCACCTGCTCTCTTTGGCCAGACCTTTCATTAATTTTACCCCCTACTGTGATGGCTGGGAAGCCTTCTCTTTGGGGAGGTGTGCGGTCTAGGTGGCGTTGAGGGCCTGAGGAGGCCTGAGATAGTGGGTTACTCCTTGGCCTGCTGATTGCAAGGTCAGCATTTCGAATCCACCAGCTGCTCCTCAGGAGAAAGGTGAAATGTTTGAATCCCATGAAGAATTACAGTCTTGGGCACCCACAAGGACAGTTCTGCTCTGTCCTATAGGGTCACTACGAGTTGGTATCAACTTGTTGGCAGTCAGTTTGGTTTTGCTTGTTTTATTTTTTCAATGACCCCGAGCCAGCAGTTCTCCACCCCTGTTCTAGAGCTATCTTGAGGTCAACTCATCTTCAAGTCAGTTCTTCAGAACAGGGATCTCTCTTGCCCGTGCCTTAGGCGCCTGAATTACTCATTCACAAATGCTTATTGAGTACCTGCAGGCTGTCAGCCACTGTGTTAAACTCTGGAGACACAAGGATGCATCCTGGTATGACTCCTGCCTCCCCTGAGCCAATGAGATTGTGCAGTGGTCCTTCGACTCCAGGGTGTACACAACACCTCCACCCCAAGGTTTGAGTCAAACCCATCCCACATAATCAGGCAAAGACAAGAGGAATACTGGTTGACTGTTCTCTCTGAAGTCACGGAGCAGTCACTGAGGACAGAACTGTGATTACCTCCTGCATGCGGCTCCTCCCCCAGTGCCCTTGTTGTGGGAGCAGCAAGGGGGAGGTGTCACTGCTGCGGGGTGGACAGCACAGGGGTCAGGGAGTGCGGTTGGGGGTCTTGTTTATATAGGAAATTCAAGGCTGGACCACTCTGGCCACTGGCACTGCTAGACTAGGACAGTCTTTTCTACCCTGGAAATCAAGGCAGTGTCAGGGCTAAGGAGGCTTCAGGACCAATGGGCCAGACAGAGGTTTGGGGGAGTATCTTGAGGAAGGTAGCTTAAGAATTTGGAGTCTATTTTCAGACAGTGCAGAGCCCTTGAAGGCATTTGATCAGAGAAGGGGCATCATCTGCTCTCGGCCTTCTTTCTGAAATGGCTTAGCCGATGCCTCCTCTGTTCCTAACAGGCCAGGAACAGAATTGGGGTTCCTCCCCAAGTTTTTTTCAGATGGGCTCAACAATATTCTTACTGTCTCAGTGTAAGGAATCCCAGTTAAATGACGCATCTGCGCTTTCCTCAGATGACAGGGAGAGCCAGATCTAAGGCACAGGTCTCCTGCCTCCAAATCTCCACATGGGGTCTCCAGCGATTCCTGTCAGCCAGGGGTGAATCAACAAAGAACTTCCAAAAAAAAAAAAACGGAAAAGAAACCAGCCCGTTGCCAAGGGGTCAAAGAGTACAATTTGTCCATAGAGTGTGCTTGTCAATAATCTTTTGGGGAACAGGTTTTTCAGCGTTTCTTCGGTGGGGTCCTGTCCCCAACCTTTAGGCACACCGTGTGGCGTCACTCAGGACTTTATCAAACCCAAGCCTACATGATCTGTTCTGATGCATCGCAACCTGATTAGCCAGCGCATAGGGCTTCGGATTCTTAGGAGAGCAGACAACCTCATCTTTCTGCCAAAGCCAGTGGGTTCCAACCACTGACCTTGCAGTTAGGAGCCCAGTTAGGAGCCCAGCTCAGTATTCTATCAGGGCTTCCCAGAGGCCCATACAGACACATGAACATGCCCTAAATTCCATAATAGGGAGCCTCACTGCATGGAGCAATTTCATTCTTGGGAAGTCCAACATTGTAGAAGACACCTGAAAATGGTAAATGACCATTTGTCGCAATGGGCTGCCCTAAACATTAAAATAGCAGGTCCCATGGGTGTGTGCTGGGCTCCTCATAAGACACTAAACAGACTCAATCTCTGACCTGAACGAAGGTCGCGATTCCTCAGTCGCCAAGCCCCTGGCTCGACCAGGTCTGAATGATACCTAAAGAACACTGAGCGTTGGGAATGCCCATTATTCTCCCTAACCACTGTGAAGAGCACCCTCCTCGCTGTGGGCTCCCTCTTCCAACTGGACACGGGTCAGGTCATCAGGGCGAATTCCACTTTCGAGGCTTGACAACCAGGGCCCTTGGTCATGAGGGGATCTGAGCTTTGTCATAGCTAATCTCTGACTGTCACAAATGCAGCTGAGACGTGAAGAAAGGACGTCAGGAAGCAGGTTGAAAAAGGAGGAGATTTAGCTTCCCATAGTGTCTCAGAGCTAGAAAACGCTCACGGGTCATCTGATCAGAGTCACCATTCCCTTCGTTACCGGGAACGAAGCAGAGGCGCAGAGAGGAGCAGGGGTTTGCTGCCAAGTCTCGCAGCTGGTTCTCAGGACTGGGCCAAAGAACCCAGGAAGAGCCAGGCAGCCGTGTCAGCAGGCACACCACTGCTCTCCTGTCTCATATGTGAGGCTGTCCACAGGTGGTTTTCAAGGATCCACCAGGCTAATTTATGAATCCTTTAAATGCAAAATGATTCTGGGAAGCCCTGGAGCCTTTGAGATCGGGTTCAGGACTCTCAGCTGCCAACCAGCTGTGTGGCCTTTAGCCAGCCCTTCCCGGAGCCTGTTATTTTCAAAAAAAGGGGGGACTAATGTTCTGTCTCTTCTCTCGTACAGAGTTTCTCTGGGGTTCAGATGCATCATTTTATGAGAAAGTACTTAGCAGATGTAAAACCCCATTAATTAATCCATAGGTGACAGTATTACCATAACCGCTGTATTCTATCGTTCCTACACTAAAGTTTCCTACAAAGTCTGGGTGCAGAACAGACCCTGAGAGATTTCACAGTTATAACTCTGATTTTTATGCGGACTTGTTTTTCTGGGTGCTTTAGAAAGCCCTGGGAATGCCATTACCACATCCCTGCAGATAAGTCAGCTGCAGACCTGGCTGTGGCCATTCTCAGCGCCCCACTTGCACAGTGCTGGTCTTGGGCAAAGGTGCCCAATGGCACAGTGCTTAAAGACACAGCTGCTGACCGAAACGCTGGCTGTTTGAACCTAGCAGCCACTCCTCGGGAGAAAGAGGTGGCAGTCTACTTCCATAAAGATTTACGGCCTTGGGAACCCTGTGGGGCAGTTCTGCTCTGGACTGTGCGGTTGCAGTGAGTTTGAATGGACTCTGCCGCATTGGGTTCATCATTGGTAAAGGAGTCTTGGTGACACGGTAGTTACGAGTTTGGGTCTAACCCAAAGGCTAGCAAAGGTTTGGCCTCCCCGGCTGCTTTGGGGGAAAAGCTGTAGCAGTCTGCTTCCTGGGAGAGTATGGCCTTGGAGACCCTGTGGAGTAGCTCTTCTGTGTCCTGGAAGGGTCCCTGTGAGTTCAACCAACACGGTGGCAACCAGTTGGGCAGTCCCTGTCACTTTACTTCTCTCCAGCTGTGAGGTCTTCCTCTGTAGCATGGGACTAACATTTAATTTATAGACTGGTTGTGAGAATCATTGCAATTATATGTGTGTGTGTGTGTGTGTCTGTCTGTTCAGTGCCTAAAATATAAGAACATGTTTATAAGAACTACCTTTGGTTACCAGTACAGTGAAACCTTAGAGATCCTGAACTTGCTGGGACAGCTTTGTCTTTCTGGGTCTCACAGGTTTCTGCCTCTACCAGGATGCAGGCTTACACAGGCTCTGGATTTCACAGGTTGTATTGTCTTATTGTTTCAGTCATTTCATTGATTGACTGATTGGTTCTAGTCTGCACATGACCCCTACTTCCTTCCTCTGACCCAGGGCTGGCCAGTAATACATGCTCAACGAAGAGTTTGAGTGAGGGAAGGGATTCCTATGCAAGCACAGTAGAAACTAAAGGTTCATCGTATTCTAATTAATTACATTTTCTTTCGAACTAGGGACATACGTGCGCCTATCCAGTCCTATACATTTATTGAGCTCCTACTAAGTATCAGGCACTCACTGAGCTAGGCCCTCACGGCCATCGAGTTGAATCCTATTCGTAGCAGCCCTGTTGGATAGGGCTGTGGGCTTCCAAGACTGTAACTCTTCACAGGAGTAGAAGGCTCCATCTTTCTCCTGAGGAGCGGCTGATGGTTTCGAACTGCCAGCCTCGCTGTTAGCAGCCCAATGTATAACCCACTCTACCACCAGGGCTTGTGTATAACCCAGTCTACCACCAGGGCTCGTGTATAACCCAGTCTACCACCAGGGCTCGTGTATAACCCAGTGTACCACCAGGGCTCATGTACTGTGCTTGGCAGTGAGTATGTGTGAACATTAGAGAATCATAGACACCCTCCTTGCTGTGATCGCCAGGAGATGTAGTAGAGTCTACAAAGTGACAAGTAAACATGTTTGAGCTGGGGACGGGGGGGGGGGGGGGTGGGGGGTGTTGTCCTTCTATCGGATATAGGGTCGGTGTGAGTGGGAACCGACATGATAGCACCTAACAAGCAAACAAACAGAAATCCAGAGTCGGGCGTTAGAATAAGTGACCTGAAAGAAACAGCAGACACCTATTCCGAGCTGTCAAGGTAGGACTTTCTAAAAGCACATGAGGTTAACCCGTTGCGTGCCATTCTTGTTGAAGACCCCTGTCTACACTGGTTTGAGCCATACCCTTATAGATCTCCTTGGAGCCTCTCTGAAGGTGGCTGTCTGGGTCATTGTGATGGCCCCCAGAGGCTGTCCCCAGCTGTAATCTCTGTGAGGGCACGTGGCCGAGCTTGTCTCCCATAGAGCCACTGGTGCATTTGAACCCTTGACCTTTGAGTTAGCAGCCAGTCAGTTGCAAAGAGTAAAAACCCAAACCACTAAACTTGATGGTGGGGATGATTGTACAGCTCTTCTTGATATGATTGAACTCTTGGATCACAAGTGAATTATGTCCCAATAAAATTGTTTAAAATAAATAGACAACTCGCTGCTTTCAAGTTGATTCCTATTCATAACATCCCCCTATAGGGTGTTTGAAGACTGTAAACCTTTAAGGGAGCAGACAGCACCTCATCTTTCCTTCTCAGTGGCTGGTAGATTTGAACCGCTAGCCTTCTGGTTAATAGCCCAATGCCTGACCCACAGTGCCACCAAAGTTACTTCAGCTGGAAGGGTAGAGAAAGGAAAGTGTAACACATGAGTGTACATCTTAAATGGCCCTATGGAATCTAGGAAACAGTCAGAAACTTAGCCTGGTGAGCAAGAATGAGGTTTCTGGCTGGGCCTCTGGCATCAGGGTGCCTATAGGCCTGTCAGGTGCTTCTCTAGGTCAGAGAGCCGTTTGCTGAGCGACTGCCCATCCTCTGAACCTCACTGTCCCCTCTCCTGCTCCAGCGATGCTGCTGCACCTGCACAAGATGGGGCCAAAAGGAAAGCAAGGCACGACATTCTCTGATCTTACCATGGCAGCCCCAGTGATCAACTCGTTGTGCCTCCATTCACTCTTCCCCCTAGTTGATGGCCGTTCCCCCTTTAAAAAGCATCCCCACCACCACCTAGGGTGGCCGATTTGACAATGGATTAAGAAATTCAGGCGCCAAAAATATTCCTCTGTAAATCTCACTTCTGTAAACCTCGTGAAGTTGTATGCCAATCTTGTGTCCACCGTGGAAATGTGCATTTTCAGGTTTGAAGGTGTAAACTTTTCCTCAGCTTCTCAAGCAGTGGCGGGATGGGGGCGAGGAAGGGGGTGTTTCTTCCCTCCAGTAATCAACGGCAGAGTTCTTGTGAAGAGTCCAGGTGGTAGAGTGGTTACGTGTTGGACTGCCAACTGCCAGGTCTTCAGATCGAAACCACCAAGAGTTCGCACAGGAGACGTGCAGAGCTTTGTACTCCTGTGAAGAGTTACGGTCCCGGAAACCCACAGGCGCGCTTCTACCTGGTCCTCTAAGGTTGCTATGAGTCGGTGTTGGCTCACTGGCAGTGAGTTTGGTGTGGGGCTGAGGGTTCATGTTTTGGTCATCTTTCCATCCCAGGCACCGGTGCACAGGAAACACTGGTTGAATGAAGCAAAGGTACCCTTTGAAGCCAGTCCCTTCGATGCCTGCAGAAAACAAAATCAGAACCCTTGTTGGCTCCTACCACCCTCTTTTCTATGCTCTGGGGCACCTGGCGCCCTCTTCACCAGCTATCAATATTCCGAGAGTGCTGGCTCTTGTCAGTCTAATTTCTGGCTGCTGCCGCTTCTTGACACCCCGCACTTTATCAGCCACTCACTGCTTGGCTCCTTTTACCACCGATCTCAGCATCGCTAATAAACAGCAACACCAAGGCCATATTTTCAGGTCCCTGTCAGGCCGCCGCTTTCCTGGGTGAAATAAAAGTCCGATTAACATGCTCCTCCTCATTGCCTCTGACAGCTTGATTAATTAGGCCTCCTCTTCAGATGACCTCTGCTCTGACACGACAAGGAGGTGAATATAAAATGAATAGTTTGCCCACATAATGGGCTACCGTGGGCTCGGGAATTTTATCAAATCAGACTGTCAGAAGTTCCGAACTTGTATGAGGCCCTGCCGGCTCTGCCACGCACGGAGAGGACTGGACGCCGGCCGGTGCGCAGGGCCCGGGCAGAGCACCTGGTCCACCCCGGCGCTTGTGTATGCGCCCGGTTGGTTAGGGTACAAATCTACTGCTCTTTTAACATAGCGGGTGCAATGACCTTTTGTTTTTGACTCTCCTCTCCTCTCCTCTCCTCTCCTCTCCTCTCCTCTCCTCTCCTCTCCTCTCCTCTCCTCTCCTCTCCTTCCTGCGAGAAAACACAGGGCGTTGGCTTGGGGGCAGCATCCCGCTCAGAACGCTAATGCAAAGCCATGACGAATGAACACTTGAGCTAAGTGTCCACATTTCCGTGCTAAGTCAGGGAAATCAGTAACTTGGACATAGAAAGTCATTTTAGACTGGCAGTCGGCGTGGGGGGGCGGCGCTCTGACAGCCTTGACAAACAAATTGGGCTCCTGTTTTCATGGGGGGGTGGGCTCAGAGGGGTGCTTCTTGGGTGCTGGGGCTGTAGGCACTCTTCAGCTAGTGAATAGCTTGGGAAGTCATGAGCTAGATTGGAACATACAAGGGGCCCCTAGTGACCTCTCTGTGCAGGCTCTGGAGACGCTTTCAGTCCTGCCTGCGAGGAAGAATGGGGTAGCCTGGCCGAACCTGGAGGCTGCAGCAGGCAAGCAAACAGGCAGCCATCTAAGTGAGGCATGAACTAAGTCCACATGGAAAACTCAGCCAACCTGTGTGATCCAAGGATTGTAAATCATCAAATCCAAATCTGGAGGGGGGAACAATAGCATAGCTTAAATTATGAACACTGTTTGCAGAAGGCCAAAAACATTTGGAAGCCCAAAATACATTGGCAGGGCCCCCACAGAGGTTAAGCCTCAGGTAAGTCCCCTCTGACTGACCACAGTCCAGGATTGTGAATAGCCTAGTTATCAGAGAGCATTGTAAAGGTGATGTTAGCCAAGGGAGTTAGGTTAGAATATAACACTTTACTGTTAGCGGGTAACACCTTATCACGATAGCCCCTTTCGACCCATTTCTGCTTCCTTTATGATTGATGTTTTCCTGTTTTGTCAATGTTGTTTTGCTTCTTGTTTTCATTAATGTGCTTTTTAATGTATGAAATCCAGGGTAGGTAAATCTATGAGGAAGTACTGGATTAATAACCACCTGAGGGCATGGCAGGGGAGATTGGGAGGAAATGGAGAGTTAATAACCGAGTACAATTAAGAGGAGAATGTTCAGAAATTAATTGTAGGGATGATTGCACAGCACTTCATAATATTAAATATTAATTTAATATTCATAATATTACATTATATTATATGTGAATTATATGCCAATAAATATATATTTTAAAAGATTACAGCGTGGGAAACCCTGTGGGACAGTTATAATCTTTCACTCAGAGTGAAAAATCAAGTTGACAACATATATGTAGATCCATATCTCCATGGAAGGTTGGGCAGATGGTTGGAAGAGTAGATAGGTAGATACAGACATAGATGCCTTTTACCCCCTTTGGTGAGCTCATTTACTTATTTTTTTTTAAGTCACAGCTCATAACAAGACACTTTTTAAAACCTGGCATCACAGTCTCTTCCAGAGAAAATGTTTTATTGATGCTGAGAGCAAGCCAGTTAATTTTAACACAGCATTTGGCCCTTGCTAGGTGCTCAATATGTGGTCGGCAGGCTGAGCTGGATTGATTCTTTCTTTGTTAGGGTGCACGCCCAATGGGTAAAGCACTAGGAGGAGAGAAGGAGAGGGAGCTTGTCTACCTCCTTCAGCACCTCCTTTTTTCTATGCACAGAACGGACAATGTTTGACTTCCAAAGCCATTAATTTTATGTCCATCTACATGCAGGCTAGGCTGGCACTGCCTGAAGCCAGCTGGTGACATCCGGGAGGCACATGGAGAATGATACTAGTAGAAACTGGTAGCCTCGAGAAGTTGTACACTTCACCACACCATCATTTTAGAGATGATAATACTGAGGCTAAGAAACAGAGACACGACACTCGGTTTCTCATTGAAAGGATACAAGTTCAAGGCCACTCAGAGGTACCTTGGAAGAAAGGCGTAGCCATCTACATCTGAGAAAAATCAGCCATCAAAAACCCTATGGAGCCTTGTTCTATGACATTCCTGGGTTTTTCATGAGTCGGAATAGCTCATTTTACCAAGGAGATTGCTTGATTTAGATCCATTTAGGCAGTGACGGGCTTGAGTAAAACTCGGGTCTCCCAGACCATTAGTGGAATGGGAAGATCTTTGGTCAGGAAGTCAGGCAGTAGGGAATCTAGTCCCCCATATTAGTTGAAGGCCTTCCAGCTCATCAGTCCCTTTCCGATGTCTGATATCAGACGGTTCATCAATATTCTTTCTGTACCAGTCTTGGACATCCAGAGCATCCAATGGGTTCTCCTTCTGGACACTTTAAATGAGACTGGTCTGACTTTTTCTCTCTTTACTTTTTATTTGTCCCAGGGCATTCAGGCCGTGACTGGATACCTCCACTAGGCACTATCAGGGGAAAAGAGTGAAAGAGAACACTTTAAAGAGATCAGTCATCTACAAGCTTAATTTCACAATTCCCAAGGGGTGGGGAGATAAAAGTCATTTCTGTTAGGAAATTGCTGTGAGCTCTGTTCATTCATCCCGTTGTGGGTGATCATTGACTCCCAGAAATCCATAAAGAATGAAGTCAGAAGGTATCTGGAATTTATTTAATGGTTCCAGATCATATACACAGGTCGGAATTTAAGAGATTAATGCTGTCATGCGTGCAACTAAGAATGTAAAATTATTGATGAGTTACTAAATAATTTTTTTAATTCTTACTAAAATAAATAAGTCACAAATATCCCAACAAACCAACATGTTGCAAAGAGTACACAGCTCAACTGGAAAGGAAAATTAGAATGGAATCCATGGCAACATTTTAATTGGGATCGCAACAGATCTTTTTTAATTAGCATATTTTCTTTTTGTAAGTCTTACCTTATTATGTATGATTGCACTCAATGTCAATTCTGAAGTAGGTTTATTTGGGATATTTATTTGAAGTTGATTTCGCCTTCATAGACTATGTCAACTCGGAAAAAATTATTTTCTTTTTCAAAACGGACGACATCCTGTGCATTTGAGAGTGATTCAGAAACCACTGTTCATTTCCCCTCCTTTTGCGGACATGGTAGAAAAGGCACAGGCCTTCAATATAGTTGAGACACTTTGTAGGACAGGAAGCAATCTGGAGCAATTAAAAGGGACATCGTAGCTTTGGACTCAAACATAAGAACGATCGAGAGGGTGGCGCTGGATGGAGCATGTCTTCATGGGTTCCCTTTGAGTCTCAAGTGACAGGAGGCACCTAACAGGAACCCTAACCACCCACCTTGTAAGTGGACTGCAGAGGACACCTGCTCCGTTACCTCTCCTGCTGCGATACCCTCCCTTTCTGTGCTCCGATGGACAAACTTCTCCGCTAATCTTAGGTTTCCATCCCATTTGGCTTCTTTCTTACTTTTCCAGCGAATAAGCCATTGGTCTATTTAATTTTGAAATAATTACAAAAAGTTTATCAATTTTTTTTCTAATTAGCTTTCTTCTTCTTCACTTTATCTCTGATTAGAAGATAGTAACACCAAATGACATTTATTCTTCTGTTTGGAGGCTCACGCTTTCTTCAAAAAAATCCCTTGTCCCTTAGCCATCTGCATTCACTCATTTCTTCTGGGCGGGTTGAGAGCCCCTGGGCTCTAGGGAGATGAGCTCCTGCCGAGGCCTCAATCTGGCACACATGGGTTTACTGTTAGTTAGACCGTCACCCTTGTAGTGAGCAATGCCACTGATGTGATCATCCTGTGTTCAGGTCAGCAGAGAACCCACCCAGACTAGTTGCTGGATCTTCTCTTGAGATAGAAGGTAGGGAAGGAAGGGACTACTGTCTGTTACCCCAACTGCATACGAAGCATTGTCCAGGATCTGCATTTACTCTGCAGATTTGGAGAGCTTGAATCCAGATTCTTCTGGCTGCGAAGCGTGGGAACTTTGCACTTCACCGCCTTTTGGAGAGTTACAACTTCACAAAGTTACAACTAGTCTTCCTCTTCCCATCTCCATTCACTCTGTCTCTCCACGTGTCCCCTCTCTCCTCGGCGTCCCCTCCTACAATATGACAGAGAGATAGGGAGCAGGGGCCCTGAAGTAAGACAGACTCAGAGCCTGACTCCCACCTGTGCTGGGCCCACCTTAGACAAATATTTTAACTATTCCTACACCTCAATTTCTTATCCAAGAACAGAGACGATACTTACATCTAACTGATAATATTCTCAGTCATGGAAAGCGTTTTGCCTGGTACCTGACTCAGAAAAGCTCTCAGTGAAAGTTAACTGGTACCATTTTTTAAGGAGCGCTAGTGGCATAGGAGGTGGTGTGTTAAGCTGCTAACCTTAAGGTCAGCAGTTCAAAACCTCCAGCCGCTCCAATTTGTTTTGGGCTCCATTTCTGTTTTCTCTCAAATACCCTTTAAAGTCTCAACACTATGCACTTCCAGTCTGCTTCCAAAGAAGTCTTTGGGATTTTCTGTCATTTGGGGGGGGGGGGGGTCTTCTCCTTCTTTAGATTCTTCCCATCTCCCTTTCGCAGCTTCCCAAACACTGGTTACATTCCGATGTAAACAATGTATCTTGAAGCTACAAGCAACACTCCTGTCTCGCCCATCGTGCTTCAACCAATAGTTAACAGTGAGCCAGGGTTCAGCAACCGCCAAGTAGTTAGTTTACATCTGCGAGCCCTTGGTGGACACAAACAGTTCACACACCGACATACTGGAGCTTCCAGTCTACCCCCAGGCACCTCGGAACAAAAGCCTGGTAATCTGCTTCCAAAGCCCAGCCATCGAAAACACTCTGGAACACAATGCTGCTGTGTCATTCGCAGATTGAAGAGAGGTGAAATCAACTCAATGGTAACTGGCTTGACTGGGTAGGGGCCAGACACTGGCCTAGGCTTCAGGATTCTAGTGGTAAAAGAGACATGGTTCTCCCTCCGGAAAATGATTCCAAGGGGGTGTGTGTGAAACTTTCAGAGCGACAAGTAGAGAATGAGATGGTAGCCTCCACTCGCCGAGGCCGGGGGTTCTGAGGACTATCTTGGGTCCTTACCGTTTGCTCTCTCTGGGTCTCAGGAATGGGGAGACAGACGGGAAAAGAACAAGGGGAAGGGAGTAGTCGAGAAAACGCAGGCTATGGTGCGGGAAGAGCGCTTAGGAAACAAAGCTTTAGAAATGCTTCCCACTTTCATCATTGGGATTGAATTAAAGGACGCAGTGGGAGAGAAAAAGGAGAATGAACCACAGACTCACAGATCTGTTGCCAGCCTCCTGGAACGAGCAGGCATCTTTTGGAGGCTTAATTAAGCCATTACCACAAGATGGTAGTCAATTGTAGACGTTTCATATATTACAGATGTTTCTAAGAGTGACTGGTTTCCTAGGAGGGGATTGTGGCATATTTTGTAGAAAAACTTGATCTCTCACGTGGTGCATGTCTGATTTTCCACATGGAACTGATGATCTTGATTGCCTCATGGTCAACCCAGAATGATGAAAGTCTGGCAAGCGTAGACGGGGAATAGACTGCTGCTTCCACCTTTTCTCTGCAGCGTCGGGCAGTATGTCGTCTGTGGAGCAGCCCTGGGGAGCTCTCTGGTCAGTAAATGCTTCAGCTCTAATTAAAAGGGCATTTCCTTGGTTTTAATTTTTAAAATTAATTTTAAAATATTGTCATTTGGGGTTGGGGAGGTGCAATTTCTTTCCTAGAAATGGGAAAACGCCATTTCTGTGGCTGCAAAGCTGTCCTGCAGCTCCCCACTATGCCAGGCTAGCTCATTGAGGGGGGAGCGTAGGGAACGGGGGTTCGTTTGGGAAGTGCGGCTCACTCACTGTGTCCTCCTGTCTGAGAGCCACAGAGTGGACGCTATGCATGCACGGCTCCGAGGGGTACTGCAGCAGACGAAGAGACCTGCTACTTCACTGTCACTCAGCTTTCGCAAATGTGTTTGGCGGTAGCATCCTGTTTTTTTAAGTCAAGATATAGTATCACCACAAAAGGACACTTTGCAAAAGCATGGCTAGAGTGGGGTATGTTTGCATCGTTTTACTGGGAGCTGCTAGAACTTCGAAGCAGTCATGCCTCGTACAAAAGCCAGGAGCAATTCCAGTCACCATTTGACTGGCAATGCCGACTGATCCCTGCTCATTTACTGAGTGAAGAAAGAGTGTCAGTCTAATGTCATAAGAAAAAAATTGATCTTAGAGTCAGATAAATGAGCCCCGTAGCTAAACCATACTGGCTTTGCTACATTGGGTAAGAGCTGAACACGGTTGCAAGCATCCTGTCTTCCCCGTCAGGACAGTGCTTGGCCCGACTGCTGCTCCTCTAATAACCATCACTGGTTGAGTGCTCTAAAATGCCCTGATGGCACAGGCATTGGGCTCCTTCGAAAAGGCCAGCCACTTAAACCTACTGGATGAGGCTGTCTGCTCCCACAAAGGTACACAGCCTCAGAAATCCACAGGGGAAGTTGTGCTGTCTTCTAGTGGGTCGCTATGAGTTGGAATAAACCGAATGTCCGTGAATGAGTTTTAGTGAATGTTCTACAGTCTAAAATAGAGGTCAAGGGACTGTTAAGAGACATCAGCCTTTACAGACCATGGAGTCTCTGCCATTGTATTATGGAAACAACCTCAGATAACAGGCCGATGCATAGGTAGAACTGCGTTTCTGATAAAAACTTCATCTGTACATACTTTTGGCAGGCCAAATTTGGCTTTTGCTAACTATATCTCTATAACGTTGTAGGGTTGATACAGTCACTACCCCCAATCTATACTCAGATACATAGTATGTCATTGGGAAAGCCAGTATAATTAATAATTAAGACTAAGAACACAACGCCATGACTCTACTCGCATCTACCCATAGAAAACCTCCTTTCCTGTGACATCACAAAAGCAGGTTGCCAAGGTACACGTGAATGGGATGTGGTACAACCAGAGAAAATTCCCTTTTACTTGGCCACAGAAGGCAATTCCTGAGGACAAGCATACTCATATTACCTTACTACATCTTCTCTCTCACACTATACCCTGCCTGACACCTCCCCCGACCCACACCCACCCACCCACCCACCCTACTTCCCATCTTAAGCACCTGCTTCTCCTCAGTAGAGACTGGACTTTCTAGGACACAAGAGTTCAAGGAGATGGCCTTTGTCTTGGAAGAGACAAAGCCACCAACAGGCCACAGAACCTGGAAGTACCCTGCAAACGTGCCTGAGATTTCGGATATGAAAGCATTGGTTTGCTGTCGACGCTGCAAGTGCACACTGGGTAACATTTAGGCCCAGAGTGCCAGCCGATGCAGAGTTGTTCTTAATAAAAACTAACCCCGTGAACATTCATTTATATTTTTCTACCTAAGTGGAGTAAAACTAGCCCTAGAGTCAAGTTTGAAATTATTTTCATAATTTTGGGTAATTAAGACACTTCCCAGATCTCATTAGCAAAAGCTCGAAATAGAATAATTGCCATATAATTAGTGACTGGCAAGCCTTTGGAGGTTTGAAGGTTTTGTTCTTTTCTGAAGGTGGATGTGCAAGGGCTCACCTGAGCTGATCTGAACCCAGGAAATGTCAGAGCAAGACTCCGTCCTTTTCCCAGTTCATTTGTCTAAGTCCCACTTGTCTTGTTGCACCAACCCCCGCGGCCTGAGAGCCCTTGGACACAGTTTGTCCTTTTCTACTTTAAGTTTTCCCCCTAGCTGGGTCCTGTTCCTTAACAACTGTGTAATGTGTTCTTCTGTGTCTAACACCAGGCAAAAGGCTATGGGAATACAGGCAGTCCTCAGGTTACGAATGCCCAATTTACTTAGGAACCAACCCCACAAAGCCTATTATATTAAAAATTAGAGGTACATACAAGGATTCATAATGACAGACGGGAGCTACTTTGCAACTCACATCAAGACATTGTTATTGCTGTATTATTATCATAAAGGCATTTTAGGGTATCTGAAAACATGTGTTTAAGGTGTTTTTTAATGCATAGAAATGTACACTGCATACTGGGTTAAGACAAGCACTTGACTAACCCAACCTAAGATAGGAACCTTACCTGTCCCGATTGATGTACAAATTCAGTTTCCAGAGAGATTTAAGAACTGAACTCGCTTATGATCTGGAGGCTGCCTGCCATCTAGGAGGGTAGCCCTTGAGGACGATTGGAATGGCATGATGACAGTGCAAGAAGGGGGTGGCAGAGGCAGGTCATTCGCGTAAGGCTTCTGTACTCTGAGCTTCAGCGATAGGACACCCTCCTTTTCTCTTGCTGACACTTTAAGTGTTTCTGGGGTTGCCCTGCTTACCTCTGGGTGTCGTTGCTGGTGGACACTGGATAAACACTGTGTCTCACCCGGAGCAGCTAAAGCACAGGGGAGATGGTTGATCTCTCGGAGCTCGCACTGTTATTGATGAGTTTTAAAAACAAAACAAATCAGTCTCTGGCCCACTTTTTCCCACTGGAATGTTTTGCACGTGTTGTCCTGTAGATTCCACCCTGAGCTTGTCAGGAAAAAGAGCCTGAGCTTTGAAGTCCGGCAGCTCTGCCACCGAATCTCTACTTGGCCATTTGGCTGTGTTTCTTGGGTCAGTACTGTAAACTTTCTTAACTCCAGGTTCCTCATCAGTAACCTGAGACTCTAATACCTACATCACATGACTCTTAATGTGGAGTAAACAGGGGACATATGAAGAACCCCCTAGACTTCATAGATGCTCGGTAAATGAAAGCTGTTATAATTAACCTCCAACTAGAGTTCATTACTCCTCATCTACTCATTCCACCTACTTCCCTATAAAAGTCTGTCTTCCTTACCATGAGACATGAATTCCTTGAGCACAAGAGCCTTTTCTTGCTCTGACATGTTGTGGTTATAACCTGGATCAGTGATATTCATTTAAAGCATCTAACAATAAATAGCAGGCATTGTTCTAGTTGGTAGAGTTTAACCAACTTAAGCTTCCTCACAATCCTTTGAGGTAGCACTGTCAGAATTTCCATTGTACCAAGGAAGGACAGAGCCCGGGGATTAGCTAGACTGGAAGCAGTGGTGTGAGGATGCAAGCCCAGTGACCTGGCTCTGATGCCATCCTGTCAACGGCCATGTGCCGCGTGCTTTGGGCTGGGGGAAGGTGACGAGATCCCATCCGCTGTGTTCCCCCAGGATTCCTGCTCCTTGGCCCTGGAGGCTCGTTCTGTTGCAGAACGGGTAGCTTCTCCAGGGAGGTCAGATTCCTCAATTTGTCTCATTTGAGCTGCTCCATTTCAGTGCTACTGGTCTTCCTCAGGGGGGAAGTAGAGAGGGCATCTGAATGCCAGGGCAAAACATCAGTCTAGTAGTGTTTTCAATGAAGGGGAAACATCGTCCGTGAGTTTGCTGGGCAGCGGAAGGCTGGAGACTTGACTGAGTCTAGTATTTAAGTAAATGTTGATCGAGAAAGAAAGCATGTAGTCAAACCTTAGTGCTTACTCTCCTACAAAGAAAGAACCTCCACACAGAGGTCAGCCCCTTACATGCAGCGTTCTAGGGCCAGGCATGATTTTACTAGCGCTGCGGTAACATGTGACCACAAAACAGTGCCTGAAAGCAACAAAAATATATTGCCTCCCAATGTTGGAGTCAGAAGTCCAAAGTAGGGGTGACTGCAGGGCCTTGTAGGAGTCCTGGCGGGCTAGTGGCTGTGGGTTGGGCTTCTAGCCATGAGGTCTGCCGCTACTCCTCGGTAGAGAGACAGGGTTATCTCCTCCCATGAAAAGTTAGTCTCAGAAACCCATAAGGGCAGTTCTGCCCTGTCTTAGAGGGTCACTGGGAGTTGGCATCGGCTCAGTGACAGCGAGTTGGGTGTGTTTTTTGCTTCATTTGGGGGCCAGTCCATCTGGAGGCTCTAAGGGAAGTTGCTTCCTTGTCCTTTCTGATATACTCAGGACCTATAAGGCCACCAGTCTTTTTAGGTTAGGGCCCACCCTACTCTAGTATGGCTTCATGCCAACTTAACGAACTGCATCGGCAAAGGCCCTATTTTCAAATAAACTCACATTCACTGGAACCAGTGGTTAAGACTAAAACATAGCTTGTGGTGGGACACAATCCAGCCCATAGCTTTTGAGGAAGAAAAGCTTTCAGACCTCACTGAAGAAGCAGTGACAAAACAAGGCAACCCATCTCCCGGTCCCGGTGTGATCTTCCATCTCCGTTACGGGAGTTTTGCACATTTGTGAAGTGTGTAATCAGTTTAATAGAATCATAGAAAAGCCCGACTGAGCAGGTAAAGGAACTTATTAAAGCAAACATAAGGTAGTAAAAAAACAATCCATTCTGAGTTGTGGGTGGATAACTCAGTGTTTAGACCCTCGTTTTTTATTGCATCCAAATGCTACACACCCAGCTACTCTGAGGTAGGCCTGGTGATGACAATATCCATTAAAGTTAATTTCCTGATCGAAGCCATTTAAATCTGATTGTTGTTTTAATTTGTTTCTCTGCTAATTTCCTTCCGCGTAAATAGAGGCAGCTCTGTGCTCCTTCCATGCCCAGCCCAGGTGGTCTGAGAAGTGGTGTTAATCATGCATGACCTTGGCCAACCTGAGAATGACCACCATGGCCACACTCCCAAGTGTGGCAGTGAGATTAGCTATCTCCTGAGTCTAAACATGGTCCGATTTGGAAGATCAGGTGCTTTGCTTTAAAGACTAGAACATAACTCGCGGTTCAGTGAGAAATCTCCCATCACTCGGCAAAAGCCTGGATCCAAATACTCAAGAATGGGAAACTGGGGGCCCAGCAAAGACGGCAGTTCGGGGAGTGAAGTCGAGAAAATCTAGTTTTGTTATTTGAAGAACGAACGTAGTTGGATGTAAGAGCGTGGCAGCAGAAAAACCCGCAGTCATCATAGCAGCAAAGTCTTTGTTGTACACACGTGACCATGCAAGGAAGATGCTGTGCTTTCTGCATTTTCACAGCTCGGGAAGTAAACTTCCGGCGGGATTGGAAAGGAGGACATCAGCCACAGAAGCTGCCCTCTGAATCACCACACCAGTGCTTCTCCAACGGTGGTCCTGGGACCAACAGTAGCATCAGCATTGCCTGGAAACTTGATATATAAGCACACGATCAGGCCAAACCCTGGGTTGACAGAATCAAACACGTTGTATTGGGCCCTTTCCATGATTTCCTTGTACCGGGCAGGGTGAAAGCCACCACACTGTACAATACTGCTGCCATTGCGTTGGCCCCTGGTTCACGGTGACTCTGCATAATGGAATGAAACGCCGCCCGGTCCTGCACCAGCGGATAATCAGCTCTAGATTGGACTGTTGTGATCCCTAGGATTTCCTTTGGCTGATTTCCTGGAAACAGAACCTTGGGCCTTTGTTCCTGGCCTGTATTAGTCTGGAAGTTCTCTGGAAGTCTGTTTAGCTCCCAGGCCTCCACTGAGAGATGTGTGCTGCTTCTGTGTTTGAGGTGTGTTGTCCAGGTACTAAATCTGCATCCCTGGCCCAGAAGGTGAAGAGTCTATCCCTGGCTCGCCACTCTTCCTGCCTCTCCAGACTGTACGGTCCATGAATATTTATCAAGTACTTCCATACTTTACTAAGTGACCGACCATTGAACAAATGAGACACTCCTGTCTTCTGTAACATAGCTTATGGTATAGTCTAGAGAGTGAGACAGTAACTAAAACAATAACATATAACCGTGTTCAAGGAGACCTGTTGGCGTAGTGGTCCAGTGTTGGGCTGCTAACCACAAGGTCAGCTGTTCGAAACCACCAGGTGATCTTCAGGAGAAAGCTAGGCATTGCTCTCCTCTTGTGAAGAGTGACTGTCTTGGAAACCACGGAGGCCGTTCTAGCTTGTCCCCAGGGCTGTTAGGAGTCAGAATAGACTCCGGGTGTGAGTGGGGTGTAGACCTATGGCCTGGAAGAAGCTCTGTTCGTTCCTGTTGGCAGATTATATTGTCGATGCAGCTGGGAAAGTTGACCCTCAGGGTTCTCTAAAGAAACAAAACCAGAATGCTAATAACTTTATATATGTTTATATGGACAGATAGATGTAGAACAGAAGAAATAATCAGTTAATTAAATTATAAAGCAGTACAAATGGCTCAGTGCAACTCACTCCTATGAGACAGTTGTGAGATACTGGCAGTCCTTCAAGTTTTGAGGGCCACTAGGTAGTCCTCTGTAGAGCAATTCAGGCTGTCTGGCTACAGGCAGCAAACAGCAAGCAGGTCACCAACAGTCAGCCAGATGACAGGGTCCGACAGCCACAGCTCAAGAGATGTAAATTCCAATGGTGTGGCAAAGAAGGTCTTGAAGGAACCCAAAATTAAAGTTAGGTGTCCCACAGGTAGTGTAGCTTGCAAATTGAGGCACAGAGTAAGCAAGGCCAGCCGTACACTGGTCCGAAGATCGAAGAGCAAGAGACAAAAAAGGCAAGGCTCACCATGTCATGTATCTCCCCACCCTTCAATTAACCCCACGTTTGTTTTCCGGCCAGGTTGGCACAATAAACTAACTACGTCAATCCTTCTACCCATTCATGGGCAGAGGAAGCAGCCAAAGCACAAAGGGGTTTAGGAACTTCCCTCAGGTGTTTGTGATTCAAGGTGGGCTCCCTGCTCATCCTTTCTTTCTACTGCACTATGTGGAGTCTATTGTCCTGGGCTCCTTCCCCCTGTGTTTTGTCAGAGAAACCAGCTTGAAGTTTACAGACAGGACTACCTGAGACCAAATCTCAGCTCTGCCACTTCCTGGTGTTTCCCAGGTGAGATAACCTGGGGAGGTGACTGTGATTGGTAGATACAGCTACTTCTCTCTCACAAGACTGGGAGGGGCTTCTCCTGTCGAGGGGAGAGATGTGACGGAGGGAGAGCCAGGCCCTATGGCCGAGGGTCTGGCCTCACAGAGCTGCCTGTTTTTCACTTGTGCAAAGTTCTTAGGAAATCCCCTTTCCTCTCATTCTCAGTCTAGTAGCCAAACCAAATCAATACCACGGAGCCAGTTTTGATCGTACTGACCCTGTAGGACAGCGTAGAACTGCCCCTCTGGGTTTATCAGACTGTAACGTTTTATGGGAGTAGAAAGCCTTGTTTTCCCAGAGTGGCAGGTGGTTTCAAACTCCTGACCTTGAGCTTAGAATCCTAATGTGTAACCTCTCCCCCAGATCCTCAAAGCAGAAATCTGGCATCTCGGAATTCTCGGTGGTGGAAAAAGTCAGCCATCGCTTTTGACGTTGTTCATTAAAGTACAATGAGCTAGAGACCGTTTCACCCAAAAAAGGGGGTGTCACCAGCTTGAGAGGAAGGTGACGGTACCTGGGTGGGAGGGCGATCTTGCAATAACTAGCAAACTACAAAGCACACAATTCTGAACCCTCCCATTCAGAAGCAGTAGCAGCCAGAGGAAAGTGGGCAGACCTTTGTTCTGTGCAGAATTAATAACTCACAAAGTCGACTCACAGAGCCCACCAGCAGCTCCCGGAGACGCTGTGCTAGCTATGATTCAATCCTGATCCTGACATGCTCCGCTGGGCCCGGAGGCCCCCAGGCAGCGACTTGAAGGAAAAGGGGAAACGTGGAGGCCGTGGGTTCCTGAGGCAACTGACTTGTTTGGATACCAGCTTTGCTTTCTGGATGTGAGACCCTGATGTAGGGACCTAAACACGGGTGTGCCTCGTTTGATCACTTGTCAAATGGAAGCACCCCCATCTCCTGGGCTTGCTGTGAGTCCCAAAGGAACAAAGGTATTGAGCGCACCAGGCCAAGTACCTAAGTTCTCCCAGTGGTTAGCTGCCATGATGCTGTCATGCCTTGGGTGGTGACAGAGGAACGACGAGACAATAGAATGGGAGACTTACTGAGCGCTTCCTGTGTGCAGGCCACGGATCTAGATACTCACTACATTTAAACACTGCTGTTACCTACCACAGGATTCTGTGGTAGGTAACACCCAGAAAAGGTTTGGTTTTATTTAAAAATTTTAAGCAGAACTAGAAGTATCCTGGGCTTCATTAAGAGACGAAGAAGGTTGTTCGTAGATGCCTTCGGGTCAGGTTGGTCTCGTAGCGAGCACAGGTGTCCTAGGAGAGCTGGCTCCTGAGGATTTTCTTGCAGCAGGAGGTGACCAGGTGTGTCCCCCTCAGAGCCCCTGGGTGGGCTCTATCTGCCAGCGGATTTGTCTTTGAGACCCAGGTCCAGTGATCTCAACACTGGTAGCTGCTTCACCCTTGTGTCGGCCAGGCTCCTGGGTGAAGAGTAAATGAAATTTTTAAGCGTTCAACCTCTCTAAGGAAAAAGCATTGCTCTGAAATTACAAACCAGGATCACCTGTGGTTTCAGGTGGTCCCCCACAGGCGACCTACACCCTCTGAGGGTCAGCACACAATAGCTTGAGATGAACACCTGCCTTTCCTTTTCCTCTGACCTCTGCTGCTCAAGGACCATGGTCATCCTTTCCCTGATCTGGTGACAGGAGCAGGTGGGGCAAGGACCTCTCCACTTCCCTTTCACCGGTCATGGCAGCTGGTGGCTGTAGAGGCGTCTCCTTCTCATCCTAGCCTCCACACACACGTCTCCTACCAGCCCCAGCTCCCTGCCCTATTACTTGTTAGCACATTAGTAGTGCAGTGCCCAAGATGTGGTCGGCAGAATAAGTCCACCTCTCAGATAAGACCATATTTAATCTCCCAAACCTGTAACTGTTACCTAGCACAGCAAAAAGAACTTTGCAGAAATGATTAAATTAAAGATACTGAGATGGGAAGATTATTGTGGGTTATCTGAGTCACCCCAAGGTAGCCACAAAGGTCTTCATAAGCAACAAACAGCAGCTGTGTAGTTGAGAAGCAGAGAAGTGGCCACAGAAGTAGAGGTCGGAGTAAAGCACAACCACAGGCCCTGATATGGGAGCAACCTCCTGGGGCTGGGAAAGACAGGGAAACGAACCACACCCCCAGCCCCAGAAGGAAGCAACCTTGATTTTAGTCCGGTGAGACTGATTTGGGCTTTCAAACTTCTCGAGCTCTCAGATAATAAATCAGTGTTGTTTTAAAGTTTGTAGTAAGAGCAGGAAAAAAGTGAAACTGGTGTGAAGATACTTGGAATGACTCTTCTATCCTTGTCTTTCCAACTCCCCACAAGTTGATTGGGTGGGCCCACGGATATGGGGTGTGTGAAACATCACTAAAGGGTACTTATGGACATAAGAATGAGGCATCCCAGAAGCAGGGGGCGAGACTCCCAGGAACTTCAAGAAAAAGCAGTCACCAGCAGAGTACATTCAAGATTCCCGTGGAAGTGGCAGAGACCATGAGACAGAGCAGAGACATTGAACTGCTGAGGCCATGGGGCAACGAGACCAAGGGAGCATGTGACTGAGCGTCCACAGAAGGAAGGGAGACTTGGCTGCTAGCTGAGAAGAGGCACTTCAATGGACCAGCGACCTAATGGCCCTTAATGTTTCTGACCCTGGCTTGTGGTCCTCTTTTAATTTCCCTGATAAAAAACCACTCACTGCTATTGAGTTGATGCTGACTCATAGCGACCCTATAGGACAGGGTAGGACTGTCCATGTGGGTTTCCTAGATCGAACTCTTCCCAGATGAAGAGTTGAAAGCCACCTCTTTCTCCCAGGGAGCAGCTGAAGGTCTCTAATGGCTACAGCCTAGCAAGTCAGCTCGTAAGCACTATGGCACCAGGGCTGCTCAGAGGACTACTATGCTTAGTAGGCCCTGGGTGGTACAGATAGTGTGCATGCTTTGCTGTGAACCCAAAGTTTGGAGGTTCAAGTTCACGCAGCGTCACCTCAAAAGAAAAGCCTCCAGACTTCTAAAACACCAGCCATTGAAAACTACACAGAGCACAGTTCCACTCTGGCATACCATGAGTAGAAGACAACACGTTAGCATTTTGTTTAGCTCTTGGTTTTTTTTTTTGTTTTGGTAATGTACTTGTACATGCTTAAAACGTACTCAGTTATAGCAAGACAAATGGACAAAACAAAAAACAAACTTTTTCCTACAGGACGTTTCAGTTTTCATTGCAGTAATGCTCAGTTAATGCCCAGTGGGAAGGGAAATAGGAGGGTAAGTGGAAAATTATTGTTGCAAAATCATGTTGCTGGTGTTCAGTGTCAGCAACTCATTTCCAACTCATGAAGCCCGTGTACATCAGAACGAAGCACTGCCCAGTCCTGCTCCCTGCTCACAGTCGTTCTTCTGTCTGAGCCCATTGTAGCCGCTGCATCATTCCATCTCTCTGGGGGCCTTCCTCTGTGCTGCCTTTTCTCCCGTTGGCCTTTTCCAGGGGTGGGTCTCTCCTGCTAACATGCCCCATGAGAAGAAGGCTTGCCAACTTGCTTCTAAGGAGCTGCCTGGCTGTACTTCCAAGATGGATTTGGTCTTTTGGCCGTCTATGGTATTTTTCAGTTTCTTCCCGAAGACCATAACTCAAAAGCATCGATGCTTTTCAATCTTAGAAACCTGTATTACACACAAATACCATATCCAAGCCATTCGTTCTTGACTTGGCTTGGCCCCCATCTCCATCCTTACACATCTCTCTAACCCTGCCCCAAGAACGTGACGCTCTTCCATTTGGAGTGCATCAGAATGGCAGCTTGGGCATCCTTGGGGGTTCAGATGGTGTTCCTTTTAAATGTCCTTTGAGTGTGGGGAGCAAAACCGAAAGTCTGCAGAGGCAAAAATCGGGACTGTTGGATGGATAAGGTAAGGTTTCCCAAAGAAATGCTCCAAGGACAAGTCCTTTCTACCCTCAAAGAATAAGCAGGTGTCATGGTGGAAAAAAATCTACAGAAGGATTTTCTTGGCTCTTTTCTCACCAGTGCAATTTTCAGTGTCTTAAAACTTCATAATAAACCCCTGTGTCCTTTAAGAAAGTGTATCATGTTTACCTCCTTTGGCAGACCAAAATACATGCACCACCCTTTCTTGGATTTCACTGGCCTAACCGAGCCCCACAGACACCAATGTTTTCATTGGACGTTTCTGAAGGCGCCATAGTGCAACAAAACCCACAGCCATCGGTTCGATCATGAATACAAGTGTATTATGAGCGTAGAGCTTTTCTGCCACAGTTCAATGTTCATAGAGATATGTGTGAACATGTCTTGTTTGAAATAAACCCATGCATGTAGGAACTAGAAGCTTAGTATGAATACCTCTGGGGGGGGGGGAAGATATTTATTGTGAACTGGGTGAAGGCTTACAGAGAAAGTTGGTTTTTCATTCAACAATTCATACACATTTTGTTTCATCTCATTGATTGTAATCCCCACAACATAACATCAGTTATCCCACTTTTGTGTTTCTCTTCTTCCCATTCCTATCTTCTCTGAACCTCTTACCAGGAAATACTCTGGGAAATCATTTGGGAATTACTCAGGAAAACTCAGTTCCCTGACCTGCACTGTCCTAGACACTGGGAACCCCATCCCGCTCGTAAAAGGGAGTTGCCTCTGACTTCCCATGGCGAAACTCTGAAAGCCGGCTCTCTGTTCCCATTGTCCTAGGCCAGTAAGAGGAACAGGCTATAACAGTATGTCATTCATGATCGGCAGTTATCATGCAATCAACTAGTTCTTGGAGCCTAGCCTGGGAATCAACTTGACTTGCATTCTTTGTATCTCATGATCCTTCAATTTAGAAACACTTGGTTTATACTTTGGGGACAAATGAGTTCCATTTGTAAGTAATGTTGATCTTTGGGTAAATAACCTAAAGCTCTTATGCATCTCAATGATTATTTTACTCCTCCAGGGAAACCATTCTCAAAGGGGGATTCTGTGAGTGTTTTATACGGTGAAAGGCTGCCATCATTCAGATGTATTCATACCTGAGCCATATGTTTAAAAATAAAAGCCCAAGCACTATATTGTCAGTACGTTGCAAAGACACACCTTGTATCAACATAGGAAATCTAATTTCTAGGAAATGCCGTTTTAAGAAATCATTCCCGACTCACATAAAAACTTCTTTCACAAATGAAATGTAATGCTTTCTGTTAAGTTAGGGCTTTAGGGCTTTGTTTTGAAAGCTCAGTGAAGTAAACGATAAGCCTCTTTATTTTTAGCAGACATCTCTAGAAAACCTGGAATAATGTTCGATTTATAAAACAAAGAGCCTATTTTCATGAAAACTTGCTTTGTAATAAAGGAGAAAGAGCAAGACTGAGTATCAGAAAAACCAAAATGTTTCTTTAAAGATCCCTTGATTTCATCAGCAGTTGTTTAAGACACTCTGAAACAATCGACCTGGTTTTGTTTTTGACTAATGGAAGGTCACCGGAAGATTGAGAAATTGAATTTAGTATTATGACTTTCAAGTAGATTGGCACTGAATGAGTAATATCCTGAAAGAAAAAAAAGTGAAATTAGAAATGGTGCAGTTAAACTTTTATCAGAGTTAAGCAGCTGAGTGAGAACGCATTTATGTAGTTCTTCTATACAGTTAAATTATTTTAATATCACATTATATAGAGCAGAACTTTATAATTTCATCATTCTTAGAGGCATTAAAAAAAAGACAGAAGGAAATCTTAGTTGAGTACTTCCATGGCTATAAGAAATTCTAGAAATTGAAAGGAAGTGACCCCGTCCAAGTAGAATGTAGTTCAGGCAGCGAGGGTGGGTCTACCCCTCTTCTGAGAGCATGGTGGGTTATGCTTCTTCCTTAATAATAATAATGCCAACATTACCCAACCTCATTGCCATCAAATTGACTATGACTCCTAAGGAGCCTATGGGACCATCCCTTAGGATTTGCAACGTTTCGTCTTGATGGAAACAGACTTTCATGTCTTCCTCCCACAGAGCAGCTGGTCTTTTCAAGCTGCTGACTTTTTGCTTAGCAACCAGATGCTAAGCCACGGTGCCCCTCCCATGCCAACATTATTTACTGCCTATTATGTACAGGGGTGCCCTGGTGGCGTGCTGCGTCATCCAGTAGGCCGCTAATCACAAGATCGGTGACTCTGCAGGAGAAAGACGAGGCTTTCTGCTCCCGTAAAGATGTATAGCCTGGGAAACCCTTATGGGGTCATTATGAGTCAGAATGAATGTATTGGCACTGGCTTTTTACTATGTGCTGAGTAGGAGTCCCTGTGATGCAAATGAATAAGTAGTGGGCTACCAACTGAAAGGTGGTCAATTCAAACCCACCCAAAGGTACCTCCGAAGAAAAGGCAGTAAAAATGCAGAATATGGTAACTCCGCAAACCAAACTCCTCACCGCGGAGTCAGTTCTGACTCAGTGGCCCTGTAGGACCAGGAAAAACTGCCCCTCTGGGATTTCCTGGGCTGTACGTCTTCACAAGGGCAGAAAGCCTCATTTTCCTTCTGCGCAGCAATGGTGGGATTGCACTGCTGACTTTGGGGTTAGCAGCCGGAGGTAGTTAGTTTATTGTGCCAACCTGGCTGATAAACACATGTGGGATTAATTGAAGGGCAGAGGGATAAATGGCTCCGTGAGCCTCACCTTTCTAGTTCTCAGGTCTCTTGCTTTCTGATGGTCGGACCACGGTGCAGCTGCCTTAGCCAGTTCCCTGCTTCAGCTGGCAAGGCTCACTTCCTGCAAGACATCCCTGAGGAGAAGCCACATGGACCTACCCCGATTCAGCCCCGGGTGCTGGAGCAGCCTTGTGGAGACCCCTGCCAGCACTGAGATGCTTACACGTTCACTGACTTGGCTTTCTCTTGCAGTCGGCGTCATTGCGTCTGTTTTGTGAGATGGATGGTTGTTGGAATATGGGTTAATGTTGGACTTGTGGACTTGGGCAGCACTGGGTTGGGATGTTTTCTTGATGCTTACATAACCTTTATATAAAACTCTCTCTTATACAAATCTGAGGATTTGTTTCTCTAAAGTAACGAGACTAACACACAGCCCAACACGTACTACACCACCAGGCCTCCTTGGTAAATCCATGCGGAAGGATGAAGTCAAGGGCTGGGAGACCAGGAAAATTTCTTGGGGAAAATGTAATGGTGAGCCTTACGGGTTCTGTTGGATGTTAATGAGCAGAGGAAGGGAGAACAGCTTTGTCGTTGACTACTTTCTCAATCCAACCAAAGAGCAGATGGGTGAAGGTTGGGTCATTGTTTCACATCGCATTTAGATGTCTCTGGAGTGTCTTGCCAGTGCTGGGCAGTGATGAGTGCCAATAATGTTTGCTGCATCCAATTAATAATATTAATTGGCTGGTAAAGAAGACACCCAGGTTTATGGCTCGCCCTAACTCTGAATTGAAGGAGAAACCAAAGCTTTTCACTCCTTCCTCTGATTGTATGGTTTTGCAGCTTGCAATTAACCAGTTAACGATTTTCTTACTTTGCTAAATTAATCTGGAGTGAAACTAGTCCACGTAGAGCCAAAATGACAGGTAAATGAGGGTGCCAACAATTTAAGTTGCCTAGGACTTGCTGCATATTGTTAGGTGCTATCAAGCCATCTCTGATTCAAAGTACACCTGCGTACATCAGAAAGACACACTTCCAGGCCGGCTCCCTCCTCACAATTGTTGTGACATCTGCCCCTTTGCTATAGCCACTGTGTCAACTCACCTCAGTAACTCACTGCCATCAAGTCAGATCTCAGAGCAGCCCTTTCGGACAGAGTAGAACTGCCTCTGTGGGTGTCCAAAACTGTACCTCTCTACGGGAGTAGAAACATCTTTATCCCTGGTGGTTTCCAAATGCTGACCTTGTGGTTAGCAGCCAAGCTTAACCCGCTGTGCCACCAGGGCCCCAGTCATCTCAGAACAGGCCCTTTCCCCCCCCCCCACTAAAACTCTGCCTTCTTCCGGGACTGGTCCCTACTGATGTGTCCCATGTGCATGTGACACCGTCTCACCATCCTCCCATTAAGGCTCCTCCTAGCTGTACCTCTTCCAAGACAGATTTGTTCATTCTTCTAATAGCCCGTGGCATGTTCAGCATTCCTTTACAATGCCATAATCTGCAGGGGTCTGTTTCCTGTGGTCTTCCTTAGTTATTGTCCAGCTTTCACATGCGTACGTAGCCACTGAAACACCACGATTTACACCAGGCGCACGCTCGTTCTCAAATTGACATCTCAGCTCTTCCGTTTTTTGACGAGGTCGTGTGCAGGAGACTTACCCAGTGCATTGCATTGACTGATTTCTCGACTGCTGCTTGCACTGGTGAGGAAGTCTTCGACCATTCCAGTCTTTTCTCCATTTATCATTGTAGATGTTTGTTTTCTTTATATTGAAGTGTCACCCACACTGAAGGCTGTAAGCTTGGCTCTTCATCAGTGTGTTCTTCGCGTCTTCTTCCCTTTCAGCAAGGAGGGCTGTCTCGTCCGCGTATCACAGGCAGTTAGTGAATATTCCTCCTGTCCTGACGCCAAGCTCTTCGTCTCCTAGTGCAGCTTCTCCAAATACGCGTTCAACATACGGATTGAAGGAGTTTGGGGAAAGGATACAACCCTGATACACATTTTCCCTGATTTTCAACCATGTAGCATGTTCTTGCTCTGTTCAAGAAAATCTGGCTCTGGGTCTATGTACAAATTTTCACATGGGTGTTTTGGAACTCTCATTCTTTGCAATGTTAGCTACAATTTATTGGACCCACACAGTCTAAGCCTCGGAGTAGTCAGTGAAACACAGGTTTTCATACATGTGTCAGCGTTCTGTGTTTTCAGTCAAGATCCCTCCGACACTGGCAGCACTATCTGTCCTTCCATAGCCTCTTCTGAAAGAGCTTGGATTCCCAGCAGTTCCATGTTAATGTACTGCTGCAGCCTTTTGAACGACCTTCAGCATCATTTTATTTGTGTATGTTATTGACAATGTGATTTGACAATTTCTGTTTTCTGTTGGATCACCTTTCATTTTACTGCGTACGAGCGTAGATCTTTTCTAGTCAGTCAGGTAGCTGTTCATATTTTCTTAACATCCACAAGGACTTTCAGCAGTGCATCTGTTTGTTGAAACATTGCCGTTGGTGTCTTGTCAACTAAGGAGTCTTGGTTTTTCAGTGCAGCTTGGACTCCTCTCGGCATCATAGATTCCTGACCATATGCCGCCTCAAGAAATGGTTTAACATCAACCAGACATTTTTGGTACAGTGGCGCTGTGTTGTCTCAACTTCTTTTTATGCTTTCCGTGTCATTCAATATGCTGCAGAGAGCTCGTCAATATTGCAACTCAAGGCTTGGCTTTATTTTTTCTTCACTTCTTTCACGTGCGAAATGCCAAGAATGTATTTTTTGTTTTGTTTTGTTTTCTAACGCCACGACGTCTTTCTATATTTTATTGTGATACTTGGTTTTCTGAAGCCACTCCGAAATTCTCTACTCAGCTCATTTACTGCATCCATGCTTTCTTTCACTTTAACTACTTGGCCTTCATGAGTAAATTTCTAGAATTTCTTCCATAATCCATTTTCATCTTTCCCCCACTGATAGTGTAGTGGTTAGGCTTTGACCCGCATGGCTGCCAGTCTGAAACCACCAGCAGCTCCCTGGGAGACAGACTGACCTTTCTACACCAGAAAATAGTTACAGTTTCAGAAACCCATGGCTGCAAAGGGTTCCTATGTGTCCATATTGACTCGATGGCAGAGAGTTTTGTTTTGGTTTTTTTTTTCCTGGTAAGTAAGCTTTCTTCAAATAGAGTGTCTTTATGTCATTATCACAGTTGGTCTGGTCTTTAGTCATTAGTTGCCAGTGTATCAAAGTTACATTTGAGGGGACCTCTAGATTCAGGTAAGATATACTCAAGGCACTGCTTTGACCCTCCGGGACTTACTGTAATATTCTTTGACTTGAACTGGCATATAAGCAATTAATAGTTTGTTCCACAGTTGGCCCCTGGCCTTGTTTGAACTGAACATATGAACTCCTCAGTAGTCTCTTTTCCACTGATTTCATAGTTTGATTTCTGGGTATTCCAGCTGGCAAGATCCACATGTACAACCATGGTTTATGTTGTTGGGAAAAGAAGATGTTTGCAATGAATAAGTCATTGATGTTGTCAAATTCTAGCATGCAATCTCTGGTATTGTTTTTCTCACCAAGGCTGTATTTTCCAAATGCTGATCCTTCCTCTTGGTTCTAAATGCTAACCCCACCTCTTTTATTTTCAACTTTTGAATTCCAATCCTCCGTCATGATCAATGTTTGGTCAATTTCAGGCTACAGAAATTGGTACAAAAATCTTCCATATTGGGGACAAGTTGGTACATACATTTGATTACTAGCCATATTGACGGTCCTATAACATCTAGTCTACTGACCCATGTATTTCAGCTCGAAGACCCTGGGTTTGGAGGGACTTGGGATTTGGATGTTGTCTCTGAAGCCCCACTAAAATTCAGTTACTTAGAAATGAAGGTACCAATTCAAAGACTTATTTCTGTCTGGAAACTAAGAAATGACTGGCCTTGGGTTTGTCCTGGAAAACCCTTTAACCTGTGTACCCAGAATCCGCCTCCTCCAAGGCATCCAGGTAGCCTCTGTTGGATGATTACCTGTGATGGAAGCGCCTTACTGAGCCCTTCTTCACGAGCATTATGGCAACCGTGTGATTAAGGAAGATAATGCCTCATCTGTGTTACCCGTGCCTCCCCGGGGCCAAACGGTGCCGGCACTTACCGAACATCCAGAAACCAGAGATACAAAAATGACGCTCCCTCCCTTTCTCATACCTGGACGATGATAGGTGTCACAACTTCCTTATGTGTCATTCTACCTGCTGAACGGTTAGATGCCAGGCCAGGTTCCACTGCTGCCTACCTGCTAGCAATTAAATCGTGCCTCCCCTCCCCCGCCCAAAGATGAGGGGGTTTCAGCGGGTTTGTAGAGAAAGGAAAAGATAACGGACTTTTCTCAATAATCCTTTCAAGCTCCCTTGTGTCTGTCCCCGTCCTAAATTCTAACCTTGTACGTGTGGACGCGCCTCGGTGGGAGAGCAGGACTGTCTTTGGTTGTGCTCCAGAGCACACGGTAGCCTTTGGGTCAAGGCTTGGCCCACGATGTGTGAGTCAAACTATGACCCACAGCAATTTCTCTCGGGAAGTCATCATCAGGTCCTTCCTTTGAGGGGCCCCCAGGTGCCCTCACACCTGTTTGCATCGCCCAGAAAGAACATGGTGGGTCCTCAACCACACCCGCCTGAAGGCTGCCTTCTATAGCAGGCTGCAGACACACAGATGGACTCACCCAAGGGGACGGCATCCCCTGGGGATGGAGACAGACAAGTCCACACATCTGGGAATATCAAGGATGGCTGCAAAAGGAAGAATGGATATTGTCCTAGGCCTGCACTTTCTGTATAGATGACTGGCTTCCAGAACTGTGAAAAATTAAGTCTTTTCTTTAAAGCCCCTCACTTTGCGGTCTTTGGTTATGACTCATGTGCTTAGGCTCTGTCAAGTTGATTTCAACGGGTAGTGACCTCTTAGGACGGAGGAGAACTGCCCACATAATCCTCTAGGCTGTCATCTTCACAGGAGCTGACCAACCACTCTTTCTCTACGAGAGTCGCGCCTAGCAAACCAAGACTTTAGTCTCCGGAATCCCGTAGCCTGCACAAGGAGGGATCCTGTCTGAGCACCAGGGCACGTCCTGAATCTGCTGAACCTGCCCACGGAGGCAGGGTCCTGCCCTGATCCTCAGACTCTAGAAAGGCCGGGCCTCTTCCGAGCCCAGTGGGAAGAAAGACAGAAAATCTTCCTGTCCCTGCTCTGTATTCCACAGCAGGAGACGGATTGAAAAACAGCCCATGCCTGCTCTGTGTTCCACCGTAAGGGTAGCTCAGCTATGGGAGGGCCTAGGCAGACCCCAGGCCATTTAAAGAAAACAATTCATATCACATCAAGTTTGTCAACCAGTGCTTTGTTCAGTTTTATTTCTTCTTCGTTCCAGAACAAAACTGCTTATACCACAGGGCAACGGAAAATGGGTATCCAAGGCTTAATTCTGCCATCTCTTGTTTACTCCTGATGGAAAGGAGTGTGCTTCATGGGTTTGCAAAGACTGCATCACGCAGTGCTGATTGCAGGCATGATTTGTTCCTGGCTTGTCCTTGCCCGGCTCCCAGGTCCCATTATTTGCCCAGACCTGCCCTTTATCAAGCCGTTATCTCTTTTCATTCCACGCATTGCATCACGAAAAGACCATGGGACCCAAGTCACCGTGACGGCATGGGACTAGACAGCTGGTGCAAAGCAGGCCGCCGATTTAGAGGCAGGCAGGTGGGTAGTTTGGGCCGGTCAACTGCAGAGAGGTGTAAATCTTGCCTGGAAGTTCAGTGTTCCTTCCCTCTCCAGACAGTGCTAGTTGGTGTGCTAGTCTCCTTGCTGCACAAGGCGTGAAGTTGTTTGTGATCCTAGGCAAGAGAGCTTTTTTAATTGCACGGAAGCATATATTCTGGGCCGCCTAATGGAAGCTTCTGTGGGGGGAAGGCTGCGTGCGTTCGTAAGTAAAACCCAGAGGGAAGCCGGGGAAGTGTGAGGCGAGGCGGGGGAGCCGGGCAGGTGTCTGCCTTTCATCTGGATCTTCTGGATGACACGTGGTGCCAGGCTAGCTGCTGTTTCTAACTGACAGGGACGCTTTGCTGTCGAAGGAGGGCTGAGCTGTCAGGTGAGGCAGAGATGAAGAATTATCAGCTGCGTGGCATGTGGAAGGCTCTCGGCAGTGCGGTAGGATTCTAAGCAGCGGTGGTTAAGGTAGCTTCTCTTGGACCCGGTGTGATGTACAGTCAGAGAGGGACCCATGGTAGGCAGGGGCGAAGAAGGTGGAGATTCTAAAGGGCCGCTCAGTGGAAAGGAATCGGGGTTGTGGAAATCTGGCTTCTGGGTTCTGAGTTTTCCTTAATAGACCTAGCGGCCGCAGCGACAGCATTAATTAGTAGCTGTAGACTCTGGCAGTGCACCTTTCCGAGCCCCTGTTATAAATATTCCAAGGACCTAAAGTAACTCCTTCCCAAAACTGGCCCAGTTTAAGCTCTTGTCAAAATCTAACCACCTGTAGCAGCCAGCTAAGCAGCCTTGACTAACTGTTTTTCCCTGTGCGCGTGCATTCCACAGAACTGTCTGTGCGAGACTGGGCCAGCCAGCCAGCCAGCCAGCCAGCCAGCGAGTGAGAGCCTTTCAGCAAAACTTCCACTCAAACGCGGACTGAGGAAGTGCCTTTTAATAAGTAATCAGCCAGCGGACCGCAGGCTCGGTCTAGCCATCTAGCAATGCTTGCCTTTTCACAGGGGACTTTTCAAAAGTCTGGAGCTGAAAAGTATGGTTTGATAGGCCCTTGCTTGGGAAAGTCTAGAGAGAAAACAGAAGACTGTTAGCGTGTGTGTGTGTGTGTGTGTGTGTGTGTGTGTGTGTGTGTGTGTAAATTTCCCAGATTCCCAAACTTATTTGGACTCTAATCCCTTTTTGGGGGGTCAGAAGGGACGTGGAGGAAGACAGTGCTCCCAGTCGGTTGACTCCATTGTGCTTCCTTTACCCACTGCCAGTTGTTATGGAACCCGCAGGCGCCCATCCTGGTGCTGCCAGGAGGTCAGCTCTTAAGAATGGAGGTTCCACGAGCCCTTGTCCGTTTCCTTCCACAGTTTCCCTGCGGACCCAGAATGGAGCTGCTCACCCCAGAACCTCCAAGTAATCATCTTTGAAAGAGGTGCCCATGTGGACAAAAGAGTCCCAAGACTTGCTCAGGGCATCTCCCGGGACCCCCCCAGGCAGTGTGCAGCTGCCGACCAGCCCCTGGGTTGTGAACTTGAGTGGCCCATCAAGCAGAACAAGGACCAGCTTCACATTTCCAAACCCCACTTCCCCCGGGGCATGCCCAGCCCCCACCGGAGTCTGTGGGAGAGTCAACAGCCATTCACCTGTCCGCCCCTCAGATTTACGGCCGGCAGCTCCCTTCTGCCTGCTCCACTGCACAGTGTACTGCAAACACACATGACCTTTGCGGTGATTTCTTCTTAACTGCTTCCATTTCGAAAACCTGTTTTGTATTGCCATTGTTTGGAGCGAGTCCCGCCGGTGTGAACTCCCTGGGCTCCGGCCCCTGGAGCCTCAACCCAGAGAGGCCAAGTGCCTATAATGTGAGAGAGCAAAGGGGAGGGGGCCTTGAAGGCGGCCCAGCTTCCATCGGGCTGAGTCTATTCAGAGGCTCTCCTGCCTGGGTTTTCTCCTCATGCTCCTGAAGGCAACGGCTGGGCGCTCACATTGGTCCACGGGCCACGGGGGGCTTTGTGAGACATTTGCTCACAAGTTGGTTCCCATGTGGTATTTGTTAGTCACAGCTAATTATTAAGTCCTTGGCCAAGGCAATAGACATTGTTTCCTTGGTTTCCTGCCTCCCCCCTTCCCCTCTCACCCCCCATTGCGACAGAACAAAACCCATTGTGGGGCTCTGGAGGTTGGCCGTTCCCATATTTTCCAGGGAACCCCTGATGGGGGTCTTGCTGGGGTTTCGTGTTTCAGGTTGCAACTGCATGGGGAATGCGTGGTTCACTCCTCCACAGCAGCTTGATCCCTCCATGGAGGGAATTCACTGAGAGCAATCTCTAGCACTTGCACCGAGCTTTAAGAATCTGCACAGAATTAGGGAATGCCAGAATGGTTACAACTTCCGGGCCCTGCCAGCTCTGCCCAGTCTCGGAGCGCGCACCAGATTGAACTAGGAGGAAGTAGGAGGAAGGGCCAAGTCAGGGAGCCAGACTCTGTCCCTTCCACCCCAGCCCGAAACAACTGACCTGCTTTGTTTGTGGCGCTTCTGCATCAGATTTCCACACTTAAATGGATGCTTGGAGTCTACACCGTCCTTCATTTCCCAGAGCGGGTCCTCCGCTTACCTAAAATCCAAGTGAGTCGGTGAGTGGATGCCAGCCCACGAATCTGCATTCCTCTTTGCCCCACTCCTTCCATGACACCCGGCTGGGCTCATGCTGGAGCCAGTTATGTTTCCCATCATCTGGCCAGTGTCTTGTGGGAAGGACAACGTAGAAGCCTAGAAAGCCTCTTAGCGAAAGGCCTTATTGACAGTGCTGAAGCAACATGGTGGTTTCCCCAGAGGCCCCTCACCCCACTCCTCCATGGTACTCCCCTCCCAGCCGCCCCCGGGGTTGCTCACGTTTTTCCTTTGTGTACGACCCAACACTGAAATGGGGCCCCGGTGTTTCAGTTCAACATCGTGTCAGGCTGCGGAGTCTGCCGACCTGAGCCCAGGTCTTGGCTGCACTACTTACGCACTTACGGTCCTGGGCACATGGACAAGAAGGGGGACGATGGCCGTCAGTTATATCACCTGTTTATCTACCAGCGGACTGCTGTCTCGGGGACTTAAATTTAATTATGTCCGATACCTAAGTAAAGCCTCACAGGCACATTTTTTTTCTTAAAAAAAAATCATTTTATTGGGGTTGCGTACAGCTCTTATCACAATCCATCCACGTGTCAAGCATATCTGTATATATGTTGCCATCATTTTCAAAACATTTTCTTTTCACTTGAACCCTTGGTATCAGTTTCTCATTTTTCCTTGTCCAGCACTCTCCCTCCCCCATGAACCTTTGATAATTTATAAATTCTTTTGTCCTGTCTTACACTAACCGCTGTCTCCCTTCACCCACTTTTCTGTTGTCCATCCCCCTGGGAAGGGGCCATACGTTGATCATTGTGATTGGTTCCCCCTTATTCCCCACCCTCCCCACCTCCCCTTACCCGCCTAGTATTGCTACTCCCATTATTGGTCCTAAGGGGTTTATCGGCCCTGGCTTCCCTGTGTTGCGAGCTCTTATGTGTACCTATGTACATGCTCTGGTCTAACCGGATTTGTAAGGTGGAATTGGGGTCATGATGGGGGCGGGGGAGGAAGCTTTAAAGGACTAGAGGAAAGTTGTGTGTTTCATCAGTGCTATTCCGCACCCTGACTGGCTCGTCTCTTCCTGTGATCCTTGTGACAGAGGATGTCCAATTGACTACTGATAGCCTTTGCGTCTCCACTCTGCCATCCCCTTCATTCACATCGATATGATTTTTGTTGTTTTGTTTTGAGACCTCTTCATCTCATTTCATCTCCCTCTCACACACATCCACATTTAGGTCTAAGTATCAGTCAAACCCTTTTAGACTCTACCCTTTTCTTGGAAACTTGTCGATTTTGCCCCAAGCTTAGCACAACCCAAATGATATTTGGGGTATCCATAAGCCATCGGTTTGTCTTCATGTTTTACAGAGAACTTAGACAACTGAGCCTTTCCTTGATGGACATAGAATTGTGGGTTCCTAAGGTGGGAAAAATTCTGAGACAAAACTGGAAAGCGTAAAAAACGTAACTCTAGTTCTTTGGGTTCTGGAGAGCCCCTGGCGTGTGGGGGTCCAGACACTGACTGCGGTGAGACAGACTAAGGAATCAGAGCCCTTCGCTGTACCAGCTTCTTGGCTGGGCTCGAGACCCTTTCAAGCCCTTCTTATTTGCCTTCCAGACAGGAACCCGAGGCCCAGAAGCTTGTTTTCAAAATCTAGGAAAACAGATGTTTTTGCTTATTTTTCTTTCTCGCCTGCCAAAATGCACACTGAGTTTTCATTGGGTTCTGGGCTCGCTGGTTTCCCGCCTGCCACCCCTCCATTTACTTTTAAGACAAATCTTGGAAGAGGGTCCATATAAAGTGAAGGAGAAAGATGGGTATCCCAAATTACGCAGTCATGATTTTAAATTCTAACGGAAATGCTCATAAAGACCTGGAGACAGGGAGTCCTAGGAGACAAGAGGAAGCAAGATGGACCAATGGAGCTCTGAGAAGGTCTGCCTGGCACCGTCCTCAGGCCTGTGATACCTGATGCCTCCCCGAGGGCCGTGCTGGGGAAGCTAAAGCAACGCCTCTGACTGAGCAAGGCAAGTGCGCTGGGGTCAAAATGCCCCATGCGAGCTTACTCACTGCTTAGAGGCAGGCCATTAGATATTTCTGTAGTGTATTCGTTTTCTATTGCGCCTGTAAGAAGTGGCCACAAATTTAGTGGCTTGAAGCAACACAAATTTATCAGCTTATCAATTCCAGGGTCCAGACGATTGACACAAGTCCCAAAGAGTTAAAACAAGGTGTTGGTTGACAGGGCTGTGTTCCTTTCTGGAGACTCTAGAACAGCGGTTCTCAGCCTGTGGGTTGAGACCCTTTTGGGGGTTGAACAACCCTTTCACAGGAATGGCCTAAGACCATCGGAAAACATAACCATTTCACAATGTATCATTACATATTATTTTATGATTAATTACTATGCTTTAATTATGTTCCATTTGTAACAATTAAAATACATCCTGCATATCAGATATTTATATGACGATTCATCACAGTAGCAAAACTACAGTTCTGAAGTGGCAACGAAAATAATTTTATGGTTGGGAGTCACCACAACATGAGGAACTCTCTGAAAGGGCCAGGGCAGTAGGAAGGTTGAGAACCACTGTACTAGAATCTATTTCATAGCCTCTTGCAGCATATATAACAACCTCCCCATATTCCCCGGCTCCTGGTCCCCGTCCTCCATCTTCAAAGCCAGCAAACAGTGATTGAGCCCTCCTCGTGTCCTGTCACTCCCCGTTCTGCCTCCCTCTTGGCTACATTGAATGGCCGCCATGATGGCATCGAGCCCACCTCTACCATGCAGCATGGGTTCCCTGTTGGAAGTCAGCTGATGAGCCATCTGCAGCCAGAACGCCTCTTTCACATGGAAGGCAGCATGGTAATAGGTTCCAGGGACTTGACTTGGTCATATGTGGGAGGCTGTTATTCTGCCGACCACACAAGTAATAAATCATTTTTACACTAAATCATATGAGGGGGCTTCAAAGAGTTTATGGGAAAATGGTGTTAAAAGACTGATGGATTTGAGAATGATGATTGCAACAAATGTACAAATGTGCTTGATACGATGGATGGATTGATTGTGATAAGAATTGTATGAATCCCCAATAAAATGATTTTTAAAAAATAATAGAGTGTTTCCATGAAACTGTTAAAGCACTCTTGTATATGTTAGGACTACTCAGTTATTTGCCAGACACAGGCCCTTAACTTATAAGAAGAAAGGATTTCATAGAGGCATCTGCTTGGAAGGAAAGGTGTGAGTTGACTTTAGGGGGCAGCAGAGTTGGATTGAGATGCCCCCCACCCCCATGTCAGCAGGACATATCCCATTGGCTTTCTTTGTGATTGATCCTCAAGTAGAGCTGCTCTGCTTGGTGGCTAACAGAGCCCAAGGCAATCTCAAGAGTACATAATTCCCAAGACTCAGTAGAGAGGAAATGGCCTCCTTCTAGGTAAGACAAACCCCACTGCCATCAAGTTGAATCTAACTCATATCAGTCAGAACTGCCCCATAGGGTTTCTGCATCTGTCCATCTTTATGGGAGCAGTCTCATCTTTGTCCTTCAGAGTGGCGGGTGGGTTTTGAACAGCCAAGTTTGCAATTAGCAGCCCAGTGCTTAAACCACTGTGCCACCAGAATCCCTTCCTTTGTAGGTAGAACAGCAGAATCCTGGGATGACTCTCAGTGGCCTAGCCTGGTTTATGTACACATTTCCAAACTGTTTGGTCAGATAGATGCAGTAGTCGCCTTATCCCAAAGCAGAGGAGTCAGCCTCACTAGGTTTAATGTGTTTGATGTGTTAAATCTCATAATGCAAATAAATATGCAATACAAGTAGATATTTAAAATAGTGTCCGCATTCATTTAAAATATAGTTATTTTGTTATTGTTGCTATTGCAAGTAAACTTCCTGAGAATTAATTTTGAACTTAGAAAATTGTTAGGAACTTAATCAGATACTTTCTTGGATTCTTCTAGCTAGGGTCGCACTGTCTCAGTGGAAGCTGAGGTTCTCGCCATTAACGTGGATTTTCACATGGCTTTGAACTGCCATTCTTTCCAATGATGGCCTTGACTGTACAGACCCACCACCTAGTGATTGTTGGGTCATTGTCTCTTGAGTCCGTATCTTGAGGAATCAAATTAGTCTGGCCAGTGTCTGGCTTTAAATAAATGGGACACTCTATCTAATTAGCTTTGACTGGTAAGGTTGGGGTCACCTTAAACATAGGGTTACTTCTTTCAGTAGGCAAGGGCAGGGTAGGTGAGAGGAAAAAGTTGGATTTAGCAAGACAATCAGCCAGTTTGTTTCTTATATGTATTCCCAAGCAAACAGAAATTTCCCAAAGAACAAATGAGATTTGGTTTTAAAAAATATGAATTTATTTTTAAAAAAACAAGCAAATGAGAGTTGGTTGTAGCTGGATGGTAGGGAATAAGACAACACTGAGAACTGCTTTGTTCTGATGTTATTTAATTCATGGTATTCATAGAGAAAAACTAACCAACTATTAAAAGCGCTAGAGATATTTTCAGCTCCTATGAGAAATGTTCATCAGATGGACAAAGACCCTTTTCCCTTCTGCATGTGACATCCATCTCAGCTCCACATTCTCAGAGTGGCTGTGGGGGTAGAGTGATTGCCTCCATGATCAGGGTGAAGTCCAAAGTGACCGGGATGTCCCCCAAATTACCCGTCACTGGCAACACCTGAATTTGCTTTGTATCAACTGCATCACTCTCACTTTTCAGCACCTCATGTTTTCCTGAATTCCCACTCTAAGGTATTCATAACCTGTGAACGTATGTTGCTCTGTTCTCTAGGAACTTTAGTAAGAATCTCTCTGGTGGAGAGGTTCTGTGATGGTCGAGAGACAAAAAGCAGTATTGATGGGCTCTGCTATCTCTGAATCGCTTCTGGAGGGCTAGACATGTTTTGGATCGGGGTTGGGCATCTTGGGAAGCACTAAGATTGGAGGGATTGCCAAGCATTGTCCAGATTTAGATAGAGATCTGCTGGGGGAGCCTCCTCTGTCAGGACAGGTGTTCCTCTTTCTAGTTGAACAATTCACAGGTCCCATGCTTGCTTTCAAAGAAACTGTATTCGAAGCATTCAACAAGAACAAAAGCATACCGCTGACAGAGCCAACCATCAAAAAGAGAAAAGAGAACAGGGCAGACTAGGGCCATGTGGTGAATGGGAAATACGGCAGGGCAGAGACCTGATATCATGTGCATTATCTCCCCCAAAGGACCCCGTGGTTTAATGGATGGGGCTTTAACCTACCCAGAGGTCAGTCCCTGCTGGACAAGTGGAACCTCATCCCCGAGGGCATCGACATACTCATGACACACGGACCTCCTCTAGGTGAGTGAAGGAAGGGTTAGCCTTTTGTCATATGAGATGTCTTTTTTTCCTAGGATGAATAACACTTCAGGGACATAATAATTTTCCTCCAAAAAATGAGTATGAAAAAAAAAACCCACTGTCTTTAAAGAAGCCCAGCATGATAATTAAACTCAGCAGTTCTGCTGGCTAACAGGTGTTCTTGAAATTAAAATTTTTGATTTAGTCAAGTCGGGGAGAATCAGATGAGTACGGAGCACCACAGTCTTTTGAGCCGGGTGATGTATTTTAAGATCCGTGTTCACTTTGGGGTAAGGGCGGATGGTGGGGACAGAAGGAAGACACGGACCTTCCAATCACCTGGCGGTTGAATGGTAATGAAATGATGGAAAGTTTTGTTCAAAAGAACTCATTTTCTTTTTTTCCTATAATGTTGGGTCCTGAGGGGGGGGGGGTGGATTCTTTGAAGTCGAACATTTATATGCGAGAGGAGGTATATGAGAAAAGAATTATTTTTCCCTTTTTTGGTCCAGCTAAGTTGTCTGGTAAAGAATTACATTGAAAGCTACCTAAAGGTGCTTAGCCTGTAGGCACATGGAGCCAAGGTCAATGTATTTCAAGTGTATCCACCACCGTCCAGATTGTGGGTTGGAGATGACTGTTAGATTTATGTAATTCTCTTTTAGTTACCCATGAGCTTGTTACCTTTGGCCTTGGCGACCAAGCGGTTTTTCAACAAGGACTACCTCTCTGATCCCCATGCACTCAGTACTCATGCCAGGCGCTTGCCTGTCAAAGTGACTCGTGCTCACAAATTTAGGTGTTATCCCCCCAACCCACAACATTAAGTCTAAAAGAGATAAAGACAACACAGACACAGCATCCAGATGCGGAGTTCATTCGCACAAAGTCATAAAGGCATCTGAGAATTCAGAGTCAGGAAGCAAGTTAAATTAGTCATGGAACAAAGGAAACTCCCAAATTCAGGATTGGCCGCAGATCAGTACATCACAGTCATAGGTGGGACTACAGAAACAAGAACAGGACCCTGACTGGGACAGGCACATTGTTAGAATCTAATGTGCGGTTCTCAACCTGTGGGTCTCGACCCCTTTGGGGGTTGAATGACCCTTTCACAGGGGTCGCCTCAGACCATCGGAAAACACATTTCCAATGGTTGGGGGTCACCACAACATAAGGAACTGTATTAAAGGGTTGTGGCATTAGGAAGGTTGAGAACCACTGAGTTAGAGGAGCTTACAAGACTGGTCCAGGGCCTTCTGACCAAGGCATTCCAGACAGACTGACATATGACTCCCGACTCTACAACCCTTAGCATTGTCCCCGGCATGGTGATCTCCTTTAAGGACACACCCAGGCAAGACCCTAAAAGAGACTGGCCCTCCCTGGGCTGGTTGGAGAGGCCTAGAGGTGATCCACCTTCTAATTCAGTCCACCTGAGGGCAAGACTGTGTACATCCTTGGTTAATAATCAGAAGGAATTCAATGGAGGCTTAATCCTAGCAGAGATCCTATACATAGATTTTGGAATATGAGATGTTATGATTTTACCAAATGTATTGTCTTGATCATCTTGATTTGGAGAGAGGGGAAGAACATTTAATACAAAGATAAATTATTTCCCAGTTTGTTTTTTCTTATGCTTTGGGGTGGTCATCCAGACCACTTTCCTTCCCTGTCCATCTGGAAATTTAAAAAATCTAACACTCATCCTGCTTAGCGTGACTTTAACCTGCGCAGGTATTTTCCCTCCAAACCACTTGGTGCTGCTTGCCCTGCCTTTACAAGGCATTCTCTCTGTGCTTCACCAAGAGCCTGCGGGAACAAGAGCTTCCGTGGCCCTGGGAGAAGCCAGAGGAGAGGAGCCAGTTCTTCGGAGGCATGGAGCTTGTACGGGCTTGTACTATCTCTCAACACTTCCTGGCTTTGGGGACACGTTTGAATGACCAGTTCTGCCCTGGGGACGTGGTGATGTAGTGATTACCTGTCGAGCTACTAACTACAATGCCAGCAGTTCAAAACCACCAGCTACTCTCCAGGAGAAAGTCGGGCTCTCCACACCCATAAAAAGTGGCAGTCTCGGAAACGCACGGGGGCAGTTCTGCCCTGTCCTGTCGGGTCCCGGGGAGTCAGCGTCGACTGGAGGGCAGTGAGTTTGGGGTTTGAGTTTTGTTTTTTTTAATAGGGCCGCTGGGCATTGGAAGCCCCTCAGTGTCAGTGAGTTTGGTTTGAGTTTGATCCCATGTTTTTAAAAATGACGCCTGTCTTTATCAAGTTACAGTGAGTGAAGCGTCCTTACATTCCCATCATCCAATTGCCTGATGAAAATAGCATGGCCTATCAAGGGAGACTCCTGGACAGAGATACCATACAACCCATTGATTTTCTTGCTGGTGCACCTGAGCTGGGGAATAAGCCCAAGTTCCTTCAGGCTGTTTTTTGGACTGGCATGGCCTCACTTCCTAAACATCTATTCGAGGAGAGGAAACACCTGGGCACAGAAGAGTGAAGTCACGGATGTCATCAAGTCATTTAAATTAATATCCATGCAAGTGACAAGAATCAGAACTCTGAATTCTAGGCTCCAAAGCAGACATGAGACATCCGATAGACGTTTAATAGGGAGGCCAGTGTCCTCTTCCTGCGGTAAGCATGGGATAGACAGACAATGGCTGTGGATTGAGACCGAGCTCAAGCAGTTGCTAAATAAAAACTCAGGCGAGGTTTTCTTCAGGTAAAATTGAACCTTCATTGATCCTATTACTAGAATGCTTAGGAAAATACTATATGGAGGGAAAATTGGCCTTGAATTTGTTTCGGAAGAGGAAAGCCACCATGCTTTGGGACTTTAGTTTTAGAATGTAAGGAGAGTTTGTTGTCGTTTTTTCAGGTGCTCATGTATTAAAGGAGCCCTGGTGGTGCCGTGTGTTAAGTATTAGGTGGCCAACCTCAAAATTGATGGTTCAAACCCACCAATTGCTCTGCAGGGAAAAATGGGACTGCTCTCTGCTATAAAGATTGAGTCTTGGGAAGCCTGAGGAGCAGTTTTACTCTGTCCAATAAAGAGGCTGGCCATGAGTAAGAATCTAGTCCATGTCCGGAGGGTCTTTTGCTCTATGACATAAGAGAGCATTGGTGAGGGTGGGTTCAGCACTTGCGTGCGTACTGAAAGGTAGGCACCAGCCACTCTTGAGAGGAAAATGTGGCAGTCGGCTTTGAACCAAACCCACTTGAGTAGAGTCAGCTCTGACTCACAGTCACCCTATAGCACAGAGAGTAACTGTCCCCTAGAGTTTCCAAAGCAGGAGTATTTACGGAAGCCTACTTCCACATCCACTGCCCACCCACCACCCTGCCACCCTCCCCTCAGAGTAGCTGGTGGGTGAGAACTGCTGACCTTTCAGTTCACAGTAGAACCCTGACCACTGGGAAACCAGGGCACCTTCTGGAACCATGACAGCCTCAGAAACCCTAAGGAGCAGTCTACTCTTCCCTACTTTAGAAAAGAAAACAAACTCGCTGCCATTGAACTGATGCCAACTCATAGTGACCATAGAGGACAGAGTAGATAGAACTTCCCCTGGGACTTCCCGACACTGTCACTCTTTATAGGAGTAGAAAGCCCCGTCTTTCTCCCGCGGAATAGCTGGTGGCTTTGAACTGCTGACCCTATGGTTAGCAGCCCACCCAATAACCACTCGGCACCACCAGTGCACCTGTAGGCAGAGATTTTATCTTCAGAAAACTGCGCTTAGTTTTAGATTGCTGAATGATCTCTCACAGCTGGTGATAGAAAACTGAAATGGCCAATAGAAACTGCTTAATGGTTGCAGTCAGTGCCCCCACCTTTCTATGTCCCCCTCTCACCCCTGCCCAGGGCATACCACATCCTAGGTCCTAGATCCCAGCCCTGCTGAAGGGCCTTTATGAGTGGAAATAGACTTGAAGGCAATGAGTTTTTTAATACAAGGAAGCTTCAGCAAGTTTCTAGAGAAATTCCATTATCTCTTCATTTCCATTTTTCCAAAAAGTTTTTGAAGCCTCGTTGTATATGAAATCAGATATTTCCTATTCCCTATGTATTTGCTTACAATAAAAGCACATTATGAGAGAATATGCCAGTCATTATAGATGAAGGATGTTCTTAAAAATAGGTCTGAAACCCCTGGTTGGATTCTTAGTAGGAATCCTTTTTTCATGGAAGACTCTTGCCAATATCTTTGGCCACTCCTGGACGTCCCAGGAAGAGGCTAAGGACCCCAGTCAACAGTTGGACCGAAGTGGAATGTGCTTGCCTGCCCCTTTCTGCCCCATCAGTTCCAGGTGGAAGTGACGTTCCAGAGCTGTGGGATGAGATCTGGTGGATCGCGATGTACATGTCACCCCAGCTGCCTTCTCGACACCCCATCCACCAAAGGGGCATGGATTCCATTGCAGACCCGCATCACTCACACAGCTGACTTTTGCTATAATTGATGTAAATTTGTATGGATTTTTTGCATTAAGCATAGAACTAAGTGGCTTTTACTTTCAGAGTAGTCAGTTAGCCCTGGCTTGCTGGCTGCCACTAGGGGGTCATGCTGTTGCCTGTTCCTTGGGAGGAGACTAGAGGAAGAAAGGGGGTTTGCCCAGCAGCAGTCCTCGGGAACCACCAAGGGCTAGGAGTTGACGGTATCTGAAGAGAACAAAGCACTTTGTGGCTAGCTTACAGGCAGCCCTTCCCAGCACTTCCTTCTAGAGCCACCTGGGAAGCAAACTGCTGTGAGAAAGACAGACATACTAATAAAAAAGAGAAAGTTCCTGAATTGAGGGGGGAAAGAGATATGATGATACTGCTGGGAATAAGTGTCACCGACCGAGCCCATGAAAAAGATTTGAAACCAGTGGCTAAATAAATCAAATCCCTCCCAGCCGGGGCCTGGTGGATGGAGGTGGATAGTTAATTAACAGGGAGGAAAAAAAAATGGAAACCAAAAAGAAAAAAAAATTTTCAAGAACCTTAAAGAAGACAAAGTGGCAAGTGAAAAGTTTCTTAAAAGCCATTGTGAGCTTTAATGGAGGGGCTAGGATTACAGCTAATGTAATAAACCTTCTGTGAGTTATGGCTTCCTGAAAGTCTAAATGAAACCTTACCTGAAGAAAGAAATTAAGCGGATTGATTGCATTCTTCCCATAGGCTTCCGAGACTGGGTTCCGAAGGAGCTGCAAAGAGTGGGCTGCGTGGAGCTGTTAAACACAGTGCAGAGGCGGGTCCGGCCCAAGCTCCACGTGTTCGGTGGAATACATGAAGGTAAGAAGGAAAGAAGAGAGGGATTCCCAGCACGTTGTTAAGCAGGAGCTCATGCTGCAAGCGGAGACCTTGTTAAAAGTGGGGCTAGGTGCAGGCCAGCTTTCCGCTGCCCTGAGCAGTGGGGCCCTTTTCTAAGATGCAGTGTTGTCAGAAACTCCGGCACATAAAGATGACCACTGATGTACGTGGAGCTCCTCTTGTTCCAAGCAAAGAGGGGTGTCACAACCAAGTCTGCACATCTCTTACCCACACCCAGCACTCCCCAAGACAGCCTTCCGGAATCTTGGGCTCTGAAGCAGAATCTTTGCTAACCATCGCTGTAAAGCGACTTTGAGTTACATATAGAAATCATGATCTCTTTAAGAGAGCGGCCAGGTGTGAGAGTAAATAACTTCCTCGGCTCCTTGCAACCCGTAAATATTGTGTTCCCCATGGAAAATACACAAAGACCCAGAAAGACGGGGCCATCTCTGCAAATGACTGCAGACACCAACCAGAGCCTTTCAAGGCTCTGGCCGGAGCCTGTACCTGTGGCGGTAGATCTGTCCATCGTGACCTCAGAACCCTTTCAGACTTCTCACAAGTCATCAGAAACTATTCGTTTGGCCTGAGGGCAAGAATCAATCTTCCCCCTGGGGAACGAGTCTGACTGCATTTTCTGCCTTGCAAGGCAAGCTGCGGCGGACTCACAGAACCCCAAGTCCTCGCTGGACCCTGCAGGGCTTTGGGCTCTGTGTGCTCTGCCATAAAGCCTCATTCACGAAGCTTCCCGCAGGCACACAGGCCTGTGTGGAGCAGGTATGGGTGAGTGGCCCGCCTCCAGGTGCTCCCCAGCCCCTGCTCCGAACAGTGCTCTGGGGTGAGTGTGAATCTGCCGTGAAGGTGAGGGGTTTAGGGTGACATGCTTGACAGGGTTCAAAAGCAAAGTGGTGTGCCAAAGCCCACACGTCCAGTGGCTCCCTGGTTAGGAGGGTAAAAAAGAGCATCTTTAAAATCCCCCTGCTGAAGCCAGAGCAAACTCCACTTGCTCCAAGTGCAGGCCCAGCTGAGCGGATGGAAGGCAGAGGGGAGAGTGCTCAGAGAGCAGGGGTGTCAGCCTGCCCTGGCTCAGAGCTTGCATGGACTCCCTGGAAAGGCCTGATGGGAAAAAGAGGCAGAGAGATGGGAGCTTCGTTTCCGGGTGCCTTTATCTTCAAAACAGATTTGAATTCTTGCAGTATGAGTTTGCATTTCATCATTTAGAAGAGGAAAAAAAAAACCCACACCATTAATTAGCTTTAAGCTAGCCAAGCTGCAATTGGGGAATTCTACTGAAACCCCCAAACAATAAACTTGCAAAAAAGGGAGGAGATCATAGTAAAATAATCTCAATCTATCTCTCTCTCTCTCTCTCTCTCTCTCTCTCTCTCTCTCTCTCTCTCTCTCTCTCTCTCTCTCTCTCTCCCCACTTAAGACAGCTAAAGAGGGCAATGAGAGGGCAAATACCAGCCTCTTGATGCAAAGAGATAACAAGGCTATGACCCCAGAACTAAACAGCACTCCTTGAAATCCCTCTTTTCTTTTTCATGAGAGATTTTCCATTGGCCTTCATTAAGCTGCCCCTAAGAATTGTTAGCACATGGTGGGGGTGGGGGGGAATTATTGATGAATGTTGTAAGGACCGGTAATTGTCGGTTTCCTTGGGTCTGTTTGTCTAGGACATAGGAGCCTGATGCAACAACAACAACAATTACCAAATTATTTCAGAGACCGGAAGGCAGGACACGTACAGTGCCCAGGGAAATCTGCAGATTTGCAAACTTGCTGAAAATGCCACCATAGTAAACATGTCGGAAGGAAGCTAAATTCCAACGACCCAGAGCAAACTTCCTTAGCCTTCCTCAGTTTCGAGTCTCAGTGCTCAGGTCCCCTGCAGGAGCCTGGCTGACAGCGGGGTTCTGTATTGAGACCCCAAAGGCCGATGGTTTGAACCCCGTGGTTGGGCCACAGGGGAGATAGTGACAGTTCTGTTCATATCACGGCCTTGGGGACAATCTGGGCCAGGTCTGCTTGTTTTAGAGGGTCTCGATGAGTCTGCAGGGACTCCAGGGCGGGGGGGCTCCGGTTTGGCATTTCTGTTGTCCGGGTACGCTTAGGAAATGGGGGGTGTTTCCTGTGTCACTCGGACATTTGACTGGTTCTGCTTTTGCAACGAAAGAGCATTGTGCATCGAATAACACCACACGTTCAAGAAAGATGCCCCCACTTCTTGTCCCCTTCCCCCGAGGCAGTCCTGAGCTTATTTCATAGAGAGGGAGCTAGAAAGCCTCCCCCGCCCTCCCCATCTCCCACCTTCCAGGCCAGTGTTCTTTCCAGCCTTGACCTGCTGGGAGCCCATGTGCGTGGAGTTGTCTGCGTGTGGGCCTGGGAAGGTGGTCATGCCTGTTCTTTTGTTTCCTACAACTCACTGCTTAAGGAATGCAGGACTTTGGGATGAAAACCGGTTTTTACCAAGAAGGGGAAAAAATGGTTTTCTTTATTCTTACTAGAAAGAAACTCTTTCTTTCACTAATTTCGTGTTTAAATAAGAGGTGGGGGGTGGGGGAAAACCAGTCTTCTTGGAAGTAGAGGAATGTTTCTTTTTTTTTTTTTTTTTTAAAGACAAAAGTAGGTGATAGTTGCCCAAAAGCTGGCATGTCCAAGGAGGTACCACTGAATTTCACCTCCCTGCCCACGGGCCAATCCTTTGCTTTCCTGGCCTTCATTCAGTCCCTGCGGTTTGTACCTGTTACAGTAAGTGGCGTTTTCTCTCTCTCCGCAGGCTACGGCATCATGACGGACGGGTACACGACGTACATCAATGCCTCAACGTGTACAGTCAGCTTTCAACCGACCAACCCTCCAATTATCTTTGACCTTCCAAACCCACAGGGTTCCTGAGACCCGCGTTTCCCAGTGGAATGTGAGGAGAGGTCTACAAACTGCCATTTTTCTAATTATAAAACTTACGTTCTCTTCCTTGTTTATTTCCAAATCCTGTAAGTTCTTTTTTGTAAATTACTGGAACAGGAACGAAGCTAGAGGTTGTGCTTCTTTGTTATTTTTCTTTTTATATGGGGCATCCAGTTGAAGTCAAGGAGCATTGTGGATCTGTAAGATATCTTCTGTTTTCTCAGAGGCCACGCCATTGTTAGTGTTCACCAAAGGACAGCCAAGCTTTTTTTTAAATGTTAAAAATTGTATTTTAATATGCTTTAAGCTAGAAGAAAAAGAAACAAGTAGGTAGTGTTGTGTTTTTTTTAAAAAAGAAGAAAAAGAAAACATCCAAATTTGCACAACTGTTTTAAGAGTATTGTTTGAAGTATTTTATTTTTTTGATGTTTTGTTGTTTCTGTTGTTGTTAGTTCCTTGGTAATCATTCTTTTTTTGCAGATGTGGCCCCAATTTTATAAGAACCTGCTCAGCAAAACTAGATGTGGGGGAAAAAATGACCTTTTTCACACTCTCACTCTAAAGGAGCTGTGTCGTGGGAAGGAACCGCCTCTCAGGGCGGCTCAGCTAGTGAGAGCCAGCGTGGCATTACACAAGGTCCCATTGTTTGTTTGTTTCCTTTTAAATTATTTTAGCTTTAAAAATATGAAATGGAATCTGTCGAGAGCAAGTATTTCACACAAGTAAGAAGAAGAAGAAGAAGAAATGAACGTGCAGACTCCTTTTCAGTATGGGTTTATATATATGAGTATTTTTTGTGGATGATGCCTAAGTTAGGAGTTTAATCTTGCCAAGGACGGTCAGCTGCACAGGGATGCTGGACTGCGGCACGTCGGAGGCCCGAAGGAGCTGACGTGTTTACTCAGAGCTCAAGGTCTTAAAGAGCTTGAGTTCCATCTAGGTGCAGTTGCGAGCGTGTATAGACAGACTTGAATGGATGCAATGGAAGCTAACTAAAGTAAGGCTTAGTTGTCCTTTATATTTAAATCCCCTGAATTGTCTTCTTGCTTCCTCTCCCGCCCCGGCCCCGTTTTGCACTGTGTGTCGATGCAATCTCCGCTAGCACAAGACATTGTTGCTAATAGTCATTTCTGTTTTCCCATTGTAAATGCTGTTGAGCTTTATTCTATTTTATGTTATCTTGTCCATGACATGTAGGAAAGCAGTGTTTCTTTAAATTTATTGTGATATTCTATATCTAGCGGCCTTTATATGCAAATAAAATTGCAAGATTTTTAAATCCGTGGTTCTTTGCAAGGACTGAATGGTGGGAAGGGAAAGGTTTCGGCCTGGGAAGAGATGTATTCAATGCACAACCTCTGTGGTCGCTTTCAGCAAAAGAATCCGAATCAGTGACTCCCCCAATCCCCCCCCCCAGTTTTCAATACATTTTTATTCACCACCCCGCACCCCGGTCCTCCTATGGACAGGTAGAGAGATAAGGCACTCCCTCAGGGCCCTGTTTCTATCCATCATGCTGCGGTCTCTCCTGCTGTAGGTTTGGGGGTGAAGGATTCGTCTTTTCCATCATCGTTTCCCCTGGAACAGAATAACAGTGCGATCAAGGTGGTAGACACTGTAGACACTTTTTCAGTTGGGGGGTGGTGTGGGGGGTGGGTCCTGCTAATAGGAATGACTGCACATCCTGATCTAACCCCAGGACCCATCACCATTGCCTTTACTTTTTGACAATGGTGCCCAGCGTGGAGTGGTAGGCAGCGTGCTGGGGAAACATTGAGGAAAAGCCCCATAATCTTGAACCAAAATGTACCTCAAAAGTCAGCTTTCCCATTAGCCTGGATGTTGCTGTGGCTTCCTTCCTTTCTTCCAAATGGAAGATGCTTTGATGTAGGATCTCAAAGCTTTTCTTTTCCTCTCTTTTTTTCCTCCAGTCCTGGCAGCGTAGAGAAAATCCTTTGCCAAAAGTCCAGCCTGGCTCATGTACATCGTCTTAGACCATGGCAGTTGTTGATCTTTGGCATCTCAGATGCGGCCTCTGCCCAGCCACATTCGCCTGGGCCTGTGGAGGAAACCCCTGAGGTTCACGGTGCTTGGCCAAGGGTGGTCTGTGTTGATGGGAAAGAAGATGGGCCAAAAGAGGTCCTGCGTGTGCTGATCAGCCCTCTTTTGACCTGTAACACCAATCTTCGTGTCTTTCATAGAGGACTGGAGAGAGAGGTGGACTACAGGGGAAGTTTGCCTGGTCACTATGTGAGCCTCTCGGCTCAGACTTCTGGAAAAGCAAGCCACCTGTGAGGTGGAAGATCATGATGACAAATATGTATATAACCATAGATAGATAGATAGATAGATAGATAGATAGATAGATAGATAGATAGATAGATAACTTCTCAGAGCACTGCCTTGCCTGGCACGGAGTGTTCAGAGATTAGCATCGAGGGGTTGGAGATTAGGCAGGATTCTTCCTCTTGTCCCCTCACCGTCCCAAGAGCCGGTGGCCTTGTGGCTGTGAGGGAGGTTGCTGCCATGTCCTGGAGACTTGTAACAAGGCTCTCTCCCTGAGAAGACGACAACACAAGGGCATCGGCAAGCAGCTGCTCGTGGAGCCTCGCTGTCCAGTGGGGGTTCATACTTTGCAAAATCCCTTCTAATCTCCGTTGCTTCAAAGGACACCCCGGATCCAAAGGTTTCGTACAGCATATCTCCCCCTTGGAGTCTTCCCACTCCACCCTTCCGTCTAAGTTCCTTTAGTGATTTTATTTCCTTGTCCTTTTTTCTCTTCATCTCCTTTTGTTTTCTGGAGGTGTTGGGGGTTGCTAAGATCCCTTTAAGAAGCAGCTTGCTGCTACGCTGACAGGCAGTCCGAGTTAAGCCTTCGTCACTTAAGTCAATAAATACTATGGCCCAAGCCGTAAGCAGGGAGAGATGGAAGCTGGGCAGATTTGGAATTTGCCGAGAACAGATAGAACACTTGCTGTGCTCCAGAGGAATCCCATCGGCCCCCACCTTCACCCAGGAGGATGTTCACCTTTGAAAGAGCCAGCACTTGTGGATTATTTACCCCCCAATACTTTTTAATAACCTAATCCAACCTTCCTAAAAGTTCCAAAATGTGTTTTGTTCGTCCACGACACCAAGGTACATGCAGTCACTGTGGAGTTCCAATAGCTGCTAACCAAGAGATGTTGCGGTCAAAGGCGTCTCAGAGGGGAAAGCAATAGGCCTGGGGATCTAATTCAGAAAAACAGCCTTGTAAATTCTTTGGAGGACAGTTCGCCTGGGTTGCCCTCAGTCAAAGTTAACTCAGTGCCAACTGGTTGGTATTTTGAAAATTCAGCCATGTGGAGGTTTTTATAAACACACCTGGCCTTGGAACTCAAAGACACTGCCATTGAGTCTACTCCAATTCAAGGGTCCTTATTACAGGGCAGGACAGACTGGCCTTGTGAATTTCTGAAGCTGTAAATCTGTGGGTGCAGAAAGCCTCCTCATTCTCCTGTAGAGCAGCTAGGGTCTTTGAATCGCTGACCTGTAGGTCAGCAGCACAATGCATGACCCACTACGCCACCTGGGTTCCTGTTGGACTCAGGGGAGGAGGACATTGTCGGTAGGTAGGAGGTATCCAGGATCAGACAGTCTTACTGTGTGATTTCACAGAAAGCACCAGGTCCACTTTTAAGTGTGAGCTTCTAAAATAATTAGGTTGTTTCTCGTACCTTCTAATTAGCAGCAGGATTGTTGTATGTGTGTATTACATCTGTATCTTGGATCTTCCAGCAGTTTAACGCTACATTGCCCTCTCCTTGTCTAAGAGCCTCTCCACTTTTCCCTGCTGTCTTCTTTTCCCTTGAAAGAGCAAAACAACGGGTTCAGACACCTCCCTAGAACATTGACCTTCCCTCCTGGTGGCAGAAAGACAGTTTCTGGAGATCAGGTCAAGTACAGGGAGGGTCAGAGGTACCACCATGGTCATAAGTCAAAGGTAGAGCCCCAGGTTCTCATTTAAGCTCATAATTTTGAAACTGTCCTGCCTCTTCAGCTAGATGTTCCAGGAATCCCTGAAGATCCAGCGGTCCATTCGTCCAGCCAAATTATTTGAAAGAAGCTGCAGTGTCTTGTCCCCAAAAGCTCCTACACAGATTTGCCTTTTTTTCCCTTCAGTTAGCAGGCTGCAGCAATTCTTGAGAGCTTGCAATTCCCTCTCCTACAAGGGGGTGAGGGCCCGGGATTTCCTTCTGCTTCAGAACTCCAACGGCTCTTTGGTCTGTTTTCTGGGGGGGGGGGGGGGGGGGGTTGGTCATACATGTTGGCGTAGTTAGGAATGTCGAGTCTGGAGGATGCGATGTGATGATCAGAGCCCCTACGTTGGAACGTGTGTTTTCATGTGCGTTTTCTCACACACATCGTGTGTGCTATTTTACTTCTTGCCAGCACACAGCCTTGCTTGTGCACCGTTTAACTCCTGCCAGCCTTAGCTGCGGTACCAGTGAGGGAATGGCCATCATTCTGACCTCAAAGCGGACATGTTAGAATTCATTCACGATATCAGTAGGGTCCTGGGGCCCTGGAGCCTCGTAAGGGGATGATTCTCGTATTGTTTGTCCTCCTTTGGTAAAGCAAGGGGGACATGGCAAACATCCGCTTAGCTGTTTTCTAGTTGAGAAAGCCCTTCACAGGAGAAAGCTGATTTTGCAATCAGAACGGAGGCAGACTGATGGACCTGCAACCCCCAGACACACATCAATTGAGCCTGTTCCATTTCTGGCTGTCTGCTTTGAACTACCTGAGAAAACATTGGTGGTGGCTTCTTCTGCACTCCCCCCATTTCCTTCCTGATTTAGGGATGCCTTGCGAGACAAAAACCTCGAGGTGCAAAGGGCCTCTCATACCGAGAGCATCTCTGGGTAGGTAATGGGGGGAGAGAGAAATGCATTTCCATTAGGAAGCCCAGCCGCAGTCGTGCTAAAAGCCCTGGTAGACTAAACACTCGAAGGCGGAGCGCCTCCTCCGCATCCATCAGCTGGGATTTTTATGAAGCCACGCTTAGCAGGAGGCAGGGGCACCCCGACACTGCGCACAGCCCACTTGGCCGGGCAGCAGACCTGTGCTTTCAGAGCCGGTTTCTGCTGCAACCTCAGTGCTTGACCTGGGAAGCAGGTGGCATTTTTCAGTAACAACTCCTGAAATAACAAATGACTTGTACCCAAATACTTAGTGGCTGGGTTTCCTGATGTACCTTGTTCGTGCCTTCTGGAATGCGCAGGTACTAGCTACTCGGGCCTTTTGTTGATATGGGAGTCACCGGCTTGACTCTACGGGCCGAGTCGAATGGCCCCATGGGGATTCCGAGGCTGTAATCATGACAGGAGCCGCTTGCAAGTCTTTTCTGCCACACAGGCGATCGTAGGTTCAAACGATTGGCTTTTAAGATAATGGGTGAGCACTTAACCCATGTGCCACCAGGGCTCCTGACTTACTCTGTAACTCAGAACGAAACTCACTGCCATTGAGTCGGGTCCGACTCGTATTTAATCGGAAAAGGCACTTACTTTCCCTGGATAGTTCTCCCTCTGCTCAGAACGGCAATCTTTGGCACTGCCGTAGCCCCCACATGTTTTTCGAGTCTCATTCTGATTTTGGTGAGCTCCCTCGGGTCAGCCGCTATCCCTTCTACCGTTCGCAGTATCGAGCACTGAAAGAATGCTTCCATAAGAAGTGGGTCTGCGTTCTGCAGACAATAGCTAGGCCTATGAGGAAGAGAAGAGAAATGAATCAGATGAAAGGAATAGTTATTGAACGCTTGGCATGTACCACAGGCTATGTGTTAAAGCTTCGTTTGTAGGAGCCAGTTCTGGTCATGAAAGGCCCTTATACCTTGGTGCAGAAAGCAGGTAAGCGCATGAAGTTACGTAGCAATCAAAAATAAGAATAATTTAAAACCTCGCTGCCTGTGAGGCAATTCTGTCTCAGTAGAACTGCCCCTGAGAGTAAATCTTTATGGAAATAGAAAGCCTCATCTTTGTCTCTCCCTGAGGATGTGTCGAATGGTTCCAGACTGCTGACCTTGCAGTTGGCCCAATCTATGACCCCTACCCCATCCCAGCTTCTGGTCAATGGCAATAGGGATTGAAATACCTCCACCCCAATTTCACTTTACCTATTGGGGGGGGGGGGCTCACATCAATGGAGAAACAAGAGCAGAGGCAGCTTACCCAGGACAAAGAATCTGTGTGCATGATAATCATCGTGTCCATTCTAAGCGGCTTCGTTCCTGTAGGAGAAAAACGGGTCTGGCCAGTGGCAATCCCCGTGTGTCACGTAGCTGGTTTGTTTTCTTAATTTACTCCATGAAATGGTTTTCCCTAATGGCATGCCATTGACGAAATGCACCGTAATGTCTCCATCCATCACCTCCCAATGCTTTTGCATGCATCAGTTGTTGACTTGTTTCTTCTTGTTCGGCACATAAATGAGAGGCATGATTTATCCAAGGCCACCAGGTACTCTTACGCGGAATCTGAAATAGCTCCCTGGAGAAATGCTGCCCTGAATACTTATTTTTTGTGTGCTGTTCTGGGCTTCTCAGGAGGGGTGCCTGTTCTCCTCTCCTGGGGGGGCTGGTCCAGAAGTCCCTAGTGGTTCTGGAACTCCATGATGTAAAAGGTTCATAATCCTAGGGGTATGACTCTTAGGGGAAGATTAGCTGGTGTAGAAACTAGAGTTTGGGCCTTTGATGCTGTGGATGGGCATCTGAGCTGTCAGTGAGGTTCATCCCTGTGGCTCAGGGATGCTGCTGGGTGTATCTTAGAGGTGCAGAGTGCAGTTCCCTCCTTTCCGTTGGCTCGTTTCTTTGATCCCTGTCCTCGCTCTGGGGTTATATGACATCCTTTCCCTGGAAGCATTTTGAACAGATCAAAATATAGAACATAGAGCTAATTCTTCTTCATAAAACTCTTGACACGCTTTCCTTCTGTTTGTGTAAGAGAAGGCAAACGTATTAAAAGTATGGTTTTCCGGTCTCAAGTCAAATAGGTACACTCCCAAATACCAGGGCTCCCCGCCCTCCCCATCCTATTTGTCTGATTAAATAATGGTGACAATAAAGATAAAAAGATTTGAAGAGCTCAAATGGGACATTAAACCGAGCACTGCTGTCTGTAGCATGAATAAACTGTGGCAAAGGTTTTGAAATATCACCTTTACCTTCTCAGGTCTTATCTTGAAAAGTGGAAAAATATCACTTGGAGGGTTTCACCAGATCAAATTTGTCAAGATCAATTTTGCAGAAACACGGAAGTTAATGATTCTCATCACACTTCATTTCTGTGTTAAAGTATCTCTGTGTGTGTGTGCATGTGCGTGTGCTTGTGTGTACAAAAATACTACGGTTCAATGTATAAAAGTTAATCCTTTGCCTTGACTGGCTATATTTCTGAATACCAATGTGTCAGAATGGTGTGCGAATGATGTCTAACCTTTGACTTCACCGGGGAGAAGAAGAATCAGACATCACCCAAGGCCAGTTCCTCAGAGGTGGAGGTCAAACAGGCTTCTACCCTCCGACCTTGATCAATTCCGACATGAACTATCCCTCCCAAGCCTCCTGCCCAAAGACCCAGCTATCTCTTACCCCGACACTGTCTTGTGCTCTTATTGTTGCTGCTCCGACATCCTTGATGTCGTGGTTCTGTTTCCTCGGTCAGGACAGGGATCTCAGGGTCTGAAGGACACAATCTCCCTGGTTCCATTCATTTGTTTTCCCCTCACCGGTAGTGAGAGCTGTCCCTGTGCTTCTGATCCGCCTTAAACCAGCAGAATGGCAAAACCGGCCAATCCCCATGGGGGAGTTGCGTCCATCCTTTTTGGATGATTCCCACGGGAGTGCCTTGTACATTGTTGACATCATCCACAGCACCTCGCATTTGCAGAGCCCGCCTCAGGCATTTGGTAGGAGTGACACGCCTGTGGCCAGCAGACCCATCAAATCATGCTCTGTACAACATGAGGGGATTTCAGTCATATGCATACAAGGGTAAGAACCTGCCCTAAGATGTTTTCTGAAGAGTTAAATAATGAAGATAAAATATCAGGGGCCAAGCAAATGACTGTGTGACAATATGTTGGTCTTGTGACTAAAGAAGGAAATCGCTATCAGCAAAGTTGACAATATTGCTATATTTGGTGCATTTCTCGTTTGCATTTATATGTTTAAAAGTATCTCCCAGAGAAGAGGCCTATGGGCACGATATCCAGGAATGAGTAAGTCAATACATTTGAGGTGGGTGATTATGCAAAAAAAAAATTGCTCTGTAAGAAGTAATGTGGGAGGAGTGCGGGACGAGGACCAGGAAGGAAAGATTGCAGAGACCCAGGTCCAAAACTGAATGAACTTTCCAGGTCAATCGGTGTGATTTGTGTACGTCTTTCGATCACTTTCTTCCTCTTAACTGTGAAATGGGTGGCTTAGCTGCGACGATGTCAGGACACCCCGGAACAATGTGGCCTGGTTGTTTCTTCAGTGTCAGGTCTAAAGGCTCTTATAAGGAATCGGGAGAGCTGGAGCCTGCATTACAGTGCATCTATTAGGAGATTTTTCCAACACTGGGACAGGACAGATCGATAAGGACATTACTCCTAAAGAAGACGCTTCGGGAGAAATAAAGGATGTATCTCCAGGGAAGTGACAATATACAGGCTACTCCAACTATCCGTGTGGCTTCAGCAGTTTCCCATTTATGGATATGCATATTTATATCCAGGCCAGTAGTGCTGCGGTTGTGGGTCGCGTTTGCAGCGAATAGCCTGCCTTGGACGTTGAGGACCGCTCCTCCTGTTGTTAAAGCACAGCCTTCTCAGAGCTATTTAAAGAACCCCATCGCCACCACTACTTTAGACCAATGTTAAAAGCAACTCAATAGAGACATTCTCCTTCCATATGCCCCAAATATTTATTGCTGACCTAGAGACAATCCCTTCGAGAGATGTATTTTGGCCATTTTCCCTCTCTCGGTTGTTTCCTGCTAGCAGAAAGTTGTGTAAGATTATCATTGTCATTCTTCCCTCTAATGGTATTTTAGTCTTAATGGAAAATAACTTTATTAACTACTTATGGCCAATGCGGTTTTGGAATTTGGCTTTGGAAGTGGGATAGTATACAAATACATCATTTTTTCTCCTCCAGATTTTTTTAGTGGCCAATTGTATGCATGGGGGCCAGGGGGTTCTGTGCCTCAGAAACCATGCACGAGGTAAGCGTTTGCCCACCTTGCACTACAGGGAGTTCCGAGCGACCCTCCAGCCTTTAGCAATCAGAGTGAAAATTCATGTTGCAACTCCTTTTTTCTCTGCAAGAACACACAGACCCCCATCTTTTCCTGTGATTTTCTTTCTTTTTTTTAAACAGATAATAGTTTCTATTTTACTCTTTCCTTTGTCATGAAACATGTAAACAGAAGAAGGACTCTTTAGTATATTCTTCAATTTATTTAATGCTCTTTGGTAATACATGTCCTATTGGAAAAAGGAAGGACTGCAGAAGTACTTGACCCTTGAGTGGTAGTTAGAAGGCTGTGTCCCGAAGCCAGAGCTGTCTGGCTCATCTGGAGTCTTGTCATTCACAATGTAGGCCTGCTAAATTTTCATTGTAAAGATTAGACGCCTCAAGACGGATGAACGGCCCCATGGTTTGTCCTTGAAACATTTCAAACTGTGGAGGGTGGGGTACATTTCTATATGCCGCCAGCTTGATCACCTTAAAGCTTTAGAGAGTTCCTGAACTTTCTCACATCTTTAAGTTATCTCCCTTTTTTCCTCAGCAGGTCTGAAACTGTCTCTCCACAAACGTGTGTGTATGTGTGTGATCACAATGAAAGATATAACTACAAGTAGCAGGATTTGGTATAGTTCCCCAGAACAGTCTAAGTATTTGTCAGACTGGTGTGTATGTGTATTCATTTATTGTTTCGGAATTCTTCTATGTTGTTTAAAAGCAGTATCTCGAAGGTTAGAAAATATAACCATAATTTGGTATTTCATATTTGACAATCTTTTAGCAGGTAGTGAGTCATTTTTTAAAAACTCTGCATGAGGCCTTCACGGCAGATGAGCCCCTCTAATCTCCATCTATTGCCCGTTTCCACAGGAGCAAGCATGTTAAGCTGTTCATAAAATGATAACAGTAATTCTGCACATCAACGCAAAATGACTTTCACAAAGAGACGCAACAGTACATTACATCCCCCTCCGAGTAATGTCACCACCAAACTAGAGGCCAGATACCGGAGAAAATTCCAATTTAAGGCAAGGAAAGAAATGATTCTTTGAACTCAAGTAGAAAGCAGGTGTTTTGAGAATGATGATGGCAACGTATATACGAATGTGCTAGACACAAATGATGTATGTACAGATTGTAAAAAGAGTTGTATGAGCCCCTAATAAAATGATTAAACACACACACACACACACACACACACAAAGAAATGATTCTTTAAGTGAATAATTCCTATTCCTTGTGATGGTAATCTAATTCTTCCAGAAAGGAGGACACAGTGTTTTCTGTTTTTATTTTATCTTAGTTTCGTCATTCGGCAATTTTTAAGGCTAATAAATTAGAGTAAGTGGTTTGTCAGAGACATAGAGAAAATTGGATATGGAGGTGAAGACAATGTAACAACAATGTTAATGAGAAATTATCAGCTTATATTTCCTATGCTTGAATTTAGTATTCATGGTGATTTAGGTGTTCAAAAAGTTGTTTATTAAGAAAATAGAATATTTGATCTGTTTTCAATGTTTCCTGATTTTGGCAAGGTCAAAGAAGACAATCTCTGCTTCGGCACCTTGTGCTTTGGTGTAAGGGCTGATGGCTTAATGAAATTGTTAGAGAAGCCAAGCAGGCAGCTCAGAGGCATCGGACTCGTGTATCACTGGTGGAAGGTCTTTCACAGACAATTAGCTCTTTATAAGACATGATGGTTCTCACGTTTATCACATATGTCCTATGTCTCTTGAATGAAAACACCATTTATCACCCACAAACATTCAGCTAGACCCAGCTGAGGAAAAGGAAGTCAACCCTCAGTCGTTGAGGGCAAGTTAACTTTCCAAGTCTTTCACCTACTAGTTCATGCTCTTTAATGGAGGGACCCTTGCCCATTTGTACTTCTAACAGGTCAACCTTCCTGATATTGCAGGAAGCTTTGGGGGGGGGGGGCGGAGATCTCTCTTGGTCAATGGATGTTTGACTGTGAGGGGACTGTTTGACTTGCTCAAATGAAGTTTATTAATAAAAATCCAACTGACTGCCATCGAGTCAATGGTGAATCATAATAATATCCTGTGGGTTTCTGAGACTAACTGTTTATGGGTGTAGAAAGACCATTCGGGTGATTTCGAATTGCCGACCACGCAGATCACAGTCTAACATGTAACCACTCTACCACCAAGGCCAAGGTTTATTTATGAGATTAAAAAAAACAAACTCCCATGGAGATAATTCCAACAGCGTGCAGTTTTCTAGGACAGAGCAGAACTGTGCCATAGTGTTTCTGAGCCTGGAAACTGTTACGGGAGTCAACAGGCTCCTTATTTTCCCCTAGTGTAACTGGTGGGTGTGAAGTGCTGACCTTATAATTAGCATCCCAATATTTAACTCACTGTGCCACCGAAATGCTGATAATAGGATACAGGTATAATAAATACCAATAAACAAACATCAGATTGGTGACTTGCTAAACTATGGATTGGTACCCCTAGATCATGTGTCCATAAAGGTTCTAGGTTCAAGGTCATAAAGGTTCTAGGGCTACCCGTTTTGGGAAATATGAAGTGGGGAACATTCTGTTTCGGTCAGAGCAATGTGTTAGTGAGGATAAACCTCACATATTCACTGTATTCATCCAATGTCCCAGTTTGTGCCAAACCACCATACTAATTAGCTCATCATAAACATGAATATTAGTTGAGATAATATGGTACAAGTGAGACTAAAACAGCTTCACTCCTGGAAGAAAACCCTGCAGTAATTTATAGCCATCAACATACTTCCAGGTCTCTAGGCCACTTCCCTTTGTTTTCTGCAAAGTAGAGAAATGGCTTGGCCGACTTAAGGTATCAATTGGTCAAGCTATGAAGCAACTCTTACAAGATAGCTTGCTCCACCCACCGTAAAAGACCCAGAATAGACTGAATTTTACATACATGACGAGCCAGGTTCGAAGGTAACTAGAACTGGTGTCGTGGTTTGAATTGTGTCCCCCACAAAATATGTATGAATTTGGTTGCACCGTGCGTCTCAGAGCTTTGCAGTTAGGTAGCGATGGAGTTCGCTAATGATCATCCAACGAAAGTTGGAGCAGTACAGAGACAAGGAACTGTCAGAAGTTCACGTCAGATTCAGAAGAGGACGTGGGACCAGGGGTATCACTGCTGATGTCAGATGGATCATGACTCAAAGAAGAAAACACCAGAAAGATATTCACCTGTGTCTTTTTGATTATGCTAAGGCATTTGACCGTATGGGCCATAATAAATTATGGTAGCCTTGAGAAGAATGGGAATCCCAGAACACTACATTGTGCTCATGCGGAACCTGTGCATGCATCAAGAGGCAGCGGTACAAAGAGATCAAAGGTATATTGCATGGCTTAAAGTCAGGAAAGGTGTGCGTAAGGGTTACATGCTTTAACCATAGTTATTCCTTCTGTATGCCGAGCGAATAAGCAAAGAAGCTGGATTATGTGAAGAAGAATATGGCATCAGCATCAGAAGATTCAACAACCTTGCTTGCTGAAAATGATGATGACTTGAAGCCCGTGCTGATGAAGATCCAGGATCGCAGCCTTCAGTGTGGACTACAGCTCCATGTTAAAAAAAAAAAATCCTCACCGCTAGACCACACGTTAACATCATTATAAATGGAGAAAAGATTGCAGTTGTCAAGGACCTTGTCTTGCTTTGATCTACAGTTAATACTCATGGGGAAGTCTGCTGTGCAAGACCTCCTTAAAGTTTTGAAAAGAAAGGATGTTATACTGAGGACTAAGCTGCAACTGACCCAAGCCTTGATATTTTCAGTCGCCTCATATACATGTAAAAAGTTGGACATTGACTAAGGAAGATCCAAGAAGAATGGATGCATTTGAATTGTGGTACAGACGAAGAATCTTGGAAGCATAACAGACTCCCAAAAGAACAAACAGATCTCCCTTGCAAGAAGTACAGCCAGAATGCTCCTTAGACTTTGTCTCGCATACTTTGGACATGTAAGGAGAAACCAACTTCTGGAGGACATCATGCTGGTCAAGGAAGAGGGCACTGAAAAGAGGAAGGCCCGGAACAAGATGGGTTGGCACAGTGACTGGAACAATGAGCTCAAACACAGGAACAGTTGTGAAGATGGTACAGGGCTGGGCAGTGTTTCATTCTGTTAGACGTAGGGTTGCTATGGGCTGGGACCGACTCTATGGCACTGAACAACAGTCACTATGTATCAGCCTTTTGTAGCCTATAACAGAAATTCATGTTATGAATAGCAAACAGCCAAAGTAGGAGGATGGATCAGCGATCTGAATCCAGAGCCTTTCAGGAATGCATTGATCTTTAGAAGTAAAGATCAATGTAAGCATCTTGGTTGTCAGTGATTATTTTATTACTTACCTCCCGTGAGTGTGACAACAGGCAATGAACTGCATTGTAGTCTGTGAAGCTGCTAAATCAGGAATTACAGTTTGCAAGCCCATGATGATATAACGGAGACCTCATTACTATAAATCAAAGGTAGGGACAAAGTAAGGACATTTGTCTTTAAGGATGACAGAATATGTGAAAATGTTACTAGAGGAGATGCTCTATTCATGAACATGAACAACAGAATCCAAAGTAAAGGACAAACTAGTGTACAAGAAACAACGTGGGAAGAGCTTGACCAGGAAACAGAGGGGATCTATTTGTTTGCAACACTGTGAATCTCCTCTTTTGAGCAGCAGAGTTTAATATCTGCGTCTCTATTAGTATAGTCACCTACATGACCCTGTAATTCTTAATATTTATTGTATAACAATATTAACTCACTTCCAGAATTTACACACCAAGCATTACAAAATCAGTTCCAAGTACACCACAGAATGCAAAGTGAAAAACAATATAGCAAACAAAAATTAACCGCAGAGTCAAGAATGAAAGATGTAAGATTGATTATAATTCTTAGCAAAGAATGTAGTTACCATCGATATCCAAGGACCTCTGTAAATAGATGCATAAATATGGTATCTAAATTTGAATGGATAAAATAGTCACCCTGGGGGTCAGGAGAGTTTTACTTTCCTTTATACTTCTGTGCACTCTGAATTTCACCTGGCATGTTCAGGCGTAGCACCTAGTGTCATGAAGAAATATTCAAACAGACAAAGCATTCAACTAATGATTGACATGGAGACACTTCTATTCTGGATACCTTCGTAAAGAGTGGAAGCTGTTCCCGTGTGGGAAGCTGGGACCCCCCACTTCCAAGTCAACGTGGGTTTCCTTCAGTAAACTTGGTTTTCTCCTCTATCCCCTTGCTTTGTAAACAGAATCATAGAATTAAAACATAGATACAAGGTCGTCCCGGACCAGCAGTGCAAAGTGAACTATCACCAGCTACTTGCAAGGCCTCGCTTTATACCAAAAAAGCAACCTGCTCTCATCGAGGTGACTTCGATTCATAGTGAGCCCACGTGGCGTGTCTGTGGCGTTAATCTGTATTGGAGCAGCTAGCCTCATCTTTGTCCTGCAGAGTAGCTGGGAGCTTCGAACCATAGACTGTGCTGTTAGCAGTCCAATGCTTACCCAACAGCTCCACCAGGGATCCTACCTAAATTTAGAGCATTCGTAAAATGTATAGCTTTATAGAAGCATAAGAAATCATGACAATAAATTTGAGAAATACTACAGACACACAACAAAGCCAGATGCTGACACCTGAAATGGGGATATTTTCCATGGTGGGTGTTTGTTGCCACTGGATACTGAAATAAGTGCAGGCGGGCATGGGAAAGGCTTTTGAGGGGTCAATTTGCACCTATTTGCAAGGTCACAATGTCCGTGAATGATTTTGCTTTCTGCTCCTGTATAGCGGAGCCAGGGCACAAAGTACTGTCGTTGTCCCCAGGGATTCTCATCTGCTCTGAATAGCAAAAGGCCAAGGTGGGAGGACAGGTCAGAGATCTGAAATCCAAAGCCTTTCTGGAATGCATTGATCTGTAGAAGTAAGCAGCTTGGTATAATAAATACGAACTTCTCAAGCCCGAGAGGGAATGGAAATTTAAGAACCCGTGAGGTCAAAGATCAGAAAATTTATGACGATTATCTGCGGTTACAGTGCAGAGTGTTTGAGGACGGCTTAAGCCAAGGAGTCCAGCGCCTGTAAATCTTGGGAGTGATATTAATACCTCTGTGAGCATGCGGGTGCAACTCCTCTGCAGAGATTGATTGCATGGGCCGGTTCCCAGGAAAGACAAGCAGGTAATTGGCATTTAATTAAGGAGAATAAGTTATATCAAATTAAAGACTTATAACCCTTTATTATTTATCTTCCTATAACCAGGGTGACTCTGTACTCTTAGATTATTCACTCACCACTGTTTATCTACGAGGCCAAACTGCACCTTCTGTTCAGTTTGTATCGACAGCAGTCAAGAAGGGTTTACATCACAACCATACCAACAAAAGATTCTTTGGGGAGTCACGGCACACTGTGTGTGTGTGTGTGTGTGTGTGTGTGTCTGCATTTTAACATCACTGAGTTTTAAAAGTTAAATCTAGCAGAATCTCCACTGGTCTTAAGCACAACCCACACCTCCAGAATCCAGACGAGCAGACAAGTGCCCATTGTGTAGTGGAAATGATTGATCTGGGGTTGAAACTCAGCTCTGCTTTGTATAAACTCGATGACCTTGGGTATGTTACTCAGCGTCTCTGAGGTTCGTTCTCTTAAATTTAGCAATTGGAAGACAATACCCATCTCTCTAGCGCATTGTTTTGAGAATTAACTGATCATGGTAAATCCTCATGGCCACGGAGAACAATTGAATGGGCACCTGGCAGAAGAGAAGGAGTCGATCTTAGGCTATTGTAGGTGTGAATGTTAAAGACAGAGATCAGTCTTACGTGCAACGCCCCTTCACTGCACACGGCTGATGGGAGTACAAGGGCTGTCACTGAACAGAGTACCGAGAGATTCCAAGTATCCTTTCCAGAAGCCTAGAGGTTGGATGAGCAACACAGCCTCAGAACCACTAACCCAGACGGTCCCTGTACGCAGCTGATTTTGTTTGAGAGTTGAGAAGGGAATTTTCCACCCCCAAATTCTTTAATCCAAGGTCATGATGACATTCTAGTTAATCCAACTCCAGAGGCTGTTCTTTAGGCTGAGGTGACAAAGCCAATGTTGACAAGAGAGCAGAAAGAACCTGCCTGGGGTGAGGAGGCAAGAACAGGGCTCGGCTTGTCCATGAGCTTGCCAATGATGCACCGCTGATGTCTTCCAGTGACACTGCGGACGCCCAGCAGAGCGAAGAACAACTGTGAATGTGAAGCGATCTCTATGTTGGCAGCAAATTGAAGGTTCTAAATTCTGGAATGTAGCCCTGGTCTTTCCAGCCTTGGAAACTCCTGGGGGCAGGTCTACCCTGTTCCAGAGGGTCGTGAATTGGAATTGACCTGGAATTGACCGATGGCAACGCAAGCTTGGTTTGTTTGCCGGTTGTTTTTTTAACCCTGCTGTGTGTGGTTTAAACTCTGAGTCTGACTATTCAAGGGCATGTTGGCTCAGAGGCACCCTGCTGCTGACAGGATGTAGCAGGCCAGGACAAGGGCGGACTTGGGCAAGGCACGTGTAGAAGGCAAGGTCTTGGACCAAAGAAGCAAGTGGACATGCCTTGCCCTGAGCCCTGAGTGCAGCTGAACCTGAGTCCTTAGTCCCCACATGTTGCCAGACCTGGGATGACGTCCCCACCATCCCCCATCCCCCCTCCAGTCTCAGTGGCTGCTCTCTGGGTTGCTAGAGAGCTGTTCGACCTTTGGATGTGGGGGTTGAAACGGACTCCCCCCCCATTTGCTCATCCCCGAGTCCCAGTTTCCGCCTAAGCAGAGGCATTCCTTCCGAGAACCTGTCCCCTTTAAGAGCCCACGGCGGGGGGCCGCAGGAACTGGCTTCCTGCCAGGGTGGAAAATAGAGCAGGAGACACTTAAAGCCTTGTTTGAAAACTGTCATTTTTCCAGCGGCCTCAGATGGGGTGATTAATCAAGAAGCAATTCCGGAGAGAACCCATCTTCTTTACCTACTTAAATCTCCCTGGTTAAGTTGTATTTTAAACCTTGGCTTATATTTAGACAAGTTGGTTGCTGTTACCTAACCCTATGTTAAAGCAATTCTTGTCTGCGAGGGTCACACAGAGTTCACTAGAGCTGAAAATCTCAAGTATTAATGGGGTGAGCAGCCCGCTGGGGGTCTTTTCTTTAAAGAGACAGAACCGTGTGCACAGTCAATAAGGACAAGCGCGCGCAGTTGACATTTCCAGAGAGGGAGGGTGATTATTTTCGTGGCTCCTGGCAAAGACCCCAAATAGCAAGCAACCCAAAGAGGCGGTGGGGTAAGTCAGTCACCATCCTCCCTCCCACACAGGGCTTCCGATGGTTCTGCCCAGGGTGACCCCCTGCGGAGAATTTGCATTTCCACCCCAGATGGACAGAATCTGAATCCATAGTTTACCAGGCCCCCAGGTGATTCTAACAGTCTTAATCCAAGACACAGGGGAATAAGCACTCCCAAGCTTCTCCGTGGAAACTGCGAAGCTGGCGTCTACGGGAAGGCTCTTTTATAAAGGAGGGCGCCCAAGGCCTCAGGGCCTGCGGTTCGAACCCACCCCTTCCTCTCGGCAGCAGTCTGCAGGTCATGGGGCGTGGCTGTGCGCCCTGCTTTCCTTCACACATTCGCATTCCAGCCCCCTGCAATGGCGGTCAAATCGATGCATGTGTCCTCTTGAATATCAGCCCCAAACTCTTGTTGGATTAAACCATCATGTCCTTGGGGACATCTTGGGTCCTCAGTCTCTCTCAGCATCATATGTAAAATGACAGAAAATCAGCAGACAGGCCACAGGAGCGTTGGTAGGATGTTTTCTAGAACCCCGGTACTCGACCACATCTGTGCTCCGCATAATCGGATTTCGACTTAAAATGTTTGCATCAAAGTTCAAACAAAACGTCAGCATCCAACCCAACGCACGTGATTTTTGTAAACAAAAGCAGTTCCTGTTTCGCTCGGCGTTAGTTGGCGTTGTCTGTGTGCGTTGTTTAAACTTTTTGCGGCTGTGTTCCAAATTTTTTGCTATAATAATCTTAGCTTTTGTGGCTTCTGTACTGTTCTTAGATTAAAAAACACGGGTCCTAAGAGAGAATTTTTTGAAACGAATCATCATAAGGAACTGGTTAACCATGTCATCGGTATTGTTGCTAATTTAGTAAACCCTTTTAGAAAACTGTTAAGGAAACACCAACAGCAGAACATATTCGACAGATTTTTTTTTTTAAGAGAAAGCCAGCCAGGTCCTAGTAAAAAAAGGCAAAGAAGGGAAAAAAGCAGCTGCCAGTTGATTTGATGGAAGGAGATCCCCTTCCAAACAATGACTTTCTACCGCCTCTGCACATCCGTGTCCACAGATCCAGACCCTCATCCGTCGTCTCAAGGTATGGGCCATACTGTAGTTGTTCAAAACTTTTTTTAATGTTGTGCTTCCTATTTAAATTCTGTTATTTAACCCTCAACATATTTACTTTGAAATTTCTGTGTAATGTTTTGTATAAAAAGACAAGATTAGGGTGAAAACTTGGTGGTTCAGAACGGATTAATCTGCTTTCAGTTCCTTCTTATGGGAAAAATTGATTCAGAACTTGACTGATGGCATCTCAGTGGTCCTTCTAGAATGGATTAGCATCGACGTCCAGGGTTCTACTGTAAAGGATTGTGGAGGCAGAATGAATCATGGGATATGCAAATGATGCCATTAAGGATGATTGAATTCATCATTGGCTAATTGAGTTTTGTGGTTTTGTTTGATTTGTTTGTTAACTGAAATTCCCTAAGGGGAAGAAGTAGCGAGTTCTTGAATGTTAGTCCATCAGAATCATGACTTTAGCCACAGATGTTTACGAGACTTGGGAGCACACGCTGGCTCAACAGCGTAGGAGGGGGCCCATTAAGTTTTCTCTCTGCCACATTAAACTAAACGAAAAAACCAAACTCACTGGCGTCAAGTCGATTCCCCCTCCTCGTGATCCCCTGTAGGGCGGGAAAGGACTGCCTTTGTGGGTTTCAGAGACTGTCACTCTTTATGAGAGCAGAAAGCCTCCTCTTTCTCCCACGGAGCAGCTGGTGATTCCAAACTGCTGGCCTTGTGATTAGCAGCCTGACAAGTCACCATCATGCCACGAAGGCTCCTCTCCTCGCCCTCAAAAAGCAGGCAACGTTTTCAAAGATGAGACCTGGCCTGCCTGAATGGAGCCCTCAGGGTGGTTCCGTAGGGGACCCCCCCCCCCCACTATGCTCTTTCTGTGCTCTCATAGTCTTGCCCTTGCCTACGGATGTACTCAACCCTAGACAAGGTTCCCCCAAACCAGTTGAAATCGCTTAAAGGCTCTGTTGGGTCCAGGGGCCAGTCTTGCTTACCTCAAGGGGCCCCTAGCAGCTAGGGCCCTCAACTAAGCTCACAAATTACCCCTGCAAGTCAGCTCCTTGGCAGAGGGACACTGCTAAAAGTCAAGATTGCTCTTAATTGGATCTTGTGCACTCCGATCCCCTTGAGAAGTGAATAGGGGAAATAATCTCATCAATACACCAGTCAGGAGGCCAAATAGTTTAGGTCATGTTTGTGTAAGGGAGGGAGCTCTTCTTGGAAGGGGCGTAATATACCCTTCACTGAGGGGGAGAGTAGAGGAGAAGAGAGGAAAGGAGGGAGAAAAAGATGTGACTCGGGCGACCTTGAGCAGGTTATTCTAATCAGAGCGATTAGTAAGACCTACCTGGGGTTTTTATTTTTCCCCTTTTAGAGAGAGTCCCTGCCTGTTCATTATGCCTCAGCGGCTCATCAAGTACCCCGTGGTTCCTTCCCCTCGCTAATTGCACATTACGGGACATGCAACACGTTTTCACATCGTACCCTCCAAGCTTCACCCAGGTCTCATTGATGGCAACGGACAAACTCCCAAGTCAAGCCTAGAATTTTCCTCTCTGTTGAGGGGAACTCTTACATTGTCTTTCTCTGCCGCAAATACCTTTAGGTGGCCATGCCCCAGTGTCCTGGATCGTGTTTGGTTAGTGAGCATGAAAAGCAAGGCAGGCCTGAACGTAAAGTGCTCATTTGTATATTCAATAAATATCGTCTTACCTGGGCAAGGTCAGCTGCTTCTTTCCCTTTAAGAGGTAATATTACGCATGCTAAGCATTTCTGCATTACAGTGGTGAAATAAAATAGCCTTTCCAGCCTTCACAACCCCATTCCAAATATCCTTCCCCAAGGCTGCCATTTTAATCAGTCTTATTATTTTCATATTTCCATAAATTACAACCAGTCTGGTAACCGTGTGGCACCTGGCGTTTTACAAATACGAAGCTTCACCTGATACGCTTTGGGCATCACCTTGTGAGTATGCGTAGGCCTGCCTCGTTATTTTCAGTCGTCCCATTGGGTTCCATTACAGGTACATGGACCTGGCTCATAGTTTGTTGGTTTTTAGTAAATCTTTTGACCATCTTGAGGGTGTCCCCATAAGTTGGAATGAACTTGACAGCAAATAACAACAAGGAACCCAGGAGACAAAGATCAATGAATTCTGGAGAAGTGATTATTGGTTTGATTTGTTGCCATTGTGTGGGCCACAGTCCTGGCATGAATCAGCTACGGGAGAGGCTCACACGAGGGAGAGACCAGGCCTCTGCTTGGCGGGGGCTGGGCCGGTCTCACGGAGGGATTGAGCGGGACCCAGGGGAAGGAAGGGAGCAGGATTGTGCAGGAAGAGGAACTGGTCTGTGGCAAGGTGGGCCGAAGGAAGGACTTGCATGAGGCAGGAAGAAGCCCAGCGTCCACTGAGGACAGAAGAACCAGTCCCTTGTCAGCCGCAGCAAGCACCCCAGACAGCAGACACTCTTCTCCTCCTGCCCACACTCCCGAGGGACCTTCTCGGGCCTACGCCAGACGGGGTCAGGGCCACCGAGGAAGTATGCTGAGTCTTCGTGGGAGAGCCGCTGTCCCCCTTGGCTGTCCCCCTTCCCTCCAGGAGTCCAGGCAGGCACCCTGCACCTGCCCTGAATTGTGTGAGGCAGTTACTTGCCCGCCTGGAGCTCAGTGACACAGCAGGTGCCCCCAGTCTTAAGACAATTCCATATTTCAATGGAGCGTCGCCACCAACGCTTATTATCTAGGGCAATAAAGTTTGGGATTAGAGGGATTTGGGATGATTGTGTGATTCTCCACAAAGCTTATCTTCTAATCGACCAGCTGCTTTATTAGGCGCACCGGGCCCTTCCCAAAGCATCCCGATTCCCTGGCAGCCGAGGGGGGCCTTGAAGGCGTCAGTGGCAGGCAGCTGGGGGTAGCACATCACCCTCAATCTCCATCTGCGAGTGTGAAATGACGGGCGGCTTCCAGCTGGGCACACCCTGGCTCCCACCTTCTTCCCACAAAGCCTGGAGGGGTCACTGTCGGGCGTCTGCCAAGGACACCGGGTGGCTGCTACTTCCCGACAGTCCCCACCTCTGCACTCTGAAAGGGCCAGGTCTGAGTATGCGCTTGCGTCAGGGTGGTGCCTGTCCTGGGCGGGAGGGCAGCAGAGGGACAGGGCACTCTGGATGTGGACAGACTGCCCCGAACAGTTCACTCTTTCTAAACAAGTAGAGGACAAGGGTTTGCCCAGAAGAGCTCCCCCAAAGCTGGCTGGGTCTTTGTGAGCCTCTGAAAAATCCTCCAGGGTACCCCTCCCCCTGCACACACACACACACACAAATCCCCACAAGTTGGGTGTTCTGGACGTCGCTCCTGCACTTGCTCACCCTCACACACAGCCTGGGTTTTAAAGGGGAAACTCAACTCTCGCCGCCATCATCACCCCGTTCCAGATGCCCTTTGACTTCATTTTGTTCCCCAAACTTAAATTCTATTTCAAAGGAGCACCATTGGAGTCCCCCGGGGCTCCCCAGACCTCTGTTTTGCTGTGGTTTCATCTCAAAGTGCCGACTTTCGGGGGAGGATTGTCGCCTTGCTGGCTGTCAGTACTACTGCATTGGTTCTGGCTGTGGTGACCCGATGGACTACAGTCGATAGCACCGCCCGTCCCCACGCCGTCCTCCCCAGTGCGGTTACCCGGGAGCCCGTTGTTGCCGTCCTTGGGCCCGGCCCAATTGCTGGGGGTCAGCTCTAGATCTGCTTCTATCACCAACGTCATATTTTCCAAATACTGATCCTTCCTCTTTTCACCCCAACTTTCATATTCTAATCACCAATAATTACCAATGCCTCTTGATTACATGTTTGAGCAATTGCAGACGGAAGAAGTTGGGAGAAGTCTTCCATTTCATCACTAATGTTCGTGGTTGGTGTGTAAGGTTGACGTAGTTGTATTAACCTGGACGTCCTTGTAAGGGGGGGCATAGTATTCTGTCACAGACAGCCGTGCACTTTAAGGTAGTTCTTGAGCGATGTTCTTTTTGACGATGAAAGGGATGCTATTTCTCTTGAATGTGGTGTTTCCCACATAATAAACCACATGATTATCCGATTCCTAATGGCCAGTACCAATCCATTTCAGGTCTCTATTGCTTAGCATATCAATCTTCAAGTGTTCCGTTTCATTTTTGAGAACTCCTAATCTTCCTAGATTAATATGTCAGATGATCCACCTTCTGAATATCAATGAATGCGTCTAGCTGTTTCTTCTCATTATGAGTTGTGCCCCATTAGTATATGAAGGTCCTGATAGCTTTCCTCTATCCATGCCTTGAGTTCATGCGCTAGAGTGAAATTTCTTAATATGTTTCTTCAACCCAAGTGTCTGTAACTCTCACCAAATGACTGGGTGGCACTTTGCCAATGAGGCCTGTGTAACATTGACAGAGGGGATTGGTCAGTTCTCCCCATCAGCCCCTGGCTCTAACGATGCGCCCACTGTGAAGTGGCGGTGGCGGCGGCAGAGAGAATGCCCGGGACATCAGAAGAGAGCTTTTCTCGCTCTGTCTGCAGTGGAAGTGGAGACCAGAGGCCCCGGGGCCCGGGGCCCACACTTAGAGGAACCCTGCAAAGATTACAAGACTGTGAGGCAGAACAGCAAGCGAACTTCCTCATCCAGGACAGCCGAGGCCAGGGGACTGCCTGGCTTAGACTGAGGCTGGAGACCAGAGAGAAACTTGTTGCTGGCTGAGGAGCAGTGTCACTGTGAACCAAGGTCTGTGTCATTCTTCTTTGCTAATCCTAACTCGTAACCAATTAATTTCCCCAATAGCCATAATGAACCCACTACCATTGAGTCTATGCTACCTCATCGCGACCCTATAGGACAGGGTAGGACTGACCTGTGAGTTTCTGTGCTTGGAACTGTACAGGAGTAGAAAGCCTCATCTTTCTCTCACAGATGGGTGGGTGGTTTTGAACTGCAGACCTGGAGGACTGCAGCCCAACCTGTAACCACGACACCACCGGGTTCCTAATGGTGCCAATAAACCCCCAGGATTGTCAGACTGTCTGAGATCTGTGTGGCCATCTCAGGTGTGCTTCACCCCGGTCCAGATGTAGAGGGGCCTGGGAAGAGTGGCAGTTGTCCGAACAAGAAAAGGGCAGAGCACAGAGCCATGTCTGACCCCTGCTTCCGGGCCAGGGAAGTCGGCAGAGCCAGAAACCCCCAGCCGTTGGTGCCACACACACACAGTTTGTGTGGCAATTCAACTTGACTCCGAGGAGACAGCTCTTGAGTGCTTTCCAACTGGAAATGTCCCACTGCCAGTCATAAGGTTTCAGTGGCTAATTCCACAGAAGCGGAGAGTCTATTCTTGCTTCATAGTCTTGAGGCGCCACTGAAATCTGCTCACCATGGGGGATCCTGCTGCTACTTGACATACCCCAGACACACTGACTCTGAAGCTACGGTTTCACAAAATCCTGAGGGGATTCTTATAGATCTTACATGTATGTATACATTCTTGTAGATCCAACCTTCATGTAGACTTTTATAGATCTTGTATGCATGCATAAGCATCACCTGGGGATCTTGTCAAAAGGTGGATTCGCATTCTCATTCTGTGTAGAGTGGAAATGCAAACTCTCAGCCTGGGGTGAAACAGGAATGAGCTGGCCCCAAGCCCTGTTAAAATCTATGTGCTATGCCCCGTTCATGCTGGCTGCGTTCCCCACTGAGCATTTGCCTTTCCACTCCAGATATACTGAATGAAAATCTGTGTTTGGGGCCCGAGTGACTTATCAGGCTACGGATTGGACTGCTGCCAGGAGTTCAAAACCACCAGCCATCCAGGGAAAGAAAGCTGAAGCTTTCTGCTCCCATAAAGAGCTGCAATCTTGGAAACCCACGGGGGCAGTTCTACTCTGCCCTCGAGCATCACCGGGAGTCAGAATCCACTTGCTGGCTTGAATGAGTGATGATGGTGCTGGGGAAAGCGGCAGTGAATAAAAATTCAGCAGCCCTTGCCCTTAACCTCCCTGGCGGTCTAATTATGTCAGTGATTTTGTACCCAAAGCGGTACACTGTTTTGCATAAAATTTCTTGTTTTATATTGTAGGCCTGTAATTCTTAAGAAATGACTCATTTTAATCTCTCTAATAGACATTCCAGGTATGATAAACTTCTGACAGTTAATATTTACCCTGAGCCACACTCGGGATTACGGCCAGGGAGGTTAAGAAACTCATAATCTATTGAGGAAGAAAGAACATAGAATGTGTACAAATAAAAGTATAGCTGTAATTTTCATTTCTGATAATCCTTCTGAAAATAACAACCAAGTAATGGTCTGGACATCAGCTGATAGGCCGGGGTGGGTGACCTTCACTAGGGTGGCCAAGGGAAATATATCTGATGGGAAATATTTGCAGAAAACTCTAGATCATTGATTCTCAACCTGTGGGTCACAACCCTTTGGGGGTCGAAAGACCCTTTCACAGGGGTAATCTGATTCATAACAGTAGAAAAATGAGAGTTATGAAGTAGCAACGAAAATATTTTATGGTTGGGAGGTCACCACAACATGAGAAACTGTATTCAAGGGTCATGGCATTGGGAAGGTTGAGAACCACTGGAGTAGATCATAAGAACCAGGCAGAGAAAAGTGTTCAGGCGGAGAAACAGCCCAGGGAACACTTTCTTTAAGGAAAGACCTGAAAGGCGGCCAAGCACAGCCAATGAGGAGGAGAGAGGCGGGGAATGAGGCAGGTACAGATAATGTAAGTCCTTACAGCCTATAGGGAAAGGCAGGATTCCCTTGTTATCGCCAGGGGAAGCCAATGGCAGATTTTAAGCAGCTGAATGACGTGGTTTGATTTGTATGTTGGGACAGTGTTCAGTCACAGTGAACTGGCATGAAGAGCCATCTCAGCATCCATCAACACAGATGTCACTTCCTCACACGAAAACATAAGAAAGCTTGGTCAATAGGTGACCTGAGCTACAGACACGACTGTCAATAAGGAGCAAGTGTGGAGGATGAGTTTGCCTTGAAGTGAAGCAGGACTGGCATGTATTCTTTTATTTAATCATTTTATTAGAGGCTCATACAACTCTTACCACAATCCATGCATATATCAGTTGTGTAAAGCACATTTGTACATTCATTGCCCTCATCATTCTCAAAACATTTGTTCTCCACTTAAGCCCCTTGCATCAGATCCTCATTTTCCCCTCCCTCTCTGTTCCCCCTCCTCTCATGAACCCTTGATAATTTATAAATTATTATTTTGTCATTTCTTGCCCTGTCCGACGTCTCCCTTCACCCACTTTACTGTTGTCCATCCCCCAGGGAGGAGGTATGTGTAGATCCTTGTCATTGGTTCCCCCTTTCCACCCCACCCACCCTTTACCCTCCTGGTATCTCCACTCTCACCAGTGGTCCTGAAAGGATCATCTGTCCTGGATTCCCTGTGTTTCCAGTTCCTATCTGTACCAGTGTACATGCTCTGGCCTAGCCAGATTTGTAAGGTAGAATGGGAATCATGAGAGTGGAGAAGGGGGTGGTAGGGAGGAAGCTTTTAGGAACTAGAGGAAAAGTGTATGTTCCATCGTTGCCACACTGCACCCTGACTGGCTCTTCTCCTCCTGCGGCCCTTCATAAGGGGATGTCCAATTGCCTACAGATGGGCTTTGGGTCTCCACTCAGCACTTCCCCTCACTCACAGTGATATGATTTTTTGTAGAGCAATGAGAAAGGGTAGACATAAATACATACAGACGCGCAAGGTTCATGAGATCCTGGGCTATCCATGGTCTGCAGGACATGTGCCGCATGACCAGTCAAGAGGGGCACCATTTGGTTCTGGCTCCGCTTCTGATTAGCTGCGCAGTCTGGACAATACCGCAAAACTGTGCACAGGGCCCGGGCCTTTGTGCCAGTACTTATTAAGGCACCAAGCATTTAATCGATATTCAACAGTGTTTGTGGAAATAAAGTTGATGCTATAAATCTTTGCTGGTGTGTTGTTGTTTTTTTTTTTTAAGACAGAAAGTGCAAGGATTCAAATAGAATTACATAAACATCTAAGTCAGTTAGACAAGAGGCCTGATATGGCTGAAATTACCACACCACACACACACACACACACACAGAAATGTCAAGCACAGGGATACCCTGCATCCACACGGAATAGGTAATGGGCCATATGCTCCAATTAAGAAGGTAAGGAAGCAATTCTATAAGCAATAAATTCACACAGACACACACACACACATATATACATACCATATATACTCAGGTATAAGCTGATCTGCATATCAGCCAACGCACCTAATTTTACCACAAAAACTGCATTTAAAAATGTGCCGAAAAACTCAGCTTAAACACGAGTATAGACGGTATGTATATTTAATCTGAATTGTTTAGTATCTAAAAAACAGAGCCGTTTAGGATGAACCGCTGGTTCTTTGTTTGAAGGACGACTGGATTTTGACTCCCTGCTACAGCCCAGGCGCTGGGCTCAGGGGACACAGGCCGACGGTAGACAGTCAGGATCTTTGCCCTCGTGAAAAGTGCACTCAATGGAGAGAATTAGAAAACAAACAAATGAAAAACAGAAGTATGTGAGGCGCCAAAACGTGTGGACAAATTTCATTGTCTTCACATTCCCTTTCCGTCACACTTTCGGAGTCGCCGTAGAGATGAGGAATTATTCTAGGCAAGCTTGGCGTGACTGGCATCTCCTCCAATAAGCCCCCAAGGGTTTGTCGAAGGAACAATTAAGAAATTCCAAGTAAATGTACTTAGAAAGGCCCCTGGATTCGCACAGGGCTCACCTCGCCTCCTTGCCTGAGGCATGGTGGCAGGAATGCCCCCAGCGGCACCAGGGAAGAAGGTCTGGCTGACCTGGTCGAGGTTCCTACCACGAAGACCCCGTCAAGTAGTTCTCTGTAACATGGAGAGCCCCGATCAACTTGACAAAAAGGAGTTTGGTTAGCCTGGCATTTTAAAAGTTAAATGGACTCAAAAACGTGCACAAGTTTTATTCATGATGAAAGGTATGAAGAAAGAAAATTGTTGTTTATATCCATTGTATTACTATAGAAGCAAGTTGATGTGAAGGAGTTGGGGGTGGAGTGGGAGAGTAAGTTGAAACACACAAAAAAATCAAATTGCAGTCCTGTGTGCGTGGTGTGATTCCTTTCTTGACTGCTCCAGAAATAAATTTCTGTTTAAGGACTTTCTCTTTATTAAAAAAAGAAATGCTTCCATGATGTCTGCTTTCATTTCACCAGGAACTTGAATTGCTCTTGTAATTTAGGTGTTTTTAATGCAAAAACAGTCAATGGGATGTTCATGGGCCTCTATAAATAGGCACGCGTGCCAGCGGAAAAATCAGAATGTGTGTAAGACGGTCACCATTAAACATGAAGAGTCTCGCCGTTTCCAGGCTGGGTAATGAGGTAGAGAGAAAAATTCATCAAGATGGACTTGGAGCTAATTCCTTTCCCACAGAAGGCAGAGATGTTAATTGATGTGTGTGAAGCCCGAGCAGGACCACACATTCCGCTCGGCTCGTGGCAGCTTCACTTGGCCACTGTAAAAATCAATCGGCTCCTAGATTGGAGTGTTTGTGGGTGAGGTGGGAGGTGGAGAGAGGGATGCATAACTTTATGAGACACCAAATACCTCTTTTCTCATTGATACAAGAGCATTGGTCCAATTTAAAAAGCTCATCATCACAATCCTTGGGGCAAAATCAAGGATTTTGAAATCTTGCTTTCATTCTCTGCTCTCCCTCCTCACTCCTTTCTCCCCCTCTCTCCTTCTGTTTCTCTCTCTCCCACCACGTCCCAGTCCCTGTTCATCCTGTGGGCCTCCCCTTCTTTCCTCCCACTTTCTTTTCTTTTCCAGATGAAATTCAGAAAAAAGATAGGTGTCTTGCTTTTGATAAGAGATGTTTGTATTCAAAGACATGACACAGTTCTATGCTTGCTTTGTCTGAGTTGGCTGGCTTGGGAAAGAAGGTGGTCATTTTAAATAAAGCTCTTTGTCAAGGTGAGCAAACTACCCTGAACTCTTCCCAGGCCTCAAGGACGACAGAAGAAAACAAATCTTCCTGGCACGGACAAATCCAACTGGAACTCTGTCTGCCGAGACGAATCCCATCTTATCAAACACACTGCCAGGAGGAAAGGAACCTGGAGTAAGGGATCTCCCCATGCTCCAGCCTTGTGGTGGAGGAGTTACTTGTTGGACTGTGATATACATGGTTGGCAGTTTGAAACCACCAGCCGCCTCCTATGGAGAAAGACTGGGCTTTCTACTCCTGCAGTTCAAAGACAAGAGGCCCAGAGTGCATCTATCACTCTGAGTCAGCCTGGACTGCATGGCAGTGAGTTTGGGTTTGAGTCCCCCCCCCCCCCCCCAGCTTTCTGTGTCTTTCCTCTGGATGCGCAGGTTAGTCAAATGGTGCCTCTGGAGAGTTACAGCCTCAGAAACCCACAGAGGGAGTTCTACCCTCTTCAGTAGGATCTCTGTGAGTTGGAATGTATTTGATGGCAGAACTTTTTCTTTTTTCTTTCATTTTTTGAGACCTTGAGGCTAGCAACCTGATGCATTACCCATTATGCCACCTATCACCCACATTCACCGTGAAACAGAAACAGCTCAATAGTCAAAATTTTATTGTGGTTCAGCCCCCAGTTTCCTGTGGCTGCTCTCTCCGACAAATACACCTAAGGAGCCAAACTCTCCACTAACTCTGACAGCAGGACAGTCGTCATGCCCCCCTCTCTCCCTGCTCAGTGTTGTAGGAGGGGTGCGCACTTCCCTGCTTGCCCGGCGAGCACCAACAACTCGCTCTCAGTTAGTGCACCCAGTGGTGTCACCTGGGAAGGTTCTCTCTGTCACAGTGAATTTTTTCAAACCTCATTTTTTGCGATGGCCGATTTAAGAGAACAGCATGTGGCTGTGAAATTTTGTTTCCTGCTGCAGATACCGCTGGATGCTGAACACAGCTTACAAGGACAGCACTATGGGAAGTGTGCGAGTGGTTTTCGCCTTTCCAAAAGGTGAAAAGTCAATTGATGACAAATCTCATTCTGGATGCCTGTCAACTTCCTGAACCTACTGCATTTGGGTGTGTGACAAAAAAGGCCTGATCTGTGGCAGACAGAGGGCTGGTTTTGCCACCAAGACAATGCACTTGCTCACTCCATCATCTCAGTGTGCCAGTATGCTTCTCTTGCCTCTTGTCTCTTACTCACTTGACCTTGCTCTGTGTGACCTCTTTTTGTTTCCGTGAATGAAGGGGGACATGAAAGGACAGTGATTTGATGACTTAGAACAGGTGAAGAAAAACACACAGGAGGTGCTGTCAGCCATCCAAACAGACGAGTTTGAAAAATGTTTCCAAGAATGGAATCACAGATTTGACAAATGTATTCAGTGTAATGGAAAGTACTTTGAAGGTGATAAAGTTGTTTTGTTAAAAAAAATTTACATTGCTTTGAAAAAAATTCTTTTTTGGCAGGCGGGGTAACCCCTCGTATGAGTCACTGTTCAGCCTCTTTTTCTTTGGGCTCCATGAGTCGGCGTCAACTCATAACCATTACTTCCTCTGAACTCAGACTTCATGGCAGTGAGGTCTTCTGTGGGGGGAGAGAGTAGGGGAGATATTTGAGGTGGAAATTACAGGCGGCTCTGAGTCAGAATTGACTTGATGGCAATGAGTTTGGGGACAACTTTCCTCTAGTTCCTAAATGCTTACCCCCCCCCCCCAGCCTTCCCATTGTCAGGATCCGGATCCTACCTTGCAAGTCTAGCTAGACCAGAGGATGTACACTGGTACAGATGGTAACTGGAAACACAGGGAAGCCAGGGCGGATAATTCCTCAGGACCAGTGATGTGAGAGGGCATAGGGAGGATGGGTTGGAAAGGGGGAACCTATTTCAAGGACCTGCATTTGACCTCCTTCCTGGGGAACATACAACAGAAAAGTCGGGGAAGGGAGACGTGGGACAGAGCAAGATATGACAAAATAATAATTTATAAATTACCAAGGGTTCTTGAGGGAAGGGGGAGGGGAAAGGGAGGGGGAAAATGAGGACCTGATGCCGGGGGCTTGGGTGGAGAGGAAATGTTTTGAGAATGATGAGGGCAAGGAATGTACAAATGTGCTTTACACAATTGATGTGTGTATGGATTGTGATAGGAGTTGTATGAGCCCCTAATAAAATGATTTTTTTAAAAATGAGCTGATACCAAGGGCTCAAGTAAAAAGCAAATGTTTTGACAATGATGATGGCAACAAATGTACAAATGATCTTGATACATGGATGTATATATAGTGATGAGAGTTGTACGAGCCCCCAATAAAATGATTGAAAAATAAGTTTATTATTGAATATCTGCCTCCTAAGGTTGTTTTAAGAACTAATCTCCCAAACATAGTAAGTGCTCAAAAAAATTTTTTTTGTTTAACTATTACTTTTAGATGAAGTTGGTCCATGTTTGGTCATTAGTAGAAAACAGTAGAAGGGACCCATAGAAAAGTTAGCATGCAGAAATCAGAGTTCCAGCTGGTCTAGCTCCTGCTGTCATGGGCCATTTCCTTGCAGTGACCCTCTAAGATGGTGACCCTCTAGGACAGTGACCCTCTAGGACAGTGACTCTCTAGGACAGTGACCCTCTAGGACAGGGTGGAACCGTTTCTTCCTAGGTTATAAACTTCATGAAGGCACGTTGTCAGGTCTTTTCTCCTGCGTAGCCCTGACCCTTCAGTTTATAGCCTAGTTCTTAACCAGGGCACCTCTGGGCTCTTGATCTGATGGCCCTTGTGTTCCCTATCTTGTCTGTTTAGACTTATTGCAGCTATGGCTCCTTCTTGTCTTAACTGGCTTCCTTAGAAATCGCCCTTTGACTCTGTAGAACTGGAGCGTTGACTAGACCTTTAACTACGTACTTAGTTCGCCTAGTCCCCCTGGTTAGAACTATGCAAGTATGACCTTTGCTCTGGAATTCCGGGCCAGTTTATGTAATATTGCTTGTGTATTGAGGACTTCTAGTGATAGGAGGGTTCCCATTCTGTGGTAGTCATGGTATTATCATGTCCTAGAAATCACCCACCCCCAAATCCTTCAGCCAGACTTGTGTTGATCTGGACGTCTGTTTTATATTCTCAGCTAGGTGAGCAAGCAGTGCAGAAAGTCTAGGCGATCGCCGTCTTAAATGGGATCCCCAAACAGTGACGTGCTGATTCAAGTCTACCTGTCGACCCAGCTGGGTAGAGCAGGAGGATTTTGATGTTTTCCATGACTATTTTTGGATTCTGTTCTTGGGAGCTCCCAACAAAGGAACATATCAAGTTCATTAGTGATTCTTCCCTACTGAAAAACACAGAATTTTCTAAAGCAAGCCTTAATTTCGGCCGAGGTGCTTTGATATTTCTCAGCTCCCAGCTCACCACCAGACCTGGTAAGGGTGACATGGCCTTAGTAATTCCTTCCACTTTCATTACGCAGCCAGATTGTGGAGTCAATCAATTACGTCTGCAATGACAGTCAGGTGGTTTAATTGGTGCATTTGACAAGGACAGCTATTGCCCTATGTTGCTCTGACAGCTGGTTTTGATATCGAGAATTTGTCAGCCTCCCCTTCCTGGAGTGGGGGGAGGAACAGCGGAGTGAACCAGGAGAGCACAGAGCAGAATTTGCTCCACAGTCTCAGCAGCTGTTTAACGTCCCCTCCCAAACAGAACTGCTGACGTGCTTAATCTGCCGAGCCCACTACAGCCTGACTTTCATGGTCCAACAATCTGCATGGGAGGAGGCTAACGAAATCAGAAAATTTGACCAAGTTATGAGCTCTGAGCTGGGAGCCCCATAGTAATGGCTCTAAGTGCCCGTCAGAGAGGTACTGTGCTCCACTTGCCTGGCTTTCTCTCTTACGTGGATTTTTTTTTTTTTAATTCTGATCAGAAGATTAGGTGGCTCTGACTTGCGGACTCACATGAGCCCGGTTATAATGAGCTTCATTTGAGAAGGTATTCCAGGGGTAGAAGTGTAAATAACGTTTGCCTTTTCGGATTCCTTTCGTATTTAAGATTCTTATGATTCTGAAGTACCTTCTGTCCTGCACCTTCCATAATACTGTTTTGGAATGTCCTTAGAGGACTTGAATGAGTGACAAAAACAATGGAGTAGGATGATGTGACTCTGGTTGATCTGGATGGAGTCCCAGGCCTGTTTCTGTCTATAGCCTGCCTGTCAGCTAGAAATGTTGTCATCTATCCTACAACCTTCAAATACAAATTTCCAAGACTGGGAGCAAGTAATACTGGGATCAAAAATCGATCTTTGGGGAAGACAAGCACAGTTGACTCAAATCATTACGTGTACATTCCTCCTGGGTTTTTGCAGGGTGCAAAAGAAGAACCAGAGTGCTGATTTCATTGGGCCACGCTAAGGCCAGGTGTTAATGGTGCTTCGCCACAGTCATTTGGTATAGCTGGTCTCTGACTTTCGTGCTGACCACGGGAGTTAACAATGCAGTGGGGCTGCGATCGGCCAGGGTTGAGTAAGAAGCGCTGAGCAGTAAATGTAATCCACAATCCATAAAATTAAGCCTGGTGGAGAAATGCAGCTCAAGGACATTTAAAAGAGTTAAGCATGAGGACAGCCAAGCTGATGTTCAGCTTCATTTTCTGGGTGGTGTGTTAGGCTCATGGCATGGACGTGACCCGTTGACAAGGTTAATATCCAAGCAACAGCTTCCACCATAAGTGAGAAGCTGGGCCTTTCCCGTAGGAAGTGATTAGCTCCTTGGGAAGCAGGAAGGGAGGCGCTTCCAGAAACGGTCTGCTGTGGATTCCCTTTCAACTGCTGAACACACCGCGCTATGAATTTCACTTCTCAGCCTCCGGTTCCACTACTTTTAAAAAAACGTTGTTTTTCTCATTTTCTGCCCTCACACCTCCCACTCTACTCACCTTTCTCCCTGAGATTCTACTGTACAGAGACTGTTAAGGGGGATAGGGGGAGCCTGCTTCTGGGCATCAAAGTATATTGGAAAACTCATGATGGTGAACCAGCCTTCCACCTTGGGCCTCCCCAAATGATTACTCAGCCTTCCCTTCAATAGGTCTGCTGGTAAGGGCTCACTCCCTAGCCTTCCTCTGTCTCTTTGAAAACCTGTGACTATGAAAACATTTTTATTAAATTGAGCTGAAATCTTTTATTCTGTAATTTCTATCATTTGTTATATTTCTAGTCTTCGGGGACCATAAGAAGCAAATTTTTGCACAACTCTGGAAAGAGTCCACTCACATTTCATGTGCATTGATGAATCCATATTTTGTGAGAACTGAAGCTTAGACAATTTGTAAAGCACTTTCTAATAAGAAAATGATTTAAAATGACAAATGTGGCATGAAGAAGAGTGACTTCTACAATAAGAAAATCAGTAACCCCCTTGAGAAAAGAATGCCCTTGATCATCACCCTCATTACAAATTGTATGGAAAGAACTTGCTAGAGCAGGGGTTCTCAGCCTTCCTAATGCTGTGGCCCTTTCATGCAGTTCCTCATGTTGTGGTGACCCCCCAACCATACAATTATTTTTGTTGTCACTTCATAACTGTAATTTTGCTACTGTTATGAATCAGGTGACCCATATGAAAGGGTCGTTCACCCCAAAGGGGTTGAGACCCACAGGTTGAGAACCACTGTGCTAGAGTAATAAGGCAAGAAAGAGAAATAAAGAGTGAACAAATTGAAAAAGTAGCCAAAGTAAAACTATCTTTCTTCATTGCATTAGGCTGGTTTGCCTAGAGGGAAAAACAAAACAGTGACACTCATGTGTATAAGGAGGAATTTGTAGTAAGTAGTTGTCTCAGCTCTGTGAAGCTTTGGTACAATGCTAGCCCAGCCCTCTTCAGACTCATGTCGCTACAAGCCAATGGCGCAGGAAGAAGTGGGAGAAAGTGGAGAAAGAAGGGAGTCAGAAGTTAGTGGGTGCAGCATCATATGGATCCACCATCGGTGGAAACATGGCAGTGTCCTGAGAGCTCTTAGGGTCAGCTCTCAGCTCTCACCCATAGGGGGCTGTGCCTAGCGTCAGGCACAAAACCCCAGAAAGCAGGCAAAGGGGCTATGTTGGTCTGGGTAGACTAGAGAGACAAATTCATAGATATTCATGTGGATAAGAAAGAGCTTTATATACAAGAACAATTGAATACTAAGAAAACATCTCAGTCTAGTCCAGATCAAGTCCATAAGTCCGATATTAGCCGATATGTCCAATACCAATCTATAAATTACTCTTCAGACTCATGAAACACACACAATGACGCCGAATGCAGGATGATCACAGGCCAGTAGGTGGAGAGTCTTGTGGATCCAATGGCAGTGGAATCATCTCAGCACTGCAGGGGTCTCCATGTGACTCCTTCAGCTCCAGGGCTCTAGCATAGGCCATGTATCTTCTCAACAGCAACATCTGGCAGGGAGTGAGCATGTGTCCTGCCTCCAACAAGCTACTGTATACACTCATGTATAAGCCGAGTTTTCCAGCAATTTTTAAAAAATCATTTTATCACAATCCATACATAGATCAATTGTGTCAAGCACACTTGTAAATCCATTGCGCTCATCATTCTAAAACATTTGCTCTCCACTTAAGCCCCTGGCATCAGCTCTTCATTTTTCCCCCTCCCTCCCTGCTCCCCACTCTCTCATGAACCCTTGATAATTTATAAGTTATTATTTCATCATATCTTGCATTGTCTAATATCTTCCTTCACCCACTTTTCTGTTGTCTGTCTCCCAGGGAGGAGGTTATATGTAGATCCTTATAATTGGTTCCCCCTTTCCAACTCACCCTCCTTCCACCCTCCTGGTATCGTCATTCTCACCATTGGTCCTGAAGGGATCATCTGCCCTGGATTCCCTGTGTTTTCAGTTTCTATCTGTACCGGTGTACATCGTCTGGTCTAGCCAGATTTGTAAGGTAGAATTGGGAGCATGGTAGTGAGAGGTGGGGGGAGGAAGCATTTAGGAACTAGAGGAAAGTTGTATGTTTCATTGTTGCTACAGTGCACCCTGACAGACTCATCTTCTCCTTGCCACTCTTCCATAAGGAGATGTCCAATTGCCTACAGATGGGCTTTGGGTCTTTACTCCGCAATCCCCCTTATTCACAATGATATGATTTTTTTGTTCTGATGATGCCTGATACCCGATCCCTCAACACCTCGTGATCACAACAGGCTGGTGTGCTTCTTCCATGTGGGCTTTGTTGCTTCTGAGCTAGATGGCCGCTCGTTTACCTTCAAGCCGTTAAGACCCCAGACACTATATCTTTTGATAGCCGGGCACCATCAGCTTTCTTCGCCACATTTGCTTATGTACCCATTTGTCTTCAGCTATCGTATCAGGGAGGTGAGCACACGGTGATATGGTTTTTTTGTTCTTTGATGCCTGACAACTGATCCCTTTGGCACCTCGTGATCATGCAGGCTGGTATCAGCACATTTTTTATACAGTTTTGTGGTAAAATTAGGTACCTCAGCTTATATTTGGGTCGGCTTATATTTGAATATATATGCCTTAGTGCCTCCAAATGAGGTCATCAAGCTGCAAACTGATTGACAGGCTAAACTCCACCCCTTCACTTTTAAGTCTCAAATTGACAACAGATTATGTAACCACTACAGGGGCAAAGAGGGAGGAGAGGTCCCCAGTGTATCTTTTATATAAAAAAAAAAGCCATACCTCCCAGGAGGCATCATTAGACTGTGACATGATTGACAGTTTGGACTTCACCCCTACTTAAGTGTAAGTTGACATCAAAATAACCTCCACATTCAGTGATGGTAGGATCTGAACCTACACACAGAAAATCCTAGAGACCACACAAGAAAGTTGTTGAATTTAAAAGATTAAACAAACTGGCACAGTACAAGATCAACACTCAAAATATCACTGGACATCCTCAATACTCCCTAGGAGAACTCCAAATAGGATAAAGAAAGAAATGAAGGAAGAAAGAAAGAAAACATTTACTATAATCTTTACAATGATAAAATACCTAAGAGTAAACCAATCAGAGAGTAACAGTCTTATCCAATAAAAATGACATTACTGCCAGAAGCCAAAAGAGACTACATAATTATAAAAAATCCTATGTTCATCATTGGAAGACTAAAAATTGTGAAAATGACAATAGTACTTAAGTTAGGCTGGGTTGTCTAGACAAACAAATAGGTGAAATCCATATATGTATAAGAAAGAACTTTATATCAGAGATTTATTTCATATCAATAGGCATCCCAGAACAGTTCAACTCAAGGCCATGGGCCCTATGATAGCCAGGGTGCTCTTTTGGTTCACATTGCTGCAAGCCAATGATACCGAAAGGTGAAGCGGGATGCAGGGAGAGCAGAGGGGACAGAGTAGCAATTCTCAGGGCTGGGCAGCCCGCATGAGACACAGGGGAAAGTGAAGGATGAGAAAGAGAGATAGACACACACACACACACACAGAGAGAGAGAGAGAGAGAGAGAGAAGTTCTCACTTTTTTTACCTCATCAAAAAGGCCACTGCTTCAAGAAGGCATCATCAATCTGTGACCTGATGGATAGGCTCCACTCCACCCCTACATGCTCCCACAGAACCCAGTTGGCATAAAATCTAGCCGCCACACTCCTCTAAGCACCCTATGTATATAATCTATAGAGATAATGCAATTCCAATCCCAATAGCATTCTTTAATGAAATGGAAAAGTTAATCTCAAAGCATATATAGAAAGAGCCCCAAGAGCTCAAACAAAGTAAGAGTCTTCACTTTCCAAACTTCGTGTGGAGCCACAGTCATCTTCAAGGACAGGTACGTAGGCCAGTCTAACACAATGGAGACTCCAGAAGTAAATCCAGCAATTGGGGGCCAACATCCCTTCCATGGAGAAAGTGATCATGGAATGGGGGCAGTGCCTAATCTTCCCTGACTCCCAAGGAGGATAGGATGGGAGAAAAAATAGTCATGAATTCAATTTCTTAAGGATGAACCTGGATAGAAACTGGAGGAACTTCTTGAGACTATCATCCTAAAATACTCTTTGAACTTGACACTAAAGCTACACTTGGAAATCACCTTTCCAAAAATGAGGCTGGCAACCAATATTGTCTGTGAATAATGCACTCCCTTACACCACCAACTAAATGAGTCCGGTCAACCTCACCCAAAGGCAGAGATGAGCGGACAAGGCGGGGACGTGATGTTAGATCAATGGAAATTGGACAAATAGACTGAAAATGATGACACTGCTGACACATTGCAAAAACAATAATCAATGTCATGGAACACTATGTAAACAATGTTAACAATGGGGAAACAAACCTAGTTTGCTGTGCAGACTTTTACCTAAGACACAATAAAATATTTTTAAAAATGAATCATGAGAAATTACACATTTTCAAAGAGCTGACAATAAATAAGCATACTGTAACACAGAAGAATAACCTAATATTTCAGTAAATGCGCTATAATGCATCTCTCAGTACATCTTCATTTCCTATATTTTGGGATCAATATTACAAAGTTTTTGTAATATTTCCTATAGAAAGAAAAAAAGATCATTCAATCTTCCCTCTAGCAATAATATCTGGCTTTTATTTTGGAGATTTCAGAAGTGTTTTTCAGCTCTTCCAGTTATGAGTAATTTCAGTAATTTTTTTATTATTGTAAAATGTTAGCATCCATCAAATGCTTTTCGTATACGAGTATAAGCTTTTCACCAGGGAAGCATTATCCGCAGACTAACTTCTGGCTCTAAACGTTTCACATCTTGTTTCTTTACCCAACTCATGAATATTTCATGCGAGGCACTATGGAGCGAGCGCATCAAACGTGCCACACAGCCCCTGGCCTTGCATCTTCGTGTCACAATGGTGCGTGGGTGCAGAATGTGCCCGGAAGGCTTCTCAAGCCTGGGACAGCTGGCCACGGCCGGATACAGAAGTGAGCGCGTGTACTGTGTCCTGTGTAGAGAAAGAAGCGAGTGTGAACCACAAATCCACATCCCGTTCTACCTCACCTTCATGCACCCCCACCTTACGTACTCCTTAGCCAAAAAACCCTCAAAACCCAGACTCACTGCTGACTCATAGAGACCCCTGTGGGTTTCCCAGACTGTCACTGGTGGCGGGAGGAGAAAGCCCACTCCCAAGGAGCTGCTGGTGGTTTCAAACTGCCGACCATACAGTTAGCAGCCCAACTCATAACCGCTACACCACCAGGCTCCCCTGTGAAAATGCCTCTAGCCACCTGAATGCCCCCTGACACAGAGGAGCATGCGCATGAGAGGAAGCCAATGTGGAACGAGATGGTGATCTTAACCAATTTCAGTTGCAATATCTTATTTTGGAAATGGTATTAAAACTTAGGTCCGTGTGAAACAAACTAATGACACTCTACCTAGTTCTCATAAGGGGCCTGCGCAAATAAGGGCCCCCGAACTTATGTTTCAGTAGGTGCCTCTTCGGGGCAAAGAGGCTTCAATTCCCTTAGCATCCAGTCTCAGCATCAAAGCGGAGGGAGACAGCGGACGCACCACACAGGACCAGGAAGTGGGCCACCCAGATTGGCTGGAGCGGTTGAAGCTGCACAGAGCATAATGCAGTCACCGAGCGGCTAATTAATCCTCACCTCGAGGGCTGTGTAAATCTATGTATCCCCAAGGTATGTACTTTGGAAAGTGAAAGTTGATGTTAATTTGCCTCATACAGTAGCTAGAATCAGCTGTGGTCTGCAGAATCAGGTTTACTGAGAATAAAACTAGTTGTGTGCCGGTCACGTGAAATTTCTGTAGAGATAACCATTTTGTTTCCCACCCTTTGGAAACAGGAGAAGGGAAAGGTTGTGTAGGGACTTGGCTATGCAGTTAGATGAGCAATCTTACGCTCCTCTTGCACTCAATCTATGCTGGCCTCTGTTGGTTACTTATTTTAAAAATACGTGTATTTGATCTTCCCAGTGGACTGAAAGTTTCTTAAGGATAGTACCCAACTATTCCATACATTCAAAAAAGATGTTTTTGTGTACTCATCCTTTTTTAATATGCCTTTTGTATAGTGGCCATGCAGATAATATTTATTAATAATTACATATTTTATATATTTATAATTATATATAACCCAGTAGAGTTTTACAATAGAAATAAAACCTCTAGAGCAGCCATGCAGAAAATATTTATTAATAACTATATATAGCTCAATGGAGCTTGACAATAGAAACAAAACCATACAACAAAAATGATGGGTGTTTGCTTTTACCTTCTAATTTGTTTTCTTTGTTTTCTTTCTCTTACATGATTTCTCTGTTTGCTCTTTGTCCTCTTATTTCTATAAAATTTGGGGCTGTCGAATATGAGAGTAACTTAATATTCCTAGAGGTTTTAGTCTTGGCTTTGCTATTTACTGGCTGCGAGGTGTGGGGTAAGTGACATCATCGCTCTGACTTACAGGCCCTGCTTCTATCAATGGGGTCTAAACAGAGATGCTCAAAGCATTACGAGGAGCTGATAACATAATGCAGCGGCCCTCCGCCCTCTCAGACAAAATGCTGTAATTTCATTTCAAATATTTTACAATCCGTCCTTTGCTAAGCTGACATAAAATTGATAAGACAACCTACATCAACATACAATAAAAAATTCAATGGAATGCCCCATGTGCAGTAAAAGAGAGATAAAAAAGCAAAGTAATCTATAATAAAATGATTTCTAAAAAATACAGATCTACCTACAGTAGACGATCTCATGAAGCGGTCTGGAGTTCACCTGACTTTCTTACCGTGGAGGTGGCAGGTGCAGCTGCAGACCTCTGCACAGGTTCAGTGTTGGCAACTCCAGTGCCACAGAACTCAGTGGGCACAATACGTGCATTCCTGGAGAGGTCAATGGATAAGAAAACTATGCAAAATACGCTTTGTAGTTGCAAATAAAGCTAAGGCAGAGTCTGGGCTCAGGTCATTATAAGCAACTGTTCACCTCCGTGATTCTGCCAGAAGTGGGATGGGATGCAGGACCCTTCCCTTCTGTACAGAACTGTTTTGTGGGTGGTGCCTCCCTCATCTTCACCGGCTGTCTGTCAGTTGTTGTTGTACCGTCTAGTCTCTTGTGCAGACAGGCTCCCACTGCCCCACGGGGTCTCCTGGGTCACCATCTCCACAGAAGCATGTCGCCAGGTCTTTTCTCCTGCAGGGCTGCCGGTGGGTTCGAACGGCTGACTTTTCAGTTGGCAGCTAGTGGAGAGCTCAACCCCTGCACCAGCAGGGCTGCTTGCTCATCAGTCGGACACCTGGAGGATGATTATGACAACCAAAATATGCCCTTGTAGACTTTTCAGAATGCCACTTGGGGTGGCATCCTCTTGACCAGGGATTGTTGGGCTGTGTGCCTCAGAGTAGCTAGAAGAATGCCCGGAGTATAGTCTAGGGGTGATCTGAGTTCGTTGTCTTGTCCCCATTCCCCTCCTTGTTCTTCCATCCGTTGTATATGCCCCAAAGCTCTGAGATCTCGCAAAAGGGTGGAACGACAACTATTTCCAAATCAGCCTGCTTGGGAATAAGGCAATAAGAAAAAAAACAAATATCAGGAATCTAGAAGAAAAAAAATCTACAAATCTATATCCTATCCATGGGACTCTTCATTTGGGTTTTTGTGTGTGTGTGGGGGGGGGGGGTGGGGGGGCCCGGGGGGGGGCCCCCGGCAGAACATCTGGACTCTATAAGGACACACCACTGGCCTAATTAACCCATTGGTGGATGAGAGCTGCATCGTGCTCAACGAATTTGGAAGCAGCTGCCAAAGAAGTCAGGGGATAGTCTTGGTTGTGTTTGCTTTGACTGATCTTGAAAACAAAGGTGACGTCAGACTTTCCCCTTGGCATCTGTTTTGTTTCACAGGGCAACTGAAAAGGAATGACCTGTTAAGGGAAGAAAGTGCATTCCACCACGGGACTTCCCAGGCTTACCTTGTGGTACTGACAGTAACCAGTGTCAGCTGAGGTCCCTGCTTCTAAAGATATGCGTCCCCTGGGAATGCTCACAAAACTTTGAACTTTGGGCTAGGCCAGGAAAGGGATTCGAAGAGAGAGGGTAATAATCAATTGGGTTAATTGGATTCATTTTCTGGAATTCATTTTGAAACTCTTATCTGACAGCTCAATGTATGCTATAGACGTTAACTCCTTCATGCTCCACTGCATTCCTTTGAATTTACTGAGAGACACGCGAATGCTCAGAAGACAGTATTCCAGAATGTGTTATGGATTGCATTTTGTTCTCCAAAATATGTGTCAACTTGGCTCGGCTATAATTCTCAGAATAGTGTAATTGTGATCCACTTTGTGGTCTGGTAGAATTATTCTCTGTGCTGTAAATCCTGACCTCTATGATATTAATGTGGCAGAATTAGAGACCGGTCATGTTAGTGAGGAAGGGTACAATCTACAGGATTAGGTTGTATCTCCAGTCAGTCTCTTTTGAGATATAAAAGAGATTAAGCGAGTCGAGAGAGAGAGAGAGAGAGAGAGAGAGAGAGAGAGAGAGAGAGAGAGAGAGAGAGAGAGAGAGAGAGAGAGAGAGAGAGAGAGAGAGAGACCTCAGTACTACCAAGAAAGGAGAGCCCAGGAGGAGCATGTCTTTAGGACCCGGGGTCCTTGCTGGGTGCAAATGAAGATGACGCTGAGACATAGAGAGAGCTCCGACAAGGCCACGCCCCCAGATGTTGAAGGAGATGTTGAAGTGCTTTCCTGTAGAGCAGACAGAGAAAGAAAGCCTTCCCTGAGAGTCTGCCCTCTGAACTCAAGCTTCCAGCCGCCTGGGCTGCGAGACAGCATGTGCTGCCAAAGCCACCCCCTTGTGGGAGTCCCGCTGTGGCAGCAGGAGACAAACAAGGCAGAGGGAAAAGAGGAGACTCATTCTGCAGAACACGCAGGGGTCTAGATACAAACCTGCCGAGTTTTTTACTCTTCTAGAAGTGATAATAATGTTGAGGACAAAATATCAAATCCCTAGAATATCAAATCCCTAGCTTGACGTTTTCACTAAATCATCCCTCAGAATTTAATGCATTAGAAACAGAATCATGATAAAATGTCTTCCTAGTGCCAAGCATTTCAAATTATAATAACCAGCAGCACAAAGCAGGTTTTATTATCCCATTTTTCAGTTGAGAACAACCAGACTCAGGGACTGGGAACCCGGCCCAAGTTCTTATGGCTAGAAGGAAACGGAGACAACCAAACAGCGGTCTAGCTCAACTTGTTAAAAAACAACCAAAAAAGTCAGCCTTGAGCATTATGCTCATTTAAGAATTATCTTTTGGGGACTAAATTGACAATAATACCTTGTGCTATTACTAATAATTCAGGAATCTCAGGGGGCAGTGAGTTTCTGTGAATTGGGGTGAGGGACAACTGAGAAAAAGAGGGTAGAAACGGCCATACAGCTCACAGATCATCACCAGTGTCACTGTTGCTCTGGTGTATGTGTTGTGTATATCCTCAACAACAAAATTAAGAATTTAAAAATATTTATTTAATCTGAGCTGATGGGAGTAAAGTCAACTAGACCTGAATTTTCCACTTACCTTTGTCCCTCAGTTTAAAATGGCTTAGAGTAACATATTCTTCATGGGGAAGAAATGTGTCAGTCTGTCAAGAGTGGACTAGATGTACATTTAACATGTAAGCATACTCATCTACTCACATATTCAATATATACTCGCATATATACATGCATATGCATACATATTTATACTCCTGGAGAATAAATATGGAGATGGAGAATTTGGAAAGAAATATGTTGCAGGGCAAGAAACATTATTTTATTTACTTTTTTGGACTATGGAATAGAAATCCCATAAAATTTAAATTTATTTATTTATTTTAATAAATCGTTTTATTGGGGCTCTTACAGCTCTCCTAACAATCCATACATCCATTGTGTCAACCATATGTGTACATATGCTGCATCATCATTTTCAATGTTTTGTTTCTACTTGAGCCTTTGGCATCAGCTCATTTTCCCTCCTTCCTTCATGAACCCTTGATAATTTATAAATTTTTATTTTCATATTTTACTCCATCTGCTATCTCCCTTCACTCATGTTTCTGTTGTTCATCTCCCGTGTGTGTGAAAAGGCAATCATTGTGATCAGTTCCCCCTTTTCTCCCCTTTCTTTCCCTACCTTCCCCCTGCTCTCATGATATCACTACTCCCATTATTGATCCTGAGGGTTTATCTGTCTTGGATTTCATGTGTCAAGAGCTCTTATCTGTACCAGTGTACATGCTCCAGTCTAGCTGGGTTTGTAAGGTAGAACAGGGGTCATGAGAGTGGGCAGGGGGCATTAAAGAACTAGGGAAGTGTTGTGTGCTACTGGCTGTCATGTCTCTTCCTGGTGAAAGGAGGACAAAAGTAGAGGCCCAAAGTCCATCTGCTACCTCAATACTTAACATATGTACATAGACCTACATCCCTATAAGAAACATCATTTTTCAAAAGTTAAGAACAACAACAACCTGTAAACTGGAAAACATAGTTGCAACAGAAACCAGACTCTACATACCAAAACCAAAATTCCACTGCCATCGAACCCATTCTGACTCCACTCAGGAGGACCCAGCCTCATCTTTCCTCCCTGGGGAAGCTGGTGAGTTTGAACAGCCGAGCTTCCAGTGCGCAGCCCAGTGCTTCCCCAACATCACCACCGGGTTTCCTTTGTATTGCGTACAGGCCTCCTTAAAACCGAGAGAGAAAGAGACAAAAACAAAGAGGAAAAAGAACAGACCATTTAAAAAATGATATAAAATAACATATGATAAAAGTTCAGATTCACCACCCATAATTAGGGACATGCAAATTAAACCACCACTTAGTTACCTTTTCTCACCTATTAAATTGGTGAGAATTAAGAAAGACAACACCACATTCTGTTGTTAGGCTGTGGGAATGAAGTTCTCTCACGGGTTGTTGGTGGGAATGGAGACAGGGACAACCACACACCACACACACACACACACACACACACACACACACACATTTTCCTTTTGATTCAACAATCCCAGGTCTAGGCATCTAATCAGAAGACATCTGAACCCCTAAATAAATGCACCTCCCCTGGCCCCCTGTTGGTGTTAGCAGGTGACATGGAATCCCTGTACCACAGCAGGGTCCTGCCCGGCCCCAGCCTCACAATCGTGCCTGTGCCTGAGCCTATGGTTGCAGCCACTTTGGCAATCTATATCACTGAGGGCCTTCCCCATTTTCCGCTCACCTGCTACTCCTTCATGTATCGATATGTAGGTTTATTTAGTTCAAGTATGTCCCAAGCTTCCTAAAGTATATGTTGCAGAATCCTTCTTGTGGGGTATACTGAGACAAATTTTACAAAGATAAATCTGAGAAACACTCAGAAAATATATTATGGAAATGTAATATATTTATTTGGGGCAAAACTTCGAAGAATATGCTAACAAGCCTTGTGACTCTCCAGCAGAAGGGTCTAGAATGCTTGTCCCACGTACGAGCCTCCAGGTGTGAGTTTGTGTTTGAAAAGCATGATAAGACGGTTCTGAAGAACACAGTTTGAGAAATTCTAATTTCCCTTAGATTGTTTTTAATATTTCATTATCATAAATCATGTTTCTGTGACTATCTTGTCATTTAAATCTTGAGGAGAATTAACTGTTGGGTCAAAAAGTTCTGTGGTACCAAATAGCCAAACTGTTCTCTGTCTGGAAGCTACCTTTCAGAAACTGAAAGAGGCAGCTGTGAATCTGAATGGATCAGAGGTGGTAGAGGACGGGCTAGGTTAAAGTCTTTGAACAGGCACAGTTTAGTATTTGATTAGACTGAACACTTCATAGGCATTTCTTATTGAAAGATTTGAGTGTCAGGAACTAGCTTAGTTTTTGCCTGTTTGTGGCTGCCAAAGCACCTCTCACTCACCTATCACCATCTCTTCCCACCTCCCCGCAAGGTTTTAAAACATTTGATTCCATTAAATTCAAACAAACAAGCAAATTCACTGCCATTGAGTTGATCTCAACTCCTAGTGACCCTGTAGGACAGAGTCGAACTGCCTCCTTGGCTTTAAAAGGCTGTAATCTTTATGGGAGCAGCAAGCTCTCAAGGAGTTGCTGGTGGGTTTGAACTGCTGACCTTGCAGTTAGCTGTGCGACATATGCCCCATTTCTCCACCAGGACCCATCCCTGTTAGGCCAGGGGGTTGCCACCCTTAGAATCATGGCGATTTCCAATTCAGTTGCAGTTTGGAGTCCAGGAGGGCACATGGAGAGTGGGACAGTGACTAAACGAGGAGGCCATCTGTCCTGACTGCCAGTCCAACCAGAGACAGATGAGGACGGGCCACCCATCACAGTCTATGACTTTTGCCAGTGGGTCCTCACAGAGGCTAGCACACTTTGATCTCCTTATTTTCACTCATCATTAGCAACACGAGTCTCTGATGAAATCAGGAACCCCAAGATGGACTTAAAAAAAAAAGTTATTAAAGCTAATAAATGATGCTGTGTGTCTATATCATTGCAAATGGGACTGGGCACTGGGTGAGTTTTTGAGACAGTGGCCTTTGTACAATTAGGCGAAGACCCTTGGAAGAGCATCACCTGCTGAAGCCAGGGCTCCTGATCTCTGCCAGGAAGCTAACTCACCGACCAGTGGGTGACCCTGGGGAAATTGCTTAGCCTCCCTGAGCTTCATGATAGTCTATCTATAAAATTAGTGCTAAAATACTATCAATTTGTATACCAAGATGTTGACCATACAAAATCATTGTAACAAGTTTTATTTATTTTGTGATCACCATGCCTGCTCTGGGTATATCAGTTAGGATTGAGTAGTGACACAGATAAGCTTCTCCTTCCAAAAGCCTAGCAGATGCCACACGGCCTCATTTCTGAGCTTCCAGCTCACTGGAGTCTTTCTTGCTGCGGGGCACCTGCATTTTCTGCTTTGCCCGAATCTCTGCAGCTCTTCCTCATTATTCTGATCTCAGCTAAAGTGTTGCTTCCTCAAGAACCCTTGCCTGACTGCCAAGTGCTCAGTATCCCACCATGACCCTATTCTAATTTCTCTGTAGCGTCTGAAACGACCAAAACGACTCATTTGTGCATGTGCCTATTACCAGCGTCTCCAACAGAACTTAAGATTTACAAGAGGAATCGTGGAGTCTTTTTTGCCCTACACCTAGAACAACAACACAAAAGACCAAACCACTAACCCGTCACCATCAAGCCCATTCTAACTCATGGCGACCCTACCAGACCAAATAGAGCTGCCCTTGTGGCTTTCTGAGACACGAACTCTTTATGAATTCAGTCTGTCTGCTGAGCAAATAAATAGAGAAACTGGATTATGAGGCACAAAGAAGCATCAGGATTGGAGGGAGGTTTGTTAGCAACCTGCAGTATGCAGATAACACGACCTTGTTTGCTGAAAGTGAGGAGGACTTGAAGGATTTGATCTTCATCAGAAGATCAAGGATTGTAGCCTTCAGAAGGGATTACAAAGCAAGGTAAAGAAAAGGCAAATCCTTGCACCTGTACCAATAGGTAACGTCATGATAAATGGAGAAAAATGTGAAAGTCACGTCAAGGACTTTGTCTTGCTAGGATCCACAATTGGTGCCACATGGAAGCAGCAGGCAAAAGATCAAAAGACATGCTGCGTTAGGTAAATGCGCTGCATAAAACCTCTTTACAGTTTTGAAAAGAAAGGATGTTACTTAGCGGACTACGGTGGGCCTGGCCCAGCGGAAACATTTTCAGTAGCCCCATATGCGTGTGGAAGTTGGACACTGAATATGGAAGACTGGAGAAGGGCTGATGCGTTTGAATTGCACTTCTGGGGAGAGCAGTGAACGAGCCCTGGACTGCCAGTCGAACGAGCACGTTTGTCTGGGAAGGAGCACGGCTGGAGCGCCTTTCGAGGCACGGGTGGCCAGCGTTCCTGGCACAGACTTTGGACACGTTGTCAGGAGAAACCAGTCCCTGGAGAGGGACATTACGCTTGGGAATGTGGAGGGGCGGCGAACAGGAGGAAAGCCCTCCGGGAGATGCAATGACCCAGTGGCAGGAACAATGGGCTCAAGTGTAAGGACCATTGGGAGGCTGGCGCCGCACTGGGCGAGTGCTGCATTCTGTGGATCTCCGTGAGCGGCAACTGACTCCGTGGCCCCTAACAACAGCAGCAAGAACAACTTTTTTTTTTAATGTATCAGAAAGGACTTTATTTATTTATTTTTAAAAATGTTTTATTAGGGGCTCATACAACTCTTATCACAATCCATACGTACATCAATTGTGGAAAGCACATCTGTACATTCATTGCCCTCATCATTCAGAAAGGACTATTTTTAATCATGAAAATAAATGTATATGAAGGAATCAACCCAGCCCAGTCTCATCCAAGTCCAGGGGCCAGATGCCAGCTGGAGGCTCTCAGACTCATTAGTGGTCAGCTAACGAAGCAGGAACGGGATAAGAGAATCTAGCTGTTTGTGGATCCCGGACTGGGGGGAACATGGCGAAGTACCGCAGCTCCCAGTGCCTATCAGCAAGCAATCCAGGCAAACAGAAAGGCAGAGGGGGAGGACGAAGTTCTCCACAGAGTCTTTTGTAAAAAGGTCAGACTCACAAGAACATGCCATTAGGTTGTGCTCCACCCCTACCTTCACACAAGTGCACCTTCACATAACATCTCTCCGGCCCACTGACTTTCTTCCCTTCATTTTCTATAGATGCTTTTTCTTTTCTTTTTCATTTTTAGTAAACACTTTTGCTGGTAGCTCTCACATCTCTTATCACAATCCATACATTCATCCATTGTGTCAAGCACACTTGCACGCATGCCGCCACCATCATTTTCAAAGCATTCTCTTCCCACTTGAGCCCCTGATATCAGCTCACCATCTTCTCCCTCCCTCCCTCCCTCATGAACCCTTGATAAGTTATAGATCATTATATTCATATCTTGCATTGTCCCCCGTTGCCCTTCACCCACATTTCCGTTGAGAACAACTGTTTACAGGAGTAAAAGCCTGGAACCGTGACCAGTAAAGGCAAGTGCCCTAAGGCTGGAAAGAGCAGTGATTGAAGTCAGAGTCTTGGCATAGGAGCCGATGGGAGGGCTGATGTCCTAGGCACAGGACAGGGCTGGCCTCAGAAAGTCTTCCTGGCTCTGGTGACCCGTGACCATGAGGCGGTTCCAGAGAAGCCTCCACCTCTTCTCAAATGTCTGCCCTTTTTAAAAAGTGCACCCTTGGCAAACACGTATTGATAGGGTTGCTATGAAGTGGAATGGCTGGGTGACAACATCTTATACTTTACCGATTATTAGTCTCTGCTTACAACTCACAACCTGTCGCCCAGTATGTTACTTGATAGATCGGCCAGGTAGCCTCAAAGGCAGGGGGCTTCAGAGAGTTTGTGAGGCCCTGACGTGCGATGGAGACCTTGGCTTGTGAAGTGCCAGTCTCCATGGGTCTTCCTGGAGGGAGGGCCCTTTGACGTCAGCAGATGCTCCCTGGGGGCCGGTCACCTCCATGTTTAAAAGTGACTGACCTTTGCTCCTGCCCTGGATAACGAGCCTGCCTCTTAACCCAGGCTGGTGGGTGTGCCTGCTGCTTATTTCAATCCCAGCTTCTATTTGTGATCCGGTCTTTCCTAGAAGCGGAGAGCAAAACAAGTCTGGGAAACATTCACTTTGAGGAACGACCCCTTAGCAAATGAGCACCGAGGATCAGGCAGGGCCCGAGTGTTAAATAGCCGGCGGGCGGGTGGCGGGGCTTCCTCCCAATGACAGTAGCTGAAATATTCATATAAGATGATCTTTAAATATTTGACTGTTGCCTTAAAATAGCTCTCCTGATTTTTAAAAAGAACATAATTTTGAAACCCTTAGCTTATTTTTAATTTATAGTCCTTGAAAAAAAAAGTGGCTGGCCCAATCATTTATATGCCTGGGCAAAAGCAATACATCTATATAAAAGTACAGTGATATATTTCTGTTGCTCGTTTAATGTGCTGCTCCTGGCCCTGTATGTTCTGATTCATTGGAGAGTAGCAATCATGTCGACAGGCGCTGTTCTTCAGTTCCCATCAGCGACAACTAAAGGCCAATTCAAGGTTGTGGTGGGGTCATGAATTCTAACACAGCCGCTGATAGAACAATTTCCCTTCCACACAGCCTTGTCAGTCGGACACTCAGGGAATAGACAGGGAGGCCGGCTGCGTGCGTCTCTATCTTCTTGCTTTTCCTTTTGTTCCGGAGCCAGCGTCTGCCGTGTGCACCAGGCCAGCGCCACGAGGGACAAGACGGCCAGTCCGTGGAAAATTGATAAGGGAGAAAATTCCTAACGCCTCAAGAATTGAGGAAGGAAAGCAACAAAAACTCTGTCCCTCTGTGTAAACAAGTCATGGCGCAGAGTGCGGCAGAAGGGGGGGCTGTGGAGAAGAGCAGAGAGACCGGCAGGCGTAAAGGCTGGCCGACTCTGAGGATTAATTAAATAACCGAGCTCTCTGTTTTTTCATTTCCCAAATAGGGCCTGAGGGAGGGAGGAGGCTGGCTTTGTCTGTGCTTCCCCCTCACGAGGCTGCGGCCCACGGTTGACCAGAAAGCCACGCCTCACCCCCAGCCGTCCACAGGGTGAGGACAGTGAAGTACAGGGAGAGATTATCTTTTTAAACCAGTTTATTGGGAGCCTTACAGAAAGCATAATGATCCACAGCGAGAGAACATTTGGGGTGAAATTTTCACAGGTGGGGCCATAACTTTTGTGGATTAAACCTCAAGGTGAGGGTCTAGACATCTGGAAAGTAGGCGAATGTTTAGAAAGGCCGAAGCTGGTGATGAGGCGGGTTTCCTGAGATGGTGTGAATGGCCTCAAGTCACAGCGCATTCAGAACCCAGAGCCTGTCAGATGAATTAACAGCATCTCATTGGCATGCTTTTAAAATTTTTTATAATTGGAGTCAGAGAAGGCAGAGAGGGTTAAGAACTCATCAAAGGGCATAGCATTGCGTGTCAATTCTGTGAGCAAATGGATGTTCATTTATATTGTGGTCCGTAGTTGTCTGGCAAAGCATCAGCGCGTTTCTATTGTGTACAATGCAGTGAACCATCGGGAACCCATGTTTAAAAAACAATTCCCAAATCACTGGAGACGGGGGTGAGATGTTTGGGAAACTATCAGTGGGCAACACCCCACCACCCCACCATGCCGCAAACTTGCTGCCATCAAGTCAATGCTGACTCACAGCGACCCCTTGTGGGTTTCTGAGACTGTAACTGGTGGTGGGAGTAGAAAGCCCGGTCCTTCTCCCACGGGGCTGGATTCAGAATCGCCGACCATGTGGATCGCAGCCCCACTCGTCAGCACTGCGTCACCGAGCGCTTTAGCAATGGGAAAAGCGAAGCTAGTTCCAGCCACTAATAGCTACCTTTACCATGCTTCGCTTCCTGTCATAAAGACACTGTTTTGGAGAAATAATAAATATAAGCTAAGGAGTTAATAAGCCCATAGAAGGGACAAATCCTTCAGAATAGTCTGAAGTTCACTTTAGCGAGTTATTATGTTTATCCATCTTTCTATTTAGAAAAGAAAAAATAAAGATTAGATTTTAATGACATTTTTCTATTATAATGTGAATATATTATTATTATCATTATTATTATAGGACATAGAATTACTGAAAAATCAGCAGAAAAAACAACCCCCCAAAAAAGCCCCAGGCAAGGTTGACTGTCCACGTTAGGTGCCATTGAATCAGTCTCCGACTCATAGGTCTCACCTGACAAAATGCCTCTCAGGTGCACTCTGACGCTGTAAATGTTACAAAGCAGACTGGTTCGTCCCTTTTCCAGTTTGTGGTGCTTTCAGCATTCTTCTCCAGCGCCACAACTTGACTGCCCTGCCAATATTTCAAGGTATTTGCGTTTTACCACTTTTTGAGGCATAATTTTTGTCAGTTTTTTAACAGACTGAATGTACCATTTTAAACCTAATTTGTAAAATTGAACATTTTCCAAAGTTATACACTTTTAACAAGTATAATTACAAGAGCCATTTCATGTTCCAACAAGCAGACACGACAGAGTTACTAGGGATTAGGTCTCACCCGCTTGGTTCTGTTCACACCGACTCTGTGCACAACAGTAGGACGCACTCCCTGGTCCTGTGCCATCCGCACCATCACTGCCATGTCTGAGCCGCCCATTCCCACTCCATCAACCCACCTTGCTGGGACCTTCCTCTTTGTCACAGGCCCCCTCCTCACCAAGCAGGATGTGGTTCTCCAGAGTCTGATCCCTCTTGATAACATGTCCAAAGTATGTGAGACACAGTCTTGCCGTTCTCACTGGCTGTGCTTCTCCAAGAGAGATGTGTTCATTCTCCTAGCAGTCCACGGCATTTTTGACATTCTTCTGGACACCACAAGCCCGAGGCACCCGTTCTTCTCCAGGAACCCCAATCCACTGTCCAGCTTTCGCCGGCACGAGGCAACTGAAAATACGATGGCTTGGATCAGGCACACCTTAGTCTTCAAAGTGATGTCTTCGTTTTGCTTTTACCCCCAATACTTGAAAGAGATATTTTGCAGCAGATTTGCCCCGTGCTGCTGCTTCCACTGGGCATTGATTTATCCAAGCAAAATTAATTCTTGACAACTTTAGCATGGTCTCCATGTATCATGATCTTACTTATTTTCCCAATTGTGAGGATTTTTGCTTTCTTTTTACTGAGCTGTTACCCATAATGAAAGCTGGGGTCTTTGATCTTCCTCAATAAGTGCCCCAAGTTTCTCTTTCTTGTAGCAAACAGGGTGGTGCCTCTTGTCAACTTCATAATGAACACATGAGTGTCATTTATTCATTATGAACTTGACATGATCCCACTCAGCTCGGAGGTGGCCATGAAGATTCAGTAAGATAACTCAGGTCAAGTATCAGAATGCTCGGCATATGGTAAGTGCGAGTAGCCATTTGCAATGAAAATGATGGTGTTAGTACGTTTAGAGCCTGCAAGCTGTTCACAAGCCTTCCTCCAATCATGACACCATGGTCTTCAAATCGCCTAGCTACAGGGATTATTGCTCAGCAGGCAGATTGAAAAAATACGGTGAAAGAACAATGCTTAGAGGGTATTTCCCACATTTCTTAGGCCATATTTACAGAGATAGAAGAGTGGGGTCAAAAGATATGGAAACTGATGCTCTTGAAAAATATATCACTTTATAGTAGAGTTGATCGCATTTTTACTGCTACTAGCGACTGATAAAGCAAAACTGAAAAGTACCTAGGAATGGTATTGGAGTATGACCAAGAGTTCTCCACTTCAGCACAAGAGACCTTTGGAGGCAGACAATTCTGTGTTGTCAGGGCTGACCTGCGCATGGAAGGATGATTGGCAGCATCCCTACCTCTGTTCACCAGATAGAAGTCAGGAGCACCCCTCTCTCCAGTTGTGACAACAAAGGAAACATTTCCAGAAATGGTTAAATGCCCCCATGGGGGTAACATGGCACCTGGTTGGGGACCGTGTGTTAAACAAACTGTATTCACGCTCCATGACATATGGTTATGCCAATCAAGGCAAATTACTTAACCTCTCGGGCTCATCCTTTGTTCATTATGGACTTGAGGGGACCCCGCGCAGCTCGGGTCAATATCACAATGCTCGGCATATGGTAAGAGCTAGTAGCCGCCATTTGCCATGAAATTGATGGTGTTAGTACTTCCAGTGCCCAATGAAACACCCTGGCTTTTCTATGCGAATGAAGGAGGTGAGTGTCTCCTTTGATAAGTCACCGCTATTCACTAATAATTTCATTCGTGTGGTTGTTAGGTGCCATTCAGTCAGCTCCGACACATAGCAACCCCGTGCATGACAGAATGAACCAGTGCAAAGTCCTGGGCCAGCCTCCCAACTGCTCCTCTGCCTGAGCCCATTGCTGCCTCCACTGGGTCAACCATCTCATTGAGGGCCTTCCTCCTTTTCGCCGCCCCTCCACTTTACTGGGGACTTGTCTCTCCTGACAACATGTCCAACGTATGTAAGACAAAATTTTCCCTCCTTGCCTCTAGGGAGTCCTCTAGACTTATTTCTTCTAAGAGAGATCTGTTTGTCTTTTTAGCAATAGAGAATACCATGGCTTGGGTCAGACGGACCTTGGTCCTTAAAATAACATCATTCAATACTCTAACGAGCTCTTGTGCAGCAGATTTACATAATGTAATTTGTCTTTTGATGTCTTGACTGCTGCTTCCCTGAGCATTGATGGTGGATCCAAATTAGACAAAATCCTTGACAACTTCAACCTTTCCCCATTGATCATGATGTTACCTATGGGTCCAGTTGTGAGGATTTGGATCTTCTTTCCATTGAGTTGTCATCCACACTGAAGGCTACAATCCTTGATCTCCATTGGCAAGTGTCTCAATTCCTCCTCACGTTCAGGAAGTAAGGCTGTGTCATCTGCACATCACAGATTGCTAATACGCCTTTCTCCAATCTTGATGCCACAAATCCTGCTTTTCTGATGACTTGCTCAGCATAGAAATGGAACAAGTCTGGCGAAAGGTGCACACCTTTCCTGATTTTAAACCAGGCACTGTTCCCTCGTTCGGCTCACACAGCTGACTCTTGATTCACGTACAATTTCCTCATGAGCACCACAAAGTGGTCTGGAATTCCCGTTCTTCTCAAGGTTGCCCACAGTTTATTGTGGCCCACACAGTCGAATGTCTTTGCATAGTCAAGGAAACTCAAGTAAAAATCTTTCTGATGTTCTCTACTTTGAGCTAAGACCCACCTGCCATCAGCAGTGATAGCCCTTGTTCCATGTTCTCTTCTGAATCCGGCCTGAACTTCTGGCAGGCCTTTGTCAATGGCTGCTGCACCATTTGTCTGTCTAGCACCTGTCTGTCAGTTTATCGTCCTGTGTTGGCTGGCAGGTGGCTGTGCTGCAGTGACAAAGGACTCAGCTTCCCCACTGAGGAGGAAGGGTCACTGACAACCTTATGCATAGCTTCAAAGGGCTTTCAGTCACTCATACCTACAGTACATAAGTATCGAGCCCCTCCTATGTGCAGGCATTGTTCTAGGCATTGAAGGGGGAATGCACTAGTGGATAAATACTGTCCTAATGAAGCTTCAATTCTAGTAAGGCAAATAGTTAATAAATAGGATCAGAGGAGCAAATTATATCAAACTCCAGCTCACTGCCATTGAGTAGATTCTGAGGCATAACTACCCAATAGGACAGGGTGACATTGCCCCTGTGGGTGTCCAGGACTAGAAAGTCTCATCTTTCTCCTGGTCTTTTCAAATGACTGACCTTGTGGTGTGAAGCCCAACACGTAACCACTAAACAACCAGGGGTCCTTGAGAGCCAATGATATAGTGTGTGTAAAAAGAGGAAGTAATTGTTTGGGAGGATGAAGAGGTGAAGCAGCATTTAAGTCAAGTCCATACTTCGTCAAGTGGACAGCTGTGACAAGAGGAACCCAGATAGAAACAATGGCACAAACAAAGGCCTCGAAAGAGGAGCATATCTTCTAAAACAGGCCAATGCTCTTGGAGGAGAGAGGCTAGGGGCGAAAGCAGTCCTGGAAGTTGCTCTGGGAATCAAGAATGAGTGGTTCGTAGGTGGCCTGATAGCAAGGACCTTGAAGAGCTTCTACTTTTACTCTGTGAAAGAGGCAACTATGTCAGTTATAATTGCTTTATATGCTTTAAAATAATTTGTACAAGGAAAAAGTGAAGTCAGAATGGGAACTATGAGTTTCCACCCAGGGAATAACAGCTGGAGGTTGAGAGTGGAACAGAGGAGGATCATGCTTCTCTTTGTTGACAGGGCTAACCCTGCCTAGTTCCAAATCTTGCTAATTTGAGAATTCCTCCTTATCTTTGCTGAAATACCTAAACTGGGTGATGGCAAAAACTTAGGGTTAATAAGGGAGCTGACTGGAGGGACTGGAAATCCCAAGCAGAGAATACATACTTGTTTGATTGTCTTCCTGCTGTGCGTGTTGCGTTCACTGTCATGGAGTCAATGTTTGCTCCAGGACATAGAACGAGTCCTTCCCCTCACCTTCTTTTGGCAGAAATAAAACTCATGATGAACTTGTGGAAGTCCACTTAAGTCTTCCCTCATCACAAAAGCACTTTTTGCCTAATAATGTGGCACTGTGTGATACCTTCCTCACATGATTGCTGAAGACAAAATGGGTGCATAAGCTAATGCGGTGAAGAAGCCTGCTGGTGCCCGGCTATTAAAAAATAGAGTGTCTGGGTTCTCAACGGCTTAAAGCTAAGCAAGTGACTATCTAGCAGAGAAGCACTAAACCCACATGGAAGAAGCACATCAACCTATGCAATCATGTGTGGACAGGATCAGGAAACAGGCATCAGAAGATCCAAAGCAAACAAACACAAACATGTTGAGAATGGTGGGTTTGGAGAAGAGACCCAAAACCCATCTGTAGAGAGTGGGACATCCTCTCACAAGGGTCACAAGGAAGGGATGAGCCAACTAGGGCACAGTGTAGCACTGATGAAGCGCAACATTCCTCTGGTTCTTTGAAGCTTCCACACACTCCACTATCATGATCCCAGTCCTGCCTTTCACTTTGGGATACACTGGTACAAATATGAACTCACAACAAACCGAATCCAGGTCAGATAAACCCTTCAGGAACATTCCCCTTCAGGGAATGGGAATAGGGGTGCCAGGAGGTTAGGTGTAAGTGGGGGAGGAGTTGTAGAAGGGTGAGGTGATCACAATGATCATCACATAACCATAATCATCCCCCCTAAGCCCACTCCTGAGGGGGATAAACAACAGAAACCATGGTGGAAGGGAGACAGAAGTTGATATAAAATGTGAAAATAATAACAATTTATCAAGGGGTCACAAGTGTAGGGGGGGAGCAAAAATGAAGATGATACCAAGGGCTCAAATAGAAAGTAAATGTTTAGAAAATAATGATGGCAACATGTACAAATATGCTTGATACAATTGATGTATGGATAGCTATAAAAGATGTAAGAGCCCCCAGTAAAATGATCTTTCAATAAAAGTTTGTGGAAGTCTACTTAGGTCTTCTCTCAACACAAGAACACTTTATTCTAAAAACATGACACCCACCTTCCTGATACAATTGCTGAAGACAAAATGGGTGCATGAGCAAATGTGGTGATGAAGGCTGCTGGTGCCTGGCTATTAAAAGATACAGCCTCTGGGGTCTTAAAGGCTTGAAGTTAAACAAGCAAGGAAGCAACGAAGTCCACATTGGAGAAAGCACACTAGCCTGTGTGATCATGAGGCATTGGCGGGATCAGGTATCAGAAGGTCATACACAAAAATCATATCATTGTGAGGGAGTGGGGTCAGAGTGGAGACTCAAAGCCCATCTGTTGATAATTGGAAATTCCCTCACAGAAGGGACACATGGAAGGGACGACTGACTCATCCAGGGTGCAGTGTAGCACCAACAAAACACACAACATTCTTCTTTAATGCTTCTTCCCCCCACTATCATGGCTGAGTTTGACCTCACAAATCCTGCTAGACTATTGTATGTACATTGGTACAGATAAGAGCTTTTGACACATGGAATCCAGGATAGGTAAAACCCTCAGAAACAGTAATGGGAGTAATGGGTGGGTATGGGAAGAGATAGGGGGTAAGGGGTAAAGGGGAAACTGATAATGATGGATATAGAACTGATAACAATGATGGATATAGAACCCTCTTGAGGGGGACAAATAATAGAACTATAGGTGAAGGGATACATTGGATGGTATGAGATATGAAAAAATATATTTATAATTTATTAAGGGTTCACGAGGATGGTAGGGGGAGGGAAGAGAGAATAAAGAGGAGCTGATATCAAGGGGCTTAAGTTGAATGAAAATGTTTTGAAAACAATGATGGTAGCATCTGTGCAAGTTCATCTGATGTAAGTGATTTATAGATTGCTATTATATCTGCAGGAACCTCCAATAAAAGGATCAATTAAAGAAAAAAACAAAAGAATTTGTGGCAGGCTTGTCCCTACCCTTTTCTCCTAAAAATGATAGAAAATTAAATGGTAGAAAGACAATAAAAAGAACAAAGTGATGTAGGGAAGGGAGAACCTTAATTCCTAACATATTATTAAGGATAAAGGGTGACTAGACAATCTTTGAAGGAAATTTCCTTGTGTCTTGGGGGATTTGGAATGTTCACTTTCTTTTTTTCTAATGAATCATTTTATTGTGGGGCTCTTATAAATCTTATAACAATCCATTATTTAATAATATTAAGCACACTTGTACATATGTTGCCATCAACATTTCAAAACAATGTCTTTCTACTTGAACCCTTGGTATCAGTTCCTCTTTCTTCCCCTCCCTCTCGTGCTCTCCCACCCTCATGAATCCTTGATCAATTATATATTATTATTGTTATTTTGTGTCTTATACTGTCCATTGTCTCCCTTCACCTACCTTTCTGTTATCCTTCCCCCTGAGGGAGGGGAGCTATATATCCAACTTGTGATGGGCTCCTCTTTCTCCCCCTTTCCCCGCTTCCCTCAGCATCCCCCTACTCTCATGATAATGCTACTCCCACTACTGTTCCTGAGGGATTTATGTGTCCTGAATTCCATGTGTCAAGAGCTCTTATCTGTACCAATGTGCATACTCCGGTCTAGCCAGATTTGTAATGTAGAGCTGCGTCATAGCAGTGAGGGGAGGAAACATTCAGGAACTAAATGAATGCTGTGTGTTTCATTCATGCTCTACTGTGCCCTGGTTGAATTGTCCCTTCCTTGTAACCCCTCTGTAGGGGTACGTCCAATCATCTACAGATGGGCTTTGGGTCTCCACTCCAACCCCCCTCATTCACATTGATATAATTGTTTGTTTGGGATCTTTTGATACTGATACCTGCTCCCGTCAACACCTCATGATCACACAGGCTGGTGTGCTTCTTCCATGTGGGCTTGTTTGCTTCCCTGCTAGATGGCTGCTTGTTTAACTTCAAGCCTTGAAGACCCCAGGTGCTACATCTTTTGATAGCTGGGCACCATCAGCTTTCTTCACCACATTTGCTCATGCACCCATTTTGTCTTCAGCAATCATGCCAGGAAAGTGAGTATCAAATAGTTCAAGGTTTTCAGAACAAGTGTTCTTGTGTTAAGGGAGGCCTTGGGTAGAGGCCCAAAGTCTGCCTGCCATCTTAATACTTAGCATGTAAATATATGTACATTGGCCTCTATCCCTTTCATTATAAATTAATATATTTACATATATACACAGCTACAGGGATACCTCTATAAATAGCTTTTGCCTCCTACTTCTTTCCTTTGTTTCCTTTCACCCTCTTCCTATCCCACTATCATGCTCACCCTCCATTCAGCTCTCAAACATTCCTCTCGGTGGAATGTTCAGTTTCATGGTGAGACTGAATCAGTCTCCCACTCATCTTTTCTTCAAGAAGCATGACTCAGATTTATGTCACTATCTTTTGCATGTCAATAAGCATAAACCCGAGCACCGATGATTTTACTCCTTCCATCCACATTGCTGTTAATTAGAGTTAATTTGGGGTATCTATCTCCACAGGCATTTGAACCCCAAGATAAAAGTATATTCTGTTCTCACTGGTTGGCTCTGGCATGACTCACTTGCCAAAGAAGGTTCTCAGTAAGCAAATTCAGAGGAAAAATTCATGAACAGTTACCAGAACCTGAGGAGAAGGAGAGAGTGGGAGGGTTGCTTATGTGGCACTGAATTTCTGTTTGGGTGATGCAAACATTTTGACATAGACAGTGCTGGTGATTGCATGGTGTGATTATCATGGATTGAACTGTATACTCCCAAAAAATGTGTCAGGTTTCTCGGTGTTTGGGCAGTGATGTAATGATGGTGCCATCCCCATCTGTGATCTAAGATAATGTAATCCCTTCCATGGTGAGATCTGATACAATATAATTCGGTCCAGGATGAGGTCTGCCAAGAGCAACTAATCTTTTGAAAGGGGTGAGCTTGTGACAGGCATCATCTTTTATCTGGTACCCACTGAAAGGAGAAAGAAACATGCAGAGGAGAAATACGTAAGATCCCCCCCACAAGAAAGAAGAGCCTAGAATTGAGTGTGTCCTTTGGGCCTGGGTTCCCTGCACCGAGAACCTCTGAGATCCAGAAGAAACCCGTCACTGAGAACCGGTGCCCTGAATTCAGACTGCCAGCCTCCCAAGCTATAAGAGATTAAATTACTTCTTGCTGAAACCATCCACTTGTGGCATTTCTATTGTAGTGATATTAGATAGCTAAGACCATGGTGAATGTAATTAATGTCACTGATCATACATTTAAAAGTGAGTGGCTTTTGGTGATTTGTAGCTATTTTGCCACAATAAAAAATTTAAAAAGGAGTTTCTACAGCTTGGCCAAAAGCTCTAGCCTAATTGAATATTGATTAACCTGCATGAATTGGGTTAAATTATCCTGACTTCTGGGTGCATAAGATTTGTAGCATCTGGGGGGATTCTATGAACTTTAAGGTTTTCAAATCTATCCTTATGGTTTGTAAAAGTACAATCACTTAATCCTGTTCTACCTTCTAATATTCACTTTCCTGCTGCTGCGGCAGGCCTTGCTAAGGAACCACGGGCAGCTGCCAACCCCTTAAAAGGCACTTCTCCTTTTTCTGTACACGCCTCACCCAGGCAGATGGTGTGGCTGCATTGATTCATTTCCCAGCATTCATTACCATACTTCATCTTGGATGAGTTTCTTTCTTTTTTTAAAAAACGTTTTATTAGGGGCTTATACAACTCTTATCACAATCCATACATACATCAATTGTGTAAAGCACATCTATACATTCTTTGCCCTCATCATTTTCAAAACATTTGCTCTCCACTTAAGCCCTTGGCATCAGGTCCTCTTTTTGTCCCCCTCCCTCCCCACTCCCTTATGAGCCCTTGATAATTTATAAATTATTATTTTGTTATATCTTGCCCTGTCCAATGTCTCCCTTTTCTGTTGTCCGTCCCCCAGGGAGGAGGTCACATGTAGATCCTTGTAATCGGTTCCCTCTTTCCAACCCACTCTCCCTCTACCCTCCCAGTATCGCCACTCACACCCCTGGTCCTGAAGGGATCATCCGCCCTGGATTCCCTGTGTTTGGATGAATTTCTTGATAATGCCTGCTATCGCTCTGTGGTGTCCATTCCAAAGTGGGACTTCAGTAACTGCCTGGGGCCAGTGGGCAGCTTCCTTCGACTTGGGACATCCAAGATCTGCTGGCCTTCATTTAGCCTCCGGTTCTTTAGAGTCTACCTTGCTCATGCTGTGACCCTTTAGTACAGTTCCTCATGTGGTGGTGACCCCCAACCATAGCAGTATTTTCATTGCTACTTCATATCGGTAATTTTGCTACTGTTACGAATTGTCATGTAAATATCTGATATGCAGGGTGTATTTTCATTGTTAAAAATGGAACATAATTAAAGTATAGTGATTAATCACAAAACAATAGGTAATTATATATTGTGAAATATTTATTTCTGATGACAGAGAAATTAAATTTTGTCTTGAAGCATGGTGTAGCGTGGGTAACAGTCTTCATGCCGGGTACTCATATATGGGCTTATTTGCATGTGGATGGACCTCCTGGAGACAGATAGAGGTGTGGCGTGTTGGTTCCTAAGACCATTAGAAATGTGTGTTTTCCAATGATCTTAGGCGACTCCTATGAAAGAGCAGTTTGACCCCCAAAAGGGGTTGTGACCCACAGGTTGAGAACCGCTGCTTTAGACCATGTCCCCCAGCAAAGGCGTCCAAGTATGGCGAATACTCTCAGCCAGCCTAGCTGATGACTTTAAGTCCTTCCTTGTCACCTGGTAGATTTGCCTTTTCATAATCGATTCCTTTGAATATGGAGAAAAGTTGGTTGTTTGCGTGGCCATAAATGCTTTCTCACAGTTGAACATTATGTTCTAACTCTGTCTTACTGCTCTTGTGATTGTTAGCGGGCTGGAAGTGGGGGCCAACCCCACCCAAAATAGAAAGAAAGGTTGCCCATTCCTACATTGCCCCCCTGACCAGGGGTTGGTTGGGCATGGTGATCCCTATGTTTTTCATTGGCTGATGTTTTTTAAAAGTATTATCGCTACACCTTCTTCTTAGTCTCTCTTAGCCTAGAAGCGTTACTAAAACCTGTTCAACAATCGAGCAACATGCAAGACCCTACCTATAGGTGAGTGGTGGCTACACATGAGGTGCATAGGCCAGGAAGGAAACACCTGGCTTCACCACTGGACCACGCCTTCCCTTTGTAATCCTACCCCAAGCTGTCCCGTCCTGGTAAACTCCTACATTTCAAAGTAGGGCTGCACCCCTCTGAGGTTTTGCTGACTATTGTTTTTCAAAAGTTGAGTCACAAATCCTTTGGGCAGTAGCTAAGAGAAGCCAAGAGCTTAACCGCCTGCTTTACCCAGGGACCTCGCTCCCACTTACACTAACAAAAAACAAGCAAACAAAGAACAACAAGAACAAAATGTACTGCCATCAAATCAATTTGGACTCCTCTGCAGGTTTTCAAGACTGAAAACATTTCAAACGCAGACGCCCTCATTTTCTTCTTCAGAGCTGATGAAGGCTTTGCACTACTGACCTTATAGTTAGAAGCCCAGCACTTAACCCACGGTGCCACCAGAGTTTCTTCCCCATTATACATCCAAACCTCAAACCAAATTCACTGCCATCAAGTCATTTCTGACTCACAGTGGTGCTGTGGGGCAGGGTCACACGGCCCCGGGGGGGCCGGAGACTGTCCGTCTCTGCGGGAGTGGACTATCTCATCTTTCGCCCTCCACTTCTGCTGTTGTCAGGTGCTGTTGAGTTGGTTCTGACTGAGGATGACCCGCTTTACAATAGACTGAACCACTGCCTGGTCCTGGGCCGTCCTCACAACTGTCCTTTTGTTTGAGTCCATTGTTGCAGCCACTGTATCAATCCATCTTGTCCAGTGGTTCCCTCTTTTTCAATACCTTTCACTGTACCAAGCATGATGGCCTTTTCCAAGCCGTGCTTCTTCCAATAACGTCCAAAGTGTGCGAGATGAAGTCTCACCGGCTGCTTTTAAGGAGTATTCTGGCTTCCAGGACAGAATTGTTATTCTTTTGGCCGTCCGTGCTACTTTCCATACTCTGCACCGGCACCGTAATTCAAATAACTCTATCAAGTCCTCTTGGGTTTCTTTATTCAAGGTCCAACTTGCACAGACATATGAGGGAAGTGAACAGAACTTGGCTCGGGTCAGGTGCACCTTAGTTCTCAAAGTGACACCATGCAATATGCAGATGATTCACCCAATGCAATATATCATTGGACTTTTTCCATTGTCTAATTTTCCCATTCCTAAGAGGGGATTGAGAATTCCATGGGCTGGGTCAGGGGACATTTCCTGGGATAGCACACATTTCCAGGGCTACTCCAGCTGTCGTCACCCCACAAGTTGCTCCATGAAGTGACTTCAAAAGTGTTCTCCATGAGTTCTCTAGCCACACAAGATGCGACTCCCCTGGCTTCAGGGGAAATCCACAATAGGACAGTGAGGACAGGTAAGGTCAAGTGTCTGATCATCTGAAATAGTAGAACAAGCCCAAGTGCTTTGGAATGGGCTTACGGAAAGTGACAGTAGAAGTACAGCAGTAGGATATGGCTTCGGGCAGCTCTTGTTTCATCAGGTATCCTCCCGTTAGATGAAGAAATGTCAGGTACTGAATCTATTGAAAAACTTGGAAGAATCTATACAGATTTGGTATATGGTGAATGGAATAGATTTTAAGGTTTTTGGTTTTTTTTCCCCACCAAACATCCGCTCTCGAAAGGGAGAGAGGGTGCCAAGCTATTGGATGGTTGAATACGGACCAAAGGACAGTAAAAGAATGTCAAATCATTCTGCAAAGCAAACATGACCTAAAGCACAATAATATCAGCCCCCCACCTTTTTATGGAAGATTGAACATTCTAGTAAATAACGTGAAATGCAGTGCTTTGGGGAAAAACTAATTCACTTTAGTGCAAATATAATTTTCCAACTGAAGAGGAACTCCATATAATCAGTGAACGAATGAGAACCAATGAGCTTCAAAGCAGCCTTTTGACCTGCAATAAAGCAAGCAGCAGAAACAGAGTAACAGCTACACAAAGGAAGCAGCACCCCTCTTGTGGTCCACACGGCGAAGATGAACGGCCCAGCTCAGCTATGGAGAGACCGCCTTGAGGAGGTGAACGTGCCTTTCCTCTGCTTTGGGTGCTGGGAACCGGAAAAGACTCTTTAACTTTTAGGGTTGGTGTGGACTTTTGCTTTTCACAATTGGGAGTCTAGAATATTCCAGCTGTCTCCAAATTTGCCAGCAAATTAGGTTAAACCGAAGCCAAGCCCACTGCTGTAGCATCGACGACAGCGCATCGTGACCCTATGTAAGCTGTCTGAGACTGTAAGTCTGTACGGGAGCAGACAGCCTCCGATTTCTCCAGAGTTGCAGCCGGTGAGGTGGAACCTCCCAAGCTGCTGGCAGCCCCGTGCCTGGCCCACAGCCCCACAAGGGCTGCAAGCCAACTGACTAACTCAGACTGTTTTAGAGACTGTGCCCTCCACACCGTCGCAGGCCTGAGGGGAGAGGATGCCTGCCAGAGGCCATGGTATGGGAAGGTGGTCACAGTGGCATCACAGCTTGCCTCAGGACACGTCTACTTCCGAGGCGCAAGCTCAAAGAGAGGGTTTTTAGACCCTGAGTAAAACTCAACTTTCCTGACGAGAGAAATGAGAGCTAAGGCAGTAGAGAGCTAATGAACGATTCCAGGCAAAGAAGTCAGGGCAGGCTGCCAGCTCACAGACAAGAGCTTGGCAGACAGACAGCGGAGCTCTGACAGGGGGTTCTCTGTGTATTTTAGACGAAGGAAGAATAGATCTAAATGCAGCCAACCTATTGATTTATTCGCTTTGTACTGGACACGGCTTTTTATTAAAGAAAGCAGATATTCAATAGTGTTAACTAGTAATGGGAATTGACTTTCCACTAATTGCCCAGACCTTGGCATTAATACACTTTAATGGAAGCCGGGCTCTGCATCCCTGAGATCAATCCTGAAATTTTTCCTCTAACTCTTTGTGGTCAAAGGGCAGGACAGCATGGCAGCCTGGAGAGCCCCTTCTTCATCGTTCCTTGTTTTGTTTTCTGTTTTTCCCTCCCAACTCATGGAATGAATGGGATATGCAATTGTCTTGAATTCCAGAGCACTAGCGAAAGGAACAGTTTTGGGGTCAAATAAAAGAGAAAGTCTGTGCTCGGAGCTGGCGGGGGCTGCTGGGAGTCCGGTTCCGAAGATAGAAAAATGGTTCGGCTTCCCCTGTGCCTGGCTGGGTCCCGCCCTCGCTGGATGCTCTGGGACAAAAGGCCTATTTACTGTTCACGTGTTCGCTTTCGGAAGAGTTACGGGGCCTTGCCGTGGCTGGTGAGCATGAGTCTGGTCTGTCCTGGAGATCCACCCCGCTTTGGGTTCGCAGCAACGGTATGTGTCCGCTTTGTTCCACTGCGCCATCCGGTCTGACCCACTACGATCAAGCCACTGCCACCCAGCCAATTCCCACTCCTAGTGCCCCGGGGTAGGGTTTGGGGGGGCGTACCTCTTTGCTGGAGCAGATAGCAGCTTCATCGTTCTCCTTCCGAGCACCGGGTGGATTTGAACCACTGACCTTGCAGTGCATCCGACGCTGACTTGACAGCGCCACTAGTGCTCCCTTCCGAGTCCGAGGAACCTCCTTTAACGCCTGGCTGAATCTCTTCCTAGCTGTGTGCTATGAGACCAGCCACTTTCGGTGCTCGCATTTGCGAAAGAATAACGGAAACGTGTAACTGCTGTGTTGTTGTGAGCTTTAAATAGAATACTATGGGAAGCTTTCCAAAGGTTATTGTAGTTAATGAATATATATCACAAAGCATTTGCCATTTCAACCTTGTTCACGTGCACCATTAAATGACTGATTTACGTCCATCATGTCCCACAGCCGTCAGCAGGCAGCGTGTTTCACCGTCTTCAGTAGAATCTCAGCGCCCCTCAGCAAAGGCGCCTTTCCTCCCTCCTTCCTGCCCGCCCCTGGCAACCTCTAACAAACTTTGGCTAACACATATGTTAGCCCTTTTGTGACGGACTTACTTCACTCAACATGCGTTTTCAAGATTCACTCATGTTGTCTCTCATATCAGGACTCCATTTCTCTGTATGGCTGAGTGGTAGTCCATTGTATATATGGTAACCCATTGTATTTATCCGTTAATCGGTTGATGGACATTTGACCGAATCCACCTTTGGATGATGCATTGTGAGTCTTGCTCTGGAAAGATCCTGCAAAGGACTCTGGTGTACAGGTCTCTGCCTGTGGTCTTGTTTTCAGTGCTTTGGTGTGGAATGGCTGAGTGATTTGATAACTAATTTTTTGAAAAAAACACCAAATTGTTTTTCACAATGACCATAACATTTCACATTCCCACCAGCAATGCACAAAGGTTTTAGTTTTTCCGTAGTTTCACCAACAAGTGTTGTTTTCTGTTCATGGCCATTTTTAGGGGGTGAGGGTTGGGGAAAGTGAAGTGATGTGTCATCATGGTTTAATTTGCATTTCCCTAATGACTAATGGCGAGGAATATTGAATATGCATGGATTTCCTGAAGAATCAATATATCTGTCTTGGATGAAGTACAGCCAGAATATTTCTTCGAATGGGAGGATGGCAAGAGTTTATCTCATGTACTTTGAACATGTTATCAGAAGAGAACAACTGTATAGGGACTAGTCAAAGGTCAAGTGGAGGGTGTGGTAGTTATATAATGTGGTGTCAACTCATGGAGGGGTGGAGTCTAGCCTGTCAATTAGGTCACAGCTGGATGATCTCATTTGGAGACACTTAGGAGATAAATAGCTCACTAAAGGTGGGGCACACACTCCCTGGGAAACTTTCCTGTTGACAAGCCACATGGAGCCAGGCTGATGAGAGCCAGAGTCTTGGAGCTGGAGGAGCCATGTGAAGACCCCACCAGAGCTGAGATGCTTCTGTCACCACTGGGTCCACAAGACTTTCCACCCACTGGTCTGTGATCTTCCTGGATTTGGTGTCATTGCATGGCTGTGTGAGTCTAAATAAGGATTTATGGACTAGTATCGACCTACGGGGTAATATCGGACTTATGGACTTGATCTGGACTGACCTGGGATGTATTCTCAATATACAATTCCTCTTTTATAGAAAATTCTCTCTTATACACATCTGAGTAGAGTGCCCATGAATTTGTTTCTCTAGTCTACCCAGACTAACACAGAGGGACAGTGAAAGAGAGGAAGACCTTCCAAATGATGAATCGACATGGTGGCTGTCATAATAGGCTCAACATAGCAAGCATTGTGAAGATGGCACAGGACCAGGCAGTGTTTCATTTTGCTGTGTATCGATAGGGTTGCTATGCGTTGAAATGGACTCTCAAGCATCTAACAACAACTACCACTCAATGCATTGAGCATCTTTTCAAGTGCACGTTGGCCATTTTGATGTCTCAGTTGAGGGACTCTCTATTCAAATCCTCTACTCACTTTTGGATCGGGTTCTTTGTCTTGGTTGTGAAGTTGTAGGAATCTTTACATATACTGGATGTTTAACCCTCTTCAGATAGAGGCTCCCCATTTCTGCCCTCTCAGTCTGTAAGTTGGTTGTTTCTCGTTGCTGATAAAGTCCTTTGATGAAGAAAAATGTTCTATTTTGATCAAGTCCACTTTATCATCTATTTTCCTCGTACTTTTGATGTCATATAATAATCCATTGTCAAAAACTAGTTCCAAAGCAGTAGCCAGATGCTCTCTTCTATAATTATCCCTCATAATCTGTAGGGGATTCATTCTGGGACACACCCCCCACCTGCAAGCACCATCATCCATGGATGCTCGTCTCTTTTAAAACCTGATAATAGCATTTGCACATGACCTGTTCCCATAACCCCGTAGCCATTAAATCATCCCTAGATTATTTACAATACCTGACACAATATAAACGCGCCATAAATAGCATTTTACAATCCCTCATCACCTTCGAAGGGTTGCTCTGATTATTTAATTGCTTTTTAGGAGCCCTTATTCTTTCTCGTATTTTTGAACTAGGATTGATTGAATTCGCAGATGCAGAATCCACAAATACAGAGAGCTGACTGTATGTAAACATTTAGCACATAGTAAACCTCCAATGGATGAGAGTTACAAGAGTTCATCAAAAAGCATTGCTACGAGGGTTCCCGTTCATGTATGCACAGGTTTATTCCTAATGACGTGGGCTTAAACATGTCTCTGTGGCTGGTGGATGGATGAAGATAAGTCCCCTCAGTAATACACTCGTCCTAACCGTAGTAGGGTACCTTAAAGACCAATCACAACAGTGGTTCCCAAGTGCATCTGCTGGGTCAAATTCAAGGCAGAAAGGTCAATTCCAAAAGTTATGGAAACTTTTGGGGGATCCCAAAGGGCAAAGCTCGATAGATTTTTCTCAAAAGGACATAGGACAATCAGAGGGACTTATCAGGCAGATATTTCAAGAAAATGTAAACTGTATTGGTGAGGGAAAAGCGAGGAGAATTGTGCCTATAGGGATTTCCTTTGCAACATGCACCTATCATTCTTTGAGGGTAGAAATGGCTGTCCTATGAGAATTTTGTTGGGAACCCTTACCCCATCTACCGTACAGGCCAGATCTTGCCTTTTAGATTTCTTTTTGTTTCCTATATCCAAAGAACATTTGCAAGACATACATTTTGACTCCCTTCAGGATGCCCAAGCTGCTGTTTGGATACAGGGTAGATTCAAGAGCTCAGAATTCTTTAGGGGAAGGATGTTGTGGCTAGGACCCATGGTGAGCCTATGCACGACAGAACGGAGCACTCCATTCCTTGAGATGCATTAGAGCAGTGGTTCTCAACCTGTGGGTCTCGACCCCTTTGGGGGTCGAATAACCCTTTCACAGGGGTGGTCTAAGACCATCGGAAAACACAAATATTTCATAATATATAATTAGATGTTATTTTGTGATTAATCACTATGCTTCAATTATGTTCAATTATGTTCAATTTGTAACAATGAAAATATATCCTGCATACTAGATATTTACATGATGATTCATCGCAGTAGCAAAATTAGAGTTCTGAAGTAGCAACGAAAATCATTTTACGGTTGGGGGTCACCACCACATGAGGAGCTGTGTTGAAGGGTCACGACATTAGCAAGGTTGAGAACCACTGGATTAGAGGGAGAGAAATATCCGCTTCAGGAGTGCATTTACTTACATGGAGAATCTACTGAGAAATAATAGCTTTACCTTTTTACATGTTTGCTTTTAAAATGTTCTGTGAATTTTGTAGCAGTACTGTTTGACATGTATTCCTGCGATCATCTCTTTTTGTATCCTTTGCATTTATACTCATTAGTCTGCCAACTGCAGGCTAGCAGTTCGAACTACCAGGCACTCTGCGGAAGAAAGATGGGGCTCTCTAGTCTAGTAAAGAGTGAATCCCGGAGACCCACGGGCGGTTCTACCCTGTCCTATCAGGTCTCTGTGAATTGGCCTTGACTCCGGCCAATGTTTTTCGACATCGGGCATTGGAGAGCGCTTGTTCAGCTAATGCATCCATTCCTTGGGTCAATAGTTTCTGTGCCCAGTCTGGGCCAGGGCTGATTCCGCAGTAAACAAAGAGGATGCATCCTTTGGCCTCATGGAGTTTAAATTTTTATAGGGCCACACATAGCAAGCGAGTAAATGAATAACTAACCAAACTGAAAATGCATTTTAACTCATGCTGGATCTACACAAAAAGTAAGCAAGACAAAGAACTAGAAGATGACCGTGTGCGTTTCTGAGGGGGAGAGAGCGATTTTGTAAGATAAAAGGATTCAGGAGAGACAAGTTATTCGCCTGTCTAGTTTGTTTCAGCGTCTCTGGCCATGAAGAGGCAACATGTCAAAAATGGCGGAGCAGTACTTACAAAAATTCCGAGGAAGGGGGAGCTGGCAAAACAAACACGGATGGATGGCATTTGTATAAAATAAGGGTATTTCCTCAACAACTCTCTTCATCCAGTGTACTCTGTGTGAGTGTGTCCTACGACGCAGTGAGCTAAGGACACTCCCCTGGACTCCGCCTTCTTAGACTTTCCATGCTTGACCTTGCCTCCTTGTACTAAACCAGCCCCCACACCCAAGACGTCCAAAATGTATACTGCAACCCGGAAATTTCTTTACTACCTTGTTTCTCACGAGAGTCAGAAAACCTTCCCGCCTCCCATCCGGCGTCTGTACCTTCAGCGTGGCCTTCCAGAAGTGGACAGCCATGGATTCAAGATGTCTCCGAATTAGAAGAGGCTCTTGCTTTCTGTTTGGCTCTGCAAAGTGTTACACAACCAGACTGCCCTATTGAGTGCTTTCCAGCAGCAGGCATCTTCGGTAGCCCGTCTCAGACCAGGCTCTAATTTGAAAGTAATAACATGTAGGCAGAGCTCCAATGCACTAAGTTGCTCTAGGGCTCGGTGGGTTATGAGGTAATTGGTTTTACTCAGTTGCTGATGTTTCACTTGGACAAATGAGAAATCAAACTACCGCTCAGTTTGCAGAAAAGCCCACGTCAGCAGTTTCCTCCGACTACTATTTCAGAGCTTGTTATGTTATTGGCAATAAAATGCAACTAATATACTGTTAATTAATATCACATCTTACAGCTAATTTATCACATTATTAATCAGAGGGGTAGAGTCTAGGAAAATGTAGCTCACCTTTAGTGGCTCTTCATCTCTGTTCTGCAGTTGCGTTCATGCACAAACATGCACCACTGCCAAGTGGTTGGTTGTTCCTGGATGACTGTGTATTCTATTTTCAAACAGTAACTTGCCCCTCAGGAATATTTTATTTAGCAAGACAGGACTTAAAGTGAAAGGGTAACCATTTCTGATCGTAACCTTGGCTTTGTGCATCTAGTAATTATCCTTTAATTGCATTACCCTATTTGAAATAGAGTTGTAATTGGAAAAAAACAATTTGACATTCCCTGTTGCTTACTCTGACATGCACTATTTGCTTTTTATTCAAATGTAAATTTTCTCCATAATACTATCAAAGGCAGGGAAAAAATTAAGCAAAATTGAAATGTCAGTAGCAATCTGACATGTAGGCAGTGTCATTCAACTCGTGCTGTCTGGAAGGCGAGAAAGACTTTCCGTTCAGATGGGGGAAAAATCCAACTATGTCATTAGTGTGCTTCTAGGAGAGGTAGAGATGGATGGCAGAGTCGCAGATCTATCCCTCTGGGAGATGTGTCCACTTTGTACAATGACTGCAAAATATCAAACAGGCTGCCAGCTGTAATTTTTGGATGAATAATCCTTTCTGCTTATAATAAAAAATGTTTTTTTCCTTTAAAGCGGAAGGATAATAAGCTTAGCTCTCGGTTCTATTTCACCTAAGGCGTCGTGAACGGAATGGCTGGTTTTAATTTGGGGCATGTGATAGGCAGTCTCTAAAACGACTCCAATGATTTCAGCTGCCTGATAGTCACATCTTTGTGTAATCCCTTCCCTTTGAGTGTGGGCTGAACCCAGGAAATTGCTTGTAACGAATAGAACATGGCAAAAGTAATAGGATGTCAACTCCAAGATTAGGTTACACAAAATACTGTGCCCCTGTCTTGGGCTTTTCTGCCTTGCTCTCCCTTGTGCTTGCTCTGAGGGAGGCAACAGGCACATCGAGAGCCTCCCTGTGGAGCTGAGAGAGGTCTCCGGCCTCCAGCCAGCAAGGAACTGAGGCGTTCTTTCTAGCAGCCCATGAGGAACTGAATCCTGCCAGCAACCGCCGTGAACTTGGAAGCCGATTGTCCCTCCACTGAGCCTTCAGATGAGCCTTCAGCAGCAGCAGCCGACACCTTCCATGACTGCCACCTCATGATAGATCTTAAGCTATGTGGCACCTGGATTTCTCTCCACAGAAGCCATGAGGTACTCAGTGTTTGTTACCTTAAATTGTGTGAAATTTGGGGGTCACTTGTTATGTGGCCGCAGATAACTCATCCAAGCCCGGAGAAGGTCGTTATTAAATAAACACTAGTAGGAGAGATGCTTGGCTAGCCTTAGATAAGTCACATGGCCATTCTGTTTCCCTGTTTGGGCGTCTTTATTACAAGCATCCTTTTACTTACACGCTTTTCCTGATTTGTAAATGAAACTGTGAATCGGAGAGCACTCGGTACTTGGGTGATGGGCGGAGTATGAAAGCAATTCTCATAGGTTGGACCCCAGCTCCTTTAGTCCCATCATAATGTAGGAGTCAAGGTGCAGGAAAAGCATCCTAGCCCATCTATCTGTAGACCTGGAAACTAGTCTAGGCTTCTTTACTTGAGAAAGCCACTCAAGCTGCACCGGTTTCATGGTCATGAACTCATCCACCTTTGGGACACCCAAAGAGAGGGACACAAGACAACTCAGTCTTGACGGGTGACGGCAGCCTAGGACCCTTGGGATAGTAATTGGAACCTTTTGGTCAAAAGTGACCGAAATCTGTCTTGAAATAGGTTATCTCCAGGATCTGCTCTAGGTTTCAAAACAAACATGGAATTTAGGAATGCGTTCAGTTTCTACGAGGTGGTTAGCAGACGGTGGCTGGGATGGTCCTTCACCTGAGCCTTCTCTGAAAGAGAGGCGCGTGTCTGGCGGAGTGAGAAAAACAGATTTCTTGGAGCATGGTGAGTGACGTGACTGTTACACACGAGGCACTGAGCCACGGTGCTGGGGAGAGGATGGCTGCACACTGGGCTTGAGCGTGCCGACCACCAGAGCATGTTTCTGATCCCCTGGTCTATGCGACACGCTCCCAACACGTACTTAGCGTAGAAACAGGCAACTTTATTTCAGGAGGCACCTGACAAACTGCTAGCTTTATGGTGTGTATTTTGCAGTTATGACTCGGTGAGATAGGGCCGCTGTAGGCCATTGCATGACCCTGACAGTCAATGCCCCTTACTCTGTTTTCTTTTGTTGCACTTCAACAATTCAGTGGGATTGGCAACATGGACAAAGTGACCATTATCCCCCATCAACTTCCCAAACCCTTCTTTTTTAAAAAAAATTTTTAAAAATTGTTTTATTAGGGGCTCATACAACTCTTATCACAATCCATACATCAATTGTGTAAAGCACATCAGTACTTGGGATGTTTTCTTTTTAAAAAAAACCAAACATTTTATTAGGGACTCATACAACTCATCACAATCCACACATACATCAATTGTGTAAAGCACATCTGTACATTCTTTGCCCTCATCAGTTTCAAAGCATTTGCTCTCCACTTAAGCTCTTTGCATCAGGTCCTTTTTTTCCTCCCTCATGAGCCCTTGATAATTTATAAATTATTACTTTGTCTTATCTTGCCCCCAACCCTTCTATCACCCCAAAATAAACTAGCTCTGTATCCCTTAAGCAATAACTTCCCATTACCCCAGCCCAAGCCCCTGGTGACCTCAATCTACTCTCTCTCTCTGAACATGCCTATTTTAGAGACTTCCATGAGGTGGATTCACACCTCGTTTGTCCTTTCGTTTGATTGATTTCACTTAATGCAGTGTTTTCGAAGGAGCCCTGGGGGCACAGTGGATATGGGTTGGGATGCTCGAGGCAAGGTCAACAGTTCTAAACTACCAACTGTTCTTGGGGACAAAGATAAGCCTGTTTCCTCTCCGAAAGATTCACAGTCTCAGAGATTCATAGGGGCCAATTCTACCCTGCTGGATAGGGTCGCTCTGAGTTGGCATCGACTCGATGGCAGTGAGCTTTGTGTTTGTTTGTTTGTTGTGAATGTGTTCATGGTTGATCCTTGTTGTTGAATGCACCACAACCCCATTCCTTCTCGTGGCTGAATTAATATCCCAGGGAACATAGATGTCACATTTTGGTTATCCATCTGTCTGTCAATAGATACTTGGTTGCTTCTACATTTTGGCTGCTGGTAGATAATCCTGTTATGAACATTTCCATCCCAGTGTCATCTGTTCAAGTCTCTGTTTGCAATTCCCTCGGGTGTACTCCTTACATCTTTCTACATGGGGAGCTGGCTTGCTTTACCCTAGCCCTGGCCCTATCATATATAAACAATAAAACTACATCCTTCCTTGCAGGCAGAGTAGAGAGATAATCAAAAGTCTTGGAAGAAAGATCTAATGATCTATTTCTGACAAACTAGCACAGCTCTCTCTCTCTCTCTCTCTCTCTCTCTCTCTCTCTCTCTCTCTCACACACACACACACACACACACACACACACACACACACACACTCCCAGGGACACCTGAGTCAGAATCAACTTGAGGACAATTAATTACTGGTGACTTTTCTTTAAAAAGATAACGGTTGCCTGGTCTTTTTGTGGATCAAATGAAATACTGAGTGCATCAACATTTTGAAAATTGCAAAGCAGCATGTAAATATTTGTGTTAAAGCATTGTTCTTTGGGAAAGGGATGGGTTATATATTAGATAATGCTGAGGTTGTCGAATCAATTCCTAAAATATGGGGTGGGGAGGAAATACATTGGTTGATAAGCTTTGATTGATGAGCACATGCTGGGCACATCAGTGTATTAGTCAAGATCCTTTGAAAATCCAACTTGAAAAAGTTCAGGGGAAAGAAGCAGGAAGTATCTAAAAAGGCATCACCCTTAAGCTTGAGAAGAACACAAGTCTAGCTGGTCTTCAGGAGAAATTGAAAAGACACTGAAACCCCACTGGGATGCCTGTTTCTCTCCTGGCTCACCTGCCTTTTGTCTGATGAAGACCGCCTTCTTCTGTGAGCTGGGGACCTGGCTGATGTGGTTCTCGATCTGCAAATAGGATGACTCCCGCCACACAAAGGCGGCGGAGCCTCTCCCTACTTTCAATGTTAAACGTTCCAGGGGAAGTTTGAAGCAGCCTTGGAGAAGGGCATCGTGCTTGGTCACGTAGAAGGGCAGCACCCAAAGAGGAAAATCCCCACGAGATGGGTGGACACCATGGCTGCGACAAGGGGTTCAAACATTGCAACAATTGTGTAGATGACCCAAGACCGGGCAGGGTTTCACTCTGGTGCTGCTATGGGTCGGAACTAACGCAATGGTACCTAATGACAATAGGGAAGTATACTGATTGGCTTGGCTGTAATCAGATGTGCCCTCCTGGTCCAACTGAGGTCAAGGAGACAGGACCCCTCAGGGACACATAGCCCAAGGGCATTTCCAGAGGAGTAGAAATGCACAGGAGCAGCTCCTGAAATGTTACCCTCCTCTGCCATGAGATAATTGCTGCTGGCAGGACCCCCACATGCAATCCTTTAGACGGTGCAGTGTGCGATACGCCACAGCCCACCGATCTGGGGGAAACCAAGAAGGCAGGTGGGCTGCGTGCAAGCACTTCATTCCTCACCAGGAAATACCTCTCAGAAGCTAAGAGCCAAAGAAGTGGCCTCTGGGAGAAAGGCCATGCCAACCCCAGAGCAGCTCTTCTCAGGCCTTCGGCTCCCAACAGGGAGGGACAGGCCCTCACCTGGGATGGTGGTCATTGACAGGCTTTAGCTAACTGTGCGTATTGGTGAATGGAATAGAAAACTCAACTCAGCCGCAAACAGGAATGGGGGAAAAAAAGAAAAAATGATAAATGGACAGTTCCTATTCTGGACTTCAAATAGAAGATTTCCCTTACCCATGCTTCTGAAGGTACCTTCTACATTGCCTGGTCACGCACGCAGAAGGGACTCCATTCGCCCTCATCACTTCACTCCTTCCAGGAGGATTTGAGGGCACTAAGCCCTCCCATCCCTCTTATGTACTGCTGCTGCGTGAGTCTGCCTCAAGCCTACTTGCTCTAGGCTACCCTGTGCCTAGAGGCCATTCACCCCTTCTCCCCACTGCCTATGGACCTGTCACCGAGCATCAAATCCCTTCATGCTAGGGCCTTAACCTACCTTTCCAGGTTTATCCCCCACTCTCCCTCTACTGTAGACCTTTGTGGGGGAACCCCAACTAGACTCAGCTGAATTTAATCTCCAAGTCCCTACTTGAACTGAATCCTCTGCCTAGAGGCGCTGTCTTTTAAGACTTTTCTTGCTCTCCCTTTATGAGAGCTTTCCCGATTCTTCTAAGTCAGTGGCTCTCAACCTTCCTCTTGCTGCGACCCTTGAATACAGTTCCTCAGGTTGTGGTGACCCCCCAACCATAACATTATTTTCGTTGCTACTTCATAACTTAGTTTCGCCACTGTTATGATTGGACAACCCCCGTGAAAGGGTCATTTGCCCCCCCAAAGGGGTCGTGACCCCCAGATTGAGAACCACAATGCTAAGTAAACACAATTTCTCATGCCTTCACGGCTCAGAATGCATTGCTGGCACTTCCGTAAAGTGCCACCACCTTCTGTCTTCAGTAATCTTAGCCCTTGTTATAAGCCTTTCTTCCAGGTATGGTGCTGGCTGTTAGGTGCCACTGAGCCCGCTCTGCCCAGAGCGATGCTTTGTATGAGGCTGACACACGGCCTGGCCCTGGGCCCTCCTCACAACCATTGTTGGGGTTGAGCCCTTCTCTATCTTCCAGGGAGCAGATCCTTGAAAGCAGGTTTCTAAAAAGAGGGTACTGGGAAACACATTTCTACGACATGCTGACTCCGGGAAGCCACTGCCTGAACATCAATTCCTACTAAAGTGACCTAAGGCAGGGTTTCTGAGAGTGTCAATCTTCCGGGAGCAGAAAACCTCACCTTTCTTCCGAGGAGCTGCTAGTAGGTTTCGATCCTGGATCATGAGGTTAGCAGTTCAGCACCTAACCCTCAGCGCCACCAGAACTCCTTGCTTGCCCTGTCAGCCATTTTCATTCCCTTTGTTTTCCACAATTCTGCTTTTTTTTTTTTTTCCAGATGAGAAGTGAGGTTTCACAGTTTGGCCAACAGTCCCACATCTAAGTCAGGACTCAACGCCAGGCCGTGCCTCTCCTTGAGGCTGTGAACACTGTATTTCTCTATCTCTAGAGGCATAACACGCTGAACACAAATCCAACAAAGCCCCTTCCCAGGCAACACACTCCATTTTATACAGTATTCATAATTATATATATATTTTTTCTAACCGAGGCCCTCAAAATCGTATTCCCTTCAGGCGCTCGAATCTTACGTCACCCTGTTCATCGTTGAATCTTCTTAGCCCTGATGATCGCTCCAGCCTTGGTACAGATGGCGTGCCAGGCAAGCTCAGCTCCGGCCAGGGAGCTTTACAGCAACCTAACGTTAGGTCTGGTCCTAGCCACTTTGACAGATGATGAACCTGACCTCACAGAGACGAGGATTTGGTCTCAGGTCACCCAGTCAGGAAGTGATGGAGTGGAGTTGAAGCTCAGGGCTTCTGTTCCCATACGTCATGCTTCGTCCATCAAATATTTGCTGCCTGTGTGTTTGAGAGCCTCTGCCGTCCTTGGAAGGTGGGGCTGCTCCCCGCCCCCACCCGGTACAGAACCATTTGAAGAGCACTCCATCACAGCCAACAATTATCTAAATTGAAGTTGTCCATCTTGGCTTTTAAGTTCTTCTCCAGCTAATGAACCTTTTCAGCCGAGCGCGAGGCGCTTGATGTTAATCACACAAAGAAAGGCAAGCTGAATCTGTCCGCCTTCCACTAGCCGGAGCCTAAAAGGTATGGAAACTGCATTTAACTTCTCAGACCCTCATCTGGATGATTTCTTACTGGAAACTTCCTTGACCGCTTGCCTTCGAGAGACTTTCAAAGCTTTCAAGCCATTGTTAAGTGCTACTAGACATACATTTGCCTCAATCTGGAGATTTTTGGTAAGTAGACCCCTGATGTATCCTTCTGTATTACAGAAAACCTGGAGAATTATGTGATAAAAATAGCATTCAGCTGCCATAGTTGACACGTTTAACAGAGCTCCAGAGCAGAAAAGTCTTGAAACAAACAAACAAGCAAACAATTGCCATTGAGTCAATTCCAACTCACAGAGACCTAGCGAGCAGCTGAGACAGATTCCTTGGGTTTCCCAGGCTCTTATGTTAGTGGTCGCAGACTGCCACGTCGTGCTTCTGCAGTGCCGCCGAGCACTGACCCCGGGCTGCTCAGTCCATGTCCACCGTTCTTTGCAGGGAAGTGAGCATCACAAAGTGTCGTGCAGGGCAGTGTCTCCCGCCCAGGTGTGGGCGCTCCCCGGCGACGAGGTCATCAGTTGGGGTCTCAGACTCCAGAGGCGGGCGTCCCAGAGGGGGACCCAGCCCTGAGCAGCAGTGCGGTTGCTGCTGACTCCCTATCTCACACCGGGGCGCAGTCCGTGTTGCCGGAGCAGCTACTCAAGGCCAGCCAGGGTGGGGGTGCTGAAGATCCCGTAGGGCCCCCAACAAACCGACGTCAGGAGAGCAACCGTGGCACCCACGTCGGAAGGTTGTTCTTTCAGGATCATAACTCAGCATGCAACTTAGCACAGAATGGCTTCTGTCCCAGTTCTACATGGAAAACCCATCTCAGGCTGGCTGGCTGTCCATTCGTTCATATTTGGGCACCTCAAGTGCATCTTTTGTTTCGTCACCCCTCGCCTCTCCGAAAACCCTGCAGTGGTTTTCCTAGAATGAAAAGCCCAAACCCACTGCCTTTGAGGTGACTCCGACTGCGCTCCCCTAGGACTACACCGGCCGTGTCGGGGTTCAAGGCTCTGAAGCTCCGGAGGCGCAGACGCCACGTCTTTCTCCTTCGACACCGCTCTTGGGTTCAAACTGCCGGGCTTTTCGCGAGCCGTCCATGCTTGAACCTCTGCACTCCAGGCATCCCTGATGCTTTCGCTCCAGACCCCAAACCCACTGCCGCCCAGTGCTCTCCAGTGTCTGCTACTTTACAGGACACGGTAGGACAGCTCTGTCTGTGACTTTAAATCTTTACAGAAGAAGCCGGCCTCATCTTGCCCCTGTGGATTTGAACCACTGACCCTTTGGTTAGCAGCTCTTTGTTTGTTTAACCCGCTCTATCACCAGGGCTCTTATGCTCTTGAGAGAGCCCAGCAAATGCAATCAATAATAGCTGGGCCTCCAGCTAGTGTAGGTGAGCAGGACAGTAGGAAGGGCAAGGCCATTTGGTGAGCCAATTGATGGCCAGAATTTTCTCAGGTGGCCGTGGCCTTCTTGGAGGAGAATTTAGCTACAGCCTACAGAGCCGACAGACAAGCCCAGGAGGCCTTTGTCTCCAGTTGCACACTCGGAAGGGCTCCTGCTGCCGCTGCTTTATCTCTGCCGTCTGTCTGTCGAGCACACAAGTCAGGAGTTTCACATGAAGCATTTCACCTAAATCCCCGATGCACATAAATATGTCCCAAATGTTACCTAGCACATACCTATATTAAAAACGATTCGTGTTTATCTGAAATTCAAATGTAACCGAGTGGCCTGTGTTTTATCTGGCAATTCTCTCTATTACATTATAAATGGCCATTAACCGAGTCCTGTAAAGATTGACGGCCTTGAAAACCTCATAGAATTGCTGAGTGGGCGTTAGGTTTTAGCTCGGTGCACGCAATACTCACAGTTTCACTGCTGCCCACAGTTTACTCAGAGGGCGACTGCGCCTCCGGGAACCAAGTGTAAGCGACCACACTTGATGGTCCTGTGCAGATATTAAGTTTTATTTTGAAAACGGAAGCCTTGGGGCAACCCTATGTCAAGGAAGTGTACTGCGCCCATCTTCCCAGTAGGCACATGCTCACTTCGTGTCTCTGCGTCCCCTTGTAGCAATTCTCCGATTTCAGGCTTTTTTTGGGGTATACTTATTAGACTACCCGAAAACCAAGGAGACAAATGAAATAACGCAAAACAAATCCCCTGCCCTAGAGTCGATTCCGACCCTGTATCGGGTTCCTGAGGCTGTAGCAGCTCATTCTCCTTCAGAGGAGTCGATGGCTTTGAACCTCCAACTTTGCCATTAGCCACCCAGCGCCCAACCGACGGTCTCACCAGGCTCCTTACTAGACTTCTGCATGTTTTTTATGCACCGCGAAGCAAACCAAAACAAGTTGTACGACCTGCAATGTTCACTTACCTGAGGTTTCCTGGATCTGGACTCTCAAGATCTCCGACACAGATATGCCGGTAACTTGTCTGAAGTCATGAAGCCAGGAAGTAACAGAGACAGGATATGAACTCCGGTTTGTCTGGCGCCAAAGCTCATGCTCTTTTCTCTAATTACAGATTCACATAATTGTAATATGGACTGGGTCTGCAAATGTCCACAGCAATCTATTCCGATAGAACATTTGATCTCCATTGGCAAGAGCAATGGTGGATGAGAAAAAAATTCTGTTCTTCCCTACCGGGTACTTAGAGCGCTTAATCCCGGCACCACCAGGGCTCACCTCTACCTTATGAAACTCGCATTTTCAATTTACACCTTCTCCAAAGCAGGGGGATTATTTGCTAGCATGTTTGTAGTAGAATAGCTCCCTCTTCTGGTCAAATGCAGATTAAACAAGGCAGGACTTTTAAAAGCACAAACCCCAGTAACCATTCAGAGCGAACCTATAGCACAAAATACATGTGGTAGTTACGTATTTTCTTGTCAACTTGAAGACATAAAAGTGGATGGGTGGAGTCTAGCCTGTCAATCAAGTTAGCCTGATGGTGCCTTCTTGTGGGTGTGGCCTTCTCATCAGGAAGGTCCTGGGAAACCCCCCCACTCTCTGCCTTCACCTTCCTGCTATTGAGTCATTAGGAGAGCTGCCAGAGTCACCACCATTGGATTCACGGGACTTTGCACCCACCAGGCCGTGATGTTCCTGTGCTCTGCATGGCTGCATGTGGCTTCATGAGTCTGCAGAGGGACTTATGGAACAGTTCAGGCTCATGGACTAGTATTGGACAGTGGACTGGGCTGGGAGGCTTTCTTGATATAGAATAACCTCTTATTATGTTCTTTCTTATAGATGAGTGTCCCTGGATTTGTTTCTCTAGTCAACCTGGCCTAATACAGTACAATGAGTCCTTTTGGGTTTCTGGGGAGCAGAAAGTGGCTATCTCTCCCCGAGAGTGATTAGTGGGTTCCAATTGCTGACCTTGCCTCCTGGTCATTCTCACTCTCACTGCCAGCAAGCCAATGCCGACTCAGAGCGACCCCCGGGGGTTTCTGAGATTATAACTGTTTGGGGAGTAGAAAGCCCAGTCTTTCTACTGTTTAGCTGCTGGTGGTTTTGAACTGCCAACCATGCGAATCGTAGCCCAACATGTAGTAAGCGCTATACTACCAGGGCACTCGCTCAAAACCAAACTAGCTGCTCTCGAGTCAATTCAGGTGGCTGGTGATGCTACAGGAAGCATGGAACTAGCCCTGTGAGCTTCCAAGACTCTCTTCACGGGAGCGGAAGGACACATCTGTCTTCAGCAGAGCAACTGGTAGAATCGAACTGCTTACCTTCGGGCTAGTACCCTGGTGCATAACTCACGACAGCACCAGGCCTCCTTGGTAATATGCCCTAGAATCTTAAAAATGACACAAGCAGACATATGCACACATCTGATCATTACTGCTTTATTCATCAGAGCAAATAAAGAAACAACTGTTGTGCACATGAACAGATCAATGAGTAAGCAAACTGTGGAGCAGACATACAGTGCAATATCACACAACCACAAAGAATAACATTGAGTCTGCAAGACAATGTGACAGGGATGGGTCTGGAGGGAGTAAGTGACATAAGTCAAGCATGTAGGGTGGAATATTGTATGACCCCTCTTTTGTAAGAAGACAAGAACAGATAAACAGAGGGAGACCAGTGTTCCTTGGTGGTTATCAAGGAGGGGTGGGGAGGAGAGAGTAAAATTCAATTGTGTGTTCTATTATACAATTAAAAGCCATTGTCACCACTAATCAGGTATACAGAAAGAAGTTTTAGAACTGGATGAACAATCATATCTCACAGACTTTAATAGATATTTGAGTGGTAGTTGGACACATTTTAACTAGAGGCCATACCTTAATTAACCAAAACATTAGAAAAACGTTCTCTAATGGCTCTTGAACAGGCAGGATCTCGTGTGTGAGATGCGTGGTCAGAGACTGTAGTGTACTGGTCAGTATTTGTATGTTTTCCTCCACATAATGAGTGACATTAGTGAAGTTATCCAAACTTTCTGACCTTCATTCTGTAAAGGGGAATTACAAAAGTAGCAGCTTAGTCGTGCAAATGGGAGGGAGAGATGAGTAATGCTTAACAAAGGTGGTATATTTCAACATGTTAGGTTTGATATATAGTAACTGGCATTTATGTTATTAGGTCTGTCACAGTTATTGATTAATTGCAGAGAGTCAATTATTTTAAGCCCTAAAGGGTAAAAGTTCATAATGCAAAAGTACAAAAAGTATAAAAAGTTTCTTTTTCCAAAGTGTTGGCTAATAGCAAAGATTTTCTCAAACTAAATGTATCCCAAAATGTGTCTAAAGTGTAGAGCTGATTATTTGAGAGAGGAAGCCAATGATATCATAAGGAAATTTTGAAACAGAAGCTGGAGAAATATGTGAACTGATGAAATTCATCTTCTTTGGATCCATCATGAATGCTGAAAGAGCAGTAGTTAAGGAATCAAATGATAGATTGCATGGGGCAAATCTCTTGCAATAAGATATCTTTACATCAAGAACATTACCGTGAGGACTAAGGGATGCCTGACCCAAGACAAGGTATTTCCAATGGCCTCATCTGCATGTGAGAGTTGGACAATGAATAAAGGAAACTCAAAGAGCCGTCAATGCATCTGAAGTGTGGTGCGGGTGAAGAGTATTGGAAGGAGCAGGGATTTCCAGAAGAACCAACACGTCTGTCTTGAAGACATACTGCCAGAGTGCTCCTAAGACGCCGGATGGTGAAACTTTGAATCATGTCCTTTGGACAAGCTCTCTGGAGAGACCAGTCCCTAGGAAAGGACATCATGCGCGGTGAAGCAGGAGTCAGTGACAAAGAGGCACGCTCTCGGGACAGGGACTGACCTGGTGGCTACAACAACGGGCTTCAACATAGCAAGAAAATATAACCGGCAACCATAATACCAATTGTTAGGAAGCCGTAGGAGAGGCAATGGCTCTTTCTGTTGTCTACAGAGCCTCCGTGAGCTGAAACCAATGTGTCAGCACCCAACACCATCTGATAATCTGGACACTGTTTCATCTAATTTCAAATAAGACAAGAAAAAGTTATAAACACATCAACATACCCCTCCTAGAAACATGAAAAAGATGAGCGTATATCAATATTTCTGTTATAAATGATTTAATATCAAGCTTTCTAAAATACTATCAAAACCAGAAAGTCACTATGCATTTGATTTATGCAGGCACTGTTGCAATTGGGAAGAGGCCTTGGTGACATACGGGGATAGGAATTGGGCTGCCGATGGCAAGGTCAGCGGTTCAAACCCACCAGCAACTCATTGGAGAATGATGAGCCTTTCTATCTCAAAATGACCTAGCACTTCAGAAACCAAAGAAGCAGGTCTACCCTGTCCTCTCGGGCTGCTGCAGGGGCAGTGAATTATTTAATATGGCTTCCAGCCAAAGTCTCTTAACTCCCACCAAACAACCTCTCCCTGCATAGGGCTGGTCGGTGGGGTGGGGGAGATATTCATAGAATTCACCTGTGCATAAATGGGAAAAGGGCTCCCCGGAGTGGCATCCTCCAGGATTTTATACTCATCGAGAAGGCTCGCAATACCTGCACGAGCCACGAATAGAGTCAGAGCAGCAGCGGCAGCCTCGGGAGGAGGAGCAAGGAACAGTGGGGGACTTTCCAACCCACGAAGTTTGGGGCTTTTGTGCAGGAGGCTGGCTGACCTGGCGGGGTGCTTCTGGCAGTTGGGCTTGCTGACCCACAGAAGAGCAGCCAAGTACCTTCGTGTTGAGGCTTACTGGAGTGGGGAGCCTCTGAGCACTTAATTTAGCGACCGGGTTTGCTGCCCCGCAGAATGTGAGCTGAACGCCTTTAGGTTATGGTTTATAGCTGAGTGGCGTGTCCCTTTGGGCATTTGTTAGCTGACCTGGAACTTTGTAACATGTCCTGGTGAACAACTACCCGAGCATTTCTTCCTGCGGTTACAATGTGTTAATTTAACATCCTTAAGAAGCCCTTTGATTACGATTATTTTGTGTGAGTTTCTGTGGGGCTATGAAAATCGGTATGAGACATCAGGTCAGTAGAGAAGGGAAGTAACACTGCCACCGGGTCAATTCGAGCACAGTGACCCAGGAAACTCAGTGTCTGTGAGTCCAAATCTACTGCTAGTGCTGGCTTTGCTCTGGGGGATACAAATGGAAATGCGATTTAGGAAGCATTGAGTTGAACAAGTGCCCTTTTTAATCTGGTGGGCATTACTGCCTCCCATTTCCTCTCAACACCAGGCTCGAGTGTCCTGTAAGGGCAGGAGGCAAGAACGGGCTGTAGATCCTTAAACAGGAGGCAATAAAATACCACTAAGTGCCTGAGAAGTTACTGATCATTTGACCTAGGTCTGAGTTCTAGTTACCAAATAAAGGATTATGGAGAGAATGCTTCAAGGGTTTTGCCCCAAATGTGCAAACAATGAATGTTTTAGAGGCCAGCAATGACAAAAAATGCCCCAAATCAACATCTTCTATAGAAGCCTCTTATTTTTATTTTGAAATGTCACATTCTCATAGAAAACCCTGAGCTATGCATGCTACATTGATTGGTCCTTTACAGTAGGCTGGTTGGGGGTCCTGTTAGGGGAGGATTCGGCAAAGATTTGGAGGGGAAGAGTTGACTGTAGGTCAGAGCTGCTTTCTCCCCTTCCTCGAGAACAGAAGCACCCCCACGCGCATCGTTTTGAACAGGCCGCCCTACCCTTGAGCGCTGACGTTGTCACCTTCAGGGCAGTTGAGCTCTTCACCTGGCGGTGGTGGCACCATCACGTCGACCATGACTCCTAGTTCATCTCGGCTGCAGTTGTCACGAGAGCAGGTCGCCAGGTCTAGGCTTCTTTACATAGTAGAGCATTTAAGGAAGCATCATACACAAAAGTGATTTAACTGGCCCACTGAAGAGTTCATGGTGGATTTCAGACATATATGCGTCCAGGTACTCAAGTCCTTATTGTCTTTCTTTGTTTTGGAGTTCTGCTTTCCTCTCTTAGTTTCATTTGATGAGTTAATTAATTGGTTATGAGTTATATGCCAACAGTACCCCACCTTGACAAGGCTTAGGGAGCTTGTTGCAAAGGAGCACCCCACAGCTTTCATACCAGCAGGGCTGATGCTTACTGGCTCTGATTGGACTGGCTGGTCAGGTGCCCCCCTACCCGCTATTGCAGACTGGGGGGGGAGGGGGATGTTGTACTCTTGAAAGCTGGTCTTTGATAACTCACCCACTCTTGGAGCTTCACCTAAAAGTCAAGGACTGGGAGTCCAATTAGCAAATGGTGGTGCTAAGTCCACACGGTTGTTAAATATTAATTCGGACCCACGGACCCCCACACATGCAGAGTAGATCAGCCCCATGGGGCTTTCAAGGCTAAGACCTTTCGGAAACAGTCATCTGGCCTGTTTCCTGAGGCGTCTCCAGTTTTCCAGTAATAGCGGAGTGCTTACCCTTTGGGATCACACAAGGACTCGGGCAAATACCAGGGAAATCAAAGCAGGGACACCACGCACAACTGAGCTTTCACTACGGTAGTGAAAGCAACCAAACCCAACCCACATCCTTTTTCTACGGGATGGTCAAATGGACCTGATCATTTGAACGGGCAAAAGCAGAAACAAGATTGAGCTTGTTGACTCCCCTATGGCCAGATACAGCAAAAGAAAAAAAGTGTATTGAGGAATTTATATTTTCTGGGACCCAATCTGCAACAGAAACGAATCAGCTGACCCATTGCCTTGAACTCTGAAGGATCCCCAAGCTGGGTAAGAATGGAGCCCGGCTTGCAGAGCTCTGGCCAAACACCTGAGCAATTAAATCAGCTGTCTTGGGTGAGGCCTACAGAGAGAGGTCATTATGTGTGGGTGAGACCTAGAGAGAAGTCCATCATTTTTGACATTCCCCATGTGGGTCCAGGGTATGTCAGGAAAGAAAATTGCATTGAAGGCAGCAGTTCTTACCATGCGCTTTCCACCTGCCCTGGGCACTTATTTCGAAATGCCAACTCTCTGGCACACCGTTCTGGAGTAAGCCAAGGACCCCATAGATACACAACAAGGAATTCCTTCCCCCCATCTTCTCTTTTTTTCACGCCTGAAGAATGTAATTGACTCAGTTCATCATCCCCATCACCATTTGGGCACTACTTCTTTAACACTTGGCCAACTCCGAAGTTTCTGGCCAAGATAGAGACTAGCTTGCCCAACTGGCCTCATGGACGACTAGATTACAGGAACATCAGCCTACCCAATCCCGAGACCGTAACAACCAGCCACGGGCCAGTTACCGCCCCCACGGTCTCTGAAGATGATCGCATTAGAAGGTCCGGGAGACTGCGGGGGTGGGGTGGGGTGGGGAACAAAGCTCAAAAGCATAAAAACGATGAGGCTCGGGTTGGATAGAGTAGTGGGGCCTCTGTCTTAGTCACCCGGCACTGAGCCCGCTTTACTGGCTCAACCCTCAGGTTAGGGTGACAGTAACACTAAGGGGAGGCTTCAATGGCGTCCAGGCAGAATCACCTGCCCGGTGCCCCTGCTGTTTGATTGGAAAAATTCCGCAAAGTCGTCAGCTCACTGACATTGAGCTGAGCTTGCAGATCCCAGCATCACCAGTGCCTGGGTCACCCCAACTGCATCTACTATGTGGGCCCTAAACATCACTTTGTGTCCAGTAACAGCGGGAAGCAGCCCGAGATGGCCGTTGCCCAGGGCTCCCAAAGATTTGGTCCCACACTCCCTTGTGTGGGGAATGCGAGGTTGCCAGAATAGGGACTCTGGGGGGTTGTCTTCGCAGATGCCTGCATAGGGCCACTACGCAGGGGCTCCAGAGAAATCAGGCACCCACTAGACACCTATGGAAAGAACCAAACTGAGCATGCTCAGACCCAAGCCCATAGACTAGGGCCAGTCACATGACTTCACCCAGGTGCGCTGAAACTCAGCCAATGAGGTCGGCCCATAGCCTTCAACCACGCCTCCCCAGCCAGGGATCAGCTCCTGCTACAGAAAGGCCAAGCCTCTTTGATTCCGTTTGACTCCTTTTAACGCTCTTGTTTGGGTGCGCTCTTCCAGGGTGGAGGACGGGGGCGCACACGTGCCGCCTGGGCCCGAGCTCCCTCTTAGGCCTTTTTCTCCGGGCGCTCTTTTGGGATTTCCTGTGAATACCTGAAACTTCCCTATTCCTCATAAGGGACCAGATTTTAACACTGGTAAAGCTAAAGTGGGACACCGTTGATAAAACTCATATCCTGGCAAAATGGCCACATGGCAGCCGAAAACCATATCCCCTAGCTTGTGCATTCTTCCCCCAAATCGGGACATTTTTAAAACGCCGAGGAACGCGGGAATAATTGTTAAAAATCGGGGCTGTCCCACCAAAAGCGGGATGTCTGCTCATAAAAGTCACTTGGTTTACCAAAAAAAAGAAAGAAAAGGCATCATTAAGGTACACATAACTTAGAATAATCCACCGTTTGGGATCAAAAGAACGAAGTTAAGACGTGTTAGGAAGGGAGAAACGGAAGAGATGGGGAGGAATCTGACATAGAAGTTAGGGGGGGGGGAAAGAAAAAAAATTACGCGGGGAGCATGGCTTTCAGACATAAAATATGCATGGGTGTTGCATGGAAAACTGACGTGCCCTAAATCCACACCAAGTTCACAACAAAAAGTTAAAAACAAGATCAGAAGACTAGCCTTCTTTGGAACAGGTCTCCGGTCAAACCCAGTCACGTGAGCCAGGGGAGCAACAAGACGCAGAAAGCACATGCGCAGCGTAAGACTCTCCTGGGGTGTGGTGACCAGGACTGACAGACTGGAGGGTCGTGAGTGAGTTGGGAGGGAGCTTCCCCTCAACCTTGGAGGAGGGGTTTTTACATTGGTTGGGGGCATACCAAATAGTGATGGCTGGTCTGTTTAGTCATGCTTTGTTGGGGGCGTTTTTAGCCCACATGTAGGTAGTTGTTGGACCCAACGGCTCCAAAAGGGGAAAGAAACATTTGGGGCCATCAGAGACTTTCTAATAGAGCGTAACAATGAAAGTGTTCCCCGTTCAAACATTTTCAGTAAGAAATTTTATCTGGGTATACCAATTTGGGAATGCCATGAGCCAAATTTTAGTAAACAGGAAAAAAAGATTAATTTTCTAAGGCCCTGTTTGTAAGCATTCTAAGCAAATGTTTGTATGCAGACATTTGCTTTACAAGGTCACATTCACTAAGTCATAAGTGGCTAGAAACTTGCTGGCATTAAAAAAAAACAAAACAAAAACCGAATGTACTAAAGCAAACCAAAGAAACAAGCCAACAAACCCCACATCAAGTGATGCTTTCCTCCAGTGCTCTTCAAAGTGGTACTTTGAACTCTTCTAGCAAATGAGCTGCCCTCTCTCAAATAACGGAAACCCAGCAAAGGTCGGATCCAAGTCAAATGGCTACCTGACATCCCACGATTCCCCTCAGTAACCAGACAAGGCAAAGCACTGCACTTTACTCCGAGCCTTGCAGACCATTCACAGGTGCCACTATTGCCACGACTCACGACCACCGAGTCAATTTTGCCTCTTAGCAACCCCACAGGGAAGGGTAGAACTGGCCCTGTGGGCTTCCGGGTCTGTAAATCTTCATGGGAGCAGACAGCCTCATCTTTTCCTGTGGAGTGGCCGGTGGTTTTGAACTGTTCACCTTATGGTTAGCAGCCCCAAATGTCACTCCGTTTATGCAGTTTCTCAGTGCCGAGTCAGTTCTGCCCCAGTGACCCCATTATGCTGCCTGGTCCGGGTCCTTCACAGCTGTTCCTGTGTTTAAGTCCGCTGGCGTCGCACTGTGCACTTCTCTTACAGCACCAAATAGCTCATCTTGAAGCCCCAGCACGTTTGGAGCGATGGAGCGTGAGATCAAAATCAACGTTTTGTTCAATATAATTAATGCTAAGGAATCCCGGTGGCATAGTGGGTTGTATGCTGGGCTAACCTCAAGATGAACAGTTTGAACCCACTAGCCCCTCCAAAGGTAACAGATAAGGCTTTCTGCTCCTGTAAAGATCTAGTCTTGGAAGCATAGGGGTAGAGTCAGTATAGACTTGGTGGCAAGATTTCATTGGACTACAAACTGCAGGGTTGACAGTTCAAACTCATCAGTTGTTCCCCTGAAGATGAGGCTGTGGACTCCCAGAGATTTGTAGCTTCAGAAACTCTATATAAGGTCAGAGACATAATCAACTTGATGGCAGGGCTGTTTGAGGCCTTGTGCCTACCAAAAGGATAAGTAGTCTTGGCATTTGGAGTCATTTCAGGTCTCCCCAATCTTGGTTGCAACCTTGAACAAATGCCGGGTTTCCATTTTACCTTTTTCTTTCATTAAAAAAATTTGCTTCCACTTCAAAATGTTTTTTTCTGAGACAGATCTAAGTTTTTGTGATTAGGCCATTAGATATTTGAAATTTGGGGGACACATATTCTAATAGTATACCTTTCTAACTAAGTGTTCAGTGAAATGTTTGATAATCCTTTAAAAAAATCAGATAAACCCATTATTTCTCCACGTCCCTCCACTTTGCTAAAACAAAAGCACCCCAGAAGTGCCCATGTATCTTTTTGTATTTGTGCTCACTGATGTTCTTAACAAGTAAAACCTACCACAGCTGCAGGGCAAGAACTGAGAAAGCCCAAGAGAAACCGTTTTACTCTGAGGGTTTAAGAGACCCCACTGCCGCAGGCTGCTACGTGACCACTAACACTCAGGGCTGAGCTTAGAAGTGACCAGATAAAGAGAAGCAGCAGCGGTTAGCTGTTTATTTTCATGCAAATACCAGCAGATGTCAGCAAAAACTAAGGCAATCACATGAAGTTTGCACAAGGATCTTAAGCTATTTCTAGCATGTTCACCATGAATACGAGGGGAAAACTGCTCATTACCAAAGCTCACCTCAGCTGACATTTTCCTTTGTATACATTATGACTCCACCTGTTATCCCCTCTGTGGGGGTGGGAGGGAGCGGGAGGGAGGGCAGAGTGTCACGTGGAACGTCAGGCCCGAGCTCTTCTCGTGGCTTTATTCACAGTAACTGTCTTGGTATAACACACCAAGCTAAATCAACACTAGTAGTCCATAGTCACCTTTGAAAATGGTTTACAGATCACATTACCTACTCTGATGATTTGAAGGTAGAAAACTTGTTATATAAATACATGTATTTTCCTAGGGAGATAGTTTTTAGCTTTATTTAGCTTCTCAAAGGTGTCCTTGACCTCCCAAGAGTTAGGAATCACATGCTGTTAGCAATGATAGTCTTATTAATAAACCACTATATATGTGCATGCATATATATATATCCTTGAAAATTCATCTGTTAAAAATGGCTTTGTTGAATCTGTGCCAGGAAAACACTTTTAGAATAGACTGTCAGGTTGTGAACAGCTTGTGGAACTAGACATATTTTTAAAACAGAAGTGTCCTATAATATTCCAAAGGTAGTTATATCTGTAAAAAGCACATACAAAAAAGATCACATGGAATACTGTTTCTTTTCACCCAAACACATACATACGTTTTTACTCTAACACAACTGCTTGTGATCTTTATCTTCTCCCCTTCCACAAACTTCCCCTTGTTCTGGCTACCAGGCGCTCCTCACCACTGTGCACCTGGCTTCCTAGGATAAATTAAAGATCTAAGGGGGGGGAGTACTTTGCCCTTGAAAATGAAAAACATACCCATTGTCATCAAGTGGATTGATTCGTGGTGACCCTACAGGACACATGCATAAGCCAAAAGCCCACCGGGAAGCAGCCTGCCACGCTTCTCCAGTGGAGCAGCCAGTGGGTTGGTACCACACACACTGCTGCCGAACATTTTACCCATTGTGCCAGCAGGACTCCTTGAACGTCCCTGCCAGGTCAACAGCATTCAGACATAAGTGAGCTACCTTCTATCACCTTTGTATAAAGTGAAAACCATCTCGATTTCATCAAGTGCTTCGGAGTGAACTCTACGGCATTGAGTTTGGTTTCTGGTTCTGTATCGTGAATGGTATTAAAAAATAGACGTGAACTTGCTATGCAAGTTTCTCAAGACAGTGACTTTATTACAGTCACACGCCAGTCTCTGTCAGTAACGCGCATGTTTGTGAAAAGCATGGTTTGCTAGAAGGGCGTGCTGCAAACACTGAGCCAATCATTTCAGAAGTTGTGTTTCTGTTAGTAGTGAGCACTTTTAACCACTGCCCACTAGGGCTAAACAAATGGGACTTAGAGGGGAATTTTTTTTTTCTTCCCCCCAAATTTTATTACCAAATTTTGTACTCTAAAAAAGAAGTGCCTATTAAGGGATCCTGAATTATAATTAACTTGAATTCTAAGGTAATTTATTCTAGCAAAATGACATTTGCTTTAAATTAAAAAAAAGTTTTAAATTGACTCCTATAAAGAGCCTAAGGGAGGTACTAAATCATACTTCTGTCATCCAGTCGAATCAGAATCAGGGCGACCACATAAAAGCAACAGAACTGCCACTGTGAGTGACGCAATTAAGAAGGCATTTGGTTCTGGAGGGACAGAGCTACGCTCACAGCTGCTCACCAAAAGGACAAGGATCCTAAACTTACCACTGGCTCCCTGAGAGAAAATGTGCCTACAGGGCGCTCCTACCCTGTCATGCTGATGCACAGTTAGAGTCCCCGGGTGATGTAAACAGCTAAGCACTTGGCTGCTAACCCAAAAGTTAGTGGTTTGAAACCACTCAAAGGCACTTGAGAGGAAAGGCTCATCTACTTTGGAAAGACCACAGGCATCAAGCACCCCTTTGAGCACAGCCGTTAAAGCATGGGCTGATTCCAGAGCTACTGGTTCAGATTTGGGGAGAAATGAGTCTAGAAATTTAGATGAAATCAGACTCTACTTTCTGTAACAAAGTATTACTTTTACTCAGAAAAAATAAACAAAAATAATTAAATAACAACTTATCTTTACCAGTGCTCAGTGGAAGCATGGATAAAGGAACTGATACACTAGGTCAGTGGACAATCACAACTTAAAAATCACATTTAATTCTACAGTTTCAAATGGTATTAAAAAAAAAAGATATTTCTCAAAAAAAAAAAACAAAGGTCATAGCAGAAGCACAGGATTAAAAACAAATCTCTAACAGTCAATTCAACTGGCTGTGTGAGTTTAATGTTTCAAGAGCTACAAAATACTTCAAATTGCTCAAAGCTCATTTGATTAAATTGGAAATACTGCATTCAGGGAAAGGAAAACAGAACAAACACCCAATTTTGTGGCAATGCCCAAGGTGACAGAAAATTTTTTGACAGAATGACAGATCTTAAAAAAAGGGCAGAGGAAAACTACCAGCGCCACCTCCATTCTCCAAACACACACTCTATCGGCAACGTCAGAATTCAACCGCCAAAATATTTATAAGTACATCATGTCTCCACCTTGTTTCTATGATCACTTCTTTTAAGAGCATTTTAAAACAATTTTCTCCTAGTTGGTTGCTCTTCCCATAAAAATGTAATACCACATTCATACTATAAGGCATTTATATAGCTGTACTTTATAAAAAGAGTAAGTCTGTATGCACCCCCAAGAATGCCATGCCTGTCTATAACATAAAGATTTATCATATTAACATATTTTTATTTAAAAAGTAGGAAGAAAATTTCATTTACTAACATTTTGATGTGTACTTAAGAGTTTAACACAGAACTACACCTTTGTGTCAAAGTCCCATTCCCCAGATCAGGCACAACTCTTGGCCCCAGGCAAAGCCTGCCTAGTGCAGTAGTGTGGGACCACATCACAGGTCTCGATCTTAATAATCAACAGGGTAAATCATGATAGCTCCATGAATTTTCTACATTCTTGCCAAACTAGCAAAAATTCTTATTGTTGTTATGCGAAAAACAAACAAACACCTCCACAAAAAACCCAGCAAGAAAAGATACTGTGATCTCTAACATTAAAAACCTTGAGAATTAAGGTATGGGATTCATTGTAATGAATGAATCGAGTACTACCTGTGCCATTTTCCTTTCCATGAATAACTTTTGGCCTCCAGTGGGCCCCTTTAGTCAACTTTGAAGTTTGGCTTAGCTTCCAGCGTTTGATGCTCGGTGCTAAGAGCCCCAAGAGCTCCTTCCCAGAGTTGCCACCCGCCGCCCCAGCGTCATTTCCCAGGCACATTCATTCTCTTCATCACAGCTGCTCTCTACTCTGTAAAAACCTCTCTTCATAAAGCTACTTGGGCGGCCTATCTGGAGGCTGGTTCTAGATGGCTGGCTGCACGTTCTACAATCACGGAGAAGAGCTAGTGTGAACATTCCCACTACAACTCTGCGCATGTTTGATTCAAGTGTCACGGTGCTCAGTGTTCCTTCTCTGTTGGCTAATTCTCTCTCGATGATCGAGACTTGCAAAATGCCACGAGACAAGGAAGCAGGGCAACTCCAGGCTTTGCTGTGTGTGAACTGATAGCAGATGTGCACTGACCAATCATCAACAGACTTTGAAAGTTCATGATGTGCATCTTTTATTTTACAGTCATCTGGGACTGACGAGGAGGGAAGGTTCTGCCTTCTACACTTACCCAGGTCTATCACAGTAACTGAAATTCAAACTGCGTTGTAGGGTCACCAGCACGTCTGTGTATGGGAACTGTACAGACTGAGAACTGCCTATCCATACTTGTTGACACTGACAAAGACAGGCCAAAGCGGGTGTCCATCTAAATATAAGTCGAATCATGTATCTGAAAACCCCCCAAATGCAGCAGCATCTGTCCGTCTTGAGCTTTTCACCTTGTCACCTGGCAATCAAGTTTAAAATGACCCTACAACATTAGAATCACAGAAGTGTAAAATATCAGAAAGGATCTTCAAAGGCCCTGACAGTGTGATGCCACCGATTACCCTGCGTGCTTATTGTGAATGATCTCTCCTCCTTCGATTTCAATTTGCTCATACAGCCACTTGCGGTCACAGCGGCACTCAGCGCCGCATTTGGTAGACCCACAGGCAGGACAAGCATAGAAGCATCCTAAGCAGTCTTCGTCCAGGCAGTCACAGAGGTCCATCTTGCTGAAAATCAGGAGGCCCTGGCTGTCGTAGACCTTGCTCTTCACCGGCATCACTTGTCTGTAAGATAAAACACGGCCCACCAGCTGAATACACAGTCCTGAGTGGTTAACTGGAACAAAGGTAATGGATGAGAACATTTAAGGAGCTACACTGAATTAGCCATGAGGGCCTGGCAGCGCGGTGCCAGTGCTGCCAGAACCATTAGGCTCGAAGCTGCTAAACAGTCAGTGTGCACAAAGATGAGGCCAGCTTTACGTGTGGAGACAAATCCAAAACACTCTGAAGAACACGGAAAACTCATCTCAACAGCTACATGTAAATAAATGAACCAAAACTCCACCAAGCTCACAGCCACTGAGTTGACTGTGACTCACAGCAACCCTTGAAGGTAGAGCAGAAGAGCCCTGTGGTTTCTCTCACTGCTAACACTTTACAGGGTAGAGGCCGCATCTTTCTCCTGTGGTGTGGTGGGTGGCTTTGAGTTCAGTATGTAGCCTCTACACCATCAGGGGAATGTACCCCAAAACTCTCTACAAAGTGCAATTTCTGTCAAAGCTATTTACCTTAAAAAAGGGAAAAGGAGTAGTTAGCTAATAAGAGTGCATTTTATGGGCTACCAACCTCTTTAGTGCTTTTTGAACAGTTTTACTTGTATTACAATATGCTATAGTATTGGTTTTTATACTACAATTTATTTGCTTCTTATTCTTTAAGAGAGGCTACTAACTCTGGTCTAAAAGTATTTAAATCACTCAGCGGAAAGTTTTAACAGAAGGAATTACTGGCATATGTGGAAACTGATATTTAAAAATAATTCTGATTATATTAACATTAACACATCAATCTATATTTCAAAAATGCTCAATTTAAAGTCATATTCTAAAGAGTTTAGCTGTCCTATGCACTCTAAAGACTGTCCCAAACTGCATTTCTATTTCAGATACATGAAAAGATAAAGAAAAATTTACTTTGTAGCTGTCCCTCAGAGTAGACATATGTTAACTACTTATCAAAATATTAAAATAAGGGTTAATCTACTTAAGAAGTAGATTATTTTCATTTCAAAAAGCATCATTTAAACCCAAGGCTCTCTGAATACTTCTCCTCAAAGCCAACATTTAGGAATGGGGGGGGGGGCACACGGAGGGACACAGTAAAGAGGTGACGGGCAGCTAACATATCTCTCAGTGAACACATGGCCAGCCTACCTGTCTGAACCAGCTGATGCATTTTTGGTAAGCCTTCTTTTTTCCCTTTTACCGGTTTCTGGAGCAAATTCTGTTTGCTTTCCTGGGTTTGTAAACTGTAAGGACCTCAAAGCTTTAGCAGTTCTTCCCTGAATAAAGGAAGATAAAAGAAAAACAATTCCGACACTTGACTGTAAATAAATCAATATTTCACTTATTATTCAGATCAATTCATAACCTGGAATCTTAACTTCAAGAGAGCAAAAGGTTTTAGAATGAAAGTGCCACAAAACTGAAAAGATCTAGGGATCCCATTAAGTGTTATCAATTAACGAGATTCTCCATGACTGGGCTTTAGTCTTTGGCATCTTAAAGCAGAGGGCTGACATGGTGGCCATAGCAATGGCAGTGCCAGCAGAAAAAGTGCTACATGTCCCACGGCATACACCTGAGACTCCTACTACGGAGGATTCGGGGTTCTCACAACCTTCAATTATTGTATGACCGTTTTAAGAGCAGAAGTAATTTGTTTCCTAGTTCTGGAGCAGAGCATCATATTTTAAAAATGCTTTGGTAAAATACAATTTTGGTGCTGAAGGGCTCAGTTTATTATCAGAGGGGCAGAAGGCTTATGTGATACATCCCACACAAGCAACGGCTAGGCAAGCTTCGGACAATCGCCGTCCCAGTGCCAGCAAGCACCTAGTGCAAACTGCACATGGCAGTGGGTCCTGGAGACCAGCAAGCCCGGGGAGAAACAAAGGTAAACATAATGTACAATTTAGCATTTGAATGATCCTGGAATTAGGGTTACATTTATTAACATAATTTAAAATAGAAAATGAATAAAAATGTTCCAACAGCAAGAATTATAAAATGGTTACTGTAAGCCAAAGTTTTGAGACATGCTCACTTGCCATACTTATTCTCGTCCTATAAATCAGAGGCTTTGTGGAACCTTATCCTGTTTGGCCCGGTTCCGTCTGCACTGTGGCTGTTGTCCTCATGTGCTGAGCCAATCCTCTCGTAACCACCCTGTGGGACAGGGTAGAGCTGCTCCCTTAGACTCAGGAGGCTGTCTCTTGAAGGGAGAGCTCCCTTGGGTGTGGCGGGTGGGCCTGAACCATGGAGCTAGCTTTCCCCTGGTAGCTGAGTGCACAGTCCTTGTGCCACCAGTGCTCTTGGTAGGCAAGTGACTGGCACAAAGATTACACCATTTCCAGAAAGAGAACTGCAGAGTATTTTTATTTTACTATGTTAACATGTATGCTTTTTTTAACCCCCAAAAGGCCTAAAATTAGCCTTGACCATACCGATGATAAACTCAGAGATAGAAGTGAAACTCACCAGCATCTAAAAATCCCACTCGAGGAGGCATACTTCCAAAGGAGGAACAAAGTCTAAAACAAAAACAAGGACTGCACGTACCGTATATACTTGTGTACAAGCCGAGTGTTTTAGCACCTTTTTAATGCAGTTTTTGTGGTAAAATTACGTGCCTCGGCTGATATTCCAGCCGGCTTATATTCAAGTATATAGAGTAACTTCTCTGGTGTTCCTTTTAAAGTTGTAATTTTCAGGTTCTTCTGAAAAGGAAGATTCAGCCTGCTATTATAGCTATAGATCTTTGATGTATGATGCCATAGTACACTGAAGTACTTTGTTATCAGGAGAGAAACCATGACGGTTAAGCCTTAACTTTGCAGCACACGCGCAGGTCCCTGGGTGGTGCAGTTTGTACTGTTAACTGCCAACGCAGAAGCTGCAGTTTGTGGTTAGCATGGAAGAAAGGCCTGGCAACCTGTTGGAAGCGGAAACACAGGGAATCCAGGACAGATGAACCCCTCAGGACCAGTGGGGAGAGTGGCGATACAGGGAGGGTGGAGGGAAGGGGGAGCCTATTACAAGGATCTACACATAACCTCCTCCCAGGGGGATGGACAGCAGAGAAGTGGGTGGAAGGGACACGTCTAACAGACATGACAAAATAATAATAATTTATAAATTACCAAGGGTTCATGGGGGGTGGCCCTGGGAGGGAGGGGGAAATGAGGAGCTGATACCAAGGGCTCAAGTAGAAAGCAAATGTTTTGAGAGTAATGATGGCAACCAATGTACACATGTGCTTGACACAATGGATGGATGTATGGACTGTGATAAGAATTGTATGAGCCCCCAATAAAATAATTAAAAAAAAAAGATTATGGCTCTGACAGCCCTCTGAAGCAGTTCTCCTGTTAACACATGGATTCAACATGAAAGAGAATAGATTTTAAAGCAATAAAACACAAAGTGTGAACATTAGGAGTTGCTTAGGGGTCTTGAACATATTGTTATTTTTCCCAAGCCTTCTCTTTTTAAATCAAATAATCAACTGGCCAAACAAAAAACTCACTGCCATCAAGTCCATTTGGACTCACAATGACCGAATAGGGCAGAGCAGAAGTGCGCCTTATCTTTCTCCCTTGGAGTAGCTGGTGGTTTTGAATTGGTGACCTTGTAGTTAGCAGCCCAACATGTAATCCCCTATGCCACCATGGCTCCGTACCATATGGAAAATGTAGAAGCAGCATTTAAATTCCTTTTACCTCCCTAACTGTATATCCTTTGTGTGCTAATAAATATGATAAGGTAAATATGAGAGTCTTCCAATCAAACAAAATCCTACACTGCAGAAAGCGTATAGCAGAAAAAAAAATTTGTGTACGTACATCTGAATCAGGTTTTCGCCTCTGGCGGTCTTCAGAATCAATATCCACGCTGCCATTGATTATCTGCGTACATTTTGGACAAAGCTTCCAACCAGGTACAAGCTGCCTTCCAAATTTTGCACTCAGGAAGGTGGCGTCATCTAAATCAATCACATGCAAATTTTTTTTGGCTAGTTTTTTGTGTATATTAAATGGGTCACAACATGACTTCTGCAGATCCTCAAACCTGTCGATGTAAACCTTTGCATGATGGAAACAGATCGTATTGTTCCCAGACAGTGTCATTCCAGTTCTAAGCTGCAGTAAAAGCATATCATTTGATGATAATTCTTGCAGCGTCTTGAAGCCCGTATGACGAGTGTAGTAGGTTTTATGGCACTCATTTGTGGTTCGAAGCTGGACCCCAACTGAACAGGGATCCATCATTCTTGATGCTAGCAATTTTCTCCCGGTTTACGTTGCCGTCTCTATGGTAGGCGACCCTAGAGAAAAACATCAGTCAGATTTGTGCTGAGAACTTTTTATCTGGGGAACTGGAAAGCCTGCAGAAAAATTCAACACCGATTTAAAATAGAGAAAATTCGCAGCAAACTAGTAGTAGAAGAATATTTATTAACCAAAAGTAAATAGCAACATTAAAATTACTCATAAAACATTAGAAGTATTTCCTGCAAAGTCAGAAAGAGGTATTGAACAGTCCAAAGTAGAGAAGAGAAAATTGAATTGGATATTTTTAAAAACAGATTATGTACTTATGAGACTGGACCGTGGACACATGTTTCTCTTACCTAATGTTCTAAGACATACATGTGTGATAGAAATGAATACTGGGGATTATGCTTACAACTTGTAAACCTGCCTTAGTCTATACTTGATTGGGTTTGCTAATACGGGAATGAAGAATCTGCCCAGGAGAAACGGGCTTTTTATTTTAAGCCACAGAGTAGGTAGATTTAGGCAGAAAATCGCAGTTCCACCCAGAACTGCTATAATTTACTTTTGTAGGAAAGATCTGCAAAGGAGAGATAGGGGGAGACTGACTTAAAATTTTTGAGCAAGCAATTTACCTTTCTGCCTATCAGAAAAATAAAACCTTTCTGGGCTAAACATTAAAGGGAGCCAGCAGGTGAGCAGCCTGGTATGCTCACCATGGTAACCACCTGGGTCCACATGTTGAGAGGACGTGGGGGGAAATACAGCAATGGAGAGATGAACTGAGTATGGGGCGTGTGTGTGTGTGTGTGTGTGTAGGGGGAAATACAGCAATGGAGAGATGAACTGAGTATGGGGTGTGTGTGTGTGTGTAGGGGCCAGTTAGTGTGAAGTACAGGGAGGTGTGTGTAAACTCCTGGTCTTCCTGCTAGTAGCCATTGTCCTAGCTTGTTTGATACAAGTTATTTGCAAGGACTTTCCCTCCTCCTTTTTATTTTACTTTATTGTTCAGTTAAAAAAATATTTTAAAATACTTTTATTGGGGGATTACATCTCTTATCACAAGCCATACATTTCCTCCATTGTGTCAAGCACATTTGTACATATGCTGCCATCATCATTTTCAAAGCATTTCTTTCTACTTGAGCCCGTGCTATCAGCTCCCTCCCTGTTGTTCAGCTTTGACAGTGAATGAGGAAATAAGCACAATCACTTTATTACCTTGCCAGTACTGTGACCCAGCTCAGCTGGAAGAGCACCACTCGGTCAATGAAATTGCCAGGACCTCACCTGGCAGCCTGCGGAACTGACTGAGCCACAACTCCGGTCAGATAAACCCTTCCTGAACTTCTAATAGACCTTGACTCACCGTGTCGATGACCCCCTAGCCCCTCCTGTCAGCCCCAAAGCAAAGAATGTAACTACCAAATGCTCCCTCCCAATCTAGCCCCCTGAAAAGGTGTATTCTTTAATGGTAATAAAGTGGTGTGGTTTGATCTTGCTCTGGAATTACACAAGAAAAAATACAGGATGCCCAGGTGAATTCCAGGTAAAGAATGGGTAATTTTAACAAAATAACTTTTAATTCTGTGCCAAATAATGCTAAAAATTTATTCACTATCTAAAATTCAAATTTAACAGGGTGATTATGCAGTTTTTTATTTGTTAAATTCTACAACTGTTTACTATGCATTTTCTGCACCTCCCAGTCAGTAAAGGTCTTGCTCCATCTCCTAGCAAAGAAAAAGGCCAACGACGACTGTATTCAGTTAACAATGAAGATGTTCTGGAGGCCTAGCAGGCTATGAATTGAGTTGCTAATTCCAAAGTGGGTGGTTTGAATCCACTGACCTTGGGACTGATTTGAGAAGACAAAGAAACCCTCTGCTGCACAAAGATAAGGCAGTCTACTCCCATAAAGATTTAAAGTCAGGGAAATCCAAAGGGGCACTTCTACTCAGCCCTGGAGGGGGCTGCTAGTATAGTATACTCCAGTCAATCAGGACCTCTCCGAACTGGCCGAATGACCTTTACTAAAAGCTGGAGACTGGAAGTCACCTATCACTCAATGTCTCTCTCTGTCCCAAGTGCTCCTCAAACCCTGGTGTATAACAAACCACAAGTGGATGGGTGACTTCTCATGTCCAATCACAACTACACATGCTGACTGGGGGATGAACAGATAGGAAACTTCCTGCAGGTATTTGTTACGGGCCTGGGCAGCAACCTGCCAAAATTTTCAATCTGGTGGCTCAAGGCAGGAAAATGAATGCAGAAATAGCAAGCTTAAGTGATGGAAAATACAGAAGTAGGAGTCAGCAGGTTAGCAAATGGGCCTTAGGGAACTTCAAGTGCGCTGGAATCCATGGCAGTGAGGAGGGCAGCAGGGTCGGTGTAAAAGGCCTGGGATGCTGTCAGGTAAGCACTGGCCTGCTAACTAGCTGTATGGTCAGCTGGAATAGTTAGCCTAAATAAAGCCATTTTACATCAAGCAATCACTCTGCACCAGTCCGAAAGTGCAACCTCAGGCCTTACCGCAAAACAAACAAAAAACCCCCCAAATATCCCTTGTTCCTAAAGACTATCCTGTACCAGGAAATTGTGCAAACACAAAGTCTGCTTGCTCAGTTGCGCTGCTTAACAGCAAGTTCTGCTTCTGTACCGGCTTGCTTGCACAGCACAGCAGTTTAATGAAACCTTATAAAATCCCAAGTCTCTAAGCAGGGGGGACCAGGGATCCATTTTTTCTTTTTAGGTCGCTGGTCCCTGTGCAGGTTCTTGTTCTTCTTTTTTTGTTAATAAACTTTTCTATTTTTTTCAATCTCCCGCCTCAGTTGTTCTTGTCCGGCTCATGTACAACACAGCCACTCAAACCCACTAGTTGCTCTTCGGGAGAGAGCTGAAACTATCTGCTCCCATAACTATGTACAAGCCCAGAGAGCCTGTAAAGAGTTGCTTGAGCAGACATCGATTGGATGGCAGTGGGTGGCTGATAGAAGAATGAACAAAGACAAGCCGAAACGCCCCTTCAAGGAGCATATGGCCAGACTGTGGGGTGCTTTCTTGGGACGTCTCAATCAGGAAAGAGCAAACCGTAGAAAAGGCCATCATGGTCGGTCCAGGAGAGGGTACGTGAGAACCAAGGAAACCTTCAATGACATGGACATGAAAAAGTCTATATACTGTTTCCACGTAGGAAGGATGCAAGTAACTAACCATTCCCTTACAGATTTACCGTTTCAGTACTCCTACATAGGATCACTGTGAGTTGGAATCAACTCCATGGTGGGGGGTTTACTCAGTACGCACAAGTACCCTTAAATTCAGTAGAGCTTCACACTAAAATTGCATTTATCTTGCGGAGGCAGTTCTGAAGTCTTACACAGTAGTTCAATTTTTTGGGTCTACTACTAAGCCACTTACTGATGTGCTGCCTGAGAGAATTCTGGCCAGTTCAAGGAGCACAGATTTCCAGGCAGTAATCCTAAGTGGCTACTACCTGTCCTCTGAATTACACTCTGGTTTCAAAACGAAAACAACACCGAGGGAAACAAACAAAATACCGAATTTTATTTTACAGGAGCAATTCCCAAATAAACAGAAAACACAACATCACTCTAGTGCTCCGTCCAGCCTATTTTCAGGTCATTTTGGAAAAGTTTCTCCTCCTACTTTATTGTAAGAGGCCTGATGGCTCCGTTGGATAAGCACTGAACTTCTCTGTTTCATTGCAAGGTCCGCGGTGCACACCAAGGTGAGCCTCTTGCAGGAGAGGGTGACTTATAGCCTTGATAACCCTGAGGGGCGATCTGCGCTGGAAGGGACACCATGGGAGGTGCTTTCTGCTTTATTCTGCATGTGGTCCAAACAAGAGTGTTTTCTTTATCCTTCCATTTGTTGGAAAGGAACTTTCCAAAGGACACTGTTCAACACAACTGTAGCCATCCCTGTAACCCTTTCACCTCTTCCCATCCCCACCCCCACACATTCCAGGAGTTCTTGTAGTGATGGTCTTTAGATGGTTTCCAGTGTTCGGCATGGCCCAGTCCCTTTCGGGGACACGCAGTGCCAGCTCTTCTTCCAGGGCTGAGCCCTGCTGTCTCCACTATGCGCTTAAGGCATATTCAAACTACTTTTGCACCGTTTCTTTCATAGCGTTTTGCACCTCACTACCTCGCCCAGCGGTCGGGAAGCAAGAGTTCCAAAGACTAACTCCAGGCCCTCTCTGAACACCACTAGGCACTTTCACTTCGCCGCACCCACCACGGGCTGGTCACTAGCAGGCGTGGGCAGGTCATCATCCGAGGCTCGTGTCCTGTAGACACAAGACACACTTTCTATGGACACACGTGTTCCAGAATCTCACCCCAGAGGTCCACTCCTCCAAGGCCAATGGGACTACGTGCCCTGGATCCCCCGTGATTCCCAAACAGCCCCGCAGCGGTCCCGTTCTTCAGGCCCCAGTTCTCCGGTTCAACCAACACGATTCAGGCCACTGAGTGCGTCCAAAAGGGCACCTGCTGCGCTCCTGCAACCAGGATGGTAAAAACAACGACTCGGCGAGGGCTGTGACCAAACGATCTTAAAAAGACACGCGGACACGGGGTTCAAGGCTGCTTCAGCTCTCACGCAGTCGCCCCGCACCGCCATCGAGCGGATCCCGGAGTTGGACAAACCCAAATGATAGCGACGAGACGCGACCACCTACGGAAGTGCGGGCGGCGGCGGTGTCTTGACTCACGGGGCCGGGGGACGGGCCGTGACCAAGATGGACATGGGGCGCGGGGAGCCGAGGTTCCAGGAAGCCCCCGCGCGGGGCCGGGCCTCCGGTTCCACTTCCTCCCCGAGTTCTCCTGTGACAGCGCCCGGGGTACTTCCCCACGCAGGGCTCGGTCTCCCCGGCAGCCCCCCATTTCCTCACGCCACCCCCATGTCCCTCCCTACCTTATGAGCTCTCCGCCGCCGCGGCCCAGGTACGAGCTGCGTCCTTTGGGGCCAGGCCTCAGGGCCCCGCCCGCGCTACCACCGAGAGGACGGCGCGGGCGGGCTAGAGAGGCTCACGCTACCCGGAAGAGCAGCTCGGGGGCAGCCTAGAGCGGATCCCGGTCTGACGCCCCCTGCAGGTGGGGGCGGGGGCGCACCCAGCGGAGCGCTGGGAATCAGACCTGTGATGCCACGTGGCGCTAGTGTTGCTTCAGGTGCTGCCGCGCCTTTGTCGCCGCGTCCCAGAGTTTGGAGACTTGAGAGGCCCCTAGAGCCACCTGTGGCCAGACACAAGTTTGGTTGACCTGGGTTATGTTTGCGAATCTCTCTGTTAGTTTTTTTGCATTCAAATACCCCTAATGTGAAAGAGTTGCAAGTCGTGCTTCAAGAACAGACCCTATGTTTAAGGCCTCACATTGTGTTTGATTTCATTCACTCCCGCGAAATGAATGCGAAGAATGCATGTCGTTTATTTTAAACGGAAGATAGTCGTGTTTATTGCTCTGAGTAACACGATGATGTTGTTAGGTGCCCGCAAGTCAGGGGCTCATGGTGACCCCTTGCACCATAGAAACAGGGATTCTCACGGTTGTTCTGTTTGAGCCCATGGTTGAAGTCACCTTGAGGGCGTTCCTCTTTCCGAGGCTCCCCTTTACCAAGCGTGATGCTTCGCCCCCAGGTGTTGCTCTCTCCTGGAACGTGTGGTACAGGATGCTGCTCTCCGCATCCCATCCGCTTTTAAGGAGCATTCTAGCAGGACTGCTTCCAAGACAGATTTGCATGCCGTTTGGGGGCCATGGTCCTTTCAATGTTCTTCATCAGCACCTTAATTCAAATACATCCATTTTCTTTGGTGTTCCTTATTCATTGTCTAACTTGCACATGAACGCGAGGCCATTGAAAATACTAAAGCTTGGGTCAAGCACACCCTACATATCAAAATCGCATCCTGGCTCTGTAACGCTTTAAAGGGGTCTGATGCAGATGTCCCCAGTGCTAGCAGTCATTTGATTTCTTGATTGCAGCTCTCAGCAGCACTGAGTGTGGACCCAAGCAAGAAAAATGTCCCAGGTTCACCTATTTCTGGGGTTTCTGTTCCAACATTTCCTTGTGGCAACATCACTGGTTTCTTTTCTTTCTTTAAATATGCAGCACTAAACTTTGGACACATTTTGAGACATATTTGGTTTGAGAAAATCTTTTCAACTAGCCCAACACTTGAGGAAACTAACAAACATCAGAGAAAAAGAAATATTTTGTACTTTTTAACTTTTGCCCTTCAGGACTTAAAATAATTTCTTCTATACAGTTAATCAATAACTGTGACAGACCTACTAAAGCAAATGCTAGTTCATATCAAACCTAACTCTTAGGAATACCCTCCTTCTGTTAAACATTACTCAATAATCCTTTCCACCTTCACTATTAAGCTGTGACTTATTTTTTTCTTTTACACAACGAAGAAATTGAGAGCCACAAAGTTTGGATACCTTACCTAATAGCATTTATGTGGACGTGAGTACTGACTACTGCTGTAATATAAAAAAAAACAACCCCACAGCCATCAAGTGGATTCCATCTGGTAGTCCTTATAGGATTGGGTAGAACTGCCCTTGTGGGTTTCTGATCCTGTAACTCTTCATTGGAGTAGAAATCCTCATCTTTCTCTTGGCATGTGGCTGGTAGTTTTGAACTGCTGACCTTGCAGTTAGCAGCCCAATGTGTAACCACTTCACCAGCAGGGCACTTCTTTAATTCTAACTCTCCTGCATAAGGGTTAGGCATGTGAGATCCTGCCTGCTCAGGACTCACTGGAGAAGTTTTATTCAAATGGGTTGGTTAGTTAAGGTATGTCCTCTTGTTAAAATTTGGCCTACTACCACCCAAGGGCCTCCATAAAAATGGATGAAAAATGATGGTTCATCCAGTTCTAACACTTCTTTCTGAATACCCAATTGGTGGTGACAATTGCTTTTCACTGCATGATTGGACAGGTAATTGAACTTCGTTCTCTTCCTCTCACCACTCCATGTTAATCAACGACCACTGGCCTCACTCTATCTAGTCCTGTTTTCTTTCAACCTTATATGCTTGACTTATTTCACTCACCACATGTCTTCTGGGTCCATTTGAATAAATGGCAGCCACTATAATGTCTTGCTAATTTAGAAGAGTCTTTATTCAGTTATAACCTGGCTGCTAGAATCTGAAAGCTATTCTTCTATTGCAGTCCCAAGTCCACATTTAAGTTCATCTTTAAAGGTGAAAAATTCATTTATCCTTTTTCTAAGACTTAGGCAAGCATGGACAGAAGCAGAGAGCAAAATTAATGTTAATCTTCTTTAGAGTTAGGGAGCGTTACAGGGTACAGCATTGATGATAACATTCTGGTAACTTCAAGAAGAGCAAGCATGCATTACAAGGTATATTCCTTATAAAAGAAACAATACCAAAATTGAGTATAACATCCTGGTTACCATAACATCATTCAGATTACAACATTAAAAGGAACAATATTAAAACAAATGATATATTGAAGAATAGTCTAAACTAATTGTAGTGTTCAGAACCTGGGTACATGAGAGTACATTCTAAAATCAATTACTAGTAGGACTTTCTGAAATGGGAGGTAGAAGGAGGCAGGTCATTCAGCAGCCAAAAATACAGTTTCTTTTGCTCACATCCATGTGATAATGTGTCTTGCAGACTCATTTATATTCTTTATGGTTGTTTAATAATACCCTTTTTTGGTCTGCGCCAGAATTTGCTTACAATTGATCTGCGCATTTACTCTCCAGTTGTTTCCATTTATTAATAAATAAAGCGGTAGTGAACACAGGGTGCATCTGTTTGTTTGTGTCACTATTTTTCGGTCTCTAGTCCTGGTGGCATAGTGGGTTCTGTTTTGGGTTGATAACCACACAGACAGTAGTTCCTTTGAAAGCCGTTACCAGCCACGCCGGGAGAAAGATGAGCCTTTTAGTCTCAGAAACTCACAGGGGCAGTTCTACTTTGTCTGACGGGGCCGCTGTGAGTCAGGATGCACTTGATTGCAGTGAGTTTGGTCTGGATTTAGAGGAAGCACCAAGGAGCCCTGGTGGTGTAGGGGGCTGCTTTGTTCCTCCAATTGGACTGTGGCTTTCTGCTCCCATAAAGACTTACAGCTTCTGAGAGCCCAAAGTGGCCATTCTTCTCTGCCCTCTCGGGTCGGCATGAGCCAGAAATGCGGCAGGGGAATTGGATTGGACTGAGTTGGGATTAGCGTTTGGATTCAAATGATTTAACAGCTGGTTCGCTGCCCTACCGACCGTTTCAAGTAGACAAAAAGACATACCAACAGTAGTTTATTATTTCACACAGCTAATACTTAAATAAGAACAATAAAAAGGAAAGAGTAAGTAAATATTACAAGCATACTTCCATCTAAATTCTTAGGCCTAAGGGTGTAATCAACATTATGACGGGTGCTTAGAACACACTGGTGCGTATGATGGTTCATAACACAAAAGGAACGTAAATTTGTGATGTCCACCTGGGGTGGCTGCCCAGCTGCCCACCTTAGAAAGAGCCCTGATTGCAAGTGCCATTTTAACAACCATTTCACCAAACTTAACCACAAAAATAGGTATTGGTTCTGCCAAACTGCTGTGCACCTGCTGAATCCCAGCGCTGGGACTGCTGGATCAGTGCTGGGCTGCTAGCCAAAGTGGCAGTTCAGCACTCGTAGCTCCTCCTGAGCTAGGAAAGCGTGACAACATCGGAAACCCTACGTTGGTTCACAGAATGTATTTGGCGGCAATGGATTTTTTGTTTTTTTTTTTTAGTTTAGGATACCTAGTTAGGAGTAGGATTACTACCTCATAAGGCAGTTCTATTTCTATTTCTGTTTGTTTGTTTTTAAAGAAAGTTAGGTGTAACCGTGGACCCTGGATGTTGTCTGCTGGAGTGGGTTATGCAGTGGGCGGTTACGCCCAAGACCAGACTTTGGAGTTGTCCACAGAGCAAAGATGAGGCTTTCTGCTCCCCTACAGGGGAGCCTTGGAAACCCGCCGGGACATCCTCCTCTGTGCACAGGGTCCCTAGGAGTCACAATCGACTCCACGTCAGTGAGTTTTTTTTGGTTTCTGTCTTGGTCTCTCCTGATAACCTGTTCAAAGAATGTGACAGGGTGGCCATATTCCTTCCTTGCCTTCCAGGCTACCAGCGAGCATTCAAGCTGTACTTCTCCCACGACAGATTTATTTGTTCCTTTGGCAATTTCATCGTACTTTAGTATTCTTTACCGACATCATATTCCCATGCATCAACCCTTCCATGGTCTTCCTGAGTCATTGCTCAACTTTCTCAAGCAGACGAAATGAGGGAAACCACCTTGGTTTGCTTTACACTGAGTTGTAATCCATACAAGGAAGTCTGCAATCCTTGATTTTGTGAGGATTTTCTTTGTTTTCAATCATATATAATTAACCTTCAATCCCCTTGAGGAAGTAGGAGGAGAACAGAGATAAAACAAAAAAGTATTAATGTAGTTGCTATTTTAATGAACAGATGAAACATCTGAGACAGGGAAATAAGATAAAACTCAAACCTGCTCCTAATCATGTACCCACTGTAAGCTGTTTTCTGGAATGTAGCAGTTACCCTCCTTATCATCTGCATGCTGCTTCCCAAGCAGACAGGGTTTTGATCACAATGATGAGACCTGGGAAAAGGGAGAAAGACAAGTCATCATGCGTCTTCAGTCCTTTGCATTCAATAGTTCTTTTAGTGGATAGTTATTTGTAGTTGGTAATTTGAGAAGTAATAATTATGCTGAAAGGACAAATTTATCCCTGATTTCAAGGAAACCACACACAGAGCAGCCAACAGCTGATCACAGTGGGGTGAGATAGATATATGAGGTAACAGAAGTATATGAATATGAGTAGTATGAAATGAGAGGAACTGTGCCAAGGGTGTTTTGATTGCATGTTTGATCAATTTCCAACTTCAGTCATTGGTAGAATTCTTCAATGTCTTCATCACTAGCTTTTGTGGTTGGTGCATACATTTGAATAATGGTTGGGTTCCCTTGAAGGCAGATAGACAGAATCCGTATCACAGACCGCATTGCTAAATTTTGATGGATTTAGCAAGATCCTTTCCGACAGTGACTGCCTTGCCACTCCTCTTGATTATGTTACTCCAAAGCACAGTAAATCATGTGACTTTCTGATTCAGAATGGCCCAGTCGGTTTCAGCTCACTAATACCTAGGGTATAGATCCGTATGTGTTTCATTTCATTTTTGACCACTTCCAATTTTCCTAAATTCATACTTTGGACATTTCCATCAGTAGAATAGTTACTTTTGCAGCCATTTCTCTTTACCCCCTGAGCAAATGAAGATCCCTAAGATTCCATGTCCACAGGCTACCCTGACTCATGTCGCTGTGAGGGACTCCCCACCAAGAAACCAGTTCCTCTTTGGTTACATTAGAAGTGCCCTCAGACCTAAGGGGCCCACGCTCTGGCAGTATCTCCACCAATGGCCTCTGTCCTTTGTTTGGAATTTCAGTATTTGACAATGCTTTGAAGCTAAGCAAAAAGCTTTCAGTGACTTCTTCCTCCAAAGTTGGTAGCCAGTCCTTCTTTGTTGTCTGTTCTTAGACCTGAAGCTCTGCTGACACCTGTTCACCTTGGGTGACCCTGCTGGCATTTGAAAGACCAGTGACATAGCTTCTAGCATCACAGCAACACACAAGCCACCACAGGATGACAAAATGACAGACAAGTGGTAGCAAAGGGTTGCCGATAAATGCCCAAAGGGCATCCTCCTTACCTATAAACTGAAGCCTGAAGCCTCTCAGTTCCAGCTACGTGGGTCATCAACAAGCAGTCCTCTGATTAAGTGTCCAGAGGCACCTCATTCCAAAAGCCAGACTTCAGCATCAGACCCCTCAGCTTTACTTTTCTGTGGACTTGGAAGTCTACCACTCTGTCTTTTGGGTCTGTTGATAGTTCTCTGCCATGCCTCTGTTAACAAAACGGTTTCTTGGATCAAAGAGGGTGAAGGGATCTCAGGGTCCAAATGACGTGTTCAATCCTTAGTTCTTCTTTGTTACTGGTAATGAGATCTCCTTTCCACCTTCCTGCTTTTGAGATGGCTCATTTTTATACCTAGAAGGAAGGCACTCACAACCCTGTCAGTAATCACTTACGGCTGAATGATATAATCTGATCAGTCTCTTCCCATGCCTTCTCTTATCCAGACCTATCAGGAAAAGGTTGTTTGCTGGTAGTTACAGAGCCTATGGCCAGAAGACCCACATTAGATTATTATGTGTCTTTTACACAGTAAGTTTGCCTCTGTTTCACAAAATACTTACTTACAATTTTTTATATTTAAAAAATTACCTAGAAAATTTGCATGATCTCATAGGCAATCAGCCTACTTTCAATCTATGGTTGACATTCACGAACCTGATCCATTCACAAGAAAGCTGCCAGGAATTCACTATGGCTGCAGAGGGGAAGTGGAAAGAAAATAATGGTTAAGTCCCTCCTGTTGCTGTGCTAAAGCCAACCCACTGCCGTAGACTCGTGGTGACACGAAAAACACACCTACTGCCATTGAGGGGATTCTAACTCCCAATGACCTTATGTTGGGTTTCCGAGGCTGTCAATCTTTACAGGAGCAATCTTATCCCAAAGAGCAGCTGGTGAATTTGAACTATCCGCCTTGTGGGCGCAACCAAGTGCTTAATCCACTGCACTGCTCTGGCTCTTCTATTCACTGCCGTCAGGTCAATGCTGATTCCTGGTGGCAGGGGAGCACTGTCTCAGAAGTGAGTTGCTGACACTGTAACTGTTTAAGGGAGTAGAAAGCTCTGTCTTTCTTGCATGGGGTGGCTTGTGGTTTCAAACTGTCAACCTTGCTGTTCATAGCTCCCTTGGCTCTTCTTGGTGGTGGACAAGGAGCCCTGGTGGTGTTGTGGGATACACAATGGGCTGCCACATAAAAAGGCCATCAGTTCCAACCCAGCAGCCATGCCTTGGTAGATAAACGAGGCTCTCTGCTCCTGTGAAGTCTTACAGTGTCAGAAAGCCTCTGTAGGGTACCCCCGAGTCTCAATTCACTTGATGACAGTGAGTTTATTCAGTCTGAAGTGGTGCCAATGGTGAGACACTCAACCATTTTAGCTGAAAGGCTAGTGATCCAAGCACAGTTCGAAAAATAGGCTTGGTGGTATGCTTCCCAAAGTTTACAGCCTTGAAACCTAACAGAATTCTGTTTTTCACACTTGAAGTCAATGAATCAGAAACAACTCCATGGCAACTGACAACAGCCATGTTATGTTAGATATGTATCCCGGGTTTTATCCTGAAGAAAACTGTAAGCACTTTGGTGAAGGAGTACCGAGGGGTCAGGTGAAATGCAGTTCTTTAATACAGTTGTGTAATGTGAGGGAAGCTCCCATTGGGCTGAGGGGTGAATTCCCCTATCCTCAATGGACACTTGACAATGCCTACATGAGTTTTTGGTTGTTACAACTAGGCAGTGGTGAGAGGACAAGGCCGCTCGCTGCTAAAGACCCTATAACCAACATTATCTGGCTCAAATTTTCAACAGGCCTAATTTGAGAAACCCCGAAGTAGGATCATTAAAAAGACATAATAGAAGTGAAGCCGGGGAATTAGTTGCATTTTGAACCAGGTTTGATGGAAAGGTGAGGAAGGAAAGGGTGATTTTTAGGGTTCCACTTTGGCTAACCGGAAGGATAAAAGGGGAATGGGCTGGGAAGAAGCGACACAGGGATGAAATGCTGGCTATGTGAAGTACGGGGCATCTGTGTGAAGATGCACCGAAAACAACTGGAAGGATCATGAAGAGTTAAGAAGCATCTAAACTGGAACGTAGAGCTCTGGGAAGCATCCTTGTGTGAGTGGTAGCTCTAGTGTGTGGGAAGGAAAGCTGCTCAGGCCATAAATGGATAGGGCAAAGCAGGAAGAGGACTGAGAGAAATCCGAACTTCTGTGCCCTGGTTCCAGCTTCCTGAGTCAGAAGCTCTTCATAAAGTCCAAGATTCTGCATTTTTGGCAAGCAACGGGGATTATTTTGCTGCACACTCAACTTTGAGGCAATTGACTCAGATAGAAAAGAACTCTAAAAAAAGTAACCAGTGAGATAGCAAAAAAAAAAAAAAAAATTAGGGGAGACCAGCCTCTCAAATCAGGGAAGGAAAGTTTCTAGATGTGATCAATCAGCTGAAGAGGATACTATCGATCAGCACTATCTTACAATAAGGCTAGAGATCAAAAGACCATTGCAATGGGTAATACTGCTGCCCAAGACCTCTTTAAAGTGCTGAAAAGCAAGGATGTTTCTTTGAGGATTAAGGTGCACTTGGCCCAAGCCATGATATTTTCGATCACCTCGTGTGCACATGAAAGTTGGGCAGACCAAGGAAGAATCAATGCAGTCGAATTGTGCTGCTGGAGAAAACCGTAGAAAGTACCAGGGGCTGCTAAAAGGACACCCGTCTGTCTTGGAAGAAATATGGCCAGAGAGATCCTTGGAGACGAGGATGCTCCTTAGAGACTTCATCTTACGTGCTTTGGACATGTTGTCAGGAAAGGATATCATACTTGGTAAAGTGGAGAGGCAGTGAAAGAGGAAGGCCAGCAAGGAGATGGATTGACACAGTGGCTGCAACAGTGATCTCAAGCTTAGTGTGGTAGTTAGGCAATCTGTTGCTAATCTGAGAGTCTTAAGAGTGAAGGGGTGGGATTTAGCCTGTCAATCAGGTCACAGCTTGATGACCTCATTTGGAGGCACAAAGGAGATAAATAACTTGCTGGAGGCAGGACACAGGTTCACTCCCTGGGAGACATTGCAGCTAGCAAGACACATGGGGCTACGCTAGAGCCCTGGAGCCGAAGGAACCATGTGGACACCCCTGCCAGAGCTGAGATGCTTCTATGCCACTGGATCCACAAGACTTTCCACCCCACTGGCCTGTGATCTTCCTGTATTTTGCATCATTGCATGTGTTTTGTGAGTCTGAAGAGGAATTTATAGATTGGTGTTGGAAATATGGGCTAATACGGACTTATGGACTTGATCTAGACTGGGCTGGGATATTTTCTCAATATTCAATTGCTCTTGTGCATAAAGCTCTTCCTTATTCACATATGAGTCTTCCTAAATTTGTTTCTCTAGTCTACCCGGACTAACACACATAGGAACAATTGGGTTGATGGTGGAGGACTGGCAGAGTTTTGTTATGTTGTTCATAGGGTCATTATGGGTCAGAACCCAATTTAATGGCACCTAACAACAATGAGTAGGTAAATATTTCTTTTCTTTCTTTAAAAAATCATTTTATTGATGATCTTACAGCTCTAATCACAATCCATCCATCCATTGTGTCAAGCACATCTGTACGTATGTTGCCATCATCATTTTGAAAACATTTTCTTTCTACTTGAGCTCTTGGTATCAGCTCTTCATTCCCACCCCCCACCCTCCAAATATTTCTTTTCTAAAGCTAAGTGCTTCCATATTCCACTGTGGCATAAAACAAAATTAAATGGCCTCTGGAATCAAACTGCCTGCGTTCACATGAAAGCTCTGCCCATTGTTTATGGGATAACTTCTAAAGTTATTTTAATTTTTGAAGTTTTAAATCAGCGTCTACCTAGAGGGCCATTGTGGGAAAATACATTTTATACACACACACACACACACACACACACAGTGCTGGCACATATTAAGCTCTTCATAACTGATATCCGTGATGATTCATATAACTATTTATCAACCACAAATTTTGTTTGGAGACATTGAGTGTTCAGCTCACATGCATTCTCTTGTGCATGATGCGCTGCATTTCCACCTTGAAACATGGGTACTGGACTAAGAAGTGTGGTTGACATTTGTACCTGTATCTCTTGGCTTTCCTCCTCACTACGTTGTACCCCACTTCTTCCTTATAACAATATTTAAGAGTCAAGCCATTTAAAGAAACGCACCATAGGGAATTTAACTCATGTTTGGGCAGCAGGACATATGGAAACTGCATTTTTAGTCTCCTTTTTTTTTTTCTCATTTGAAGCAAAGATTTCAGACTGTTGTGGGGGTGGCGTGGGGAAGGAGATACAGATCTGTTCACAGCTGCTACTCAAAATATGAGCCATGTAGCCAGGAGAGAGTTTGGCTCAATTTATAATCCCAGGGCCCTACGTTGCCATCATAATCATTATTATATCAATTAAGATTCATTTGCATGGCCCAAGCGTGTTTGGCATTGCATCAAGGAAGGAAGCTAATGATTACTGGAAAGGTGTCAACCTTTTTCGCTTATGTATGAGATTGACCCCAACGACATAAAGGAAATGCAGACGGCAATCATTAAAATTTTGTAAATCAACAACCCTTAGAACTATGAAATATTAGAACTAGAAAAGGATCCAATAATTCTGTTGGGTAGCTCCTTATTTCGAGGCTGATTTAAATCAGTTCCAGAAACAGTAATAATGTTGTAAAACTAATAAGTAAGTGGCAATTGGTACAGGCGGCACATCCAGTAGTACATTGGGAATGCCCAGACTCAGTCTAGGTCTTCCACCCCAAGATGCAGTGATTTCCCCATGGTCTGACTGACATGAGTAAGAATCTTATTTTTTAAGAAAAAAAAAAAAGGATTATTTATATCACTTTTATATATATTCCTTTTCAATGTGATCTAAGAAAATTAGGGTCAAGCCATTAGATACTATTGATTTTGTCCTTTCTCCATTAGCTATAGGGAGAGAAGATTCCGACTAATTTTGTGGAGATGCTTTGATTTCAGGACTTATTTAGATTCAAAATTCTAAATATTCAGGGGATTCAGTAAAAGAAAGAACCTTTCTTTTGAATCTTGTTTGGACCTTTGAAAAGCAGTACTGGCTATGAGCCAGCAGAGGGAGGACAGAACATGGTTCTTCCAAGTTCGACTTTTTCCTCTGTTGTAACCTTAGTGTATAGTTTCCACATATGTGATCTATTTCCTGACAATAATGGGAAATATACACTCTTTCACTTCACTTTGGGGAGGACAGGGGATGTTTCTATTCTAAAATGGTGTTTTATTTAATCTACTGGTGAATAGGCCATCAGGTTGGAAAATTCTTGATAGTAGTTTGTTTACATGATTTTCAATGCTTTTCCCCATGATAATGGGCCAAGTATGAGATTTTAACAGGGTCAAATAAATGATAGATTAGCATACTGCTTATAATTACTGGAAGATAAAGCAACGATTAATATGACTTGGAATGATCCCAGTCATCATTGTGATTTTGCTATGCAATAGAATAAATCTGCTTCCTCCAAAGAAAGTTTGAAATGATCAATTTTATTAGCTGGAGTTTTGGAAGGATCTTTTATGGATTAGTGGTTACTCATTGGACTGCTTTATGCAAGGTCAGCAGCCCCAAATCACCAACTGCTCCACGGGAGAAATGGGGGGCTCTTTATGCCTATCGAGAGTCAGAGAAACCCACAGGGCTTTTCGTTCTACCCTGTGCTGTAGGGTTGTTGTGAGTCAGCATTGGCTCAATTGCAGTGAGTGAGTTACAGTTTTAGAAATAAAAATGAAGTGTCGGGTAGTCGAAGTATTGCTACTACTCGACCCAAATAGCTTCAGTGCGTTCACTCGCTAGTGGTTGGTTGGTTGGTTTTTGGGTTGGGTTGGGTTGGGGATACAACACTGAATATGATACACACTTGTCCTCAAAGACTTCATGAGACCCACAAAAAATAGATTGTTGAAATTTTACCATCAGTGTTAGGCATACAAGGGGGTGCCAAAAAGTTCATGGAAAAATTCCATTATCCTTTACATCAACAAAAGAATAACACATTCTAATATAGGAGACTCAATTAGTCCGTGTGATATAGCTCAGCAAGATGTAAAGATACAAGTGTTAGATAACAGGTGAGAGTGATGTTGACCAAGGTCACTTTCTCGAAACAGGTTATCAAATTTATATAATGACCTTTGGAAAAAGAAGCCTTCATTTACAAGGGCAATGTTTTTTTAAAATTGAAAATAGTGTAAATTGGTGAGGATTAGTGGACAGTTTTAGGGAGAAAGCTACTTTATCTTTACAAGGTAGCTAGATGTGGGTTACTTCCAAAGGAATATTTAGAGCGCTTAATAGAAGAAAGAGGTGACCATGAATTTGAATTGGGCTCTTAACTTGAAAATATAGTTTGGCAAACGACTTCAGTGGCAGAGCCCTTCACTCCTTCTACTGAGAAGAGGAGCATGTGCAGACTGGGACACAAGAAAGGAAGCTTCCTTTATCCACAGACAGCAGCACCACCCAGGTGGACAATATTAAGGGATCTAAAAAATGCTGACATAAGTACTGATTTCGCAACCCCCCAAGGTAAAAGTCATTATAAAGTTAATGATATGCCTATTGACTAGCACCGAATAATTGGAAGCAGAAATGGAGAAAACAAACAAACAAACACTACAAACTGTTACAATAGTTTTCCCTCTAGCAAGGTCCATATGTATCATTGGTTATGTTGTTGATGAAAGGTATTTGTAAGGAATAAGGGGTCTGGCAAAATTCCATCATATATTTTGAGTCTTATTTCACATTTTCTCCCACTTTATCCAGCACCTTTTAATATCATCTTTTAAAGAAATTAATAGTGGTAGCCAGCAGTATTTAGTTCTTCTGGCCATTAGAAACAAAATGGGTATGAATTGTTGGCTGGAAAATCGATCTGTTCTATATAACTTCACCCAAGTCAGGATAACTAGTTTTTTAAAACTCCAGCACGCAATTTCTGGTGTTGTTTCCCTCACCATGTTCATATTTTCCAGCGTCGCTCCTTCTTGATTTCTCCTTCCAAGTCACCAGTATTTCCCAGTGCATCTTTATTGCTTCTTTGATCAATTTCAGACCGCAGAAGTTGGTAGAATTTTTCAGTTTCTCCATTTAATGGTTGGTGTGTAAATTTTAAATAGTTGTGTTAATGGGTATTCTGTGTAGGAGTATGGATGTTTCTCTCCCTGACAGTCTTAAACTTTATACGATATCAAGAAATGTTCTTTAAAAACAAACAAACAAACAAACAAACAACCAGTTTTGCTGGCATGTAATGCACATAAAATTCAGTAGTTCAATTTAATCAGGAAGCGTTATACAATCATCACCACAATCAGTTTTCGAACATTTTCTTCATTCTTGTGCTTGTTGTTATTTGCTCCCTACCTTCTCCAGCCTCCCCTGCTTTTCCTCTGAGGAAACATTAATCTAGTTACTATCGCTACAGATTTACCTACCCTCGATTTCATATACAGAAATCATTAAAAGACACACATGCACACACTAACAATAATAAAGTAAAACAGATAAAATCCTCAATGGAAAAGAAAACAGAAAATATTAAAAACTAGAACACATGTAAATGGATCAAATGATAGGGTACAGAATTTTAACCTAATTGCATCTGTAACGGTGCACTTTCGAATGCATTCCGTCTGCTAGCAAGGCCGGTCACATCCTTGGTCCATGGTCAAAGGAGATTCACCAGGGGCTTCATCCATGTCTATTTCCCCTCCTCTTTGTTTGTGTGTTTAACTGAAACCACTTTGACATGGGTCAAAAAAAAGATATTACATTTTACCCAACTATATCAGCCATAATTGATTTCTCAGTGCTCACTGTGTGATAACAGGGCCGTTCACATTCCTCACCTGTGATTGGAGAGATTCACCAGAGGCTGGATCCCTATGTGGACCTTGCAAACAGATTTTGGGCTTCCACTCTTGTATATAGTCTTCTGAAAACAAGAGGTTCACAATTTAAGCTATGATACCATTTCCTTGTATTATTTATTATAATTGTATTATATTACTTATATAATATTGTATAATATTGTGAGTCTCTGAACCAGCAAATCTTCACAGGAGTAGAGCGCCTTGTCCTTCCCCCGTGGATCTTGCTGGTGGTTTTGAACTACTAACCTTAGAGCTAGCAGCTCAATGCATAACTACCACATATTAATTGGTAGTGTCATTAGTTTAGCCAGTGGTCTGGAATTTAAAACACTATTGAGGAAAAGTAAATTATACAAGTACAGGCCAGCTATGAACTGCAATACATGAATTGTTGACTTTTACAAGTTGACACTCTTAAGTAACTGGACACTATTTACACAGACGGAGGGTTTGGCGATAGGGCAAATCTTCCACTAATATTCATTCAGAATAGCAGAGCCATGCCCACCAGAATAGTACATCATAATGAAGCAAGGAGGGCATTAGAATAACAAGTACCATATATACTTGAGTATAAGCTGAGCGTTTCCGCGTGTTTTTAATGCAGTTTTTGTGATAAAATTAGGTGCCTCGGGGGAATATTCGGGTTGGCTTATACTTGGATATATATGTTATGTGGTTGTTCCAAGGGACCATTCATTGGGCACCTCAAGGAAAGAGATTCAGACCAAAGTCAAATGCCCACCAATTCTATGCCCTTGGGCTAGTAGTCAACTGCTTCTTCTCACAGCATGGAGTTTCAGGATAAATCAAATGGCTGCAGGTGAGTTTGAGGCAGAAATGTTCTTTTTAGTGATGGTTTGCTACACGATTCCTCACGTAGGACTTATGAAAGGGTATGATCTGAGGCAGATTGTGGCTGCTATCTAATGAATCTTGCCTGACAGCAGAGAATACTAGAACAATATTTACTTGTGTTTCATCGACTATGCAAAGGTCTTCGTTTGACCGTGTGGCTCACATCAAACTATGGATATCATTGTGAAGAATGGGAATTCCGGAACATTTAACTATGCCCCTGTGGAATCTGTGCAGAGACCAGAAGACAGTCATTTGAAAAGAACAAGGAGATACTGCATGGTGTAAAATAAAATAAAAAAAGAGTGTATGGAGGTTGTATCCTTTCAGCAGACTTATTCAACCATTTGCTGGGCAAATAATCTGAGAAGCTAGACTACATGAAGGAGAAGGTAGCATCACGATTGGAGGAAGACTCACTTACAAACCGTGATATATAATACACAACCTTGCGACACTCACTGATGAAGATCAAAAACGACAGCCTTGAGGCTAGAGTACACCTGAACATAACAGGGAGAAACAAAAATTTGAACCAAAAGCTTACATCATGATAACTGGAGAGAAGATAGAATTTGTAAAGAAATTTGGTTTACTTCAACCCACAAGCAATGTCCATAGAAAGAAGCAGTCAATAAAATAAATGATGTATTGCATTGGGAAAATCTGCATAAGATCCCCGTAAAGTGTTAAAAAAACAAACCTGTTAACTTTGAAAATGAAGGTGTGCCTGGCTCAAGGTCATGTGTACACGAAAGCAGGACAATGAATAAGAATTCCAAAGCAATTGATTACTTTGGATTATGGCATTGACAGATACTATTGAATGTGTGACTACACAAGAATCGCTACACCTGTGTTGGAGGTACAGCCGGCATGTTCTCTTTGAGCCTGAGTGTTGAGCCTGCATCTCCCATGCTCGGAGCATGCTATCAAGAGTGGTCCTACCCTGAGGAAAGATATCATACCTGCTAAAGACAACGTTGGATGAAAAAGTAGAAGACTCAACCAGATGGATAGACAGAACAGCTGAAACAATGGTCCCAACCAGGGGTTCAATTGTGAGGATAGAGCACGTCTGGGCACTTTTCACTCGGATGTGTATGTAATTACTAGGAATTAGAACCAGTTAGATAATGCTTGTACATATCACAATAGTATGCAAAGGAAACCCTTATCAACAAACTTAACAACATCCGTGTATGTTCCACAGACTGACAAATTAAAATACTGTTGAGATGAAAAAAAGACCTAACCAAACTGAGAGAGTTAACAAACTTATGGATTAAGTATTCACGTTAAGCCGCCAAGTCTCTGCAAATGGGCGCAGATGATTTTCAGCCTCAGCAAAGGTCCATTTACAAATTGATGAATTTTAGTGTAAATTACACTTACAAAAGAAACAAAACAATGCAAAATAAAAGCAAGCAGCTTGTGTAAGGGAGGAAGAGAGAGAAAGTGACCTTAACCCACTCAGCTTCCCAAGAGCAAGTCGCTGGTGACCCTTCTGCTTTAGCAAGGAGGAAGAGAAGAGAGACTGGGGGTTTCTAAGACGGTGCATCCTTACCTGAGCAGACACGCCGAGCTTTCATATGTGGAGGGCTGGTGGGTTTGAACTTCTGACTTCATTGTGCCTCCAGCCGCCTTTAAAGAGCCCATCGAAAACAAACACACAACAAACTAATTCAACAGCTAAAGGTGAGCTAATATGTTTGGAAGTTGTGTGTGATTTTTTTTTAAGCTGTTGGATTAGAGAACAAGTTTGTACTAATTTTCCCTCAAGTTTCTTACCTTTGCAACCTAGCGCTTTCAGGGATTCATTTCATCAGTCATTTATTCATTTGAGAAACATTAAGTGCCAATGCACTGCTCGGTATTAGAATACAGAGATGAACAAGCAAAGCAGCCACTGCCACCCCAAGATTAAAGTATACTAGGGAAGTGAGGCAATTAATTACTAAACGATTTTGTTTCAATTATTCCCTGAAGCTAGTATATTGTTTACGTCGGTGTTTAATAAGTATCTGTTGCATAAACACTGTTTTTCTTGTGTGTATGCATGTGTGTGTATGTGAAGAAGACTATCAAAATAATCCTTAAAGTTCTCTACTGTTTATGAACTGCCATTTCCCGAATTAAGAAAAACAAATACGCAAACTTGGGCAATGTTTGCTCGTGCCTCTGTTCTTCATGCTCAGCCATGAACGGAAAGGCCACATGTTGGAAGCCACGAATGCTTTTAATGGAGCAAAGACCAGAAAGAGTAAACTCTCCTCCCAAACTCCCTGCCCTTGAGTTGATTCCGACCTACAGCCATCCTGTAGGAGAGAAGAGGACTGCTCCCCCGCGTGCCCAAGGATGTAGTGTTGATGGAAGCAGATGGCTGCCTCATCTCTCAGAACAGTTGATGCGTTCTGACTGCTGACCTTTTGATGGACAGCCCAGTGCTTAGCCCACGGTACTCTCAGGGACCCATACAGAGTACATCCCCGGACACGCTGTGGGAGCAGTTCGCCTCAGTTACCGAGAGATGCCTGAGTTGGAATCAACTCAATATCGCACAATAGCAACTAAGATACAGAGAACATCTTCCTGGCACAGACTCTCCAGGGAACCGGACAGCATCGATCTGCTTTGGGAGTCTGCTTTCAGTTAGGAGAAGCAGTCTCCCTTTAGATGGGAAGGAAGAAAGGTGGGGACCACGGGCTCTCAGAAAAGTTAGAATCCAGGGCTTAGCGGAGAGAAAGACAGAAATGCAGGCGGGTGGAGCAAACACGATGACAGATGGCAGTGCACACTGTAATGCGGTTGTCTCCCTTTGTGACTCCGCGCAACTCTCGGAAATCTGTAACAGTGCAGATGTGCCTAGTGTGGTGGGAAGTCTGATGTGATCTAATGAAGCTTCTCGGTCTGTGGCGTCTCAGGAGCCAAGAGAGCTGAGCACACTGAGGAGTGGAGGCAGATGCAGAAACCCCATGGCCAAGAAATGATGGGCTAGTGCCAGGAGCGTGGTGGCTCATCTCAAAGTAGGCCACTCGCCCTCCTGGGATCATAGAGGATTTTAAAAGAACAAAAATGTATTTACCTTAAGAAAGGATTGTCACTGGTACAAAGGAAAAAGGAATGTTCCAACCACAGCCGTGACTCACCAGCTGTCAATCACCAATGGAAACCATAACACCCCGTCTGGGAGATACTGCCACTGAAAACGAAGAGCTGCGGTTTAACGTTCTCTTGGAGCTAGAAGAATGTGAGACAGAATGTCGGAGTTGAGATATTCATATCAATTCAGGCTCTTGGAAGAGCTGTCCCTCCGTGAAAGGAAATTAAAAAAAAAAAAAACAACCAACTTGGGAGGAAACCTTTGATTTGGAAACCAAACCAAATGGTGAGAAATCAAAGCCTGAAGCCCATCCCAGGGGCAGCCATGAAGTCCCACTTGACTGTCTTCTCCAGGAGCAGGATGCTCACACTCATATTTTAACATGAGCCCTGCTCGTCCACACCAACGACATCCTCCAGTCTCCTGTAGAAGCAAAGTTCTTTGTTCTCACGTGTCCATTAATTTGGCGTCTAAGGGAGTCCCAGGAAGAGTTTGGGGATAAAATTTAAAATACATAGAAGGACAGGATTCACAAAGTTGCTGTTGTGCGCCATCACGTTGCTTTTCTCCTCACAGTGACCCCAGAGTGAAACTGCCCCAGTGGGTTTTCTAGACTATAATCTTTACAAAATCAAACTTTCAGGTGTTTAGTAGCTGAGGGCTAAACCATCTTGAGCGCTCTAGACCTGGTGAAGACGTACATTATAACTTTAGGAACCGGAGAAACTATGTTGCCTAGCAACAAAGTGTCTGAATTGCCTGTTATTATTTCAGCTGAGGACAGAGACCAAGTTGATTCAAGAAACTGTTTATTTTTGCAAGTGCTAAACAGAAGAAAACAGTGAATTTTGCTACCTCCAAACTGCTTCAAAGATTCAGGGTGAAGTCAACAAATTATATGCCTTAAACTATGTAATGAAATATTCTCTGATTATTTGCTGAACATACGGATTGGATAAGTATGCTAAGAGGATATAACCCTGACACACACCTTTCTTGATTTTAAACTACACAATATTCCTTTGCTCTGTTCACCCAACTACTTCTTGATTCATGTTCAAGTTCAGCATGATCACAATGAAGTGTTCTGGATTTTTCTTTCTTCTTGAGGTTATCCACAGTTTGTTATGATTCATATAGTCAAATATCTATGCCCCAAAAACCCAAAGCATAAGAAAATACCTTTCTGGTCTTCTCCGGATTCAGCCGAGGTCCATTTTTTTTTTGTTATGCCCATATTTTTTTTCTTTCCTACCATTTTATTTTTTTTGATTGGTAATTAAGATATATTTATAAAATATGGTTGCTTTTTAGAAAAGTGTTGCCGAGGTCCATTTTACATTAGCAATAATACCCCTTGTTCCACAGTCTCTTCAGAAGCGGCCTGAACCTGTGGTAGCTCCTTGGTCATGCAAATGATGTTGGATGATCTTCAGCAAAAATTTATTTGCATGTGATAGCAATGATATCTTTTATAGTTGGAGCATTCTGCTGAGTCACCTCTCTTTGAAAGGGGTACAAATATAGATCTCTTGCAGTCACTTGGCCAAGTGATTGTCTTCTACATTCCTGACACAGACTGAGTGCTTCCAGGGCTTCACCCAGCTGTTGAAACATTTCAGTGGATGTAGCCCATCACGTCCTGGGCCTTGTTTTTGGCTAATGCTTTCAGTGCAGCTTGGATTTTCCTTCAGGATCAGTGTTTCTTGCTCATACACTACCCCTTGAAATGGTGGAATGTCGACTAGCTCTTTTTGGTACAGTGACTCTGTATTTTTCTATCTATTTTGATCTTCCTGTATCATTCAGTATTTTGCCTATAGAATATTTCAATTTTGCAACTCTCTTGAGGCTTGAATTTTCTTCTTCAGTTCTTTCAGTTTAAGATATGCTGAATGTGTTCTTCCTTCTTGGTGTGCTAACTCTAAGCCTTTGCACACTTTATGATAATTTTCTTTGTCTTCTTCAGTTGACCTTTGACATTTTCTATTCAGCTCGTTGACTTCATCATTTCTTCCATTTGCCTTAGCTATTTACCACTAAAAGCAAGTTTCAGTGTCTTCCGACATCCATTTTGATATTTTCTTCCCTTCCTGTCTTTTTAATGATATTTTACTTTCATCATGTATGATGTTCTTGTTGTCCTTCATAGCTCACGAGGTCTCTGTCATTAGTGTTCAATGTGTCAAAACTGTTCTTCAGATGTTCTTGAAATCCACGTGGGATACATCCCAAATTCAGTTCTCACGGACTAGGTTTAATTTACTTCATCTTTAACCTGCACTTACATATGAGCAATTGATGGTCTGTTCCCCAGTTGGGCCCTGGCCTGGTTTTAGCTGCTGACATTGAGCTTCTCCATCATGTTGAGATGTAGTCAGCTTGATTTCTGTGTATCCCATCTAGAGAAGTCCATGTATACTGTCACCATGTGGTTGAAAAAAAAAAGATATTTACCATGAAGAAGTTATAGTTCTTGAAAAATTCTATCATGCAATTTCCAGCTTTGTTTCTATATTCAAGACCATCTTTTCCAAAACTGTTTCTTCCTCTTTGTTCCCAACTTTTGCATTACAATCACCAGACCTTGTGGATGCATTTTGATTGCATGCTTGATCACTTTAAGATTTTGGAAGAAGCTCTCTCTCCTGCCCTCTCGTCTCCCATCCACACGTGGACCACCGAGCGGGGCTGAGTATTTACAACCTTTGATTCTGCGGCTTCTGTGGGATGGCCATTGGTTTCCATCTCTCTTCCACCTATGGGACTTTTGCTGCCTTAAGAGGTCACTTTTGCCTTTCCAGTGACATGATGCTATCTCTTACAAACAAAGGCCACAGTAGAAAAGCCACAGTAAATGCATCTGAGATGGATATTCACAATGTGCCCCTCACAGAAACGACTCAGAGCTGAAGGAGAGGAGTCTGCAGACATAGGCTCGCTTATATTCACTAGTGAAGCGTCTGAGGAAGCCATCCTTGATGAATCCAAGCCAGAAAACGGAGCCGGAACCAAGGCTGGCATACAAGCTTCGGGCTTCAGTGTGATCTTTCACAACTGGTGCTGCTTGGTCTTTCTCAGGAGTGGTTGACGGCAAGCACGTTGTGGGGCACGCAGGTTGTTATTTGCCTCTAGGCTGATTTTCCAAATGATTTGTGAAGCTGCTTATAGATGATGAGAAACTAAGGAGCCGTTAACTACTAGGATTTCACAGCCATTTGCTGTAACATATTTTAGCTTCTTATCAGAGTCCTCATATTTATTTCTATAAACATTTCTGACTCCAAATTTAGAGTTTAGAATGCAATGTTCCGTGTGTGCTATAATCTAGAGATTGATAGTTGGTCTGGAAAGAGAGTTGAATTTATTATTGGCTACCTTTATTCCCACATACAGCAATTGTGTAATGACTGCTGATAAACCACTTTTTCAATGTAAAAGCACGTACATATATACTCTGCAGGTAATAATCAATGATTGATTAATAATAAAACAATTTATCTCTTTAAAAAGATTTTGGAAGAATTCATCAACTTCTGCATTCATGGTGGGTGCATACATTTGCATATTAGCTTTAATGGTTGCTGCATACATTTGAATGCTAGTTGTATTTATTGGGTTCTATTGGGTCACTATACATTGGAATTGACTTGAAGGCAATGTTTCTGTTTGTTTTTTAAACAAGGGGACTTCACAAAGCTTATGGAATTCTTCCACAAGTTTTGGAAGCACTTTCTTATGGGCTTTCCCCCCTCAGCTCTTATGTAGAGTCCTTAATCATAGATCTTATGGAAGTCATAGAAATGAACGTTATATGACTTCCGTGGAGGCTAGGTTGCATCCTTCCTTTCCTCCTAATAAAGGTAGAGAAATAAAGCAAAATGATTACAATAGATTTTTCTCCTACTCTAAATGGCAGATTACATTTAAAAAGAAGTTTAAGTTTAACATAATGCCTACTTGTTGCGAATGGAACATCATAACAGTTCTGGAGACTAAGCTGATAATGTAAGTACCATATGACAGGCAATTATATTACCAGTGCTGGTTATGTATATCTGAGAAATTTTCCAAGAAGTTCATCTTCACGATATTCATCACCAAAGGGACCCAGAGGTGCCTTGGGAGATCATCATTAGAGAAACTGAAGAAAATATACTGTCTCAGTGTATCCTAGAGAGGATACAGCATGCGAAGCAATGAAACAATGCAGCGACATACATCATAAAACACTCGGATGAGTAGGGGAATTATGTATATTACATACACAGACACAAAAATGATCAAGACCCACGTCATAATACTAAAGTGACTACCTATAGGGGTTAGTGTTGGACAATATCAATGTCAATCTAGGTTGAAGGGGGAAAATAATCAAGTAACTGAGAGGACCTACAACGACTGAGCATGACAATCTGCCCTGAACCGAGGGATGTGAACTATTTCTCACTACCTAAGGTGAAAATCACAGTCAATTTGAGACTTCAAAAATGATAACCCACATTCTTCACAGAAAGGGAGCTCATTTTCTCATCTTGATCCACATAGGAAATTATCTGGCCACGTCTCTGGGATAGGAGCTTAATTACTTTTTAATATTTTTGGAAGTTTTAATCACATTGAGTTTATTGTCAAGCCTTGACTCCTGGGAAAGCGCACTAAACCAGCTTGTATTTGCTTGTATTTGCAAGTAGTTTTAAAAAGGAACCTTCCTGAGATTGAATTCATATGCAGTTGAAATCACTTGTTTTTAAGGTGCATGGATATGAGAAAATGTATTCATGCTTGTGGTGGCTTCCTCCCCAGGACAGGGAACATCTCCATCAGTCTAAGACAGGTCCCAAAACCCTTCCCAGACAATCTCCCACTCGGGCTCTCAGCTGCAGACGATCACTAGGCTAATTCTGATCACTTTACATGTTGCTTGTCCTAGAATCTCATAGATCATTTTGTCAATTCTCTCCAAGTTAATCTTTAAATTCTGCCCAATTACAATCAAAGTTCCAACCGGCTCTTGCTTAGGAAATGATGGGACAATTGTAAATGTCATATGTAAATGCAAAGGAATGGTAGTAGACAGAGCCATTTAAGAAATATAGAATGAATTAAAGCTGAAAAAAAAAAGATGAATTTTAGAGCACGTATGCTACCTAATATCCAACGTTAACTCTAAATCTATACCCATAAGAATCACGTATTTCATATATATTCTTAATATATTCCTATAGATTCATACATGTTCTTCATGAATATATGTGTGTGTGTAATCATGCAATATGTGCTCTTTTGTGTCTGGTTTACTTTGCTTAATGAGAGAGATTTATCCAAGGTGTTATATGATCAATTTCTTCCTTTTTACTGCTGAACCCTAGTCTACTGTATGAAAATGCCATTATTTATTGATCCAGTCTCCTGTTTATTTACATTTAGGTATTTCCAGCTTTGGGCTGATAGAATTAAAACTGTCAAGAATCAATGGGTGCATGTTTAGTGCTGAGGCCTATCTATGGGTGCACTTTGTTTTGTTGTTATTTAATCGTCAATGTTAGGCACTCAGTAAGGACAACAGCCCATCGCCATTGAGTAAGGCGCAGGAGATCAGTGGTTGATACAAGGAGAGTGAGCTTTTCCAGTACTAATTGTTGAAAGACTGTCTTTCCCCCCATTGCATTAATTTGACTTTTTTTGTTTAAAAGCAGTGGACTACGTAGGCGGGTATCTCTCTGGGGCTCTACATTGTGTTTCTTTGGTCTGTATGCAATAGTATACTATTAGTGTAGCTTTAGAGCAAGCCTTGACATTCCAAGATCAAGTCAAACAACTGCCAACAAGTTGATTTTGACTCTTACTGACCCTATAGTCAGCAAACAAATGCTTCAAAATTGTATTTTATTTCGGAAAATTGTTCTGTCTGATGTAGCTTTGTATTTCCATCTTAATGTTACCATCAGCCTGTCATTTTTCCATGAAGACACCTTTGAACTTTTATTAGGATTGTGTTGACTCTAAAGATGAATTTGGGGGAGAATTGATCCATTAAAATATTAAAAGTTATAATTTATACTAATGGTATATTTCCTTATTTGGTAAGGCTCCTCACCCCCACCCCCTTCCCAGCATTGCTTGGTAGTTTTCAAGTACACAGGTAGGTCTTATCTTTTACCTTAACTTTATCTGTATGTAATTTATGTTTTCTTGATATTTTCACAAGCGCTGTCAGTTATGTTTAATTTCTTTTCCCATTTATTTTGTTGCTGACATAGAGCAGCACGATTGATTTTTTGTGGCGCCTTGGCCTTGCACTCTGCACTCTGCACACAGAGGCAGGGCAGAAAAAAGCTCCGCAGCCTTCCAACACGGAGTGCAGTAAGATCACCCTGTGGGGACAGCGCACAGAAGGCCTGTGGGGATGGATTTGGAAGGTGGTCTGGGCTTGTGTGTTGCCGAGATGCCTGGTAGGTTTGGGTGGCGCCCCAGGCTAAGCTGGAGTACAAAGAAGGGCCTGGAGTTCTGCTTCGGAAAATCAGCTCAGTAGAACTCCATGGATCTAGAATAGCCCAATAGCAGCTCATCCTGGAAATGGCCCAGGAGTGGGCAGCATCCACCTCTTTTCTGCGGGGGCCACGAGTAAAGGGTCTACTCACTGGAAGCCAACAACCAAGCAAGAGAAAGGCAGGCCGTTCTGAGGTCTGTCTGGAAAGCCGCAGTTGTCCACGAGGTCTCCCCACTCTCACTGGCCTGCATTTAAATGTCTCCCAGGAGACACCCGATAATGGTCTGTTTTTGCTAGAGCTGTTTTAGACCAGCTGTGTGGCATTTACAATGTGGTCATGACCCAGGCCAGATGCAGATTCCATCACTCTCTTTCTGTTTAGCTACCTTCCCATTTCTCTAATAATCTACCTCACAAATTTCAGCTGCTTACCCCAAACTCTGATCTGTCTCCCCATCTCGGCAGACTACCTTTCCCTACTTGGTTACACCTCCCTGCATTGCTGTGCGGAGAGGTCCTCTCGACAGAGATCAGAGATGGCACTGGGGAGGCCACGTGGGACCTGCCCTCTAAAGTCTGAAAGCAAATTTTTCCACACAATGTGTCCAGTTTTCTATTTATCGTGAGACATTTAATTCAGCATCAGTCATTCTGTCAAGATAAGAAGAGGAAGCCCACAAGCAAGCATTCTGAGGTCATATATTAACAAGAAGGCATACCAAAGGCCTTCAAAAAACCCCTTTTGGTAAATTAAATGTCTTATATCTTGATGATAATTTCAGGTACTTCACTGAGTCTTTTCAAGTTGTAAATATAAAATCGGTAAATTTTTCTATAGTTAAATTATACTGTAATCCCAGAAAACAAAACAAAGCAATTGTCATTGAGTCCTTTCCGATGCATAGTGACCCTATAGGACAGGGTGGGACTGTATGAGTGGGTTCCTGAGACTGTAACTCAGGGGACTGGAAAAATTCCCTGTTCCCCTCCAGGGTCTGTCATTCCTGGTACAGTAAACCATAGGGTTATCCAACTCAAAATGGCCGGTTCCACTTCATTTCGGCTCACTGATGCCAAAGGTGTTGATTTTCATGTGTTCCATTAATTTTTTACAACTTCTAATTTTCCTAGATTCATGCTCCATACATTCCACACTCTGACTATTCATGGATGTTTGCAGGTGTGTTTTTCTCCTTGTGAGTCATGCCCTGTGAGCAAATGAAGGGCTGAACCACGTTGTTCCATCGGCAGCGCTCATTTGAGCAGGCAGCCTCGTGCAGGCATATTCGGAGTGCCTTCCAACCTGGCGGGTCAGTTTACAATCGGACAATGGTCCACTACGATTCGTGGCATTTTCAGTGGCTATTTCTTTTTCAGATGTGGCTACCTCTTCCTTTTTCCTAGTCTCTAATTAATCTGGAACTCCACAGACACCCGTTCACCGCAGATGGCCCTTGTTGTAGTTGAAATCCCAGAGATCTACTTGCTAGCATCACAGTAACGTGCCAGCCACTACAGTTCAGCACACTGACGGGCGTACAGAATCCTTAGCGACTCTTATTGTCAAATGTAATCAGAGGATACTATGTAATGACTATAATTGTAAATTGCTGAAATGTCATATTTCTTAATTATATTAATCCCAAACAAAAAGCCATCAGTATGGCTAGGAAGCTAGAGACATCTTTGGTTTAAATTGTGTCTGTTTCTTCACCTAGAAATGTAACAAATTTTAACTTTTCTTTCCCAGTTGGAGACTATGATCTTTTAAAATATTATTAATTTGTATCCTGAGACAGATATGTCATCTTAGAACAGAATGATAAGTATTAGACATCTGGGAAACTTAGTTTCTGGACACCAAACCCAAAATTCAGACTGGCAGCCATCAAATCAATTCCAGCTCATGTCCGAACAGCGAGTGTTTGAACCATAGACTTCGTGGTTGCCAGCCCAGCATGCAACCCACTACGCCACCAGCATGCATGACTCCAAATCAAGATATGCTATCTGATCTAGATGGACTCCTGCAAGGGTACTTGTTTGAGTGTAGGTTGTAAGACACCACATGATCATTATTTAAAACAGCTAGTAAATATGAGTGCGAAAGATTTAAGTGAAAAATACTTAGAATTTTTATGTTATCAAATATCATTTCTTGCTTCTTCTTATCTGAAAGTTCACTTGGTGTAATCAAGAGTCATTTTTAATTTGCTATATTTTTTATTTGACATTTTCTAACCTTTTTCGAACTCTTCTTCTGTGTTGGCACTAAACTTAGAACAATCTCCTTGGGAATAGGGTGCCCTTTTCAGTTCACTTCTTAAATGTTCTTAAATATTGACAACCATCAGTTTAACTCCCCAAATCTTATCTTTTCCCATGAAATTTGAGCTAGACTTGACTCTCTTATTTGCACTTCCTATGACCAAAGAAGTATCAGCTAGTACGTTTCCCTAAATGCTTATGCCCACTGCTTCTTTTTTAATATAAGCCGATATTTTAGCAGTTGGCATACTCAGAGCAGAGAGATTTCAGGATCAATGAACATTTATAGAATTACTGTTAAAACTCTTAATCTTCTCAGGGTTTATCTTATTTGTTATGATTTTCATTTAACAGAGGAATAAACAAGCTAAAAGAAAGTGTGAGCAGTGGAGAAATAGGTATTTTAATGACTATTGATGATAACGTTACTTGGTGCTTTACTCCATGAGCGCAGTAATCATGTTTGCTTTGTCCATTAATCCATTTTCAGTGATTAGCATGCTGCCGTGAACATATGCTTGCTGAATATTATTTCTCCAAAGCTTGAACGAACATTTATGCTGGGTGCAAATGGTGGAAATAGTGAAACTGGTTCTTCTGTTTTGATGAGTGACCATGTGGAGTCATGCTCTTTATATACTTATAAAAGTGAGACTTTAATAAACATGGATTGCTATACTCTGTTTTAGGAGATATTTCTGTTCTGAGTGATCTTGGGCAAACCTAGCAAAATCGTTACTTTCCAACAATGAAAGTTTCACCTTTGCAGACTGTGATCCCCCAATATGAAGGTTAGGTGGTGAGTATCAAGGTAGTGCACAGAGAAATATTTCCTTTGTTTTAAATGGGAGTTTGTATCTTAGGCTGGATTCTCTAGAGTTCCAAAACCAGTGAAATATATTTATAGAGAGAAGTTTACATGAAGCACATGGCTCAGTCCCTAGTAGAAGTGGGCACGTCCAAATCCAGGCAAGTTCCAAGTCTCTGGGTCAAATGTTAGACTGGAGGCTTCTCCTGACACTCATGGTTGAGGACGTTGATAAGCCCAAGATCAGCAAGAATATGGGCTTGTGGCTGCAGAGGCTAATGAATCCAAGTTTGGAATATCAGATAGCAGGTAACTCCTAGAATAAGTAGGCAATAAGGCAGGCCATTGGCTGGAGTCTAAAGAATGAAGCAGACATCAATCAGGCTGATGCAGGATACAGGTGTAGCACAAGCAAGCACGTTTTCCATAGAGTCTACTTATTTTGGAAGCAGCTCACAGCCTTGAGGCAATCTCATCACTGGGGATTACTCAGTCTTAGTGGCTAAACCACTGAGCCTCCCGGCCCAGCCATGTTGACAAAAATCCTCAACTATCGCAGGTTGTCACTTTAACTTACACCCTACAAGGCCTTACTCAGTGAAAGGTTGTGTTTACGTGAAATTCGGGACTCACCTTCAGGGACAACATAGTCACACGGGGTACAAGTGTATTTCATAACCTAGGATTACAATCAATGTATATTTTTGGAACAAATCTAGACTTGGGTTTTCAGTTGACATTTACTGGTGTTTGCGTTATCTCCAACACTCCTTGTCATTAGCAGAATTAATCAAGGTTTGATTACACCTCCTCCACAAAACCCCTCTGTTTTTCTGTCTTCCCATCTTCGTTGCTTCATATGACACAACTCCTGATTCATCACTCACTGTCAATCCTTTGAGCAGCAGGACGGCCTCCTCCGTCAGCTCTGAGAAGTCTGGAGAAGGCGGCCAGCACGCACACCACACATGAAAAGGGACAGGACAATGGCCTCAGGGTCTCACACAATGCAGAGGCAATTTTTCACCGAAATGTATTTTAAAATTCTACAGCTTCTTCCTCTAAATTGCCGAGCGATTTAATGTCTTTTTAATGTGAAAAGCTATTTGCATCGTCCTGAAGTGTGGCAGTCTTTAAACCAATCACGGGAGTGTACTAGGCTCCATTTGCTCCCAGATTTCCTGTGCTATTGGAACAGTGAAGGGAAAGAAAAAAAAAAAAGACATACTCATTTCTCAGAAAGTGTTGGTTGTTTCTGTTGTTACTAATGCAAAGTGTTTGATTTTTAATTTGTTGTTGGTTTCTGCAAAGCACAAGTCACATTATCTGTTTTAAATGATGATGGATGATATTATTTTATATATGTGGGGAAAAAACAAGATTGTGGTGTGAAAATTCAATTTTAAATTGCTTGATTAATTTATTTTTGTGGCATATTGCAAGGCTATTTTTTATTGTGCTGGAATAAGCCAATTTATTTTAAATCAGTCTAACAAATGAAATGCCTAGAGGTACCTTATAAATTGCTCTACTGTTTTTGTTATGGTGAATATAAATGAATCAAAATGCAAAATTCTAAGACACCTTTAAAATATTTCTAGCAATACATGCCTGCATATAAATCATTGACCCAAGTTTCATAGTTGATTATATTCTGCTAAGATGTTATTTGTTTATGTCATCTCATTAATTTTAACACATAACTGAAGCTGCTGACCATTTTGAATGATAGGCTTTCTTTTATTTGGTAAGAAAGTTTCTCCACCTTCCTTCTCATGACCAGAAGATCGCTTAATTTGGTGGTAAAGCTTTGATAAAGATCTGGGGTGAAAACAGAGCATTATGTGGCCAATATAACATGAATTAATATTAAGCTAAATGACGTGGAGGGCTTCCTATAAAGTTCTACTGAACGAGAACTGTAAGATACAGAAAGAAGCATGTGAAGAAAATCATTGCCCGTATACAGAGTATGCTGTAGGGATCCGTATCCTTCAGCATCTGGAGATATGGCAATGTAGAGATCCATAGCCATAGATGCATACGAAAAACAAAAACTCACTGCCATTGAGTCCATTGTGACTCACAGTGACCTATCAGGCAGGATACAACTTCCCGCCCCCCTGTGGGTTTCCGACCCTGGAACCCTTCACAGGAGTGGAAAGTCTCATCTATCTCTCTCCCTAGGATTGGCTGGGGGTTGCCAACTGCGGATCCACTACTTCATTAGGGCTCCATTGAGGTATGAAAAATGCATTGCCATCCAGTCGATGTCGACTCTAGTGCCCCACAGGGCAGGGTAGAACTGCACCTGTGAGTGTCCAGCATTGTAACTGCTCACCGGAGTAGAAAGCCCACTCTTTATCCTGCAGAGCCGCTGGCAGTTTTGAACTGCAGACTTTGCAGATTGCAGCCCAAATCGTAACCACTAAGCCAAAAGAACTCTTTCTATAGATGCATATATACTGCATATTAATAAGGCTTTCCCAGAAAGTGGAAGGCATGGGAGAGCGCCAACAACAAAAGATAATAGTAAAAGCCAGTTTATGTTGTGAAACTGGACCTTGTTTCTGCCTCCTGATTCCTTTTAAAAGAGAAAGAAAACATAGTAGAAGCTATTCCATTTATAAAGCAGGAAGCAAATTAGATTCCTCTATAATTATCAATGTCTGTATTGAATATTAAAAAAAAAGGAAGCTGGGAATCTGATCGCTTCATTTGCAAAAAAAGAATGTGATTTTGGTAACATGCATAATAAACTACCTTTAACTATTGGGGGAGGAGCATGAATTAGTAAGCAAAAGTCCCAAGTTTGGAGTGGCTATTTCATTTAGGGAGTTCCTGACTTTTATTGTGTTCCTGTTCTGAAGAACAGCACTTAAAAAAATCATTTTATTGGGGGCTCATACCACTCTTATGACAATCCATATATACATCCATTGTATCAAGCACATTTGTACATTTGTTGCCATCATCATTTTCAGAACATTTTCTTTCTACTTGAGCCCTTGGTATCAGCTCCTCGTTTTCCCCCCTCCCTTCCCCACCCTCCCTTCCTCACAAGCCCTTGATCATTTATAAATTATTATTATTTTTTATGTTTTACACTGACTGATGTCACCCTTCACCCATTGTTCTGTTGTCCGTCCCTCAGGGAGGGGGTTATATGTAGATCATTGTAATTGGTCCCCTTTCTCCTCAACCTTCCCCTTACCATCCTGGTATTGCTACTCTCATTATTGGTTCTGAGGGGTTTATTTGTCCTGGATTCCCTGTGTTTCCAGTTCCTATCTGTACCAGTGTACATCTTCTGGTCTAGCTGGATTTTTAAGGTAGAATTGATATCATTATAGTGGGGGGCGCTAAGGAAACATTAAAGAACTAGAGGAAAGTTGTGCGTTTCATTGGTCCTATACTGCACCGTGACTGGCTCATCTCCTCCCTGAGACATTTGTGTAAGGGGGGTGTCCAGTTGCCTACAGATGGACTTTGGGTCTGCACTCTGCACTCCCCCTCATTCACAAAGATATGATTTTCTGAAGAACCACTCTTATGACTGTGTGGTTTGTTGTGTGAGTTTGTGCGTGCACGTGTGTATATCTTAATATTAGTAATGTATGCTACCTAACAGTGCTATAGTATGTAACTTACTAATGTCACAATTCTCCTGTCAACCCTCAAAGACACATTTACATCAGATTTATAAAGATACTGCTAGGCCAGGTTGTCTAGGGAAACAAATCGAGTGACATTCATCTATGTGTAAGAAAGAGCTTTGTATCAAGAAGTACTTATATATCAAGAAGGCATCCCAGCCCTGTCAGTAAGTTCCTACATTCCTCTTCTGACTCACATAGTTGCAGACTGTTGACACACACAGGGAAGCGGAAGTTCGATGATCACAGGCCGGTGGGTGCCGGGTGCAGTAAGGTGTGGATCCAAGGTTGGTGGAAACCTGGTGGAAAACAAGGCAAGCAGTTCTCAGGGTCTGCGGCACACTGGGTCCCCCTTGCAGCAGATGCAGAGTCCCAGCAGGCAGCACCGCAAAGCGGAAGAGAGAGGCCTTCCCAGAGTCCCTCACTCTTGTTAAAAAATAAAAACAAAGGCCATACTTGCAAGGAGGTGTCATCGAGCTACCACTTGATTGACAGGGCTGGCTCTACCCCCAACTTGGAGTATCTAATGGACATAAAATCACCCCTCTACTACCGGCACTGATAGCGAAAGGCAATACTAATGAAAGAATTTAAATGAGATATTTGGCTTAGGCAAACTGACATTTGACAGAGTAGTTGCTCTAAAACCCACTTGTAAATTGGGGACTGCCTAAATAAAACTTGGGTTTTCATTAGTCAGTGCAATGATTGGACACAGTTGTTGAGCGCTCCGCCACGATCGCACTTTGAGCCATCCGTGGCTGCGTGGCAGAAAGAGGTGGCCGTCTCTTCGGTAACGGTCTGCAGCCTTGGAAACCCGAAGGAGCAGTTCCCCTCTGCCTTGCTGCAGACTCTGCAGCTGCGCCGACTGGGCGCCGGTGGATGAGCTACCCAGGTGTGTAGACGGCAGGAACGTCAGAGACAAAAGTCTCAGAAGGGAGAAAGACGGATGCTCGGGGAATGTAAAATGGATGAGCTTGGGCAATCTGAGGAAGGAAAAGTGGTCTAGAGCAGCGGCTCAGCCTGTGGTCGCGACCCCTTTGGGGGTCAAATGACGATTTCTGATGGTCTTAGGGACCGAGACATGGCTCCTCTCTTCATCTCCAGGGGCTCCGCCTACATGCACATACGTCCACATAAGAGCACCAGGCATGAAGAAAAGTTTTCATTGATTTATCATTAGAAATAAATATTTCACAATATAGAATGACATTATTTTTGTGATTAATCCCTATGCTTTAATGATGTTCAATTTGTAACAATGAAATACACCCTGTCTATCAGATATTTACATGACGATTCATAACAGTAGCAAAATTGCAGTTCTGAAGTAGCAATGAAAATAATGTTATGGTTGGGGGGTCACCACCACATGAGGAACTGTGTGAAAGGGTCGCGGCATGAGCAAGGTTGAGACCCACTGCTCTAGAGGATACCGGGAGGTAAAGTTACAACGCTTGTCTTTGGTGAAGTTGTACAGTGACTTAATGGGCCTGCTGTGAAGTTTCGGCTGACTACTACCAGCAATAAAGAACTTTAGAAAGTATTGGAAAGGGAATTGCATCATTAGATTCATATTGACAGGAAGTTTGCACCAGCAGCAAGGTGGTGTTGCCTTTAGGTGCCCTTGGGTGACTTCCGGTTCATAACGACCCTATGCTTCTAATGCTTTTTGGAGCAATAGCTAATCTTTCCCACGGACTCTTACAAGGACTCAGTTTTCATCGGTCTACTGTGATTTATTTATTTTCTCTCTGCTTTCCCTCTCTAAAAGATTGTTTTTATTTGATATCATGGTTTCTATGTTTTGTGAGTTTGGATTTAAAAATTATCTTACTGTTTTAGTAGGTGTTTTATAGGTAGAGGAAGTAGACATGCAGTTAATCTTCCATTTTACCCAGAAGTCCAGGAAATGCTAGGACATGCTTCCTGGGTGTTTTGTGATAGTATTCTGTCCTTAATTCCATTGATTAAGACCACTTTCTTTCTGGTAGCATCCTTTGAGTAGATGAAGAACCATTAGAAAACCCGATAGCTCCTCTGATTTAATAGACCCAAACAGCGTGCTTTATTTCTATCTTTGCCATCAACCAACTCTATAATTTATCAAGTCCCTTTAATAGTACTCCTTAGTCTATGTCTTTATAAAATAGAAAACATACCCAAACCTCATAAGCTTGATGAAGATACAATGAAATATTCCGGCAGTGTTTTGTAAAGGGGCTTCAATGTTCTCCATCAATCAAACTCATCTACATGCGCAGGCACCTCCGCCTTTTCTACAGTGTCCTAATGCCAACTCGGAGCCCCTTTTCTCCCACACTCTTTCCTACCCCTATTGCTTACTTATTCTTGTTAGTTTCCCTTAAAAGTTCTCTCCTTCTCCAAGGGCAACTCACCCCAAAAAGAAGGGAAGTCATTCCACTCAGCTCTTTCTGGTCAAAGTTCCGCCAGCAGCTCTCGCTGCCTTTCCTCTGTAAGACACGAGCAAGGAGAGCATGGGTTCAATTCATGATGGCCCGGCTTCCCTTGAGAAGGCCACCTGGTCGCCCCAGAGGAGGGATTCTTCCCGCGTGTCCTCACCAAAGTTGCAAACACAATGACCGTGCCTGTGAGCCACTTGTCCCACTTGCCGAAGTGTGGAATATATTGGCTTTACTAACTAAAGAAGAAGACGGAAAAAACTGACAAAAGAGGCCTAGATTCCGTGACCTTAGCTAAAAATAGTTACAGGGAGAAAAAAAATCAATCATTTGTGATTCCCAGCAGGCACCAGAGAACTCCAAAATAGCTGTTCTTCTCCTGAACTTTCTCTGAGAGATGAATTGTTCCGTGATCTTATAGCATCAGTTCATGAAATTCACATGCCAAAGATAAAATTCTTCAACATCTTTAAGAAATTTCTCGTGAGGCATTTGAAGGTTGAGGGTGATAGTATTTTTTGACACATAAAACGGAAATGAGACGGATTCTAATTTCCAGATTTGATGAAGGTGTTGGGAACAGCTTAACAGTCCAATGTTAAACAACCACAAAACTGAGGAAAATGTATGACATAGCTGTCTTTTAAACATTGGGTCATAAGCATTCCAGGACTCCAATTCCTCAAAGGAAAACAAACAAGTCTTTTTTGCCCCCCAAGTTTATTTATTTATTTTATTTTTTAAAAATTCATTTTTATTGGGGGTTCGTACAACTCTTTTTTAGCGTTTTCTTAGGGGCTCATACAACTCTTATCACAATCCATACATATACATACATCAATTGTGTAAAGCTCATTTGTACATTCATTTCCCTTATCATTCTCAAAACATTTGCTCTCCACTTAAGCCCCTGGCATCAGGTCCTCATTTTTTCCCCTCACTCCCCCCTACCCCCTCCCACATGAAACCTTGATAATTTATAAATTATTATTTTGTCATCTTTCCCTGTCCAATGTCTCCCTTCTGTTGTCCATGCCCCAGGGAGGAGGTCACATGTAGATCCTTGTAATTGGTTCCCCCTTTCAACCCATCCTCCCTCTACCCTCCCAGTATCGCCACTCACACCACTGGTCCTGAGGGGATCAACCACCCTGGATTCCCTGTGTTTCCAGTTCCTATCTGTACCAGTGTACATCCTCTGGTCTAGCCAGACTTGCAAGGTAGAATTGGGATCATGATAGTGGGGGGGAGGAGGGGAGAGGAACTAGAGGAAAGTTGTATTTTTTATCATTGCTACATAGAACAAAACCAAGCAACAATATACAACAAAACAACAACAAAAACAAACCAATGACAAAAACAAAACACAAGAAAGAAAAGCTTGCAGTTAGCTCAAGTATTGTTTGTTGGCCTTTAGGAGTGTTTTCCATTCCAGTCTGTTGGGGCACCATGCCGTGGCTCCAAAGTCCACCTTCAGCATTCCCTGGGGACCTCGCCGCTCCATTCCCTTGCTGTTCTGTTGCACTCCCTTAGTGTTTTGCCTCAGTGTGGCGGGATCAGATTGGGTGCAATTTCCACACTGTGTCTCTGGTGTGGTCCCCTGTAGGGCTATGGGTCAGTGAGGGGCATCATGTCTCCTAGTGGTGCTGGCCATGTGGCCCTTTCTGTGGACTTGCTGCTTTAATTGGGAACATTGTCCTCACGGCCTCGTGGACCAAGATGTGCTCCACTCTCTCCTCCTCCCCCTTTATCTGCTCTTTGTGCTCCGATCAGGTATGCCCCTCTCCCTGGAGCTGCAAATTCAATGCCGTCCTTTGAAATAAATTCTTCTGGGTGGAGGAGCAAATGTATATGTAGTAGTTGGGGTTGGGGCTGACCCCCCAGACCTCTCCACTGGTTCCCTACTCCACACCGGCATGTTGTATTCACACCTTGGAGCACTGGGTTGAAGTCTGGTCCCTCTTTCCCTGTGGAGACACAAACAATACCTTCTCCTTGGGTGGGTTACTGCCCTGTGGCCCCACTACCCATTTCTGTTTTATTGTTACATTTTTTTCCTTTCTCCACCTCCTGTTTAGTTGCTTACCATGTGTATCCCTCAAACAAGTCTTTTACCACATTGGATGCTCCCTCAAAATACGAGGATAAGCTCAAAGACAGCTATGATTACTGTGAAATCACAGAAACTTCTATTCAACAAAAATATCAAAATACGAAGCTCTTATTTCCTGACATAGCATTTAAAAAATAATTTTATAGGGAGCTCTTACAGATATTATAACGATCCAGTAGATCACGCACAATCGTACAATTACCGCCACCATCATTTTCTTTCTCTTGAACACGGCAAGATCTTGCAACCCAGTGTCCCACCCCCACCCCGTTCATTACACCTTTAGACTTTCCGTGCGGTCCCCTTGTGAATCTTCTCCAACCACTTCAGATGAGGTGCCAAGCACTGCTGCTGGGTCAGAAGTCTACAATCGAGTGTCCTCAGGACATTGTGATTTTGCTTCCATTGCTGGTCTGTTGCACTCCCCTCTTGGTTTGCCCCCATGTGGGCAGGTAAGGTGGGCCACACTGCCCAAACTCTGTCTTTGGTGTGGTCGTCTGTAGCGCTGTCCTTTAGGCAGGGGATGTCATGTCTTGAGCTGAGGCGGGCCCTGCAGGAACATCACCCTCAAGGCATGGCACACAGGAATGAGATCTCCTCTCTCTCTTCTTTCTTGTGGAGACATAAACAATATTTTTCCCTTGGGTGGATGAGTGACCTGTTCCCCACTGTCATCATTGTTCTTCCCCCACCCCTCTGTGGGGCGTAAAGGCATATGAGGTAAGGTGGGAGTGGGCTGGGGAAGGGAGTTGTCCTCACATGGTCTTGATCAAGGTCTATATGTTTCTGAAGGTGGCAGTTTCCTCTCTCTAACCCTTCCCTGAAGAATTCAGTGCTCTGCATTTTTGGCATTCTTGAGGGACTCAGCTCATATTCCTTTGAAATGGTCTTTGAATTTGGTGAATTAAAAGAAATGTCTTAAGGGGTAAGATCAGGGATGTAAGGGTGAGTGGGTGAAGATTGCCCAGTGAAATTACCAGAGGACAGTCGTTATCACCCTCTACAAATGAGGAAGCACACTGCTGTGATGACAAAAAGAGGTCTTAGTGCAAATTTCCTAGCCTTTTCCTAACCAATGCAATGTTCAGTTTTCTTAAATTTCTTCATCAGAGGGCTGTAGGGTCATCTTGTGTCCTTTGAGGAAATCTATCAAGATAGACCATTTGGAGTTTCAAAAACTAATCTTCATAACCATTTGAGATAACCTCTCTGCCTTGTATTGGACTGGCCTAGCCTATCCCTTGGGAAACCACTGTTTTGATTGAACATTAAAAAAAAATTTTAATTTGAAGGCACCTGAATGAGAATAAGACAAGTTTACTGTACCCATCCACTAATTGCAGAGACACATTTCTTCATGTTTTGTTTGGAATACATCTGTGTAAGTATGAATATAAAATGCTAGTGGCAATACCTTTTAATTTGCTTTTTTTGCTGCCTTTCTACTTTACCAAGCATTATGTCCTTCTGCGAGGACTAGTCTCCTGATAACATGTTTAAAGCAGTTGAGATTAAGTTCACCATCCTTGCCTCTAAGGAGCATTCTGACTGTATGTCTTCCTAAATCAACTGCAGCCTTCAGTGTGGATTATAAATCAATGTACAGAAAACCCAAATCCTCAAAACTGAACCATAAGTAACATCATGGTAAATGGAGAACAGATTGATGTTGTCAAGGATTTTGTCTTGCTTGGATCCATGATCAATGTTCACAGAAGCAGCAGTTAAGAGATCAAAAAATATGTTGCACTGGGTAAATCAGCTGCACCAGCCTCTTTAAGAGTATTGCAAAGCAGGAATGTTACTTAGAGGACTAAAGTGTGCCTGACCTAAGCCATGGTATTTTCAGTCACCTCATATGCGCGTGTGAGTTAGACCATGTGTGAGGGAGGCCGAAGAGGAATGGATGCATTTGCATTAGGGTGCTGAGGATGAGTACTGAAGGGACTGTGAACTGTTAAAAGACAAACAAACTTCAGAATATATCAATTGGGAAATAACTCAAACAAAGCAAATTTCTATTATAGAGTAGACATTTGAGAATCATGCTTCTCCTTGAGTCAGAATTATTAGAATGAGATGCCATCAAAATTATTTGTTTAATCATTAGATATTTGACCTAAATGCAACACACAGTAAAAGATAGAGGCGGTGCAAAAGGAAATTGGGATCTTCTACGAAGCTATCCTAGTGTACTAGGTATCACTGAAATGTAGTTGGCTTCCAACTAAGATATACTGGGAAAGAGTGGATCTATAGAAGAGCTTGATTGCGATTTCAGGGAGTAGGTACTTTTAAAAAATCATTTTTTCTTCTTTCTCCCTCCATCCCCTAGCATTTTTATTTTTTTATAGTTTTCCTATTCCATATAATAGATGATAGCCATGTATCACTTGACAATTAACTAAAATTATATACATGAGAAATTAATTTCCTCACTTGCACTCACCACATTTCAAGAACTCATGTGGCATTAGCCTGGTGGCCGGCTCTGAAGAACCAATGGCCATCATTTGCAGTGTCTTTCGATGGCACTAGTCTGCAAGGTAAAATACAACTCTAGATTCTTTATGCTGCCACTTAGTATTCAGTGAGAGCTAGACCTAAATGATCTTTCCAGCTGTTACTCAAATCTATGCACGAAACACAAAAGCTAGTGAAGAGACGGAAGACTCCTATCAATGTCTTTAGTCTGAAGTTGATCAAACATGTAACCAAGATACATTGATACTTATTGGTGATTGGCTTGCAAAAGTTGAAAACAATGGGGAGCAAGCAGTAGCTGGAAAATATGGACTTATTTGTAACAAATACCTTTTTTTTTAAAAAAAAAACACAACAGAAATGGTGATTATCAATATGTGCTTTCCAGATGGAATACTCAGAAATCAAATTGACTACATCTGTGAGAAGACACTAGGGAGAAGCTCAATATTAGTATCTAAAACCAAGCCAGGGGCTGACTGCGGAACAGACCATAAATTGCTCATATGTAAGTTCAGGTTGAAGCTGAAGAAAATTAAAGACAAGTTCTTTAGAGCTAGAATGTGACATTGAGTATAGCCCCACATGAATTTTGAGAACATCTCATGAACAACCTTGCTGCGTTGAACAGTGATGATGAAGATCTGATGAGCTGTGGGAGGACATCAAGAACATCATTCATGAAGAAAGCAAACAGCCCTTAAAAAGACAGGAACGATGAGCATAGTGCTATGGGGCACACCATTGGAGACTCAGTGAAGGAATTGTGTCTGATGTGACCCCCATCACTCCTCGGTGACACACTAAGGGCAGGTGACAGAGCAGCAAGGGGAGCAAAGCAATGAAGTCTCTAGGGAGTACCAGAAATAGACTTTGGGGACAGAGTGTGGCATCCGATCAGACTCAACTGGAAAACACCCCGAAAGGTCAAAAAACAGACCTGGAACTATTTATAGGCGTTCCCTTTTTTGTCATTGGCTTTCTTTTGTTTGTTGTTTTTCTCTCCCCCTGATCTCCCCTTTTTGCTGGTTTTGTTTCCCTTTGTTGTTTTGTTTGGCTTTGCCTTGTTTTTTGCAGTTATTAATGTGTCTGCATGTCTATCTAGCTAGGATAGGTGGGATAAACAATTCAGAGAAGAAAACAACTGGACTGATTGTTCCGGGGGGACACGGGAGAAGGGGAGATGGGAGAAAGAAAGGGAGGGGGAACGTGGTCAACCAACCCAGGGACAAGTGAATGACAAGTGAACTAAAATCGACGGAGAAAAGGCTATAGGATGCCTAGTGGGGTTTAATCAAGGGCAGTGTAACAGCCAGGGATTACTGAAACCCAAATGAAGGCCGAACATGATAGTGGGACAAGAGGAAAGTAAAAGGAAACAGAGTAAAGAACTAGGAGGCAAAGAACATTTATAGAAGTCTAAATACAAACATGTACATATGTAAATATATTTATATATAACAATAGGGGACTATATCTATGTACTTATATTTATATGTTAAGTATTATGGTAACAGATGGACATTGGGCCTTGATTCAAGTACTCCCTCAATGCAAAAACACTTTGTTTTAATTATCTGGCATTCTGTAATGCTCACCTTCCCGACACTATCGCTGAAAACAAAATGGGTACATAAGCAAATGTGGTGAAGAAAGCTGATGGTACCCAGCTATCAAAAGATATAGCATCTGGGTCTTAAAGGCTTGAAGATAAACAAGCGGCCATCTAGCCAAGAAACAACATGGAAGAAGCACACCAGCCTGGGTGATCACGAGGTGTTGACGGAATCAAGTATCAGGCATCTAAGACCCAGAACAAAATCATACCAATGTGAATGGGGGAGGGGGCATGCAGAGTGGAGACCCCAAGCCCACTTGTAGACAATTGGGCATCACCTTACAGAAAGGTCACAAGGAAGAGACAAGCCAGTCTGGGTGCAATATAGCACCAAGGAAACATACAACTCTCCTCTAGTTTTTTAATGCTCCCCCAACCCCCTACTATCATGACCTGAATTCTACCTTACAAATCCGAATAGACCAGAATATGTACACTGCTATTGATAAGAGCTGGAAACACAGGGAATCCAGGACAGACAACCCCCTGAGGACCAATAATGAGATTAGAGATACCAGGAAGGTAAGGGGAGAAAGGGGGAACCAATCACAATGATCTACATATAACCCCCTCCCACGGGGACAGAAAACAGAGAAGTGGGTGAAAGTAGCAGATTATGTAAGATATGAAAATCATATCAAGGGTTCATGAGGGAGAGAGGGGAGGGGAGGGGAGGGAGGGAAAATGAGGAGCTGATACCAAGGGCTCAAGTAGAAAGAAAATGCTTTGAAAATGATTATGGCAACATATGTACAAATGTGCTTGACACAATGGAGGAATGTATGAATTGTGATAAGAGCTGTAAGAGCCCCCAATAGAATTATTTAATAATAATTTTTTAAAAGACAGGAAAGAAAAAAAGATCAAAGTGGAGGTCCCTTTCAGAAGAGACTCTTAAACTTGCTCTTAATATAGTAGAGTAGCTAAAGAAAATAAAAGAAATTACGAAGTCAAAAAGCTGAACAGAAAATTTCAAAGGGCAGTGCAAGAAGAGAAGTTAAACATTGTAATGAACTGTGCAGAGCCCTAGAATTAGAAAAGCAAAGGGAAGCACACACTCAGCATAGCTTACATTGATGGAAGGGAAGAAAAAGAGCCACCAAAGCCACCAACTTGGAAGAAGTACACACGGAGTGCTCCTTCGAAGAAAAGATAGGGAAACTTTGTGTTACATACTTTGGACATGTTGTCAGGCGAGATCAGTCCTGGAGAAGGGCCTCGTACTCGGTAGAGCCGAAGGGCAGTGAAACCCGAGGAAGACTCTTAAAGAGCTGGATTGACCCAGTGACTGCGGCAATGGGCTCAAGAATAAGAACCACGGAGGATGGTGCAGGACTGGGTAGTGTGTCATTCGGTTGTGCAGAGGCCCTAGGAGTCTGATCCAACTCAATGACAGATACCAATAGTGCACACTGGTTCAAACTAATAAGTTGTTAAATCATTTACACTGATCTCTGGCCCCAAACTTCTTGTTAGGAAGCTTCTTCTGGACTGACAGGTCTGGATATATTGCAGCTGTTCCATGGATAGCGAAAACCCTGCTTTCTAAGACTTTTTTTGCCATGTTCTGCTGAGCAGCCAAAACACTGCTTCTTATGGGCCTGAATGCTAGAGGTTGTCTGACTTTAGGAAATGTCTCACATACCCTAAGTTATTTAGAACACTGCAAGGACAGTGAAGAGATAACAGAGAATTACCAGTTTGTTGTCCTTAAAGTTTAACTAGAAGACTTCCTTGTATAGGTTTCCTGGGCTTCTACTCAGGGGTTCCCCATGCTAATTTCTCTTCTAATTTCTTTAAGCAGAATCTTGACTAATTCATTCTGATTTTCCCCTTGTTACCATAAGTAAATTTTAGTATCTTAAATGCATGGACTTTGAGTAGCACCAAAAGATCTATGTGGCCTTGTTGTCGAGTTCAACACATTCATGGTTTCTGTGGCTATCTTCCTGCCAATGTTTTTGTATGCTTTTTGAGACCAGCGGTCACTCCTAGTTTGTTTCTTGGTAACTTTATCAAATTTCATACTGAAAGTGTATTAAAAACTAAACAACTGTTTGCTTAATGAATGTTTTACAGATGAAGTAAGACCAAATGGTGTGCACTACATTTCCTAGAATCCCCTGTAACATGTGGTTCTCAGTGAGATTCTGCAAACGTAGAAGCACAACATTTCAGAGGCCGTCGCAGGCAGATATGTGCGCATCCCCGAGGACAGAGACGGTCTCTCGGTGAGCTCCTTCATAATTACCGCGCCGGTCCTGCAGACCAGTTTGCTAATGACGGCTACTGTGAGGTACTTGAGGTTCACAATGGCTTCATCTGAACTCCTTGGAGCCACTTATTGTCTGGGGCAGGCAGAGCGAGGCAACAGCGCTTGCCCATTCTAGGGAATCATCCATATTGGCTCTTCGGGTTGGGATAATTGGAGATGTCTTGAATTTTACATTTTAACCCCTCCACTTTAATAAAGCGCTACATTTGTATCCTAAGACCGTTGGCATCTGGGATACAAGTGGCTTTCTTGATCCCCTTCAAAATCTGGTCCGCCCTTGTTGTCGTCATTAGGTACCCTCCGGTCAGTTCCAGCGCAGAGTGACGCGTGTACAGAATGAAACACGGCCCGGCCTGTGCCGTCCGCAATGCTTGAGCCCGTTGTTGCTGCAGCCACTGTCCCGATGCAGCTTCTTGAGGGACTTCCTCCTGGTCAATGGCTCTCTAGTTTACAAAGCGTGCGAACCTTCTCCAGGTACTGGTCTCTTTTGATAAGATAAGATATCTAAAGTATGTGAGGTGAGGTCTTGTCACCCTCTTGTCTAAGGATCAATCGGGCTGTACTTCTTTCAAGGTAGATTTTTTTTTTCATTCTTCTGACAGCCTATGGCATAGACTTGAACAATGTGGAGTTTAGGGACAATGACCACCTTGCACAATAGAAGACTCACGTATAACTTTTGGTCTTCTCAACACTTAACTATTGATAGACTACTATTGACTGGACACAAAAGATGTCAGAAGTACAAATAATTGAGAATGCACAGTATGTTAGTCTGGGTACTTTAGAGAAACAAATCCACAGAAACTCATGTATAAGAGAGTTTTATATAAAGGTTACATGCACATCAAGAAAACATACCAACTCAGTGTTGCCCAAGTCCATAAGTCCAACATTAACCCATTAACACATATGTCTGACACCAATCCACAAAATCCTCCTCCATTTCATAAAACAGACGCAATGATGCCTACTGCAGGAGGAAAGCTGAGTCAGTGAACGTGTAAGCATCTCAGCGCTGGCAAGGGTCTCCACACGGCTGCTCCAGCACCCAGGACTGCATTGGGGTAGATCCATGCAGCTTCTCCTCAGGGATGTCTTGCAGGAAGTGAGCCTTGCAAGCTAAAGCAGGGAACTGGCTAAGGCAGCTGCACCCTAGTCCGGCCATCGCAAAGCAAGAGACCTGAGAACTGAAAGGCAAGTTTCACCAAGCTCTTTATTTCTCTGCCCTTCAATTAACCCCACATGTGTTTATCGACCAGGTTGGCACAATTAACTACCTCACACAGTAAGACAAAGAAGTTGAGGTTATAAGAAGCACCCCTGTTTTCCTTATCTGTCAACTTTCTAAATTTTTCTAGAGTGAGCAAACTACTTTTATCATCAGAATTAAAAGGAAAGGAAAACATCCATCCGTTTAAGCAATAAGAAGTAAACCAATGCCAAGGTGAAGTTTTTCCCTAAGAAACTTTCAAGCACATCTTTTTCTTTTTCCCTCTCTTCATAAATTGCTTCTGGTTTCATAGCAGAGTAGTTTCAATGAAGCCTTAATGCTTGACTGACTGGGTGACTGGCAGTCTTTAAAAGGCCCTGTCGTGTCGTCAGGAAAATGCGTGCAGCTTCTTCCTGTGTGACACGTAGCAAAGGAAGATGGAAGGCTGTTTACTTAAATGCTCTGGAATAGGTTTTGCTCTTTAGGGTTTTTGGCTCTTCTTGTCTTCAAATCAAATTTGCATGTTAACAGGTACCATGGGAAATCTTCCACATCCCTGCATGTTTAAAAAAATGTCACACTGGGTAAAACCAGCCCTTTCTTGAAAGGGAAAAAGAACAACCCATTTCCAAATTCCCTTTTAAATTCACAAGTATTCATGAATCACCCAGACGTTTTTTTTGGGGGGTAGGGGTAGGAGTAGGCTAATAAACCTACGGAATCAGTATTTGGTTTGATTTGTTTTGTGGAAAAGCTCCCCCAAATGGTACCAGCGCCTCCTGTTTCTCACATGTGTGACTGGTTGATATTTGACTTTCCAAAATATCAAGGATTTTTCTAAAATGATTCATTTAAGTCAAGTACCTTTCCTTCCCTTTGGATGAGGTGCTGCTGACTCAGAACTAGATGATAAAATTAGAAATGCCAGTATTTCATTCCGCCTACGTGAAAAGATCTTTTAAAAGATCGGTTCTTTGATCTTTGACTTATCAATCTGCTAACTAATTTGATTATTCACTTGATTCTGAATTTTTTGGTTATTTTCATTTCATTCGTATGAACACAACATCGTGAATCACACTGCTGTCATCTGTGTTAGAAATGGTGCCATTCAGGGGATTTAGGTCAGGCGATTGTTTTGGTCACTAACATTCTATATGCTCTGAGCTATAATTTCTATGGCCTTTATGTTTAGTACTAATAAGAAAGATGTTGCGCTATATATCCTTCAGGGTAGGCTACGCTATGCTGCAGTCGTAAGGAAACGTTATATCTCAGGGCTAAAAACCATGATGATTTATATGTTGCTTCTGCTATATGAACTGGGGTCTCTGCTGCTAAGACATTCTGATTTTCACTTTTGAGATCCATGTTGACAGGTCAGCCACTGCGTGGAACACTGCTTTTTGCCGTGGCAGAAGGAAAGGAGAGGATAGCAAAGCTTTCTGTGCCTCTTCACACGTCTGCCCTGAAGTGACACACCTCACTTTCTTACACATTCCATTGACCAAAGGAAATCCCGTGACCAACAATGACTTCAAAGGAAGGAAACTCGATATTGGCAAAATTTATTTAATCTATAGAGAATATAAGTTGTGCTTACTTCAGCAGCACATATATTAAAATTAGAGAAAATAAGTCGTAACTGACTTGATAGTACACAGCAATAGAGAACAATTGAGACTATATTAAGGCCCTTTAATTTCTTAAATGGGTACATTGAAAGTGGTTACCTAAAAGACAAGGTTATACACTGTGAATATTCACTTTACAATGAAGAGAAATTATATGTAAAGAGGTATTTAAGTTATTGAAGTAACTGTAGATTTAGGAGTAAGAAATAATACAGACATTTAATGCAATCTGCACATAAGCAAAATAAAGGATAAGAAACATGATTATATCAATCAACGCAGAAAAGACATTTGATAAAATTCAACATCCATTCTTGATTAAAAAACAGAGGAATAGAAGGTAATTCCTCGACACAATAGAAACTATATATGGGAGCCAATGGCCAGCATCTTATTGGAGAGAAACGGAAAGCGTTCCTTCTTCGAATGAGGAATAGGCAAGGTAGCCCTTTATCATCATGCTTATTTAATGTAGTCCTGGAAGCCTTAGCTGGAGATAGGAAGCATCAAAGAGATATTAAAGGCATTCACACTGGCACAGAAGAATCTCTTTATTTGCAGAAGATATAATCCTATATGGAGAACCCCCCAAAGTTTCAGTGAAAGAATTGCTGGAACTACTTGAAAAATTTGGCAACATAGTAGGCTATATGATCAATATAGTTGGCGATACAGAAATCATTTGGATTCTTGTATATTAAAGATGACATAGAAGAAGAAATAAAAATAACAATATCATTTACAACGACTACCCATAAGATAAAATATTCAGGATTAAATCTTTCCAGAGAAGCAAAATACTTATACAAAGAAATCTACAGAACTTCTACAAGAAACGGAGACTTACACAAATGGAAGAATGTCCCATGCCTTAGATAGGAAGACTAAATATAGTGGAAATGTCAATATCACCAAAAACACTTTATAAATCTAATGCAAATTTGATCCAAATCCAGCACATTTCTTCAAAGAAATAGAAAAACTAATTACCAACATACTATGCAAACAAGAGAAATTTAGGATTAAAATAAAAACCAAAAACAAAGTCGTAGGCCTTTCATGCCCCGATTTTAAACCTACTGCGTTGTTGTTAGGTGCCATTGAGTTAGTTCCAATTCGTATGGAACACAGCCTGGTCGTACACCATCTTCACAATTGTTCCTAGGCTGGAGACCATTATTGCAACAAAAGCTACACATGTCCATGATAATCAAAACAGCTTGGTATTGGTACAATGATAGGCAAGAGCTACCTTGTAATTTACAGTCTTTTGGGCCCATAATATATTTTCTTGAATATTGTACCTTTTAATGAATGTTTTCGATTTTAAGTGATCATATTTATAATCACAAATTTTTGGTTATTTCTAAACTTAGTAACTATGGATTTAAATGTTCATATATATTTGTTCTCAGACTGAATAGCAACTTACCTTGTTGGCTATTAAGTGAGTTCTTTTTGTCACTTTGATAAACTTAAAGGTTGCTGCCCCTATCATTGCAACAATGCTTATCTTAGGTGTCTCTCAGGATTTCTGTATGTTGGTTATAGCTAAACCATCACTTTGAATAATTTTCAAAGACTGCACGGTCCTGTGAGCAAGGATTATGTGAGTAAACTACTAATGTGAAACAAGGCATCCTGTTATAACTACATTTTACATTCCAGAATAGCTGAAACATTGATTTAAAAATTCAGACACAGAGAAAAAGAGCTGCAATTTTAAGAGTACAGTATAAATTGGTTTTAAAAACAATGTTTTCAGCTAAAAGCAGCTGAGCCATGTGGCTTGGTTTAATACCATTGAGTTCACTTGACTTAATCCCTGCTGGAGTTGAGACATACTGGTTTGCTTTGCTTGCTTTCTTTCACATCACTAATTGTATCTTGTCACATATAATTACTGCTCCCAGAACAACTTCAATCATTCATTTGGCTGTCATGTTTTCGAGAATTCTAAACCTTTCTTAATGTGTTTTTTAAGTGAGTCAAGAGGCTAAGAAATGTAATTCCTCCCGCATCCCATCCCACTGGTTATTATAAAATGAAATGCTTGCTTATAATAATTCCTGAGTCTATATTCCAGTTACCACATTCCTTTCACAATATATGTCCTTTAAAAGATTTGATTTTTGAATCTGTTGCAGTCATTAAAAAAAATTGTGTAATTTTGGTAGGCTCACCAATAGATCCAATCTACATATCATACATCTCAGTAGTTCAATCACAGTCATAAGATTTGTGCAACCATCACCACCATCAATTCCAGGTCATTTCTTCTCCCATGTACTCGGTGTTAGCTCCTCACTTCCCTCCAGCCTCCCCGAACACGTCCCTTTGAATCTACTAATCCTGTTGTAATCTCTTTAGGTTTATTTAACCTGGATCTCATATACAGAAAAACACACAGAATCAAGACAGAATACAAACAAATGGCCCAATAGTAAGGACAGAAAACAAAGCAGAAAATCTGAAATCCCGGAGCAAGTACACATAGGATCAGAAGGAGCTCCATGGAGAGGTGTCACCCTCTGACCTCACTTCAACTGCTGCAGCCACTTTGAAGCGCGCCCTGTTTCTAGTTAGTAGCACGACAGGTCCAGCCTCCTGCGTCCTCAGTGGAAAGAATAGCGGTCGGCTTACTGCTTAAAAGAAACCCAGCCCTGAGCTGGCCAGTAAGGTCTGCAGTAGGTCTCGGAAAACAAAAAGTATAAAATCACTGAAAACTCGAGAAGAAATGAAGATATCTGACACGACCACCTAGTTCTCCTTTCTTCTGTAGCCTTTATCATCTGTCTTTACACAACCCAGCACGTGATTGTATTTATGTACTATTTTACTCATCTGAACATGTAAACGTCTCTTGGGTAGAAAGGAAGTTTCCCCCTTCCTTTGCCCTCCCCCCTCCGCCCTCCGCCCTCTGCCCTCTGCCCTCTGCCCAGTGCAAGAAGCCAGGGTGGGTGAGCTCTGTGTGAGTGGAAAGAGGATCCAGGGGGCCTAGAAAAGTCACTTGTTTGATTATCTCATAGCAAACAACAACAACAACCATCTCACTGACATTGAGTCCATTCTGATTGCAAGCGCTCCCACAGGTCAGGGTGGAACTGTGTCTGTGGGTTTATGAGACTGTAACTTTAAAAAATATTTTTATTTTTAAAATAATTTTATTGGGGCTCATACAACTCTTATCACAATGCATCCATTCATCAATTGTGTATACTCTTATTTCACGTGTTTGAAGGTAAGGAATTGCAGAGAAAGTCTGAGCTAGGTTTGTGATGCCAGGGATGAGTCTAGTTCACCTTCCTGTCTACCTGGTACAAAATATGTAAGTTGGCTGGTTTGCTTTTCTCCCCCCTCATCTATAAAATGTATGAACCAGAAAGCAGATAACGGGTATCCAAGAAATTTGTAAACTGTAAGTTATTTTACAGATATTTAGTGATTTCCTGTACGTGTGGTCACTGTGAGTTGGCATGGACTACACAGTACCTAACAACTACAACAATACCGTCATCGTGGTGGCTTGAAATGTGTCTTGGCCACCCTGAACAATATTTCCAAGAATTCCGTTGCTTGCATGCGCTTGGTTAGATGTGCTATGAGTCAGATTCTGGGGAGACTGGGGACAGAGAAAACATAGGCTTGTTCTCTTTTACTGAGCCCTGCTGGGTGCATGATGGACTGGTAACCTGAAGATCAACCGTTAGAAAACAGCCGCAGACACCGAATCTAAAGGCTTATTAACAATCTGCACTAGGCGGATGACACACGTCTCTTGCTGAAAGGCAGGAGGACTTGAAACACTTGCTAATGAGAATCAGAGTGCCACCTTCAGTGTGGACTGCAACTCAGTGTAAAGAAAACTAAGACCCTCACCACCGGGCCCCTGGACAACATCATAGGAAACGGAGAGAAGATTGAAGTTGTCAAGGATTTCCTCTGACTTGGATCAATGCTCACGGGAGTAGCAGTCATGAAATCAAATTGGGAAAATCCATTGCAGAAGACCTCTTTAAAGGTCTTGCACAAGAGCAAGCATGTCACTGTGAGGACTCAGGCGCATCTGACCCAAGTCCAGATATTTTTACTAGCCTGTTATGCATGGAAAAGGGGGCACTGAAGATGAACGACCGCAGGAGAAGGAATGCCTTTGCGTTCTAGTGCTCGTGAAGAATGCTGAAGGACCCTGGCTTTCTGGACAACTAAACAAGTCTGTCTTGGAAGAAGTGCAGCCGGAGCACTTCTGGGAAACGAGGACGGTGAGACTTGGTCTCATGGGTGACTTTGCCTATGTTTTCAGGACAGACCCGTCCTGGAAAAGGGTGTTGTGCTTGGTGAAGAAGACGTGCGGTGAAGAAAACCTCACCACAGGGCCGAGGCTGGCGCAGGACTGGGCAGGGCTTTGCTCTGGGGTACACGGGGTGGCTAGTAGTTGAAACCACAACAGCATCAGCTGGAATCAGCTTTATGGCAGTTGTTGTCATGGGATAGAATAGGACCTTTTAAAAGATGGGAAGGGTTTTATACTAATATGAAAAGAACACCCATTTTTGGTGCCTGTTGATCCTAAGTTGAACCTTAGCCCGGTTCTCTAAATGATCATGTGGTCATGGGCATAATATTTTATTTCCCTGCACTTTAATTTTTATGTCTATAAAAAGAGTAAAAATAGTAAAGCCTCATTCACAAGACTGCAATAAAGCATACATTGAAAAGAATATAAGATGTAAACATTAGTATAATGCCTAGCCTATACACTCAGTGGTAGTGGCTGGATGAACGATTTCCGTATCTCGTGCTGAAGCCTGAAGCTCACAGGACCAACAGTCCAGAATGAATGATTACCCGCACACGACCCCAGAAAGAGGAGCTGGACCGGGCCCAGTTGTCCCTTTGCCACTAAGCAAGTAGGTCCAAGTCAGCAGCTCTACGGGAGCCACAGCCTCGCTTCTGCTGTCCCCAGTCTCCCCAGAATCTGACTCATAGCACATCTAACCAAGCGCATGCAAGAAACGGAATTCTTGGAAATATTGTTCAGGGTAGCCAAGACACATTTCAAGCCACCACGATGACGGTATTGTTGTAGTTGTTAGGTACTGTGTAGTCCATGCCAACTCACAGTGACCACACGTACAGTGGAATGACACACTGCCCAGGCCTGTGCCAGCTTCAGACTCGCCCGCTGTTTTAGCCCATTGTTGCAGCTGCCGTGTCAATTCATCTCCTTGACAGTTTTCCTCTTTTTCGTGTTCCCTCTGTTTTACTAGACAGGCGATCCCTTTCTGGGGACTGGGTTTGCCTGCTAACTTGTCAAAGTATGTGAGACAAAGTCTGGCCATGCTCCACTCTAAGGAGCATTGTGGTGCCGTACTTCCTCCAAGACAGATGAGCTTCTTCTGGCAGTCCACAGCACTTCCAGAATGCTCTGCCAACACCATCGACTGGATGCTTCAATTAGTCTGTGGACTTTCTTACCCATTCTCCAACTTCTACATGCCCAAGGCCGGTGGAAATATCACGGCTTGGGTCAGATGCACTTGCGTTCTCCAGGTGACATCCTTGCACTTTAAAGAAGCCTTGTGCCACGGCTGTGTCAGTGCAGTGTGCTATTGTATTTCTTGATGGCTGCTTCTGGGACTGTTGGTTGTAGATCCAGGCACCATGAAGCACAGCTTCAGTCTTTTCTCCATTTATCATGATGTTGTTATCTATTGGTCCAGTTGTGAAGACATTGGTTTTCTTTACATTGAGCTACAATTCATAATAAATTGTGGTCTTGGATTTCTGTATAATCCCAAACCCACTGCCATCGAATTCATTCTGATTTATTGGCTGTAAATCTTTATGGGGCAAATGGTCTCCACTTTTCCTGGGGAGCAGCTGAGGGGTTTGGACTGCTGACTCTGGGACTCCTTTTTGACTGCCAACTAGCTTTTGGGAATTTGTACAGACATTTTAAAAGGAAAATTAAAAATAAAATAAAAAGGATAATGAAGAATCCTAATGTTTTATGGCATGTGTAGTATAGTATGCGTTTAACTGCCCTTTCTCTTCTCTTTGAAAAATGTCTCCCAGTTTCATATGCATTTAGGAGGGGTGGCAATCACAGTACCTGACCCCACTCCATAAACACGTGATGGATACATGACTTACCGGTAGGTTAGGCTCTCCTAGTATCCTGTGTCCCTCAAAATAGTAAGAGGGTGATGGTCCTTTCAATCCTCTCTTAGATCAGAAAGCCCAAGTGAAGCGTGTTCCCGTACCTGTCAAGGTTAATGGTTGCAAAGAATAGAAACGGGCTCTGGATAAATAAATGAAGAGCTCATTGGGTTGTTTGCAGAACTGAAGGGAAGAATACAAATTCTGAAAAGGAAGGTGGGAGAAGGACAGGAGCCAAAGGAAATAGCTGAAGGCACACTGCTGGCACCCCTGCGCAAGAGGATGGTCACTCACCGCGACAACGGTGGCACTCTCAGATCTGATTGATACCACTACGGATAATCTTTGATCGTGTCTTTGGAATATTCCTCTCCATCCAAATTCCTGGGCAGGAATATCTGGTTGCCTGAACTCATGCGCCCCAATCCCATGTCGCGTGGCAGGACTTTCCGGCTATGGGGAGAGACACTACTTGTTCCGCTCACGCTTTAGGAGTAGGAAGGAAGGAAGAAGCTACTTGGGTGCTGGGCAACTAGCCAACAGCCTTGGATTGAGGCGAGCCCAAGTGCTGGCCCTTCCTAACTGTGTGTCACGAGTGTCAAGGTCTGCTGGCATCATATCTCTCGGGCCTTCTTCCGCAGCGGTATTTCCCTCTGACACTTCTCTTCCGCCTCCCGCTTCCACCTTTCTGGATGTTCTACTCCCAAAGCTACAGTCTGGGAAACCCGCGGGATCAGCTCCACTCTGTCTTACAGGGTCACAGTGAGTTGGAATCACCTTGATGGCAGTGAGTTTGGTTTTGTGAATTTGTGACTGATTGCATTGGGCCCACCTGTATACTCCAGAATGTTATCTCAACCGCAGGGCCCTTCACTTAAATTCACTGGCAAAATCCTTTTTGGTATGGACCGTAATATATTCACATGTTGCAAGAATTAGAGGGTGGAGATCTTGAGGGGCTATGATAATGCCTGCCAGACCAGGTCACATATCTTACAGATAAAGGACGCCAGGATGGCCTGTGAGTCACTGGAAAAAAATTCAGCACAAGATGGTGTCCACATGTAGACACTCCAGCCGTCAAAGCTGCGTGACTTGTCACAACATGCCGCAACATGGAGGAAAATAATGTTAACTGGCTGGAGATGAAATCATCCCCCTCAATGCGTTGTCTTCCCCTTTCATTCACTGGCTTGTGTGCATTCTTACAGCGTCTGTCATTAGTCTTTGTCCCATCTTTTATTTAAGGAAATAAAAAGGACATAAAACATGCTCGAGACTGGCTGAGAAGGAAACATTTTACCTAGAGAAAAATTAAATTCTGAGCATTCTGAAGGTGCATATTAGGGGGGGGGATGTAATTTATAAGTTGTGATAAAATTGCATTTTACTGGGGATTCAGTCACTTCACATTGCCTGTGTCTACCTAGAGATCATTTCCATTTCAGTTTCCTCTGTATATCAGGTCCTAACATTTCTCAGTGTATTTCTTGTGGGATCATCAAACACAGAAAACTCAAGAACTATCCTCAGGCCAGAATACAGCTAGAGGAAGGTTTCGGCATCAGACTAAAGATGGAAAAAATGCCAAGCATGAGCATAATATTCTTTTCATTGTGTTTTAATGAATTGATTTGTCATACGACCAGTATAGCAATAAACTATAGGTAGGTAATATAGTCAGATGTTAAATAGGATGTTTCAAGACATTACTGTAATAGGTTTCAGATATCAAAACAAAGCAATCAATCATTTAAGAATTTCAGAGCGGATGGTCAAAACACTTTAGAGGACCTCCACCTCATTAAAGGATGAACAAAGTTAGATAATTGGAAACACAAGAATTGAATGCAGAGATATGCTTGAGCAGCTTATATGAAATTCCTACTCTATGACTTGTGCCTACTCCTGATTTCAAGTTCAATGAAGGAAAATGTCACTGGTACCCTGCAAAGATCTGGATTCAATAGAGTTGTGGGATGTGGCATCTTGTTACCTGAGTCCTACCTGAAAAAGCAAAAAGGTAAGAAATCGGCTAAACCTTTCCGTGGCTTCCAAGGAGAGGGCTGTGTCTGGAAGCAGCCGCATTCCTCTCCTCTGCTGGGCCAATGCTGTAAGCATCTCAGGGTCTGAATGGAAACGCACCTTGGGACTGTCCTGTTAATGAAGGTTGCCGCTCAGGGTGCTCCTTGCCAGGCGCTTGCTACAGGTATAGTGTTGGCTAAAGAAGCCAAGGAGTTCAGGAGAGGTCTGCTTACAGAGAATGACCAGTTCTAGCACGGAGCCTGCTACATGTTCATCCAGTGGCAGCGAAAGGACAGCTAGCTGTCTCTGAGCAACTCAAAGGGACAATGGGGGACAAAATAAAAGTTGCTTTTAGGATCATATTCCAAGAGTCTTCCTTGTTCAGGGCAGCAAGGACAGGAGTATATCATATTCATATGGTGGAGTCAATGCACAGAAAATAGACTGAATTCAGATCAATATGCCCATCCTCAAAAGGTCGAGTCCCCTGGGTTTCAAAGGCAGAATAATTATAGCGTCTCAAGGCCAGTAACATTGCTCTGCCTGATTTCAGGTAAATTACTTATTTGAGATATGGCAATCAATCTGCCCGCCATGTTTTACTTTCCCATTCCACAGTAAACTGCTTCCTTGCCTTCCCCTTGCTCAAGAAACTAGTATCAGTTTTACACTGTTCTTGGCTTATGGGAGCCCCCCCACCCCCCAAGGGATTGAGATTGTTTCCTGAATTCAAAGGCAGCCTGCCAGTCGGGTAGCCTCCTATTAGGTTACACACAAGTCGTCATGGCCTTGTGTGAGGTTCTACCCAACAGAAATGATAATAGATGAGCCCATCAGATTTTTCTCTTGAGAATATAGGCGAACAGACTGAGAGAGGAGGTTCAACGGATGGTGCTCCTGCTGAAAGGAGTCCATAATTAACATCTGAATCCATCTGAAGTTCTTGGAGTTTCAGTACAGAGAGAAGCAGAGATGCCAGGAGTGAGACTGAAGAGCCCTCAAGGATCCCTTTAGGTATTGGCTTCAGTTTCAATTCCATTGGCATCCGAACAGTATCATTTCCTGTCAAGAAACTTGGTGGGTCTCTATCCTTTCTCACGGAGGGAGTGTGGCAAACTGGTGCTTGATCCAGTGGTGCTGCTTCTGTTGCACATCTACCACAACCCTATTCTTGTACAGTTGCATCTTGGGTGCTGTGCAATGGACTTTTTATTCAATCTTCACACTTGAAGACAACTAAGTTACTAACTACCATATCCGCTAAAATTTAGTTGGTTCTTAATGATTATTATTTTAATCATTTAATCTGAGGCGATGGCCTAAATACCTGTCTTTACATGGTCAAAAGATCATATTCTACATGTTGTTGTTAGGTGCCATTGAGTCCGTTCCAACCCATAGTGGCCTGGTCCTCACCATCCTCACAATTGTTCCTATGCTTGAGCCCATGGTTGCAGCCACTGTGTCCATCCATCTTTTGAGGATCTTCCTCTTTTTCACTCCTCTTTTCCTTTACAGAGCATGATGTCCTTTTCCAGGGACTGGTCTATCCTGACAACATATCCAAAGTACATGAGATGAAGCCTCCCCATCCTTGCCCGTAAAGAGCATTCTCACTTTACTTCTTTCAAGACAGGTTTGTTTGTTCTTTTAGCTCATGGTACTTTCAGTATTTTTCTCCAGAAGCCTAATTCAGATGCATCAAATCTTCTTTGGTCTTTCTTATTCAATGTTTAACTTTCACACACATATGAGGCAATTGAGAACACCATGGCTCGGGTCAGGTGCACCTAGTCCTCAAAGTAACATCCTTGCCTTTCACTACTTCAGAGTCCTTGTGCAGGAGACTTACCCAATGCAATGTGTCTTTTGATCTCTTGACTGATGATAAGCATCAATTGTGGTTACAAGCTAGACAAAATCCTTGACAACTTTAATCTTTTCTCCATTTATCATGATGCACAGACTGAGTGGTCTTTAAAAGTATGATGGTGAGGTTTCATCTTACATGCTTGGGGCATGTTGTCAGGGTAAAGAAATCCATGGAGAAGGACATCTTGCTCTGTGAAGAGGGGCAGCAACAAAGAGGAAGGCCCTTACAGGAGGGTGGGCACCGTGGCTGCAACAATGGGTTTTAAGGAGCAGTTGTGAAAGTATGTGGGCCCAATGGGCATTTGGGGCCCTAGGCTGATGCAAGTTCTGCATCTTCTAAGCTTGACTCTAGAGGTTGTTTTAGGCAACAACAGAAAGGAGAAGAGAGTGTGAGTTCCCTATGGAAGGACTTTGTGAGCCAGACTTAGAAGTAGAACATTTCTGATTACTTTCCACTGGCAGAACATAATCAAATATAGCTACAAGTGATTCTGGGAGCTGTGTGTTCCCAGAGAGAAAAGAGAATGAGTTTTTGTAAATGCATAAACAATCTCTATTACAGTCTAAATTTCTATCAACAAATGTCAGTTTAATCTTTTTCACTCCCATAGAACTACTACTTCCTTCTCTACAGAACTCACATATTCCCCAGTGTAGTTCACAGCCATGGTGATGTGCAGTTTTCTCCGTCATACCCAGATGTGGGACATCAAGGTCTGGCAAAGTATGAACTAAAGAGACAAGCCGTCTTTTTTGTTCCTTTCTACCCAGTGACGAATTAGGGACCTTTGCATGTAACAATGCTGTTTACTTCAGGTGACAAGGAGAGGGTGTTCAGTGGAATAAGCAACTATGAAACTCTTGCAGTAAAGCTTTTGGAAGTTCTTCATCCTTAGCAGTGGAGTTTTAATTCGATGCTGAGTCCTCTCTCGGAGAGGAACATCCTCTCCTTGTCCTTTGTTCTCCAGAGGTCCTGACTCCATGATAAAGATCCTTTATTGTTCAGGATCAATATATTTTAAATGGGTATTGGATATTTGCCCTCCTTGGCTTGTAGAAATACTATAGTATACTTCTGCTAGTCAACTTTAGGGTCTTCGGTGGTTCTAAGATTTAAATGACTAAGACTTTTAGGATGGCCTTGTCATTTCCTTGGTGATTACTCCCTCAGATATTGCCATCCATTCCGAGTGTGAATAACACAGCCGAAGGGCTTTCCTAGACACAGTGATCATGACTGACTTCCTTACAATGGAACGATTCTATCTTGATACTATTGAAGATAAAAGGCCAGGACAGAGGGCCACGCCTGTCTGTTTTTGTCTCAGTGGATCTTTGTTCCTTCAATCCATTTTGTTTCTTATGATTTTTGTTGAGGAAACAATTTTTGTATACCATCTAGACGCATAATTCCAGGAATTTATTGAAATCCCTTTATGTTTACCAACAAGTCATCTCTTTAATATCTAGATAGTAAAAGCCAATAACATTAACATTTTGCCTCTTTTCAAGCGTGTCTGTGAGAGTAGGGTTTGGCAATGGCAATTAAAAAAATGTCTAGATATAAAATACTTTAGGCTTTATGAGTGAAATCTTTTCTGTTATAATTACTCAGTTCTGTTGTTATAGGCATACCATCTAAACCCAAAAATCTCATGGCCATCATCAAGTTGATTCCAACTCATGGTGACTTATAGGACAAAGTAGAACTGCCTTTGTGGATTTCCAAGACTGTAAATCTTTACAAGAGCACACCGCATTGTCTTTCCCCTGCAGAGTGTCCTCTGGTCTCTCATCCCAGCCCCTGCGGTTACCAGTTCATGATATAGATTCCATCAAGGTTCCTCACAGGTATGTTTTAGGGGATGAAAGAGATCACAGTTTTCAATATAATTTCTGCAATTACTGAGTAAGTCTTAAAGAGGACAAAGATAGGGCAAGGACACATCATTTAGAGGAAGAAGACATCAGGAAAAGGTGATAATGACGTGGAAGGGCTCACAGAGAACCAGCAGCTTAAATAGGACATGTGGGCAGTGGGAACAATCACAAAGGCATGGCTGGTGGGAGATTATTACATCCCAGTAGCAACATGGACTGTAGAAGCAGGAATCAGATTATGACTGGGGCACATACATTAGCTCGACAGAAGAATTTACAAGGCTGGTCCAGGATCCTCTGATCAAGGTAGTCAGGGTATGAGTCACACGACTATGGCCTCTGGTGTTCATCAAGGACACACCCAGACAATTCCCTGAGGACAAGACCAGCAGTTCTCAACCTGTGGGTCGCGACCCCTTTGGGGGTGTCGAACAATCCTTTCACAGGGGTCACCTAAGGCCATCGGAAAACACATAAATATTTCACAATATATAATTACATATTGTTTTGTGATTAATCATTATGCTTTAATTATGTTTATGCTAAATTTGTAACAGTAAAAATTATATCCTGCATATCAGATATTTACATTATGATTCATAACAGTAGCAAAATTAAAGTTATGAATTAGCAACGAAAATAATTTCATGGTTGGATGTCACCACCACATGAGGAACTGGAGGGGAGATTGCAGTTCTCAGGGATTGAATTTTCCTTGGATTCTCAATCAATACCCATGGAAGCAAGAAATCAAATAGATTTCTTGTGTCGCATTGGACAAATACACTGCAAAAGATCCCTTTGAAGTGTTCAAGAATAAGGCTGTCTCTTTGAGAACCAAGGTTCCCCGGGCCCAACCATGATGTTTTTAATTGCCTTGTATACAGGCGGCAGTTAGACATTGATAAGGAAGGATTGATGCATTTCAGTGATGGTGCTGGTAAAGAACACTGAAAGTCCCATGGACGATTAGAAGAACAGACACATCTATCTTGGTGAAATACAGAAAGGTGGGGAGATTTTTGCCCCGTGTACTTTGGGCATTGCGATACTTGAAAAGCAGAAGGGTGGCCCAAAGAGGAGGATCATCCAGGAGACAGACTGACACAAAGTGAGACCGGCCCAGCACTCAGCAGGGCGTCCATCCGTTGGTTATAGGGTCCTTGTGAGTCAGACCTGATCCGGAAGCGCCGAAGCTCCATCACAGTTCCCATGTAAGAATCAGGGCACACTGCTTCAGCAGTTTACTCCTAACTAGAAGTCAACAGCTGACACTATGAGGGGCTCCCCAAGAGAAAAGGCCTGGCCACCTGACCCTATAAAGTTTAAACAATGCAGAAGCGACGTCATTCCCTCAATCAGTTTTGACTCAGTGACCTAATAGGGGTCAGAGTAGGAATGCCTCGAAGGAATTTCGGAAGAAGTTGCCTGCCTCGGATTTCCCTCATGGAGCTGGTGGTGAAGTCCAAGTCTCAGCCTTTCTGTTAGCAGTGGACATTCAGTTCTGCCGCCACCAAGAGTCTGGGGCGGAAAGAATGCAGCCTAGGAACCTCTATGTCGCTGCCATCAGTTAGACTTTACTCGATGGACTTACTCCTCGAAATATGTGCTGTAATCCTCCCCCCACTGCTGTGTTTATGATCCCAGTTGAGAATGGGGCTTCTTTGTTATACTAACACGTCAGTCTTCGCATAGGAGGTAGGTTAAGTTCATCTCTTTCGAGACACTGAGCAGAGCAGAGTAAGCAGAGCCGGCGGACCCTAGATGCCACGCCACATGGCATTGTCCTTGAACGGAGAAAGCAAAAGCGGGAAGGAGACAGGATCTTCCCCAGAGCTGCCAGGGAAAGGAGCCGTGCCCAGGGACAGGGCCCAGCATTCGGGCTTCTAGCTCCCTGAGCTGTGAGAAAAGACAGTGATGCTTTTTAAGGCCGCTTACTTGTGGTGTTCCCATTATAACCAAACCCACTGCCCTGGAGTTGTCGCCGCCTGAGAGCAAGCGGAGAGGCCAGCGGAGCAGCGCGAGGCCACTAAGGAAACAAGGACTTCAGCGTCGGACTCCTCCCACGTGGAGACTGAGGACAATCTGGGTACGAACTGAAATACTGGCGATTTGAACACATGCGGAGGCATCTTGGAAGATAAACCTGGCAAACTACATCCCTGGAACCTCCGTGAGTTGGGATTGAGATGCCAAGTCATTAATCTCAGCGGGTCAACATAGTGTGGAGGATATAGCGCTCAACCGCGCCCGAGGCCACATGTGACCGGCATCAATGATCATCACTACTGTCCTTTAGTTTCAAGCCTGGAGAAACCGGCTCCTTAGTCTGGAGGAGCCGTCAAGGGAGAGGACCGTGGGCCAGGGTTCTAAGACTGGTTCTGCCATGAAAATCTTGGTGAGCATGAGTAAGTCACTTAACACCTTTAGACGTTAGTTTTTGCATCTGAAAAAATGGAGAAATATACTAGCGTCCAAGACCCCACCCATGAGATGCTTCTCTCTTATTTCTATTGTTGCCACCGTAACAGGAAATGATGACGTTATAAAATGAAGGGAAACTCGAATGAAGAAACATGTTTTAGAAAAACATGAATCTTTTACCATTATTTCAAAGGTGAGGGAAGGTAATAGTTACAGAACCCTTGGGAAATGTAGTTTCAGATATTCTTCTACTAATAGTATAAATATACCCACAGATGAATCTCTACTGATGTTATAAATATGCACATATTAAATGAGGACCCCATTCCAAGGGCTTACGTGGTGAGCAAATGTTTTGAGAATGATGAGGGCAATGAATGTACAAAGGTGATTTACACAATTGATGTATGTATGGATTGTGATGAGTTGTATGAGCCCTAATAAAATGATTTATAAAATATATGCACATACTTACACAAGAAATAACCAAAAATTATAGCTGTTGGTTAACATCTTTATTAAAAAAATAAGATTTTAAAATAAATTAGTTACACAAAATGGGGAACAAGTGCCTGAGAGAGTTAACATCTTTAAAAGAAATCAAGCCATAAAATATCCGCATTTTTGAAAGAAGTCTTTGACTTAGGCAAACACAGACCATAAACAGGACTGAGATGATCCACTAGGATAAATAGTTTTTTTAAAGAGTTATGACACTATTCACATGTATTTGGAGATAGGTTAAATGAACTTGTTAAATTGCCCAAATTGCTTTCAAACCTCCTTTCAAGACCCCGTTCCCCCAAGAAAGTAGGATCCAGCTTGGAAGGCAGGACACCATCCTTTCTCCCTTCTCCAAAGGGAGTTTTGCAGAAGTTGAACAACTTTGAAATAGTGGTCCTGATGGGGATTAGTGGCCTAGAAATACACCACCATTTCTTGTCTTTCCTGCCGGACTTGCTAGAAATAGCGTGGGAATCCTGAGTTCTGGTCATCCCTGTCTCTCCCCACAGCCCGAGGAAGAGGACAGAAGCGGGGGGAGTGGGAGTGAACTCCATGGTACCCTCCGTGGACTGGCGTTGCTGGGGACAGCTTTATCAGCCCCGCCTCACACCTCCTGTTTCTATGGTTGCTCATGCCTACCTTTCCGAGTTTACTTCCTTTAAGAAAACCATGGTTGGTTTCCTTCTGCATTCAAGGCAGAGTGCTTGCACAGTGGCTCTAAGCACAAAGGAGAAACCATGCTTGGGGTCCAACAATCTAGCAGGAGTCAGGGCTGCCTCTAGTTCTTTCACTGCATGGCGGCCGAAACATAGCCTCAATTATTGCAATTGGCCTTTCGAGATGACGGTAGCTCCGCTATGAATAGATAGACATATGCTTACATATTTATCTTTCTATCTGTAACATCCCTTATTTGTACTTTTCTTCCTGTGACACTTGGCATCCTACCTGTAAGAGGAAACAATTGCATTAGAGAACCTCTAAGAAGATTCTTAAACAGGAAAGCACCCAAGAGTCCGTGAGCTGAGACTGAATGAAACACTTGGCTCCGACTGAGAGAGAGAGGTGGGAGTGGTGACAGGATCCTGGCCTCGATGCTTTCAACTCCTGGAGCCCCCCACTCATGCTCGGAGAACAAACAGCGGTCCGGTCTGGTGGCCCCGTGGCCCACGGTGGTTTGCAACCTGGGCATAGTGTCCATGTAAAGACCTTTTGGATGTCTTGTCCGCAGGACCCCGATAGACTGTCTGAGATGTCCATGGCTCTTTACTCTTTCACTTCGCTGAAGGAGCAATAGCTGGGCCCCAAGCCTCGCACGGTGCAGTCAGAGCTGTCGCTGTCGCACTTGCCACAGTGACATTCTGTGGCCACCGGGTACGTGTACAGGGAATCTGCATGGTGAGAACAGCCGGGAACTCTCACCGTCTCATATACCACCTCCTTGAAGGTACATACTTTCTGGGTGTTGGGCCTGGCTGGGTCTTTATATACCAAGTCCTGAAGGGTTTAAGAAGGGAAGAATTAGGTTACAGTATTCTAGAAGTTTCTGTTGCGAGCAGACAAATGAAACAGGGATGGCTTGCTCTAATGATTACCTATTCAGATCCACTTACAGAATTTCGAATCAAGGAAACATGACCTCACAAATTATTCCACATGACATTGCCTAATTATTTTGGAACTCTTCGGGAAAATACATCTTTCCTTTTCTTACTCTGCTGCTATATCAAAATATTAATTATTTCTCAAGCCCTGAAGGAAATTTGAATTAGAGTATGAAAAAAGATGAAAAGGGAAATATGACTTAGAAATTAGAATTGACTTCTTCCCAGCACTCAAAAATTCTATTAATGACACTTTAAAGTACACAGCACTGGACTTTAATTTCTCAGAAAAAAACGATCCCCTGGTACCCTGTCCCTGTGTGCTTGTGGAAAAATATCATAAGTGTTAATGTTTGGGAAGATGTTCAACTCAGATTTGCAACATTCCATTTCCTCGCACACGTTCAACCCCCACCTTCCAGTGCTGTATATTTTGTAGAGATCTTGATTTCTAAAGTTATACCATATTTTGCATATAAGTTTAATCCAGGAAGAAAAGTTTATCCCAACATTTTCTAGTGAAAAATTTTATTTCAGTAAGAAAAGAAACTGGGTCTTCTAGCGTACTTGATTTAAAAACATTCCAACCTGGTGCAATCTAACTAGAGTTTGATTAATCAAATTATTTGCTAATTCTATGAAGTTTAGTGCATTACAAAGTACTATTTTTCAACTTTAGTTTATAGAATTAAATTCTGCATAGATAAGCTGGTTCCGTAGGGGAAAATATATATATATAAGGAATTATCTCTTTAGTTGGACTAATGAAAAGAAGCTGTGAGAATTGAGTCAAATGCTTTTATGCTTCCGCAACCTCATTTGCTTAACAGCAGCAAGTCAGGATTGGGTTTATCGACTCTTTGTTTCCAGTAGTCTAGGAGGATTGACTCTTCTCCAGCATCTTAACTCGCACTTGTATTCAGTTAAAAGTAAAATGACCATTTTAAATAACTTGATTCTTTGTTTATGTAGTTTAGAAATATATTTTGGCACTCTGCATTACAGAAACATGGCCTCAATTATGGCAATTGACTTCTTGAGAATATCGTAACTCCTTCACGATTACATTTTAATCATTTACCTGTAGTATATTAATATAGGTTATGATTTCAGATCTATGTTTATGTGTTATTTCTCTGTACATAATACTTAGTGTGCTTTCTCTTTAAAAATTCAGATTAGTGAAATGATCCTTCATCTCAATCCAAGAGGGCCCTAAATTTACCCAACCCAAGTTCAAGCCCAAACATTGAAATGATACCATGGTAATTCACCCTAACGACAACTCAGACAATGGTGTCTACAGGACTCGTGGCTATTAGCTGAGAGAAAGAAGATATTGATAATGAGATGTTAATGACGCCTGCCTTGGACAGGCACCGTGCTCCCTGTCAGCAAAGCAAAGCAAAGCAAGCTCTTACCCGGGTGTAGCAATAGCCTGCACACCAGGTGGTGTTGATGCTTATACAGAAACGGCACTCCTCTTTCTCCACTGCGATGGTGATGTTGGTCAGCTCACAGCCACCGCAGTACATTGCTTTCCAGCAACAGAAAAGGAAGCAAAACTGGATGGACTTCATGCTGGCCTGGGAGGCAAACAATGAGGGCATGTTAGAAACCATGAGCCCAAGGCATTATGTGTAGGTTAATCAAACCCCAAATAATCTGGGGACCTATCCTCCCCCATCCCATTTTGCTTCTGCATGATTTTTGTCTCTTTTCCCCTTGCTTCCTCTTATTCCTTCTTAGAAACCCATAGCATAACTCAAAACAGAATGAAATATCATATGTAGTTGATAATACCAAACTATATTATCCATGTTTAAAAGGCTGGATTAATAAGCATAACTGCTATGCAATGGTAGCAAAAACTCTAGATTTGTTCTCTAGGTACTTACAGAAAAAAAAAAACCCAAAACTGTCATTTCAAAAGTTAACCACTTGATAAAATCCAAGACTTACCAGTGGTTGACTGCCTTGCCTGGGGAAAGCTATCAACTGCTCATCCTTTTGGTATAAAAGCTCACCTTTTATACAAAATCGTGTGCAAGGAAGACCTTGTGGATTTGCTGGGTATTAACGGGAGCAATGCTCGCCTGAAGCTGCTGCTGCGTGAATCAGTGTTTAGACAGACAGGGAGATCAAGGCTCACTAAAGTAGTCTAAACGCAGCGGAGCTGGAATTAAGAATGTTACCAGAGATGATGATTGGCTACAGATTAAATTTGATATGCTAACACACCCACTCTTTTACCTTGTAAAATTAAATGAGTTTTTCTTTTGTGTCTTACATTCAGGGAACCCCAGATCCTTTACCAAGTATTGCTTTGTCTCCCTTTAAAAGGCCCATCAACTGGATATGGCTAATGCGTGGTGTGGAGGCTAGACAGAAAGCTGTGAAAGACCAAACAAAGACAAGGCCTTTCGTGATCTGACTCTGAGCTACAGTTTAAACGGTATCTCTTTACCTCCCACGTCCCGGAGCCCTAATCGCAAACCTTAGATTTTGATATTTTAGCAAGAGCTGGCTGCTCGACTGGTAACGCGCTTAATGAACTGCTGATTCCCTGATTCGGTTCTCCTGATCTTTGCAGGCTGTGTCCCTCCGGCCTGAAATGTGCTTGCTTTCTCTGTCTCTTCCCATTCCTATCGCACTCCTGGTGAATGCTCCAACCTTCCAGCGCTACAGTTTAGGGCAGGACATGACGGACATTTCCTCACCATCTTAGAGCTATCGGCACACCTTGGCCTGGTCCTATGTTCGCAATCATTTCTGTTTACGCTTCTCTGAGTAGACTGTGAGCTCCTTGGACACTAAAGGGGTCTTGGTTTAACAAATATTTATAAACATCTACCATATGTCAGGCACTCTTTCTGGTTCTTAGGACTAGCAAATAAAATGCACATCTATTACCTGGCGGGCCTTATAATCTAATAGGAGAGGGAAATCATAGACAGTACACAAGCTGAATGAACAAATAACCTAGCATGTTAGTATTTTCAAGAAAGAAAAAGGAGAGCCATTTCAGGATACGGCAGAAAATATTAGGTAGGCCCACTGTGAATTGCATTGTATTTACCTAAAATCCATGTTAGAATCCTAGCCTATTCCTATGATGCAACCCTGATTGAAAACAGGAGTTTGCATTATGCTAATTAGATCACGCCCAAGTCGGGTGGGCTCTACAGCTCATCATTTCAGAGTAAGATAAGCAGCAGCTTAGACATAAACACTCAGGTAGGGACACAGATGCGCCTGAGGATTACCCATAAGCCCAGGGCTAACCGAAATGCCTGAGACCTGAATTTGAACCCTTACCATCCAGAACTGTGAGTTTCTATTCTGTCGAACCACCTACGCGTGGGAGATGTGTTATAACAGTCCTAAGGAATTAGGACAGGCGGTCAGAGTTAGCCTCAGAGAAAAGGTGAGATCTAAGCAAAGACATGAAATAAGGGAGATGGTGTTCTGGGGAAGAGTGTGCCAGGCCGAGAAAAGAGCAGGTACAAAGAGTCTCGAAGCAACTGTGCCTGACAAATTAAAGGAACTGCAAAAGTCGTCCAGGGGCTGGAGCAAAAGAACAGTTGCAGGAATATTAGGAGAGGAGGTCAGAGAAGTCACTAGCTCACTGCCATCGAGTTAATGCTGATGCATAGTGATCCACTGTGGGTTTTTAAGACCGTAACTATTTATGGGAATAGAGAGCCCTGTCTTTCTCCTGCTGAGCTGCTGGTGATTTCTAACTGCCAACCATTCGGGTCTCAGGCCAAGACCAGTCCACTACACCACCAAGGCTCCCCAAGAAGTAACAGGGGTCCAAAAAAGTTGAATCTTTTAGAACAATGTAAGGACTTTCATTTTTACTCTGCGATGGCAGTCATTGCTAGACCCTATCGGGCAGAATCGATCGGACTCGAGGCTGTCAGTCTTGACGGGAGCAGAAAGGCTCATCTTCCGACGTGTAGCTGGTGGCTTGAGCTGCTGATCTTACAGGTATCAACGTAAGGAGTAATCCACGGGGCCACCAGGCTTCCTTTGACAAGATGTGCCTGAAGTTTAAAGGGGCGCCTCTCACTGCTGTGTTCCTAACGCAGTGTAGGAGAAAAGGGTACTCATAGGAAGACTTACTACGGTGCTATCGCAACAGTCTAAGAAACGGTACTTGTTCAGACTAGTCTGGTTGTAATGTTGATAATGAGAAAGGATCTGATTACGAGTATACTTTAAAAGTACAACCAATGGAAATTTCCAGTGCATGGATGTTGACGGTGACAGAAGAGTCAAGGATTACTCTGAGGTTCTTTACCTGAGTAACTAAAACTGTATAGCGACCATCAAGCAAAACAGGATGACTGTGGGTGTTTTCGGTTTGGAGGAAATGTTTGGGGTTCTGTTTGGACATCAGGCGTTCAGGGTGTCCATAAGACATCCAACTGGATTGATGAATATTTTGGGAGAAATACGTTGGCTGAAGATACACGTTCAAGAGTTTGGCATATTGCCAAAGGCGTGAGTCTAGATTGAAAAATGACAAATACCAAGAATTAAGTGTGGTATACTCCAGGGCTAAGGGGTCCAGGATAAAATGACATACTACACAAGAATACCAAAGACAAAAAGAATAGTGCTAAACTGTGCTAAGTGCTGCTGATGGGTTGAAGAAAATGAACATGGAGCCTTGCACAACATATATGACAATATAAAATGACCTTGAGTAGAACAGTTTCTTTGAACAGAGGGGAGCAAAATCCTGATTAGTGGGTGGTTAAGACTCCTAGTGAATTTAAACAATGCTCTTCAGGAATTCTATCACAAAGATGGGCAAAGATAGGAAGGAGATTGAGTAAAATGGAAATGGGGTAGGAATAATTTTCTCTTGCATGTTACGCTGTAAGATAGGTAGAAAGAACTGCATGTTTGCATTAGGGGTGTGTGGAGGACTGTTTAGGAGAGAGAAGAATGATGGTGTTGGAGAGAGACGGGAGACTCTGGAGTGATGTTATTAAGTAGGTCACAAGTCAGTGCAAGTGAGACTATTCTCTCTGCCTGGGACACATCTCTCATCTCCTTTTCATCCAAGCGCTTTACACATGCACCCCAAGACTTGGTTTAGATCGAGCTTCTTCCTGGAAGCAGCACGCAGCACTCAGTCCATCACACTCTGGCCTCGATGCTCACGGTAATTTCCGTGTTGTACTTGGTTTTCAGCACAAATATATTACATTATATTTTAAATTCACACCTGACTTTTCTCCTGAATTCTGGGGAACCAATGTTCTTAATGGTTGGAATTACTTGAATTTCTATGTGTTCATAATCTCAAAAGTCTGCAGCCTTCTTTTATTTATAGTGCTTCCACCTCCCAATCATCCCTCTATCTTTGAGCTTAGAAAGAGGAAATTAAGAACCAGTGCTTCTATCTTGAGAACCTATCTCTTCTTCCTCTGGTCTGCTCCACCCTCCTTTGCTTTTGTATTTAGGATAGATACTTGCTTTACCGTGTGAATTTTCAAAAATTTCACTATGTTATGCTTTATAGTCATTACAGTTTTATCCACTTACATTTATTATTTTTTAAAATCTCAAGATAGTAAGAAGCATGTATAATGTAATATTTTCATGGATGGTAGCAAATTTTAAAATCTGATAACATACTGTATTTACTACAGTATAAGCCAACCTGAATATCAGCTGAAGCATCTAATTTTACCACAAAAACTGCATAAAAAATGTGCGGAAAAACTCGGCTTATACAGGAGTACATATGGTAATTTACACTAATAGTAGATAGAGTTGTGTTGTCCAGAATGATAGCCCCCAGCAAGCTGTGACTATGAAACCTTTGATGTGCAGCCAGGCTAAATTGAGATGAGCAATAGTGTAAAATTCACACTAGATTTCCAAGGTCAAAATAAATCATGTAAAGTATCTCAACAATGGTTTTATATCACTTACATGTTGTTGAATTGATAATATTTTGGATCTACTGGGCTAAACGAAATGTAATTAAGTTTATCTCACTTATTCTTTTTTTACGGTTTAAAATCTGGCCACTAAAAAACTTAACATTGCATAAGTGATTTCTGTTATATTGCTTTTGGACAGCACTGGTGTGAAACTTTATAGAGGTCACTAGACTTGCTGTGTTAGTCTGCGTAGACTAGAGAAACAAATTCATAGACACTCATATGTGTATAAGAAAGAGGTTTATATACAAGAGCAATTGAACATTGAGAAAATATCCCAGTCCAGAACAGGTCCATAAGTCCAATATTAGCCCATATGTCTGATACCAATCTATAAATTCCTCTTCAGACTCGCAAAACACATGCAATGATGCCGAATGCAGGACAATCACAAGCCAGTGGGTGGAAATCTTCTGGATCCTATGGCGTTGTAAGCATTTCAGTGCTAGCAGAGGTCTCTATGTGGCTTCTCTGACTCCAGAGGTCTGGATGCATCAGGGTAGGTCCATGTGGCTTCTCCAGCTCAGGACACTAGCATAGTTCCATGTGTCTTGTCAGCTGCCATGTCTCCCAGGGAGAGAGGAGAGAGGAGAGGGGAGAGGGGAGAGGGGAGAGGGGAGAGGGGAGAGGGGAGAGGGGAGAGGGGAGAGGGGGGAGGGGGGAGGGGGGAGGGGAGAGAGAGAGAGAGAGAGAGAGAGAGAGAGAGAGAGAGAGAGAGAGAGTCTCCTGCCTCTAAGAACAAATACAAGAGTTCCCAGAATTTTCAGGAGCTGGCCGTGCCCACACAGAGGCCTCATTGGCTAAGATCTGATTGACAGACTAGACTCCACACCTTTCTCTTAATCCTATCAAGTCCCAAACTGACGCCAGATTATGAAACTACTACACTTGCTTATTGAACTAATCACTGGTTGTTGTGCCTTCCACGCTGCCAGGTGAAGCCAAATATGGTGAAAAAAATAACAACAGGAAGCTCACTGATTGCCAATACTTATTATGGGTTGCTTTATATTGGCAACTGGTGAGATCTTTATTTTGTTATTTTTCACCGTTTTCTTAGTTGACCTAGCCAGGCAATGTATCACACTCAAGGGTCAAAGATAAAACAAGTCAGTGTAGTGACCTGTGTCAGTTTATCTTTAACCAGTAAGTTCTGTTGCCAGTGCTGTTTAATGGCTATAGAACTGAGCCACTCTTATAATTTTAAGTTTTCTAGTAGCCACAGTTTAAAAAGTTGAAGGTACAGGTGAGATAAATTAAATAACACTTCATCTAGCCCAATAGATCCCAAATATCACCATGTTAACATGTGATCATCAAAAATGAAGACACAATTTGTACTTTATAATTTTCAGTGAAGGGGTTAAGAAGGCCAGACTTCCAAATAGCAGGTCAGCTTCCTATTGTCATCCACTGAGGCAGTCAGATGGAACTTTAACCTATGTCACCAGATGAGACAAGAGCACTGTGAACAACAAAATGAAATAAAATGTCTCAGTTGCATCTCCACTTCAGAACAAGGTGGAGTAAAATGGCATGGGATTATCCTGATCGGTGGGGCTCTTATAAAAGCAGTAATGACATTCAAGATATCCCATGATAGTGCACCAATCAAGAGTCAGTACATTTGGTATCAGTCAGCTGATAATGCATGAAGCCAAGAATATTTCCTAGGCTTTGTAGCGATTGTGCCTAGCACAGAATAAGTACAGTCAGTAAATACTTATTTAGTTTTTTGTTTTGCTATTAGTTGGCAGGTTTCTAGAAACTAAAGCATAAAGCACTTAGGATGGTGTGTACATCCAAACAATTAATGATATATTAATGTTTGATGTGAGCTATGTAAAAGAACAGTAACCTATGGATGGGCAAGCGGCTATTCCTGGCACAAAGTGCACTGTTAATTGCTTTTGCATCTTCCTGTTCGGGGAACTAACTCGCTCGTGATGCATGTGCAGCTATATAAAACACTCAAGAATTCATGGTGAGTTCACATCTTCTTTAAGCTTATGCATATTATTGAAGGTGGATCTTGTATTCCTTTTGCAGAGTGGAACTGTGTGTTGGGCTGTAGGCAGCCAACAGCAAGCCTGGCACTTCAAGCCCAGCAGCAAGTTCACAAAAAAAGATGAGGTTGTGCGTTCCCATAAAGACTTAGAGCAGGCGTCCTCAAACTACGGCCCACGGGCCACATGCGGCCCACCAAGGACATTTATCCAGCCCACCGGGTGTTTTTGCCCCGTTTGTTTTTTTACTTCAAAATAAGATATGTGCAGTGTGCATAGGAATCTGTTCATATATATTTTTAACTATAGTCCGGCCCTCCAATGAGTCTGAAGGACAGTGAACTGGCCCCCTGTTTCAAAAGTTTGAGGACCCCTGACTTGGAGTCTCAGAAGATCTACCTGAGGCCACTGTGAGTGGCAATAGTTTGGTTTGGTTTGAAGATATGTTGAGCACTTACTCTGTGCCAGTCACTGTGCTCAATGCTTACACCCGGCATACCACTGAACGCTCCCAATAATTTTCTGCAATTGTATTATTATCCCCATTACAAGTAAGGGAAAAAAAGAGGATCCTATATGTACTTTAATGTACTCAATGTCAGAATGAATAAGCTTAAATTCCAGAATGTGCAGAGCCTCCAGAATCCTTGGGATTCTTACTTCGGTTATATAACGATTGGACAGACAAACTGACTCAATGGATGAGAATCACCCAAGGACTAGAGTCCCATCACAGTTCTACACTAATGCTGTGGATTTCTTTATTAACATTTTGGACAAATTCCATTCAAGTCCTTCATTTGACAATAGAGAGTCAACTGGGGAAATTGAAGAAAAGCAAGATAAGGGACAGGAGCGAACAAAAATCAGTAAACTATACAAGAATCTCAACTCAGGGAGCCCTTTCTACCTAATTAAAGATTAGTTAAGGGATATCAAGGCTTTAGTTAAATTTTAAAAATCATTTTATTGGGGATTCATATAACTTTTATCAGCATTAGTTAACCTTTATTGAACACCTACTACATGCCAAGTTTCATACTAAGTATTTTATATGCATCATTTGAACTCATCTCAGCCTTATAACAACCAGTAATCTAAGTATTAAGTCCTCCTCATTGTAGAGATGAGAAAACCCTGGCGTAGATGAGATTAAGTTCATTTCTAAGCTGACATCACTGGTAGACATCGTTGTCAGTTGTTACTGAGTCAGCTCTGGTTCATGACAGTCCTGTGGATAGTATAACAAGAGCTAGTCAATGGGGAACTGAAGTTACGACCTAACGTGTCTGGAGCCTTCCGTCTCACACACTCGGCATCTCTCACCAGGACAAACTGCAGTCCCTCTTATGTCCTTTTAGAATGAATTTTAGCCACCTCACTCTGTGTGTATATGCATCTGTGTGTATGTGCGAATATATATATAGGCAATATAGGCATGTGTGTATATGTATACATGTCTATTTATATATGTGTATGTGTTTGTGCATGCATATATATAGGCATGTGTATATGCATGCATGTTTATATGTGTGCGTGTTTGTGCATGTATATGTGTCTCTATGTGTCTCTCTATATAGACATGTGTGCATATGTATGTATGTGTATTTGTATATGTGCATGTGCTTGTGCATGTGTGTATGTGTGTGTATAGAAATTGTGCTGGAAGATTAAGACACTATCTTCCTTTGTCCAGAAAAAGAAACCTAAGTAAAATGAAGCATGCCATTTTCAGAAAACATGGAGAAAATATTCCTGGGTGAGAAAATATTTCTTCCATAATTCAACCATCACTATGTTGTTTGGTGCCACAGAGTTGGTCCCGGCCCATAGCAGTCCTCTGCACAGCAGAATGCACACTGCCTGGTCCTGCGCCCTCCTCACAATTGTTGCTGTATGTGAGCCCATTGCTGCAGCTACTGTGGCAGTCCATCTCCTTGAGGGTCTTCCCCTGTTTCATTGCCCCTCTGCTTTACCGAGCAAGACATCCTTCTCCTCCAGGCTCTCTCCTGACACCAAGTCCAGAGTAAATAAGATGAAGTCTCACCATCCTCACCTCGGAAGAGCCCTCTAGCCCTCCTTCTTCCACAAGAGATTGCTTTGTCTGTTGGAACTCCATGCTACTTTCTGCAGCATCACAATTCAAATGTATTGGTATTTCTTCAGTCTTCCTTATTCCATGTCCGACTCTCACAAGCATATGAGGTCATTGAAAATACCATGGCGTATAGCAGGTTGCTGAAATGGACATTGATAAGAATTTCAGAATTGTCTTCTTTGCTTTTTCAAAGACTTAACTTCCTGCCACAACTTCTCCCAATCTGGGGAGCGATGGCATCAGTGTCGCTCACGACTCACGAGACTCCTTGGCCTGGGTTTGTTCACATCCTGAAGTAGCTTACCATCACTAGTTGTGCTCTGTGTCGTCCTCTCGCCTCTTCCTCTTCAATAACAGATGCAACCATGGCAGACAAAAAGCCCTCTAGGATATTACAAAAACCAAACCAAACCAAGAAGCCTGCAGAAATCATAACTACCCTGCCTGTACTCAGTGATCAGAGAGGCTCCCCTGCAGACCAGAATAAATCACACCTAGAATTTCGGATGATGGAAAATCAATTCTGTTATCAAGATCGAAGTCAGCACATATTCATGACAAGTATTGGAAAAATGTTGAGAGAGCAAATTGATTATGTAAGCCTTCATAGACATTGGTACTTTTCTAGTGAATTTCCTGTTTTCTTTTTGATAGGCCAATTGATTTCTCTCAGCCACTTAATGCCAGACCATATACTTTTCTCTCTTTCTTGACACGGACTCGCCACATTTCATTATGAAATTCAAAGGAAAATGGAGATCATTTTGCAGGAAAACCATAGAGGCTTAAAGCAAAGAAAAGATAAATGATTGCATCAGTTGTACTTTGCATTGATAATTATTTACATTAAAATGTTTACCTTTATTATCTGTTTATTTATCATTGGGCCTCAGAACAATGTTTTACGAGGCAGGATAAATATTATTACCTGGAGCTTAGGAAGAAGGAAAGTACGGCAGAATGTTAAACCACGGAGTAACTTGCCTATGATTACACCACGGGAAAGAGTTAGGACTTTTATACAACAATGAATTTAAATCATTCTATTTTGGGTGACTGTGGAGTTTATTTTTAGCACAGAAAAAAAAGCAGTGGTTTTATATCTACTAGTTGGCAGAGACTCCCGGGTTATCTCCTGACATCTTTCTTTTCCAGTTCTCCCATAGGAATAGAATTTTTACTGGGGCACATATTTGCCTGAACTAAAGAGGAATATGTCCTTCTTCCTTTGCAGCTAAGAATCATTGTTTTGAACATTTACATATAAGTGAAAAATTGTGTGGCAACTTTGTGTTTAGCAAGCAATGTTAGTTCCTTCTTTCTCTTTTTCTCTCCTTCCCTCCATCCTGCCGACTTTAACAGGACAGTACTCAGAGAGGGGCACACAGTGGCCTAGCAGGTACTGGGTCATCGCAGACCTTTCAGGGCAGAGTTTGCAGTCCAACTCCTGAATCTGAACTTTAGAATTTTACATGGGAGCGAGCAATCTTCTTTTTATTAAAATCATTTTATCAGGGGCTCATACAACTCTTAGCAGAATCCATCCATACATCAATTGTATCAAGTACATTTGTACATATGTTGCCATCATCATTCTCAAAACACCTGCTTTCTACTTGAGCCCTTGGTATCAGTTCCTCATTTTTTCCCCTCCTTCCCAACTCCCACTCCCCCCTGAACCCTGGATAATTTATAAATTACTATTTTGTCATATCTTACACCACCCGACCTCTTCCATACCCACTTCTCCACCGTCCGACCCCCAGGGCGGAGGTTATATGTAGACCTTGTAATCTGTTCCTCCTTTCTCCCTCACCTTCCCTCCACCCTCCCGATATTGCCATTCTCACCACTGGTCCTGAGGGTTTCATCCGGCCTGGATTGCCTGTATTTCCAGTGCCTATCTGTGCCATTGTACATCCTCCAGTCCATATATATCCTCCGGATGTTAGGTAGAATTGGGATCATGATAGTGGTGGGGAGGAAGCATTCAAAAACTAGGAGAAAATTGTATATTTCATCGTTGCTACACTGCACCCTGACTGGCTCATCTCCTCCCCGCAGCCCTTCTGCAAGGGGTAGTACAATTTCCCACAGATGGGCCCTAGATCCCCACTCCGACTCCACCTCATTCACAATGCTATGATTTTCTTTCTTTCTTTTTTTTTTTGGTCTTTGATGCCTGATACCTGATCCCTTAGATGCCTTGTGATCTCACAGCTAGTGTGCTTCTTCCATGTGGGCCTTGCTGTTTCTCAGTTAGATGACCCCTTGTTTATCTTCCAGCCTATAGGACCTCAGAATCTATGTATTTTGACAGCTGGGCACCATCAGCTTTCTTCATCACATTTGCCTATGCACCGCTTTGTCTTCAGCATTCATGTTGTGATAGGCTGATGTGCTTCCATGTGGGCTTTGTTGTTTCTTAGCTAGATGGCCGCCTGTTTATCTTCAAGCCTCTAAGACCCCAGATGCTATATCATTTGATAGCTGAGTACCATCAGCTTTCTTCACCACTTTTGCTTATGCACCCACTTTGTCCTCAGCAATCGAGTCAGGACAGGCTGGTGTGCTTCTTCCATGTGGGTTTTATTGTCTCTCAGCTAGATGGCTGCTTGCTTATCTTCAGGTCTTTATGACTTCAGGTGCTATATCTTTTGGTAGCCGGGCACCATCAGCTTTCTTCACCACATTTGCTTGTGCACCCATTGTGTTAAGTGATCATGCCAGGAAGGCAAGCATCTCAGACTGCTGAATTGTTAGAACAAAGTGTTCTTGTGTTGAGGGAGTACTTGAGCAGGGGCCCACTGTCCATCTGTTTTCTTAATACTCAACCTATAATTATATGTACATAGATCTATTTCCCTCTTGTCATATATAAATGTATTTACATCTTTATATGTGCCTGTATTTAAATTTCTATGACTACCCTTTGCCTCCTAGTTCTTTCCCTTGTCCCTGGGCTTGTTAATACCCACTTCCTTTCCCCCGCCTCCCCTACTCCCATGCTCCCCTGGAACTGTCATCCCATTGTTCTCTCTTCTGGCTTGTTTATTCCATCAGTCCCTTCCAGGTAGACATGCTATGTACTATCACAAGACTGAGTACAATGAAGCAACAACAGAAAGTAAAACAATAGCTACAACAACAACCCACAGACACCAAAGAAAGTATAAATAGTTCAGGGTCTATTTGTTGTCCTTTATAGGTGCTTTCCAGTCGAGTCTGAGGGGGCGCCATGCCCTGGCACTGCCTCTATCCCTGGGGACTTCATTGCTCTGCTCCCCCTGCTGCTCTGCTGCATGCCCCAAAGGCTAGCTTCAGCTTAGGGAGCTCATGGCGAGCACAATTCCCGCCGCGTGTCTCTAGTGTTGTCCCCAATGGTGCCATGGGTCAATGTGGAATGCTGTGTCCTATGGTGAGGATGGTCCTGTGGTCATCTCTGTGCATTGCTGTTCTGAACAGGAAATTGTCCTCAGGGCTTGGTGAGCCAGGATGTGCATCATTCTTTGTTTCTCTATCTCCCCTCATTGGCTCCTGTGTGCTCTGACCAGACCAGTCCCTCTTCTTGAGCTGTAGCTTCAGTGCTGTCCTTTGAAGAGAATTCTTCTTGGGGGGAGGGTGGGGGTGTCCACTTTGGTGGTAATGGGGCCGGCCCCTCAGGCATCGCTATTGGTTCCCTACTTCATGTCAGTGTGTTGCGTTCTTGTCCTGGAGCTCCGGGTTGAAGTCTGGTCCCTCTTTCCCTGTGGAGACACAATTAACACCCTCCCCCTGTGTTGGTTAGTGCCCTTTTCCCCCGGCTACCCATATCTACGCCCCCCTCCTTTTTAATGGGCTACCATATGTATCCCTGAGTTTAGTCTGGCCCCTGCCATATTACCTGTACCTCACTCCAGAGACATATGCATACAGTGTCTTCTTCCCTAAGCCCCTTTTGAATTTTTTGAGCTTACCTCAGCGGACTCATGTAGTACTTGTCCGTTTGTGCTTGGCTTACTTCACTTAGCATAATTTCCTCCAGTTCTTCCCATGCAGGAATGTACTTCATGTGTTCATCACTGCTTTTTAAGGATGCATAATACTCCATTGTATGTATGTACCAGAGTTTTTTAATCCATTCGTCTGTTGATGGAAATTTGGGCTGTTTCCAACTTGTTGCAATTGTGACCTGTGCTACTATGAACACTGGGGCACAGATGTCTGGCCGTGGTTTGTTTTTGTCTCTTCTGGGTATATGCCCAGTAGGGGGATTGCTGGATCATTGGTAGCTCAATTTCCAATTGTTTTAGATATCACCAAATAGATTTCCATAATGGCTGTACATACGTACAGGTCCACCAGCAGTGGATAAGAGTTCTTATCTCTCTGCATCCCTTCCAATACTTGTTACTCTCTGATTTCTTGAATTGGTCTATCTTTGAGGATATTAGATGGTATCTCATAGTTGTTTTAATTTGCATTTCCCTTATGACTAGGGATCTGGGACATTTTCTCATATATTTATTGGCCATTTGGATTTCTGCCCTTGAAAAACTCCTGCTCAGGTCCTTTGCCCACCTCTTGAGTGGATAATTTTTTTCTTGTTGTAGGTTAGCAGCGTATTGTAGATTTTAGTAATAAGGCCCTTGTCTGATGTGTCATTGCTAAAAATGTTTTCCCATTCTGTGGTCTCTCTTATTACTCACTTGGTGAATTTATTTGATTTACATAAGTGTTTTATCTGTAGTATGTCTCATTGGTCAATTTATGCCTCCTCTGTGTTGGTGTGCTTCCCAATTTCTGATAGCCTATGTAATCCCTGTTCCAAGGTACTCAGGTTTGTCCCAATTCCCTCATTGATGCCCCGAATAGTTTGGAGTTTTCCCTCAAGGTCTGTGATCCACGTTTAGTTTATTCTTGTGCATGGAGTGAGGTAAGGGTCTTGCTTAATTTTCTGCAGCTACGTATCCATTTTTTCCCCAGTATCACGAATTGAAGAGGGCATCTGCTTCCCATTTGATATTTTCGGGCCCCTTTTCAAAGATCAGTTGTCTGTATGCTGCTGACTTTATTTCTGACTTTTCAATCCTGTTCCACTGGTCTGAATATCTATCATTATACCAGTACCACACTGTTTTGACCACTGTGGCTGTGTAGTGGGTGCTAAAGTCAGGTAAAGCAACCCCTCCGACTTTGTTCTTCTTCTTGAGAGTTCTCTGCTAATTCTCGGCTTCTTCCCTCTCCATATGAAGTTGGTAATCTGTTTTTCCATCTCTTTGAAGAAAGATGCCGGAATTTGGATCTGGATAGCATTGAACTTATGTAGTGCCTTGGGTAGAATTGACATCTTTACAAAATTAAGTCTGCCAATCCACAAGCATGGGATCTCTTTCCATTTGTTGAGGTCACCTTTGGTTTCTTTTAATAGTGTTTTATAGTTTTCCTGTATAGATCTTTTGTTTTTTTGAGTCAGGTGTATCCCTAGATATCTATTTGTGTCTGGCTATTGTGAAGGGCACTCCCTTTTTGATCCCCTCTTCTGTCTCCTTGTCCGATGTGTACAGTAGTGCGATAGACTTCTGCTTGTTGATCTTGTAACCTGCTACTCTGCCATATTCCTCCATTGCTTCCAGTACTCCTCTCATGGAACTTTTAGGATTTTCCATATATAAAATCATATCATCTGCGAATAACAATAGTTTCACTTCTTCCTTCCCCAGATGAATTCTTTTGATGTCCTTTCTTTGCCTTATATTGCTAGCTAGGACCTCTAGCATGATGTTAAATAGGAGTGGGGACAAGGGACATCCTTGTCTAGTCCCCTTTTTCAGAAGAATTTATCTTGTCTTTTCTCCATTGACTACCACATTGGCTGTTTGGTTTTCATATATACCTTGTATTATATTGAGGAATTTTCCTTCCATTTCTGTCTTCTTGGGTGTCTTAAACATGAATTGGTGTTGGACATTGTTGAATGCTTTTTCTCATTTATTGATATTATCAAGTGGTTCTTATAGTTTTCATTTCAATGTGATGAATGATACTAATGGTCTTTCGTATGTTGAATCATCCCTACATCCCTGGTGTGAATCCCACTTGGTCATGGTGAATTATTTGTTTGATATACGCTTATATTCTGTTGGCTAGTATTTTGTTAAGGATTTTTGCACCAATATTCATTAGGGAAATTGGTCTGTAGTTCTCAATTCTTGTGGAATTCTTGCCCAGTTTAGGTATCAGAGTTATATTAGCTTCATAGAAGGAATTGGGAAGTTTGCCATCTTTTTCTATGTTCTGAAAGAGTTTGTGTAGGATTGGTGTCAGTTCTTCCCTGAAAGCTTGATAGAATTCATCTATATATCCATCTGGTCCCAGTGATTTTTTGGGTTGGTAATTCTTTGATAGCCTTGTTTATTTCTTCTATTGATATGGGTCTGTTGAGGTTCTTGATGGCCATTGGGGATAATCTAAGGAGGGCTTGTTTTTCCAAGAATTTGTCCATGTCTTCCAAGTTTTTGAATTCATTGGAGTACAGTCCTTCATAGTACAGTGTAATTATCCTTGTGACTTGCCTATGATCTGTTGTAATATTCCCTCTTTCATCCCTCCTCCTTGCTATTGAGATGTGTTCCTTTCTTTGTTTGGTCAAATTCGCGAGTAGTTTGTTGATTCGATTTATCTGTTTGAAGAACCAACTTCTAGCAGCATTGATTTTTCCCCATAGTTTTCTTTTTCTCTCTCCCCTGAATCTCAGATCTAATTATTATTTCTTTTCTTTTTCAGTTAGTTGGATTTTCTGGCTGACTCCGCTCTCGTTGCTGTAAATTTTGTGCCAGTGTATCAATCATAAGCCTCTCCCCCTTCTTTATGTGTGCATGCAGTGCTATGAGACTTCCTCTGATGACTGCCTTTGCTGGGTCCCATAAGTTTTGGAATGTCGTGTTTTCATTCTTGTTGTTTTATAGAAATTTCCTGATTTCATCTTCGTTCTGAGCCAGTACACTCTCCTTTGGCAGTAGAGAGTTATTGATTCTCCAATGGTTTGCCCTTGGTTTTTCATCTTCCTTTTGTTTATTTCCAATCTTATAGCACAGTGGTCAGAGAGAGAGGTCTGTATGATATCAATGTGCTTGAATTTATGTAGGTTCGCCTTATGCCCTAGCATGTGGTCTGTTTTAAATGTACCCTGTGGACTTGAATAGAATGTGAATTCTTTTTTATTTGGGTGGAGAGCTCTGTAGATATCTATCAGGTCAAATTGTCTAATTGTAGTGTTTAGATCTTTAGCCTCCTTGTTGAGTTTCTTTCCAAGTAATCAATCTTTCTCAGAGAGCGGTGTATTGAAGTCACCTACTATAATTGTTGAGGCTGTGGTTTCTTTTTTCATCCTTTGGAGTGTTTGCTCGACACACTCTGCTGGATGCTTGTTTGACGAGTAAATGTTTAGAATGCTTAGTGGTTCGTTATGTACTGTTCCCTTGAGTACTATATAGTGTCCATCCTTATCTCTTTTTATGGTTTGCACTTTGAGGTCAATTTTATCTGAGATTAGGATTTCAACCCCTGCTCTTTTTGTATTGCTATTTGCCTGCTTTGTTTTTCTCCAGCCTTTGATTCTCAGCCTATTTTTGTCTGTAATGTTGAGCTGTCTCTCCTCTAGGCAGCGGATCGAGGGGTTGTGTTTTCAAGCCAGTCTGTTAGTCTCTGTCTCTTAAGACCTGAGTTCAAGCCATTACTATTCAGGGTTACTATGTGTAACTGTGGGCCCTGTGATGTCACTTTCTCCCTCTTGTGTTGGGTGTTTTCCTACCCCCATTTCTTTTCCGTGGGTTGTGCATGTGCGTTTGTGGTTCATTCTTGCCTTTGCGAAAGCAATATTTATCTTATTTTAATACTGTTAGTATTTTGCATTTCCATTACTTATAACTGAATAAATCTGATTCGTGTGGTCAAAGCTATTCTCTCAGGGAAGAGTTCCTATTCTTTGGTTAACTTCTCTGGGGAAATACCTTTTAGAGATTTATTGAAAGACAGTGCAGGGCTATGACACCTGGAGATGAGTTTGAGATGGAATCCTGACCGTAAGACCCAAGAAATGGCAAACTTAGAAAAACTGTCAAACGGTAGGTTCTGCTACAAGATGGAGATTGCAATCCATCTTTGATGAAGAGCTTCCTAGTTAAGCAAACGTGCATGCGTCATGAGGTGTTTCTCTGCTCTCATTTCATTAATTTCTTTTCCTCCTCACTCTTTGTGGAAATTGATTATCCATAGTGTAATGCTATTATAGACAAGCAAGGAATATTTAGTTTGCTCACTTATGAAAAACCTAAAAAACTTAACTCTGTCCTTCTACATTAATGTAAGCACAAGAAAGACCAGTGTCTGTGGGCTTGGTCTGGGAGACAACAGGGCAAAGTGGATCAGGAGAAGACAAATGATGTAAAACAAAAGCTGGAGTGCCATCCAGGGGAGGGAGGACTCCCAGATGCTCATCTGAGATGGATTTGCACGGATCAACACTGATCAAGAAAAGTCAAGGAATATTTTGACTCACCATTGCCGAGTATCGCTGAAAGACCTACAAGAAGTTGCCTTATTTCCAATAACGAATGATATTCATTCACTTTTCTGCTCATGCCTGTGGGTCATGGGAGATGGGTTACTTATTATGGGATGAACTATATCCCCAAGAACCAACTTGGCTGGGCCATGATTCTCAGTGGCATGACAATTAAGTGATCATGCAGTCATTCTCCATGTGACCTGATGAGGTAAGCCAATAAATTGTAAGGACTTTAAAGTGGGGTGCAACATGCTTGTTCAGGTCACAGGGGTGATCTGATCTAATGGGAGCTTCCGTGGGGCATGACCAATATTACCTTTTATATTTGCACTTGGACTCACTGTTACTAAATTGCCCCATATAGGACAGAGTAGAACCACTCCTGTGGGCTTCGGAGACTGGAAATCTTTAAGGGTTTAGAAAGACTCATATTTCTCTTGTTGTTGGCCGGGGATATCAAGCTATTGGCACTGCAGTTAGCAGCCTAATGCATAGCAGATTAGGCCCCCAGTGGCACTGCCTTTTATCCTATAAGAGATAAAAGAGCAGACAAAGGAGTAACCTCAGTACCGCCAAGAAAGAAGAGCCAGGAGGAGCACGTCCTCTGGACTCAGGGTCCCTGTGCTGAGTACCTCCTAGACACAGGGGTAGATTGATGCCAAGACCCAGGGAGGTCTCTAAGGCAACAGAGACCTACAAAGTTTAAAGGAGATGTGGATTTTCCCCTAGACTGAACAGAGAAAGCCTTCCTCTTGAGGTGCAGTCCTGAATTTGAACTTCCAGCTCCTAAAGCTATCCACTTTTGGTATTTCTGTTATATTGGGAGTAGCTAAAATTGTACCTGCAGTAAACCCTTTCATATAAAAGGGATGTGATTGCAGAGTCATGACCTGTGAGATGGATTGGGAGGAGATATTATGTTTGCAAAATAAGAACTGGGGGGAAAGTTAGAAATAACTAGATTTAGACAAGCAGTTCTTGACCTGTGGGTTGTTATTCCTTTGATAGTGGAATGACCCTTTTACAGGGGTTGCCTAAGACCATTGGAAGACACGTAAATATTTCACAATATATAATTACATATTGTTTTGTGATTAATCACTATGCTCTAAGTATGTTCAATTTTTAACAATGAAAATATATCCTGCATATCAGATATTTACATTACGATTCATAACAGTAGCAAAATTACAGTTATGAAGTAGCAACAAAAATAATAGTATGGTTGGGGTCACCACAACATGAGGACCTTTTATTAAGAGTCATGGCATTAGGAAGGTTGCGAACTACTGATTTAGACTCTCTGGAGGAAGAACTATTGTTTATTGTGTAAGACTTACTCTAGGAATATAAAGAAAACAGGAAAAGATAGAAAACTCTTTGAGTAGGGCTCATGGGACAAAACTTGGCATAGAGTTGGGAGGAAAGGAGCATTCTCCTACCTGAGCAGGGGGACAGGCACTTCTATCTTCCCATCTTGTAGCTTCTGAAGGGACCATTGGCAAGAACTTTGGCATTTGTATGACTGGTGTTATCTTGAGTGGGAAGTGAACTTACGTTTGCTAGATAGTAAGAACCAGAAAAGGTGGGGGGACCCCAAACTGACAAGCTTTGGTAAAGATGGAAACATTATGAACTTTAGGCATACTAGATATTCCCTTGTGAACCTCCTGAAGAGATGAGACACTTGGAAGAGAGGGTGAGGTGATCCTTGAGCTCCTAGGAAGCCTATGAATACATGAGTATGGTGGGTTATAAGCTGATGTTCCTACTCCTCCCTAATCAGCTCCCTTGCTATTTCACATTTTGCATTATACCAATAGTAAGAAATCTATACCAATCACTTTAAGATGAGATAAGGAGCCATATGTTTTCAGTGGGATTGCCTCTCTTCTGAGCCCCAAGGCCTTGATATCTCCCATCTTACCCTTTTGTCTAATCTTTGATGTGAATAAAGGTAAAAGAGGGAGTAACAAAAAGCAAAGAAACAGAAAGAAAGAAAGAAAGAAAAAATAAGCCAGCAATGTGCCCTCGGCGCATTAGCCTGTAAGTGTGCTCTACCATCTCATTTAATCCTGGCTGGACCCATAGGCTAGTGGCTTCCTGCTTAAAGGAGCCACAGTTGTTGGTCACAAGTCTACAAGAAGTCAGGGCTGGCCCCAATCAGAGACAAACTGACCTGTATGCTACAGAGAACAACACTAAAGCTACAGGTTGTGGAGAGGGGCCAGCATGAAAACAAGCTAAGAAGGAAAAAGAGAAAGGGACAGTTTAGACCCCATATCGGCACACCAAGCCCAGAGGATGACGTCCCTGCATGGAGCTGCTAAAGCACAGAGAGACTGCAGGGCCAACAAGAACTCGAGACCTGATGTCCCTTCACTGGATTATAACACAACAGAGGACCATACTGGGGACACATGGCAGATCAGCAACAGGAGCAAAGCAGAGCCACAACCCCCCTGAAGAGTCCTCAAAATGGACATCAGGCTAGGAGGGACAGCTCCTGGAATTCCCCTAGGACCAGTGGGGAGACAGTCATAAAGGTCAGTGGACAGACCTGGAATAATGCGTGTTTTGCTTTTCTTTCTTTGTCTTACTTTTCCCCTCAACCGTTTGTTTTCTTTTTGTTCAGTCTCTGTTATGTCTGGGTTGCCTACCTATATAAGACAGGCAAGGGAAGCAAGCTTGAGGAGAAAGCAATCTGACCGATGGTCCTGGATGGACTGGGTGGGGGACAGAGGAAGGGACCGATGAGCAAACAACACCATAAACAGGGGAGCAACTAGGGAATTAAAATCAACAACAAGGAGGACGTAGAGCTCCTGGGAGTGTTGGAGCAACAGCAATCTAGCTGAGAGGAAGTAGTAAGTAGTGGAAGTAGGACGAGTGTGATGGTGGGGAAGGAGAAAGGTGAAAGGAAACAGAGCAACAACCATGGATAGAGGCAAAAACATAGGTGTGTACATATGTAAATACAGTAGTTCATAAAAATAGAGGTATTGGCATATATACGTACCATATATACTCAAGTATAAGTCGACCCGAATATCTACCATGACACGTAATTTTACCACAAAAACTGCATGAAAATGTGCTGAAAAGCTCAGCTTATACATGAGTATATATGGTATATTTTTATGGCAATACAGTGAGGTAGTGCACAGACCTTGGGCCTCCTCTGCTCATGTCATTCCTCTGTGAAAGAACACTTTGTTCTAATAACCTGATATTCTGTGATGCTCACCTTCCCGACATGATTGCTGAAGACAAAATTGGTGCACAAAGAAATGTGGTGAAGAAAGTGGATGGTGCCCAGCTATCTAAAGTTATAGTGTGTGGGGTCTTAAAGGCTTGAAATTAAACAAGCAGCCATCCATCAGAGAAGCAACAAACCCACATGGAAGAAGCACACCAGCCTGTGTGATCATGAGGTGTCACCAGGCCTGGGTAACAGGCATCAGGAGACCCCAAACAAATAAACAAAAAAAACAATGTTGAGAAAGAAGGGGGTCGGGACAGAGACCCAAAGTCCATCTGTTGATAAGGGGACACTGCCTCGCAAAAGGGTCACAGGGAAGGGATGAGTCAATCAGGGTGCAGTAAAACACCGATGGATTTTCTCATCATGACTTGGTCTTTGGAACCTAGCCATGTAGCTTCGTGAAGAGGGACTGTAGAATGAGTGTCCACCACAAGAGCTGACTGACGACTCTTAGGCAAAGGACAGAGTTTGTGCAAAGACCCAGAGGAAAGGGAGTAGACAGTTTATTGCATGAGCACTTACACGGAGTGTTTCTAAAGGGGCGTGTGGGAAAGCGACGCAGTTAACCTGTGCTGCAGAACTATGGAGGGAGTGACTATGGAGGGACTATGTGACTATGGAGGGAGACTGGTACAAATGGCAGCTGACCAAGTTTATGGATTAGCCTTCAGCTCCTTTTAAGGATCCAAGTTCTGGAATGTTCCATCCGGGTAATCAGTTTTAGAAACAAGAAGGAACAAGCTTTAGTTAACAGATAATCTTCTTATTCATATTTTAGATATAAGGTAGCTTTTTGTTTTTTTTAGGAGGCCCTGTTCCCCCTCCAAAAAAGGTCTTTTTGGCACTTCAGTGATTTTTTATTCACTATGAGTTTTTGTTTCATTTTTTTCTGTTCTCAGACTGGTAAAATTTCTCCACTGTAGTAATAAAAGCAGTTTCAGTTAAGTACTCCCATCTCAGAGCAATTTCTTTTCATGCGACATTTTTGCAGACACTATCATTTTAGAAAGCACAGGCTGAAAGGATAGCTTGTTTTTTTTAAACAAGAAAACACTGCTTTTGTGTGGGTCAGTGTATTTAAGGATTTTTAAAAAGAAGTGGGCTTTTGAAGCGGGTGGAAAGAGCATATATGACAGTCTTGTGTGCCATCCTGGAAGACAATAGGCAGCTTAATTTTAATAAACTGAGTTGATCCTAAAATGATGAAAGGCATAAATGCCCATTTTAATGTTTAACTTGATCACATAGGTTACAAGGCAGTTAAAGAGTGTGCGCAGTATCAGAAGCTGCCTCTTGATGCATGCAAACATTCCCAGCCTCAGCACTCATCAGAATTTACTCAAACCAGGCCAACAGTCACAAAAGGGATTTTTAGACAATTTAACTGATTTCTGAGACTCGTCCTAGCTCTCTGTACATGGAGACACCCATTTGATAACACATGACCCTTATGAGGGACGGAAGAGTGATGACAAATACCTGTTCCATTAGGGAGATGTCAACAAACCCAGGGACAAGGAAACAACAAGTGATCTAAAATAGATGCCGAGCAGGGCATAAGATGCCTGGTGGGGCTTGATCAAGGGCAATGAAGCCAAGAGAAACTACTGAAACCTGAATGAAGGTTGAACATGATAGTGGGACAAGAGAAAAGGAAAAGGAAATAGAGAAAAGAATTAGGAGGCATAGAACATTTATAGAGGTCTAGCTATAGGCATGTACACATGGAAATACATTTGTATATAACGATAGGGAAACAGAGCTATGTACATATATTTATATGTTAAGTATGAAGGTAGCAGATGGGCATTGGGCCTCAACTCAAGTACTCCCTCAATGCAAGAACACTGTTCTAATAACCCGGCATTCTGTGATGCTTACCTACACAATAGCTGAAGACAAAATGGGTGCATAAACAAATGTGGTGAAGAAAACTGATGGTGCCTATCTATCCAAAGACATAGGGTCTGAGGTCTTAAAGACTTGTAGATAAACAAGTGGCCATCTAGCTGAGAAGCAACAAAGCCCACATGGTAGAAGAACATCAGCCTGTGTGATCATGAGATGTCAATAGGATCAGGTATCAAGCAAAGAACAAAAAATCATATCAGTGTGAATTAGGGGGAGCACAGAGTGGAGACCCAAAGCCCATCTGAAGACAATTGGACATCCCCTTACATAAGGGTCACAAGGAAGAGATGAGCCATTCAGGGTGAAGTATAGCACTGATGAAACATAACTTTCCTCTAGTTCTTTAATGGCCTCCTCCCAACTGTCATGACCCCAATTCTACCTTACAAATCCGGCTAGAGCACATGTACACTGGTACAGACAAGAGCTCACAACACAAGGAATCCAGGACAGATAAACCCCTCAGGACCAATAATGAGAGTAGTGATACCAGGAGAGGAAGGGAGAGGTGAGGAGAGAAAGGGTGAACTGATCCCAATGATCAATATATAACCATCTCCCAGGGAGACAGGTAACAGAAAAGTGGGTGAAGGAAGACAACGGTCAATGTAATACATGAAAAAATATCTAAATTATCAAGGGTTCATGAGGGAGGGCGGGTGGAGGAGGAGGAAAATGAGCTTATACCAAGGGCTCAAGTAGAAAGAAAATGTATTGAAAATGATGATGGCAAATATGTACAAGCGTGCTTGACACAATGCATAGATGTATGAATTATGATAAAATCTGTAAGAGCCCCCAATGAAATGATTTTTTAAGAAATCAGAAAAAAAAACAAACCTGTTCCATTAATTAAAGTGATTTTCTTATGGTTCTTTCCAAAAATGGAAACTGGCATATTAATAGTAGATATTTTCCAGGAATAGATTCAAATAAATCTGCATTTTGTAGTCTGAGGATTATATCCGAAAACACAATACCATTGTGATCTATGTCAAGGGACTCAGCTCTTTAGTAGGCAAAGGAAACTTTTTTATAAAGAGCAAAACAATAAATATTTAGCCATTGCAAGCCACATGGCTCTATTACGACTCAACTCTGTCTTTGTAGCAAATAATTAGCTGTAGTTGATCTGTAAATAAACAGTGTGATTGTGCTCGAAAGTTTCAATAAAACTTTATTTGTAAACAAGCGTTGTGTCAGATTTGGCCTGTGGGCTAGTAGTTTCTTGACTCCAGGTCTACGCTTGTCTGAGCTGGATTATGTGGGGATGGAAAGCCCTGATGGTGGTGTTATGAACACCTGCATCACCTGGAAACTTGTTGGAAATGCAAATTATTGTGGTTCACTCATGGTGTATTGTTAGAAAGGCACATTGTTATGTCTCACCCCTGACCTTGACCTCAGGACCTCTGCATCTCTGCTTTAACAAGCTCCTCTACAGGATTCGGTAGCGTACACAAGTTTGGGAGCCACTGTAAGGCTGAGAGGAACATTATCTTTTTTGGGTTGCCAATGCATTAGGGCTTCCATTCTCAACACCCTGGTCTGCAGAAGGGCTGGATGACAGTGACAGCCACACCACTTGCAGAGTCCCTACGTAGATGAAGCCTCCATTCAATGCTTTCTTGTCATTAACCAAGATATAGATGATCTTCTCCTTGGGCAGAGTGCCTTGGCGAATAGATTGCCCCCACCCCTCTCCGGCCAGTGCTAGGAGGGTAGTCTCTGTTTTAAAGGCCTACCTAGGTCAGCCCTTGATAGAGGTCACCAGAGGGGGCTGGCGCAGGGGGCTGTGCCTATCACTGTTGTCCAGACAGCCTTGGTCAGAAGATCCTGTGCCAATCTTGTAAGCCTTTCTGTCTAACAATGTATGTGTCCCAATCATGGTCTTGTTCCTGCTTCTGTAGTCCCACCTGCCACTATGACGTATTGATCTGCCACCAATCATGCTTTTGTGACAGTTTCCTTTGCCCATCCATGACCTTTATAAAGCTTGGTATCTTAAAGAACCTTTGGACACCATTTTGGCCTCCTGTTAATGGCCTCTCTTATCCAGATGATGTGTCTGTACTGTCTCTATCTCTTTAAGACTTAATGTGTTCTCTTTAAATCATACTTGAGAATGAGGTCTATTTTGTACCCTATAACACTAGAAACAGAAATCTATCAAAGCTCAAGCAAATATATCTTACCCAAAGTCAGAATAACTAAAAATATTTCCCTAAAGCAGAGCCCTGGTGGTATAGTGGTTATTCTTTGGTCCGCGGTCCTAAAGGTCAGCAGTTTGAAACCACCAGTCCTTCCCAGGGAGATAAAAGGGGCTTTCTACTCCAGTTACCATTTACAGTCTGGGGAACATAGGGGCAAGTCTATCTGGCTCTATAGGGTCACCCTGAGTCAGCATCGACTAGATGGCAATGAGTTTGTTTGTTTGTTTGTTTTTCCTAAATAGGCAATCCTTGTATTCATTGTGGCTTTACACAAATGTTTGGGGGTTTTTTTTGTTGATCACAATCACTGATTGGAGTCATACAGATCTAATCATTAGAAACCTGATAAGAGTCCCCCCCCCAAAAAAAAAACCCGCAGAAAAGAAAAAAACAAAAACCTTACTTCCATCAAGTCAGTTCTGACGTGTATTGACTCTATAGGCCAGAGTGGAACTGGCCCTATGTGTTTCTGAGGCTGTAGCTGGTAAATCTTCACAGGAGCAGACAGCCTTGTCTTTCTCCTGAGGAGAAGCCGGTGGTTTCTGATGGCTGACCAGTGTGAGCAGCCCAACGCAGAACTCACGCCCCCACTAGGGCTTCTTCGAAGGAGGCAGGAAGTTCATCACAGGGACGTACAAGGAAGGTCATGAGATACCAGCAACAGACAAAGGAAAGTTCTGACAATGGAAGCAAGGGTTGGAGAGATGCCAGAGTGGGAAGAGGGCCAGGAGACCAGGAATAGAGACACCCTCTGGAAAGCTGGAAAAGGCAAAGAAAAATTCTTCCAAAGAGCCTCTGAGAGGGCACAACTCTGTCAACTCCTTGATATTAGCCCACTGAGACCATTTTCCGACGTCTAGCCTTCAGAACTGTAAGGTAATACTCTTGTGTGGGTTACTTCACCGCCCTAATGGGAATCGGTCCTAGAGCTATAGGAAGCTAACGGGCCACTCTCCTCTTTTAGTGTCTAAGTCCATTGTTTCCTTATTGGGCGAATTGTGTTGGCTCTATGATCCTTAGCCCCACGTTTGTAGACTGATTGGTGAGCTCACTTTTCTCCAACTGTGGAAGCTTCCTTCTTTCATTTACATTTTCAGGGGAAAACATTCTGCTACCCCAGAGGAGCATAGGTTCAATTGGGGAATGCCCAGTTAGTACGATTGGGACATGAGTCAGAACTGGCTTGATGGGAGTGAGTTGGGTTTTTGAGTGTGGGTATGAGTAGGCTAGAAATGATAAAGAAAATGCACGGATTGTCCGTTATCTGCTTGGTAGTATGCTAGGCCCTTTAGAACTATTATCTCTAGTTTAAGAATTGAAAAACAGGATCAGAGTTGGTTTTTAAAATTGAGTCTCTAGATGTTGAGCTCACACTTAATTCTAGCTCCAATATAGGCACAATTAATTCTCACGACATGTCATGCTCATCCTCATGAAGAGCACACTGAAGATATGGGTGCTATAGCAAAGTGTGGTGAAGAAACCAGATGGCGCCCAACTATCAGAAAAATAGCGTCTGGGGTCTTAAAGGTGTGTCTTAAACCAAGCAAGCCTTCGAATGGGGCATCGGAAACCAAGTCCACATGGAAGAAGCATACCAGTTGACCTTTGAGTCACGTAGCCTGCATGGTACAAGGAATAATACCTGGCCTCTGACACTCGCTGATAACACGATCCATCCAGACAGATAAATATATGGATAATCGACAAGAATGCAATTTAACATGGGCTATTAGATCCTACCGAAAGGAATAAGAGTCCCACCTATGGCTCAGAGCATTCCTCTAAGAAGTTATGCACAGATGTTTCTCATAAGTACATGCAAGTAAATGTTAGGGGGAGAGGTCAGTATGCGAGAACTAAGGACATTGCAGAGAAAGTGAGAGGAGGCCTCCAATGAAACTGGAGCACCTGAAAGGCTTAATTTCCCCTTATCAACATTTTGCCAGAGGCCAGTACTGTTTTGTGGCCGGTGTTGAAGAGATGCGACTGTAATGTCACTTCTTTGGGCACCTGACTATGCAGAGCTCGGTCAAGTACGTGAACGAAGGCACTCTGTCCTGTTCAGCCTGCGGAGCTTAGGCACCTTCAAACCAGCTGCCGACAGTGAGTCACCGGACATTTCTGGGCGATTTGTTGCCTGGGAAAAGTGTCCCTGGCATTCACGATGGCCTTTTGAGGAACCCAATAAACAGTCTAGTTCAACTGCTTCAAGGTGTCCTCCCGAGTCTCTTACACTCTTGACCTTTAGAGTTAGTTGTAGTCTAAATGCCCAAGGTGACAGGAGGGATAAGTTCATCTCAGAGGTCTGATGGGAATCTCTTTGCGGTTGAACAAAGCTCTCACAGGCTGTTGTGAAGGAGCGTAGGGGGTTGGTGTCTTAAAGGCCTGAAGCTGCAATGAGCTGGTGGTGGTGGCTTAGGTAAGTGGGAGAGGTGAGTAAGGGGCAGAAAAGCGAGGTACACTCATCTTTTAGAATCATAGAACCTCAGGACCAATATGGTGTGTGTGTGTGTGTGTGTGTGTGTGTGTGTGTGTGTGTGAAAAGCAAGGTACACTCATCTTTTAGAATCATAGAACCTCAGGACCAATATAGAGTGTGTGTGTGTGTGCGTGCGTGATGGTGTTCCACTTGATAAATATGCTTTGTGAACTTCGGGGAAGAAAAGAGTTTTGCCGTGTTAGATTTTGAAACTTGGCCAAGCATTTATGGAACCTAGGGACCGCCCCAGGCACTGTTCATCACCAGGAGTGTTATGGTTCCTAAGGAAACCTGTTTTTAGATGTACACTGACTTTCAAAATCAGCTGAAAATCAGTTTTGAAATTTTGATACCCATGTTTTGTTTCCTTTGTGCCACTGAAGTTTTGAGTCCGAGACTTTAAAATTATGTGTTGAGACTTCTAGTATCTTCCTAGGAGGCTTAGCTCGCTGCAGGCGGGTTACACCAGGTGAGAGATGGAACTAGGTATTTCCATCAGCCGCTCAGTGTGCCCGTTCTCTGGCAGGTGCATCTGAACACACAGCCGCCACACCTGGATGCTCACTGTGCTTATTCATAAATGAAATACGGTGGGCAGCCAAAATGAGCCCTATTACTAAATCACAGATTCCCACTGCTGAGAGCCCAGTTGCAGAACTAGAAGGAAACCCCCAGGTGCTAAATGATCCATTACCGCTATGACTTTGATGTTGTTCCCGGAGGGCATTTTGCATTTATCCAAAGACCATCTTCTGTGGAAATTTTCTCCACAGTTGTGCTTTGCATTTTGTTAGTTTCCCCACACTTGGGCACCTTTAATTTAGATAAAAAGTCTTACTAGGAGAACTGTCCTAAATATACTATTTTTGATACCTTTAGCCTATTTTTAAAATAAGTAGTCCTCTTTCTAAATAAAGCTCTCAACCTGCCAGCCTGGGACTGACACCCTCTCTGGGCCTGAGAAACTATAGTCCTTTCCAGGCTTATGGAAAGCACTGGCCAGGTTCGGTAAATCTGGAGCATTTTGACAGTGGGCAGCTTTCCTACAATCGCGGAGAGCGTGGTTGATACGGTTCCAGATGGTGGGAAACAGCGGGCTCCTTCTAGACTTGGGTTCTGAGGTGAACGGTGGCAGAAAGAATCAAAGATCAGGACATTTCCGCATGTCCTGACAGGTGGCTCTCTTGTCCTAGCTCAGCACTCGTCATGGACGCCTACATCGTGATGGTTCCACTTGCCTCTGCCCATTTCTTCAGAGCAATGCACCATTTCTTCAGAAGCCGTCTCAGCCAATACCCTTGACCGTGGCCACTGGAATTGACATGGAGAGGCTTCCTCGTGGAGAGCTCTCCTCGGGAAGGAACTTGCTATCCTACTGACAAGACTAGGGTTATCTGACAGCTGTCAGCTGTGAGCTCCTCCAGACTGTCTGAGCTTTTGAGGGGCAGTTGTATTCCTTTCTGAGTGACCGTGGCCCTGTGCCTAAGCAGGTGGGTTCCATAAGCGCCCTAGTGGGGAGTCCTGGATCTGGCTAATCCATGCTCCGGTCTCCTCAACGGGCTGGCAGATGAGTCCCCCAGGCCATGCCACTTCTTCATCTTTTCCTTTTGCAGGTATGAAGACCTAATGAAGCATTTACATTAACACCTACATATTAAATAAAACTACAGATGATGCAGTTATTAAGGAACCCAAGAAATCCAAGTTGAATAAAGTCAAATAGAATTTTTCATAACATAAAAAAATAAAAAAGTAATCACACTGATAACAAGTACAAGGAAGAAGAAAATATTCTAAAATTGTACTAATGATTGTACAACTCTTCTCAATAGGAGTGAACTCGAATTGTATATGTGATGTGCTCAATACAACAGTTTTAAACAAAAATTTAACTACATAAATTAAAAAACCAACAAAAAAAGGGAAACCGAGCTGATTCCAGGAACCCAAGTGGAAGGTGAATTATGAGAATGACGAGTGCAACGAATGTATAAGGGTGCTTTGCTCAATTGATGTATGTACAGACTGTGATAAGAGCCTTATGAGCCCCAATAAAAAGATGAAAAAAACCCCAAACAAACAAACAGAAACAGCTACATATTATTATCTACTTCTAGAGAACCCAACCAGCATAACTACTAATTAAATTGGCCAGAAAGACAGACACACCAGCATTTATTGAGGCCCTATCAAGCGCTAGTAAATCAGTAGAGTGTTTTATATGTAAATCTTCTCAGAACCTTATGAGGAAAGTACTGTTGTTATCTTTATTTGGAAGTAAGAGGAATCAAGATTTCTGTGCCAGACCGTCAGCAAGGCGGAGTGGCAGTGTCTACAGCAATGAGCTCATCACAGTGACAAGGATGTAATGAGGCGGCAGAGGGCCAGGTAACCTCTCATTCCGAGGATCAGAGGTCACCAGAGTTGCCATTGATTCAATGACATTCTAACAACAAAAATCTGACTCCAGAGCTCACACTTCAGTTGCTTTGCTGCGCTAGTTAACGGGCTATTCTTAAGCTAGTTCAGCTGCCTGACCCATCTCATCCTGGAAGGTTTGCCCAAAAGAAGATGGGTCTCTTTATTCTCCTCTGTGCAGGCTACTAAGGATGCCTGGCACGGTAGCGGTTATGTATTGTGCTGTGATTCGAAACCAGCAGCTGCTCCACGGAAGAAGGAGGCGCTTTCTACCCTAGGGCACCTGCTGGGAGATGGGATTTCTGAGGTCCTACTAATGAAATTAAGCCATGATATGCCCACAGTTTGCATGCTGATAAGTCTGTATGGTGCCTGATATAGCTAGTTTATTGTGCCAACCTGGCCGATAAACACATGTGTGGTTAATTGAAGGGCGGAGATATAAATGACTCGATGAGCCTCGCCTTTCTAGTTATTGGGTCTCTTGCTTTCTGATGGTTGGAACAAGGTACAGCTGCCTTAGCCAGTTCCCTGCTTCAGCTGGCAAGGTTCACTTCCTGAAAGACCTTCCTGAGGAGAAGCCACATGGACCTACCCCGATGCAGCCCTGGGTGCTGGAGCAGCCGTGTGGAGACCCCTGCCAGTGCTGAGATGCTTACACACTCACTGACCCAGCTTTCCTCCTGCAGTCGGCATCATTGTGTCTGTTTTGTGAAATGGAGGAGGACTTTGTGGATTGGTGTCGGACATACGGGTTAATGTTGGACTTGTGGGCTTGGGCAGCACTGGGTTGGGATGTTTTCTTGATATGCACTTACCCTTTATGTAAAACTTTCTCTTATACACGAGTTTCTGTGGATTTGTTTCTCTAAAGCACCCAGACTGATACAGTGTCATAGGCGCATCTTTGAAAATGTATCTCCCTGTGTGATTTTTAATGAGAAAGCAGGTCTGAGTGAGTGGCCCCTCTTTCCTGTTTCCTTCTTTTATGCTTCCTACTGCTTCCTTAGCACATTTGTTTATTGATTTTTCAGGGACTGTAAATTCCCAGAGAGTGGGATCTATATCTTGCTTACCACTGTTCTCCAGTTGTTTCCTGATAGGTGAGTTTATAGTGCCAACCTAACCAATAGGAACATGTGGGATTAATAAGGTCACAGCTTGATTGGAAGACAAAGAGATAAATGGCTAGGCAGGCAAGCCCCTCTCCTCTCTATCTTGCTCTCTGGTGATCAGACCAGCATGTGGCTGCTTTAGCTAGTTCTCTGCCTCAACTTGTGAGCTATACTAACTGTGGGAGAGTCAACCTGTGGGTCGTGTTGCTAGAGAGCGAAGTTCCTTCGAGACCTGCTTCACCATGCTGCTGGTGTATACATTGCTTGAGCTTGGGGCTGTCGGATCCTGTCTTCTTGAATTGCTTGAGTTAAATATCCCATCTGGGCCAGCTTCACTAAACGAAGCTCCTGAGCTGCTGACTGTTGGTGACCTGCCCTGCTGTTTGCTGCCTGTGGCCAGACTGCCTGCATTGCCCTGGGGTAGACTCGGCTGTCTGTTTCCTTGACCTTGGATCCAACAGCCCTTGTGAGTTCAAGGATTTCCAGTATATTAACTGTTCCATGGAAGTGAGTTGAACTGAGCCCTTTGTACTGCTGTGTGGACTACTTAGCTATTATATTCCTTTGTGCTGAATATATCTATCCATATATATATATATATATAAAATAATGTGTCCTGGTTTTGTTTCTCTAGTGAACCCTGTCTAACACAACCTAAATGGTGTACTTTTTTCTGGTAAAATTTTATTGAAAAAATAAAGAAGAGCAGCCTGAAGACCCTGAGGGGGCTTGGACTTGGAGAGCTGAATCCAATTTGTGTTTTAATAACTATGTGTTTTAATGGCTACAGACGACTCATTCCTCTGAATCTCTATTGTCTTAAGTTGATGAAGAGTAACTTTTTTTGTTATTGTGTGTTATTGGATGTGTGAAGAGTAATTGATAGACTATAGCATTCTTTGGTTCATACTAGGAACTCAAGATTCATCCTTTCAATCTTTCAAAGAAATACTATCTTAGGTTAAAGTAGTCGCAGTAGGAGTTTAAAAAGAGCAGTGTTTCATTTCTGAGAGAACACAAGAGCTACCCTCAGTGTGAGGCGGCTCCTTTTCCTTTCTGCCGGTGTGTTAATTGCTATCACTGACACTGACACTTTTCATGCTGACGCTGCTCTTCTCCCTGTCATGCAAATAACCGGAAACGCTGCAACCAAATCTACTGAGAGTTGAACTCAAAACGAAACTTACTGTTTTGATACTTGATACCCATTTTAGTTGAGAGTAAGATGCAGTAAATAGTTAAATCGATTAAGCATCTTGGAAGGATTTCTATTGAATTATATAAGGAAAGACCAAAGCTTTAAGATAAAAATTAGAATTCTACACATTTCCTATTTATGAGAGAATGGAATCCTCTTAATATTTTCTCCTACAGGAAAGTTTTAATAAATCCCAGATAAATTATTTCTGCTAGGTAGTTCATCTTTATTACAATAAAGAGACTAGATATTTTAATTTTCGGGATTATATATCAATTCCTTGGTATCTAAAATTTAGTTCTAGAATGCGTCTGACCAATTGGTCAGCTATATTACTAACTCAAGTTAATATAAAATTAACAGAGGGAATGCATTGGCATGTTTAATTCTTAAAGCATAACCCTGAAAGTATAACTGTATTTTAGTGAGTAAAAACGAAGATTCTAGTAGCAATCTGGATTATAGCACCTAACATTTATTGAGCCCTTCATCTGTTGTAGATGTTTTGTTAAAACGTTATTTTTGGGAACATTTTATTGGGCACTTGTTGAAAATTTACATAGCAGATTCCTGCATACCCACATGGTTCCGTGGCATTGGGTGCCAGCCCTGCCACGTGTCAGCATGCATCCTAGTTCCTCTCTCTGTGTGTCTGGTATCCATGTCCCTCCCTGCCTTGTCATCTTTGACTTGGGGCAAATGTCCTTTTGGTCTTGCAGATGATTCTCCTAAGAAGCACATTCTTCATTGGGGTGACTGTGTCTTTTCATAGCCTTGTCTTTTATTTGGCTGCAAGGTGACCTCCAGCAGTGTCTTCAGTTTCAAGGTAGAAGACTGTTTCAGGGCAAGTCTCTGGTGTCCCTCTAGTCCCTTTCTGATCAGTATTGCTGAATTTGACTTGTCTTTCATTTATTTTAACCAAGGTCTCCTTGGTCAGAATAGTCAGTAGTTATTGCCAGGCACCGTCTAGCTCTACTGGTCGCAGGTCAGAGGGATGCTGGTCCATGGGCATCATTAGTCCTTCAGACTACGCGTGCTTCCTTGAGTTTTTGTGTTCTCGTCACTCTCCTTTGTTCCAGGTGGGAAGAGAGCAATCATTGCTTCGTAGCCACTTGTAGACCTTCAAGACCTCCGATACTACTTATGAGAGTAAGATGTAAAACATTGTCGTTTTGAGCTGTGTTTTATCAATTGACCTAGATTTCCTTGGGCTTCAAGTCCCGTGATTCAGTCCCAGTGTCTACAGGTAGTTTCTAGAACGAGGCCTCCTATGTACTTTATGAAATACAAAGAGGCTTCAATAAGTTAGTGGAAAAATTAAAAGATAAAGAAATGTATCATGATTTATGTCAAACCCCTACCACAATACCTATGTAAGTATGTAGGCATACTCCTGCATGACACCTTTCCCCTTTTTAGTGGAGATATTTAACCTATCCCTCTACTTCTCCCACATCATGGTTAGTTATCATTGCTGTTGCAGGCTTGCATAAGCTATAGAGTTTACCATAGCTGTTGGCAGTGTTTTTGAGTTTGGAGTGTCTTCCTTGGCCTCAGTCATTTTGTGCTTCCTCCATTTTTATGTATTGTCTCTTCCTTCACATTTTCCTCCACTATCTAGTTGGTTATTATGGTAAAGTGAAATTTCTTAATATGGCTCTTCTATGTGTTTCTCTTATCCAATCTGCATGCAGAGCAAATAATCAGAGAAGCTGGATGATATGAGACTCCCAGGGGCAGTTGTACCCTATCCTACAGGGTGACTCAAAGTTGGCACTTACTTGATGTCAGTGAATGGCTAATAGAGGAGCCCTAGTGGCCCTTTCGGGTTAGCATTGGATTAATAACCCAAGGTTCATTGTTCAAAACTCACCAGCCACTCCATGGGGAAAAGATAAGACTGTCTGCTCCCATAAAGATTTATGAAGCCTTAGAAACCATACATTGAGTTGTTTTGAGTTAGAATAGACTCAATTGCAGTGGGTTTTTTTTTTGGGGTGGCATGGTGAGTTATTCTTTGGGCACTAGCCTCAAGGTCAACAGTTCAAAACCACCAGTTGATCCACAGGAGAAAGATGAGGCTTTCTGTTCCTGTAGAGCTGTGGTCTCAGAAACCCACAGGGGCAGTTCTACCCTGTCTTTTTAGGGTCACTGTGAGTCAGAATCTACTTGATAGAAGCATTTTTGAGTGAAAAAAAGATACCTGGTGATGCAATGTACTTAGCACTAGTCTGCTAATCACAAGGTCAGCAGTTCGGATCATGAGCTACTCCACAGGAGAAAGATGAGGCTGTCTGCTCCTGTAAAGATTTATAGTCTCAGAGGCCCTTGGAGTAGTTCTTCTCTGTTCCATAGGGTCGTTTTGATGGAGAATTGACTGAAGTGGCAATAGGTTTGGGTTGGTTGGTTGATTGGTTTGGTTTAATGGCTAATGCTCATAAATATCAGGTCATGTGCTTGTCACTGAATGCTATCCTTGGTGACATGCCTGTCATCGCCTTTGCTCATTTTTAACTTGAATTGCTTGTCTTCTTAATTATTGTTGAATTTTCTATGCATTTTTGAGGTGACACCACTCTTAGACATGCCATGGCCAAGAAACTAGTCACCGTCAGGAGGGTCTATTTAACTTTCTTCGTAAAGGTTTTGAAGAGTAGATGTGTTCCAGTTTTAGGAGACTCTTGCCACCTAGTTTAGCTTTTGCGCTTCTGTATCTTAAGCTATATTTGGTATTCTATTTATACCACAAATTAAGGCTTCCTAGCATCGTGCCTAGTATTCCTTCCTACACTATTAGTTTTAAGTTTTATATTTATAGTTTTAGATGATAGTAGTTTATACAGTTAACAGTTTTATATTGAGATTTTTCATCCATTTTGTGTTTTGTGTGTGATGTGAGGTATGAATCATATTGCATTTTTCTGCAAGTGGACCCCCAACTTTGTCAGCACCCTTGTGAAAAAGACTCTCTCCCTATTTCATAGACTTTGACCCTTTGTGCAAAGTAAAGGGTCTCCAGGTGGGTGGATTTACTTCTGGAGTCTCAGTTCGACTCCTCTGGGCTGTGTCTCTGGTTGTACCAGTCTTGGGCTGTTTTGATGACTATGGCTGTGGAACAGCTTCTGAGACCAAGGAATGTTCTTTTTTAAAAACAATAATGTTTCCTTTATCCAGGGCCTCTTTCCTTTCCACATGAAGTTGGGGATTAATTTTTCAATCTCATTAACGAGTGTTGTTGGAAATTGGCTCAGGATTGCATTTTAGTTATAATGTGTCACTTTGGGTAGTTGTATTAGACAGGGTTCTCTAGAGAGATAAAATCAGATTGCTGATAATTATACATATATTTTTATAAAGATAGATATATAACACAAGTTATATATAACACACTATTATATATTATACGTAGTACACCCTTTAAATTGAGGCACAAAACAAGCAAGGCAGCCGCACACTGGTCCGGTGATTAATGAGCGAGAGACAAGAAAGGTGAGGCTTACTGAGCCATTATCTCTCCACCCTTCAATTAATCCCACTTGTGTTTATTGGCCAGGCTGGCACTATTAACTATCTCAGTAGTATTGACATTTTTACTATGTTGCCTTCCTAGGAACTATATATTATTTCATCTGTCAGAACAACTCTAGATTATTATTACTATAATTATTTCCAGTTTACCGATAAGGATAATGAGGGTCAGAAAAGATATATAATTGGCCCAAAGTCTAGAGTACTATGATTCTGATCCACTTCAGATTCCAGACACTTAACCTTTAAGCAAAACAGCTGATCAAAAATAGAATTTGGCATTGAAGCCCTCATTATAAGTAATGATTTTATCTATGGATTCGTTGCATCTCAGAATTAGTTGAAGTCTTGAGGGTTATTGTGTTAGTCTGGGTGGACTAGAGAAACAAATCCAGGGAGACTCATATGTGTATAAGAAAGAACTTTACATACAAGAGCAATTGGACATTGAGAAAACATCCCAGCTCAGTCCATGTCAAGTCCATATGTCTGTTACCAATCTGTAAAGTCCTCTTCAGACTCACGAAACACATGCAATGATGCCAAATGCAGGACAATAACAATTATCCAATTAAATCACCAGTTATTTTTGAAATGAGGGTCATTTAGTTAAGACCTTTCAGCAAGTATTGGATCCGAGAAAAGATATGTTCTTGTCTTGAATTTGACAATTTTTTTATTTCCTCAATAATCTCTTTGCCTCTAAATGTTCTTTTAAATAAAATGGAGACAAACACTGGCTAAACTATCTCAAAGCATTGGCATTGAATCACATGAGTTGAAGGGAATGGGGATATTTTGAAAAGCTTCATAGATAAGGTACTACAGTAACAATTACTTTAAGACCCTTAGTTCACAAAAAAATTTCAGTGTGATTTTGATGATGGTACAGAAAAGTGCAATACACCACTTTATTTTTATATAAATGTATTTTAAAACATTGTAGCAAAAATTTTTGTCTACAGGCCTCTACCCTTAACATGCATATCACCATAATTTTTAGTGATGAAAAACATATTAAGAATGTTAACATATGAAGAAAATTAAACCATTAGTAATGTATTTATTAGATTTTAATAAATTTGGGTACTAGTTATGATATCAAAATCAGACAAATAATCTGTATAGCTTCAAAAACCAATGTTTTGGCTCTAATCCTCCTGCTAAGTGATTAGATTGAACCTGACGAGGTGGTGAGGATGGTTACATTTCTACTGACCCCGAAATAAATATCAAAGGACAAAGCCATATTAAATTCCAGACATAACAATCCAGTTGTGCAACAATACCTGCATCCTGAGTGACTGCCCTGCTTACCAGCAGCCACATGTAGGGGATCTGCCATGCTTGACAGATGTGAATATCATCGAGTTGTCGAAGAAAACTCATCCCTTCCCTTTAACAGGTGAGTAGGTAGCTTCGACATTTTAAAAGGCCAGCCTCGGAGTCTTATGTGATTCTGCTAGGCACAAGACAGCATCCACAAGCCACTTCTTGGGCCCCTGCTATCTACTGGGTCCCAGGGCAGGCTTGCAAAGTGCCAGAGAGAAGTAGTAGGCAGACTTCCACCCACAGCATCCGCAGGCCTGGGCAGAAGCTATTGTTGTTAGGTGCCATTGAATCAGTTCCAACTCACAGCAAGCCCTGCAGAAAGAACCACTGTGCAGTCCCGCACCCTCTCAACGACTCTTTTCACTGGCTGGAACCTGCTGTGGCACCCACCATGCCAGGCCAGCTCGTTGAGGATCTTTCTCTTTGTGGGGCTGACCCTCGCTCTGACCAAGCACGATGGCACTTTTCCAGGGACTGCTCCTTATCGATCGCATGTCCCATGTTTAGCTCATGGCCCTTGTATCTAGTGGTGCCGCTACCAAAATAGATCTGCCCATTCTCGGGGGATCTTCGGCATCGTCCATATTCAGCAGGTAGAAAGACAGAAACCCATTTCATACAGAACACTTACTGAGGATGGCACTGTCCCTCAAAGATGGTCAGAATCAGAATGTGTGGGATGGGTAAGCACATTCCCCTGTGAGGTGTCACGGTACCCAAGGAGAGAGGCCACAGAGCTTTGCACAAGTGTCGAACTCTCATTTCGTTTGACTAAAAGAGGCCACCACCCATCCGTCACTTTGTAGTGGTGGCTTGCAGGTTGCTACAATGCCACCAAAATGTCAGATATCATCAGGGCCACCCAGAGTGGGTCTATTTGTATGGTCCTTACAGATTAAACTAGACTAGGAAGAGAGGACTGGTGAACTACTTCAAAAGTAGTCATTGAAAGCTTTATAAATCAAAACAGACCATGGTCTAACGCATTTGTTTTTGACCCATCATCACGAGGGATGAATTGCTTGAGCAAGACTTCATAGTTGATGAAGGAGAGGACCGGGAGAGCCTGGGCAATCCGTGGTGAGGTGGACTGATGTAGCAGCAGCCACGGTGGGCTGGAACATGGGTGATTGTGAGGATGACGAGGATGGGACAACAGTTTCTTCTGTGGGACACGAGGTCTCCAGGAGTCATACTCCTTCTGAAGGCAGCTAAAAGCAAAGGGGAGTTTTGAGGGAGCCAGAGGGAGGTGAGGTTTCATAGTTGGAATTATGGTATAGAAGGGCTTGAGTGATGGCTTGTTTACTTTTAAAAAAATATATATTTTTAATTGCGCGTGAGGGAGCCAAGGAAGAGGTGAGAGAAGAGAGAGGCTTGCGCTCTAATCTGAGAGGGGCCCTAGAAGAACGGTTTACATGGTGTGGTGTAGACCGAACCTTTGACCCTGGTGACTGCTCTCCCTCTGGAAGCTTGAATAGCCCCATTCTCTTCTGACTCTTGAGTCATTCTTCCTTCACTTCCTGGATTTCTCCTTCTCTGTCCATTTACTTCTACCTCCTCCTGCTATTGACTTTCCCCCTATGGTCTCTCCTTGGGTGACTCATTCTTAGTTATATATGAAAGACTCCCACATCCTTGCTCCCAAGCGTTCTGATATCCGCTGAGAGTTCTACCTAGTTAGACACCCCACGCCCCCAGATCGAAACCGAAGCCCTCCCCTCGCCTCCCTTGAAGGCAGAAGACCTCAGGCACTTCCCAGCAAGGAAGGCAAAGGCAAAGGAGACTGAAGCCTAGGAAATTCTGGTCTGAAATTATTCCTCAGCCAATCCAGAGATGGCAAAGTTACTCTGCTTCCCCGGACATATTGCTGAATTGGAAGTGAGGAGTAATGTCTGGCCAGTTAAAGGGAAGGAAGAAACTACTGATAAACCAGTAGCACAAATAATAAAAGCACTGGAACCCCACCACCTTCAGATATTTCTTCCCAACTTGTTCTCACGCCAATATGCATTTATCTTCTAAAAACAAAATCTGGTCATTCTGCCCACTCATCTTTTTACAGTTCTCAATGTACTGTGTTTCTTTTTCACCATATATAACACACAAAGTATCTAGTATATATATACACATTCACTGAGAAAGAACATAAAATATATTTTTTACTTACCCTTTTAAGTATGTTTTTGATGTGTATACATGTATGATATATATGTGTGTGAGTGTGTGGCTATATAACACGCATATGAAATCCTGGTAGCCTAGTGGATTATACGTGGGAGCTAACAAAAGCAAACCTGGCAGTGGAAACCCATCAGCCGCCATGGAATAAAGATGCAGTTACCTGTCCTGTCAGGAGTCAGCCTTGGAAGTCCTTGGGCAGTTCTCCTCTGTGCTAAGGGGTCACGGTGAGGGGAATTGACTCCATGGGTTGGTATCTATATACCAAAAAATATTGCCTCAAAATCATAGATGCCTTCTTTACTAATTTTTTAATTTTCATTTTGTTCATGGATACCTTCTTTAAATACAAAAAATCAAAATGGGAAGCTGTTGTTTCTCAACATATCCTGCACCAAGGTCTATACACCCCCCCCCAACCACCCCAAACTCTGAGCTCTTTGGTTTACACATAAAAAAAAAAGTTTGGACATCCTTGAGGGGCTCAATCCTGTTCCTTTTCAGCGAGTTTTGGCGCAAGATCAGAGCTTTCCCAACACCCTTCTCAAAGGAGCCCTGGCTACCTTAAAGTATTTAAAGAATGAGTAGCGGCATGGTCTTAATGGGGTGGGTGGGGGGTAACCTTGGCACAATTTGCTTGGACATATTTTTCACCAATGCAATTTTCAGTTTTCTTAAAAGTCATTTTAAGACTCCATGATTGTCCTGAGTCCTTTGAGAAAGTCTATCAAGATTTTCAACTTTGGGATTCCCGTCCTGCTACACAAAAGACAGCTGCCATCCCTGCCCTCACAGGTACTGGCCCGGCAGGGCTCCTATCTGTCCATCTATCTATCCATCATCTATTTATCTAAGGCATCTCGAGGAGAGAGTGAGACAAGTGTGCTCCTGAAATAACTGGTCTGCAGCCCTCCTGTGATCACAAAGATATAATTAAACACATTTTGTTTAGAATAAACCTAAGCACGCATGAGCAGGAATACTAGTAGCAATACTTTTGGGTGTAACCTTGTATCCATGTGATAAGTGTAACTCAGAATCATTGAGTCAATGCTGACACAGTGGCCCTAAAGGACATGCTAGAGCTGTCCTTGTGATCTCCTGAGACTGTAACTCTTCACAGGAGTAGAAAGCCCTGTTTGTCGACCAAAGAGTGGCTGGTGGTTTCGGAACTACTGCCCTTGCAATCAGTAGCCTAACTTGTAACCACAGTCCCACCAGGCTCCGTACGTATACGCACACATGCAAATAAATATATTTGTTTCCAAGTCAACATTAGCTCTTACCAGCATTATCCAACAGCCTATCACCAAATGTCCCTATATCGTTCTTGTTTGCCTGTCATTGCTACCCGTTCTGCAGAGTACTATTAAACGTTAATGGCAATGTAGCATGTATCAGGTCGTCTTCCCTTCCTTAGCTTCTTTCTCATCACTCTCCTTCAAGCCACTGACTGATGGTGGCATTGTAAATAAAAATCTCTACTTCCACCTTATCTTTAAAGCCATCTACCAACGTCTCTCACCCCCTGGGTGCTTTGGGTTTCAGGATTTTGCCAGGCCTCAGGATCGCTCTATTCTATGCTCCCTCTTCCTGGAGTGCTTTTCTCCTTGTTTTCGAGCAAATGAATGAATGCATGAATCTTCTCACCGTGTGTGCTGTGGTTGCCTCTGCCTCCCAGAGACCTCCACACACCAGACGAGGAGATTGCAGGTCTTCCTCTGCAATGTTCCAGCCCCTTGCTGCAGCCACCGTGTCAATCCGTCTCGCTGAGGGTCTTCTTCCTCGCCGGCCCTTGACCAAGCACGGCGTCCTTTTCTAGGGCTTGGCTCCTCCTGCTGACACGTCCAGAGTAAGTGAGACCAAAGTCCACCACCCTGGCTTCACGCACGATCATCTATCCCTCAGCGCACCAGATGCTTACTGCTGTGTGCTACTGATCCTATATGGTTGTTTGTCACTTGGTACCACTGTGGCACTAGATACTTGATACAGAGACAGACGATGGGAGCCAAGTGACCAGAATAATCTGGCAGGAAAGCCTCTGCCCTAAATGGATTTTGAGTTCTTCCCAACTTAGCCTCCTTTGAGTACCCTCGGATGCCGTGATGTAGTGCACGTCCTATCGTCTTTCAAAGGCCATGTTTACAAGTCCGGCTTGGGGAGGCAGACAGATTTGGTCTAGAATGACGAGTTGAGTAGAAGGTGTAGCCAAGAGACTCATCCTCACTGAGCTTCGGTTGCGTCAGATCTAAAATGGAATAATAGATGAGTAGTCATAAATAACAAGGTGGCAGCCTGTACTTGGTCCCATTTCCCTGTCCCTCTGCCACACCCCACAGACTGAAGAACGTATGATTTCTTGGAAGAGTCATGTGCTCTTAAGACCTATTAATTGACCGGGAGATTGCCAGACATTTTATTTCAAGTAAGTGTGTGTCTTGACGATTCTTAAATTATTCTTATCATAAATAATTTTTGCTCATCTTGAATAAAGAAGTGGAGCTTCTGAGAGAGATAATGATCTGCTCAGAATCATCCATCTTCAAAGTGCAAATTCAATGCACGCTGTACCGTGACAAATGCTGGAAGTTTCCCACTACTAGGCGGGCCTTTTCTCGATTTTAAGCTGATGCTAACTGGTGGATGTGCGTGAAGTAAAATGAAACATACTTTACTTTGCCTTTCTTGACCCGGAGACTCTCATTCCCTTAAAGTCTCAGCTTTCGTGGAAATGGGAAAAAACGAAACTTGTCCGTCAGTGGAGACTGGCCTTAGTTAGACCGGGCTGGGGGAGAGAATGCACTTTGGGAACGCGGCCACGAGGTGGCAGTGGTGAACACCCGCAGGCCATGCAAGCCTTGTGTGAACTGGCTGTATGGAAATGGTGGGTAACCTTGAGCGGCGCCCTGCTTCCCATCAGCATCAAATCTCTCCGAAAGAGCAAGGCTCCCGTGTTTTGATGGAGAACATTAATAACATAAGTGGATGGGAAACCTAAGAACGGAACACGCCGCTTTAGCCGCTAACCCCAGTCAGGCGACAGACAGACTCAGTGACTCCACGGAACAACCAAGATGAACTGTTCTGGGCCACCCCAGGGTCACTTTCCTGCTGGGCTGGTGAATCCTTTTATTTCCACCTAAAAAGGAACTGTGCAGAAAAACAAGGCCTTTCACCATTTGGATTCTCCGCTTATGGAGTCCTGGTGGCTCAGTGGTTTACCCATTGAGGTGCTAGCTACAAGGTCAGTGGTTTGAATCTGTCATCTGCCCCCTAGGAGAAAGAGGAGGCTTTCTGCTCCAGGAAAGATTACAGCTCTGAGACCCAAACGGGGACCCTGTCCTGGAGGGTCGCTATGAGTTGGAATTGACCGTCTGGCTGTGGGTTTTGGACGCTCCTTTTGGCCAAGTCCTGGTTGCCCTTCCTGGAGTACGTTCAGCGTTCAGACCTGTTTCGGGGACAAGGCCAGCCGTTCCTGGCAGCACAGGGGACGCAACGGCCTGCATACTTCTTTCAGGCACAAACCTACACAGGGTTTCTGTCAAATGTCCCCCCTCCCCGAACCACTCTCTAAGGCTCAAAGGCGCAACTTCTGGGGGAGGCACGTTGTGTCGACTGAGCCTTTCCAAATAACACGCCTGCTGCCCGCTTTTCATTTAAGTCTGTCTGTCTTAAGTACAGGCCTTCATGACAAAATGAGATTCTCTGGCAATGGGCCACGATTCAGGAGTGTTTGGTTTGGTGAATAGAAACCCAGCCTTTCAGACTGCTCTGCAAACTGCAGTTTCTTTGGGGGTGGTTTGTGTCTTACAACTAAGAGGCCCCTGTCATCATGGGCGGGGCTGCCAACTGCAAGGTCAGGGGTTCGGAACCACCAGCCTGTGAGGTAGAAAACCGAGCTTTCTGTACCCATAAAGCATTTTGGTCTTCGAGATGCAGACAAGGCCAGTTGTATCCTTTCCTAGAGGGTCACTATGAGTCGGCATTGACTTGAATGCAGTAAGGTTTTTTTTTTTTTTTGGGGGGGGCGGGGTGTTATAATACATTCAGGAAATGCCATGTTGATAGTGTGAAGTGCTTTTGTTGTTCTTTCTGGATCTCTCCAAACCAACCATTTGCTCCCAGGCAGTGTGAATCCTTAAGGAGATAGAGCATGAACGATCACCATCAGCACCCAGCCCCACTCTCATTTTGGCTTATTTTTCAGAAGAACACGCAGCGGCATCTGCTAGGACACTGGGCTTGCCCTGAGAGCAGTGTTAGGCGTTTTGTCCTGGCAGAGTGCTTCATCAGAAACCACCCCAGAGGCCTGGCGTCAGGACTGCCCTTTGTTCTGCGTGTCAGCAGATGCAGGTGCCCTCTGCCCATGATGGTTGGGCACTCTGCCGTATAGACGCACATGCTCTGGGAGCGTGGGGCCAGAATGGCATCGCATGGTCACTCGCTCGCCTGCAGGGGCTGGCCCTTAGCTGGGGTTGTATGGGAGACACTTTCCCAGGACCGCTTCCTGTGGCTGCAGGGCTTCCTGGAAGCATGGGCACCGACTTCCCAAGGTTAACATCCCAACAGACCCGGTTGCGCCCCCTTTGCTGAGGAGTCGTATAGCACCTCTTCCTCCATGGTCAAAGCCACCCAAATTCAAGGACAGGGCCTGTCACTGCCTGGGCAGAATGTGTGTCACGTGGTAAAACACCACGGGGGACGGGAGAATGGCTGCAGCCATTTCTGAAAAACAGAGCTCACCGTCCCAATCCACATTTTATCTTCTGAAAAGCATGGAGGAACTACTTGAGGACTGACTGGGATTCGTAGCCCTAACACCGATGATTCCCTCCCTACGTGAGTGTGGTTACGTCGGATAGGATCTAAGATGACCGAGAATGCTAGTGCTCAAGGGGATCTGCGGGGGTCCTTCTCCAGAGAGGGCAGCCAGGTCCTGAGGAAAACAAACTGCCGTATGTGAAGTTTTAAACTTGTTTTTAAGGAACTCATAGTCTGCCAGGAGAGGCAGCTTTGTAATGAAAATAAAGACACATTCAGAAATAGTGCTTTGGAGCTGGGCACAAAAAGCTTTCAAGGACATGTTGAGGAATGGACTGGGATTTGAAAGATACAAGTTGTTCAGGAGACAGCATGGAGCAGGGAAAGGCAGGCCAGGTGGCAGGGGCTGAATGTGAAGGTGGAGGTGGGGGGAGGGGTGTTGAGCCAGTACACGGTGTTTCAGCAAATCCAATTGGCTTCTTGATAAAATACAAGGTGGAGGGTAAAAGGGATGAGAACTGAATACGGCTGTCCATCATCTTCCTAAGGCTCTTGAACTTTCTCCTGTGGTCAGAGAAAAATCACAAGATCAGGTTTAAAAGCCCTTGGTGCCAAGTAGATTCCGACTCAGAGTGAACGAGTGGGACAAAGTGGAACTGCTGCCTAGGCTTCCCAAGGCCCCTGCGTCCACAGAAGCTCACCTGTATGTCCTGGTCACGTGGAGAGCTGGGCCGTTCAAACCTCCACCTCTCCATCGGCGGCGGAGTGCTTTGTCCCGGGGCTCCTTGCTTAGGGTTAAGAAAGGCTCATCTGCCACAATGTCTGGGAGGCCAAGGGAGAGACATCACGCAGGAGGTGACTGTGGTGACCGAGCTAAGTGACAAGTCCCTGAGGCAGGAAGCTGGTGGTGTGAATGGAGGAGAGAGGGGGTACACATGGGTGCAGGAATTGATGTCGGTAAAGCTTTGGGGAGGATGCCTGGCTCATAGAAGCCCCCCAAAAGTGTAAGCTACTTTTATAATTGTTATTTTTATAATGAACTGGCTTTTCTGAGTCACTGACTGGCTATAAAGAAATGAGAGTGTCTAAGATGCCACCAGGAACCCCAGTGGTGCCACTGGGTAAGCACTGGACCACAAACCACAAGGTCAATGGTTGCAACCCACCAGCCACTCCATGGGGAAAAGATGAGGCGGTCTGCTCCCATAGCCTCAGAAATTGCCTGTTTGGCCACGATGAGTAGCAAGATGGCTGTCGTACGTGACACCACATTTCCAATTTGGTGATCAGAGAGAGTTGGTGCCACCGCCCCCCCCCCCCCAAGTATCAGAGGGAGAGAAACTGTTTAGAGGAGATACTATATAGTGAGTTCAATTTGGACATGTGAATTTTAAGAGGCCTGTGTCAGTCTTAAAGGAGTCCTGGCAGGTCTCCCCTGTCCTGGTGGGCCCCTCGACATTGGCATCTGCTCGATGGCAGTGGATTGGGTTTGGGTTTGTTGTAATCCTCAGGTGTCCTTGGCAACACAAATGATAAGAGGCCCGGACTGCTAACCACAAGGTTGACTGTGTTCTTCCCCACAAAGGAACTCAGGAAGAAAGGCCTGGCAATCTATTTCCAAAAATGAGCTACCCAAAGCCTTAAGTAGCACTGTTCCAATCTGACCCATACAGGTTGCCATGAGTCAGGGCTGGTGCAGTGCAACTACTTCCTACTCCACTGCTGATCGGGGTAACTCTGCTGAGAAGTTTTAGAAGTTTGCTGAAAATGTGGGCCTGGAGCACAGGAGCAAGACTAGCTTTGGCACCACCCCCCCAAGAATTTTGACACGGAATTTAGTAATCACTGAATGCTAATTAAGCTGTAAGCTAGCATGTTTCATTCATCAAATTAAATACTTTTCTTATTCCTTTTTATTCCCTTTCATTCCTTCTACCATTCCTCATCTGCTCCAATCCTGCCATTAAGACATGTATAATATGCTTCTTAAAATATGCTTCTTACTTAGAAGAGACTTGGAACAATATTAACTTGAACATTCTGGAATGTGAACCACCATGACTGCTTTTTAACAGAATTCTAGTGTCTTTTGTAACAGCAAAACAAAACAAGATTTCTTACCTTCACAAATGATTGATTCTAGATACCGCTCACTTTGATTACCAGGCTTCATTCTAAGGTGGTTTTATTAAATTACTTTTTCTCTGACAATATAAATTGTTCTGTGTAAAGACATGTTATCCTAGCAACCCAATGACATACGACAGTGCTAACGCAGGTGTTGGCTTGATTAGTTGGTTAGCAAGCCTAAGAGTTTCCAAAATTCTCTTTGACCCTAAATGTTTGTAAGGTCTATCACTCGTTCAGGTAAGGAAGATAATTCGTCTTTCTTTTGGGACAATGCAGAATAGGTAATTCTATCTATGGATCCCATAGGTAGTCTCACAACTGTCCGAAAGCATTCCCCAAACAGCCATCAAACGATCATTAGGTACTTGTAAGAAAACCAATTTTTAACTCTGCCAAAGATAGTGTCTTCTAGAGCTCGTATCAAAATACTTGATAGAATATTGTAGTTTAATATTGATGCCCCCCACCGTATTAGTGGGAATTCTTTGCAGAAGTGTTAGATATAACTGACATAAGCAATGAAGAAAACAATCCAGAGGCACTCTTGTTCTATATTTGAGCCTATTCTCTCTCTCTCTCTCTCTCTCTCTCTGGTCAGCTGCTTGGAAGAAGACAAAATAAAATCAAGCTAATTGGATTTCTAGGAGACAGCCCTGGGATGCTATTTCACCATAAGATTGTCCATACATCTTCATTAAGCTAGAATCAAAGATTAAAGCTAGCAAGATAGTATACATCCCCATGAGAAGTGGGTAAAAAGGGAACCCAAGGTCGCCCAAACATTTCAACCACTCAGTAATACAAGAACAAGATAGGAAAGTTCAGCTTATTCGCCATCCCGGAAACTGATGTCTTTCAAAGACACAGTGCCCATGGCAGAGCAGCCTTGCCCCAAGTCTCTGCTGAAGGAGGGTGGAGTCAATGCAGAGGGTCTGAACCAAATCTCTATGTAAGATGTGTGGTTCAGGAACATCCAACGTGTCATTCAGGCCTCTTGGAATCCAAGATATGGGAAGGTGCGTGGTGGTTTTAGAAGAGGACCAATATTTTTCCAAGCTTGTTTAAGCAAAACCCATTCTTCCTGCAGAGAAAGGTGCTCCCCACCTGACCCTCTGGACAGTCCTGGCCCAGGCAGTGTACTTGATTCAGTGGTCTCCTCCCGCGGGTTCTTTCCACGCGGAGACGCGGGTTCTTCCTAGCCAGCGTGTCTCCAGCACGGCCATCCCCCATCTGTCGGTGAAGGTCTTCATTGTGCCCTGATGTGGAATCGTTTTCAGCAGAGCATCCAGTCTAAGGCATACTAGAGGAAAAATGCCCGGCCACCATCAGCTTGCACAACATCAGCCACGGGAGATGCCGTGGATCATCCTGGTCTGATTTGGCTGTGCCTGGAGCGACCCATGCGAGGGCGGCCAGCTGGATGACAGCTCCCAGCAACGATCACGAGGAGAGCAGACGGAATTTGCCACGCACGTTCGGCGAGCAACGCTGTGTGCTGTTTGCATGTTCTGACACACGTAGGATCACCAGGATGCACTTGGCCATCCACTGGTTCGGGTCTTTGTGTTCCCATTTTATGGGTGAGGACGTGGAAACAAGGGAAGCATAGGTGTGGGCAAACCTGCTGTAGTCCACCTCCAGAGCCGATGCCTTTTCTGCACCCCCCCCCCAAGCTGCAGCAGTGCTTCCGACGTGGCAAGCCACAAGTAGCTCCCTGAGCGAAAGCAAAGGCAACAGCATCATACGTGATGCGGCTCCACTCTCACAGCCGTTGAGTCGATTTCAGCTCGGAGCGACTCCATAGGACACAGTGGAATTCTCCCTGTGGATTTTCAAGGCTGTAAGTTTTTGTGGGAGCAAAAAGACCCAGCTTTCTCCCGTGGAGCAATGAGTGGGATGGAACTGCTCACCTTGCAGTGAGTTAGATGTTCTACACCAGCAAGGCAGAGAATGAGGACATACCAGGACCAAAACATCCCGTCAGTAGCCTTAAGGTCAGCATCCACATGCCAGGAAGAAAGGTTTCCAACAGCAATAAGGGAATAACCAATTCTCGCAGTGCTTAAAGAGCACTCAAAGTGGTGCTGGGTGTGAATTCAAAAAGAGCAGCGGCTTCTAAGAGGCACCCGCGTGGGGGCGCGCGCGCGCGCGCGCGTGTGTGTGTGTGTGTGTGTGTGTGTGTGTAATCTACAAACTCCCAGAAATCCTTAGCATATTAACTAGTAACATTTTGGCCTTTTGGTTTTTTTAGCCTCTATATAAAGTCAAGCCCTCTGTTTCTTTCCGATCAAGGATGGCAGGGGGTTGCAATGGTTGGAGAATTTGGCTGCTCACTAAAAGGTCAGAAGTGTGAAGTCCATGGCCAGCTGGCAGGAGAAATAAAGACGTACAGCCCTGGGAACTCTATGGGAGCGGTTCTACTCTGTCCTATAATGGTGTAATGAGTTGCAATCAAGTCAACAGAAGTAGATTAAAAAAAAATTTTTTTTGTAATATATTTTATATTTATTTGTGTAGCTACTGCTATCAGTGCTCTTTCTTTTTTTAAAAAATTTTAACAATTTATTAGGGGCTCATACAATTCTTATCACAGTTCATACATATACATACATCAATTGTATAAAGCACATCTGTACAGTCTTTGCCCTAATCATTTTTTTCTCCTCTTTTCTTTTTTTACATTTTATCAGGGACTCATACAACTCTTATCACCATCCATACATATACATACATCAATTGTATAAAGCACATCCATACATACCCTGCCCCAATCATTCTCAAGGCATTTGCTCTCCACTTAAGCCCCTTGCATCAGGTCCTCTTTTTTTTTTCCCTCCCTCCCCTTTCCCCTCTCCCTCATGTGCCCTTGGTAATTTTTTTTATCTTTCAGACATGTGATTCAAGCTCCTTCTGATAATGTCTCTCAGAAGTTTTAAAAGTGTGAGTATTCTTTGATTCCATCCATCATCTCAAGTTTGAAATTTAAAGCAGTTAGAAAAGTGCACTAGAACATTTAGCATATTATTTGCTGTAATAAAAAATGGAAGGTATTTTTATGTCTAAAATGTATCTGTATACATACACTGTTGTAAATAAGTACAGTGGTGTGTGTTCCAGCGACCACAGATTACATTGTTGAGCGATAGAAGGCCTATCCCTTAATGACGATTATCTGGATAGATTCAGAGAAAGATGGGTTTATGAAGGGTGGGTACAATTGACCCTCTTTTTTGGTGATCTCTGGGAAGCTATATCCAACACAAAATGTTCTCTAAAGCAGTACTATTTCCATGGCATCCCCTGTGCTGGTGGGAGTGTCCTCCCTGTCTCCTACTAAGCAAAGCAGCGACCTTATAGTGAGTCCTATACATTCGGCTCATGTGACTGAAGAATTGGATGGTTAATTTTATTTAATTACTAGTGATATAAATACTGTATTTTCGCATGGATATTATGCATGTTACAGAGTTTTCCTAGTCAACTATGCTCTCCCATACAGGTATTTTTGGAAGTGTGCTATAATAATTATTCCCAGCGACATATTAAAAATGACTACCACAGCACACTTACAAAAATACCTGGGGTGTGGGCGCGAGGGTGTGTCTGATAAAAAAGGTGCAACACACATGTTGTGTTCATAGAAATACCATGGTCACTGATGGCGACTGGAGACTTTATTGGCCCATTCTGCCCCACGGAGACCTTGTAGAATAGAGTGGAACTGCTCTCAAGGGTTTGCAAGGAGAAAACCACCTCCTCTTTCGACTATGGAGCAGCTTGTGGATTTGAACCATTCACCTTGAAGTTAGCAGCGCACTACACAACCCATTACACCATCAGGGCTACTTAGCAGATATCTACATCTCTCTCCCTGCCACTGACTTGATCCCACTCATAGTGACGGAGAATACCGGGTAGAATTGCTCCTGGGAGTTTCTGAGTCTGCCACCTCTATGGGAGTAGACAGCCTCATTTTTCTCCTTAGATTGGGGGGGTTTGAACTGCTGACCTTGTGATTCCCAGCCCCAGTAACCACTATGCCACCAGGACCCCCACTAGCACGTAGCTAGTGTGGTGGAAAATAAGTAATGGGAATAACCTTCTTTTGTGGCGGTGGTTGTTCTGTGCCATTGAGTTGGTTCTGACCCAGCGTGAGCCCACACAGAACAGAACGAAAGGCTGCTCTCTCCGGCGCCGTTCTCACCTAGCTGCAGCCACGATGTCAATTCACCTCTCTGAGTCTCCCTCTACCTGGCTGACCTTCCGCTTTACCACGCAGGATCTCCTTCTCCAGGGAAGGGCCACTTCCCGATGACATGTCTAAAGTAAATGGGATGACGTTTCGCTATCATTGCTTCTGAGGCATATTCTCACTGTACTTCTTCCAAAACAAATTTGCTTGCTCTTCTGGCAGTCCAAGGTATATTTAATAATCTTTGCCAAGGCTGTAACTCAACTATGTCAATTCTTCTTTGGTCTTCCTTTTTTATTGTTCAGTTTTTGCATGCATATGAGATTATTGAGAAGTGCCATGTTTTTCATCACACACACCTTAATCCGCATAATAATATATGTTAACCATTTTCAAGAAGTCTTTTATGGGAGAGTTACTTGAAGTCATATGTCATTTTGTTTCTTAACTCCTGTTTCCCTGGGCACTGATTGTTGAGACAAGTAAAATGAAGTGCTTGACAATGTCAGTCAATATTTTCTCCATTTATTATGCTGCTCCTGATTGGTCCACTTGTGAGGAATTATTTATGTCTTTATGTGGATGTGTAAACAAATTGAAGGTTATAATCTTTTATCTTTAAAAGTGCTTCAAATCCTCTCCACTTTCACTAAGCAAGGTTGTCATAGGTTCTTAGTGGTCTTCACCCAATCCAGATGCTACGTTCTTATTCACGTAGTCTGCTTTCTCTGGTGATGTGCTCAGCATGCAAGCTGAGTAACGACAGTACAGAATACAACCCTAATGCATACTTTTTATCACTTAAAACCATGCAATTTCTCTCGTTCTGTTTAAATGACTACTTCTTAGTCTATGTACACTTTCTGCATGAACATCAATGAAAAATGTTACGACCACCAAAAACTTGCCATCAGGCCAATTCAGACCCCCAAATCCAGAGCAGAAGGTCTACATAAGGTGTCCAAGCCTGTACACAAGTGCTCTAGGATTTCCATTCTTTACCACGTTCCATATAATTGTTATGATCCTGGAATCAAGTGATTTGTGTAGTCAATAAGACATATGTACACATCTTTCTGGTATTCTAACTCCCAGTCAAGGTCCATCTGACATTAACAATGACACTCCTTGTTCTACATCTTCCGAACCCAGACAAAATAGCTGACAGTCGATTGCTAATGTCTGGCTGCAGCTATTTGTGAATGATGATCTTTAGCAAGCTTTTCGTTTCATGTGATACTAGTTATCTTCTTAGATGATTTCTGCTTTCCATAGGACCAGCTTTCTTCAGAATGAGTACAAAAGAAAGATGAGGTTGTATGCTCCCATAAAGGTTTAATGTTATGGGAGCCCCAAGAGGAAGGTCTAATCCATCACTTGGCATTGGAACGCCTTGATGACCGTGGGTTTGGGGTGTTTTAGCTGTCTGGGACCAACCCGATGGACTGAGCTTGGCCAAGGATTTCTACAGCAGTTGTTGTTTCTGTATAAATTACCTTAGATATGGTTTTTCTATTTTCATAAAGAGTTCCAGTTGAGGAAATTCAACAGAACAGTTCTACCCAGTCCCATAGGTCATTCCAAGTGGGCATTGACTTGTCTTTTGTTTTTGTCACAAATATGCACATCTTATTATATACTTTTGTAACATAGAGTTCCCAGTCTTATCAGAAAAACAGAGAACTAGCCTGAATACATTTATATTTTTGTATCCTTGGCCTAACTTGTACAATACTGCATGCAAACCCAGAGTTGCAAGATAAGGTACTCTTCTCCTGTGTGCCCAGGACTTGAGCAGTTTGACTCATTAACTCAAGTTCACTCAGTGTTGCTTTCCGAGTCTCACACAGATTAGTAGACTTTTGTTTCATGATTCAGAAGGCTTTAATGCTGTCATTATGAAAATCAGTTACTTGTATTTTGAGTTGATATGTGGAAAATCAACTCTCTCACCAATTTCATTAATCATCTTTGTATAGGGCTCCACCCTCCCCAAGGGGGCTGTGTAGTGTGGGGGTAAAAAGAAAGTTATGGCTTTTTGTTTGATTGGGTCCTGAGTGAATGGGAGTTTACAGTAAGTCGAATTCTATTATTATCATTTTATGTTGTATTTTTCTTTTACCCTTCAAGGAATTAATTGCCTCAAGCACAAGTAATTAAAGTCCTTAATTCATAAAAGAGCTTTTGCTTTTTTAAATGCAAATTTATGAATAGACAAATAAAGAATACACAGTTGACAATTTTATCTTAGAATGCTTAATGATGGCAACGCATGCTTACTTGGGCACCAGGCACATGGGCGGGCATCGCTCATCCATGGAGAGAACTTCGGTTCAGCAGGATTGCCGTGACCTATTTTGAGTTACTTTAAACCTCTCTGAGTAGGTTTGCTGGCTAGACTTCTCTAAAGATAGAGTTCATAATTATTTGAGATTCTATGGGCAACCTGATCTCTGTTATGCTACCCAATACTGTCGCCTCATGAATGCATCTGTAGACAATATATAAACAGGTGAGTGTACCTGTGATTCAACAACTTTACTGACAAAAACACTTGCCAGGCTCGGTTTGGTCTGGGGACCAGTCTGCTAACCCCCGGCTTGGGATATTCGGGTTGAAAGTGAGAGCTCTGCCTCATGCAATGGAAAGGACACCAACAAACACAATCCTAGGACCTGCCACCTTAGTTTATAGCACCATGGACACTGAACAAGTATTTATTCTAGAGGGAGAAATACAGAGCATTGATCTGCTGCTCTCTCCTCCTTGCCAGTCAAGGGACAACTCCACTCAGTCCTGGTATTCTTTGATATGCATGCTCAGACTCCCAGGCTCAGACTGACTCCCATGCGCAGACTCCCATGCTCAGAATGACTCCCATGCTCAGACTCCCATGCGCAGACTCCCATGCTCAGAATGACTCCCATGCTCAGAATGACTCCCATGCTCAGACTCCCATGCTCAGACTCCCATGCTCAGAATGACTCCCATGGTCAGACTCCCATGCTCAGACTCCCATGCTCAGAATGACTCCCATGCTCAGACTCCCTTCCAACGCAACACTAGAGGCATCCACTGTCAAAGGGCTGGAATTGCTATGTGAGATAAATTAATTTGTCTCTCTCGATAAACTATCAGTTCTGGGCAAACCTCATATTAATGAGGCTTGTTATCTGCTTTTCAGGGGCTGAGGATCCAGTGATGTTGTCCTAGGACAAATAGTTTTTTCTTTTGAAATCTATAAAATAAGGATACCTGGTCCTATTCCATCTCTCCCTGGACCACGGTGAAGATCAAACAAGGCACTGTGGTTGACAACATTTCATAAATGGCAAAAGACTGAATGCATCAACCTGCACATAATTTCACCTCTTACTGGACAAGGGAAAATACCAAATGAAGACATACCGGTCCCGATCTAGTTCCTGACATGATCGTGCCGTCTCAGAGATGAGGCTCAAATCCATGCAGAGTTTCAATGCTTACATTCAGCAACTGGGACAGGAGAAAATTAACCACCCATAAAAATGACTTTATTTTAAGAAATTAGGCCAAGCAGTTCACTTCTACTGAAGTGATGTGTGAATTGTGTTGCCTAAGGTGTCCTCGGTTCTCAAGTGTTACAGATGCTGCCAGGTATCAAAGCCTTCCGACTCATTCCTAAAGAACGGGACCAACCGCAGTAACAGTGAAAGCATTGTTAGTGGAGATGGCAGTGGGTGGGAGCCTGCAGGGGAAGCTTCTAGAAGATCTCAGGAGACTGTCGCACTTTTATGTTTCAAGTAACAGAAACCAGTTCGGTCTTCCTTAAGGAAAGACAGGGAGATGATTGACAAGAAATTGGGTTGTCTCTTTAAAGTCAAGGTCAAAAATGGAGCCAAGTCTCAGGAAGCAACTGGATGCAGAAGCATGAGAGTCCTGAGAGCTCTTTGATTGTCCTTGGGATTTCTGTGTGATAGTTTCATGCATTTCCTGCTCTCTCTGGGGGGGGGGGGGCGAGTCTCTGTATGTCCCCGTTCTTTGATGCAGAGGTCGTGCCTTAATTTCCATTTATGTTTATGTGTTACAGGTCTTGCAACTAACTACTCAAAAGACCCTCACTGCCTTCGAGTCATGCCAACTCAGAGCAACCCTATAGAACAGGGTAGAACTGCCCCTGTGAGTTTAACTTGGCACTTCATTTTAATTCAAAACGTCTAGTGTTGGAAATATGTGCATCAAGTGCCTATGCTGGCTGAATTTACTGTAGTCAGTTGTTACAAAGAGATCCCAAGAACCAGCTGAATGAGTACTAGTTGTGGATTATTTTAGGCACCACCCCAAATCTGCATTAGCTTTCCGGGGCTGCTAGAATGAAGAACCACAAGCCAAGTAGTTTCTAAGAACAGATATTTATTGTTTCACAGTTCTGAAGGCTAGAAGTCTGAAATCAGGATGGTGGCTATGTTGATTATTCCTCAGGGTTCTGAGTGAGAATGTATCTCCTATCTATCCATCTCTTCATTTCTGGTGGTTCTGGGCAATCGTCGGCATCCTGAACTTGATGCTGCTTCCCTACTTTCTTCCTTTATTGTCACCAGGTGCTCTCTTTCCACCCCTCTCTGTCTTACCTCTTCTCAGATTAGGACCCAAGTGGCTCTAACAAAGGAGCTCCTGCTGACGGATAGCCTGTTGACAATGCTATTGCTGAGAAAGGTCCTGCTCACAGGTACCAAGAGGTTAGGATATTGGAGGACCCAGTTCAAGCACTGCCGGAGGGAGAGGTTTTTCCCCTGGGAAAAGGGGTAGCATTAGTTGACATGGATGAAGCTGACCCCAAAGGTGTTCATTTCAGGTTTCTGACAAAGTTGCCACTCGGACTGCTCAGCTATATTGTACCGTTGTGGCGTTTGGGGTTTTAGACTTGAATGAGGACGAGGAGGCATTCTTGCCATGCCACCGTACAAGGTTTATCTCAGAGGTATTGATCTTCCCCATCCGGGCCTGCGTTCTCCCAGCTTTTCTCTGCAGAGCAGATTACTGAGGTTCTCCCGGGGGGATGGTGACTAGGGAGTGTGTTGAGTATTGGAAAACGATGTGTATCTAGGTAATTTCCTTCTGCCCCAAACAAACAAACAAGAAATCCAAAAGTCTATCCTTGTTTTAGTCCTTAAATCTAGTGAAAACCTTTCCAGTCAAGCCAATCTCAGGACATTATACCAGCTTGTGAATTCTTGTCCGTTCACTGTAGATTGGAAGCCTCTGGAATGGAGAATACTGTTTGTTGTTTCATATTTACTCAGCCCTCTCTTCCTAGCACAGGGTCGGCACAGGCAGACTTGCTCATGTGGTTTGCTTCTCTGACAGCAGCTCAGGAAGATGGAGCCACGAGAAAGACCCAGGAGACTGAGAATGAACTGGGCGAGAATCCTTTGATGTAGTAGCTGGAAGAGGGCTTATCTGAACAATGATCCCTCCCCCATGTCCCAATATGGCCATGGTCTTATCCTTCAGGACCTGTGAATGTTCTCTTATATGGAAAAGGGGAATTTGCAGAGGTAATTAAGTTAAGGATCTTGAGATGGGAGGCTTATCCGAGATTATCCGGATTGGCTTGATGTAATCTCAATGGTCTTTATAAAAGGAGAACTTACAGTCTGAAGAGAAGGTGATGTGATGATGGAGCAGACTGGTGTGAGAGGCTTTGAAGATGGGCCAAAGCCCACACTTCACGGAATACAGACAGCCAGCCCACAGAAGCTGGACTGGATAGGAAAACACAGCGTCCCTTCTGAGACTCCAGAAGGAACTAGCCTTGTTGACACTTTGACTTTATTTAGCTCAATAAAATTAATACAACTAGAGATCACAGAGACACAGGTCAAATTCAAATGCCATATCTGTTTTGCTGGGTCAGCATAGTGTTTTGAGAAAGGAGGGGAAAAATGACACTATTCTTGAGTTCATATACTAGGATAAATGGAAAATAGTTGCTACTCGTGTTCCAATACATACATACACAGTTTTATCGCCCCACCCCCACCCCCAGTAGTTAAACCTGTCTCTGAATAGTGGAGGGCTGCAGACCAGTTGGCTCAGGACTTATTTGTCTTAGTTTCACTACACTGCCTTCAAAAACAAGACTCAATCAAGACAGTGGTTTTCAAGGGGATCTGCTGGGCAGTTAAGGTCAATGCGGAGAGGTCAACTCAGAAGGTCAAGTCAACTAGATTTTGGGTTTACAAAGGGGATAATCATATAGAGTTTTCCCAAAGGTAAAACACAACCACCAGGCCTTATTGTAAAGAAGTTTTAAGAAAATGAAACAATGCATTGGTGGGGAAATTTCCACCAAGGCTCATTCTTCAAGGGTAACAAGGGTGGTCGTGCAAGAATGTCATTGGGAAGCCGTACGTCCTCTCTCCTACCTCCCTCATCCTGCCCCTTACGACTTCTTAATGTTCCCAAAACTCAAAGAGGATTTACAAGGAAGAACGTGATTTGAGTCCCTGGAGGATGTGACGATGGAAGTACAACTTCCACAAGTATGTAGACCTTCTATTAATGGAGCGTATGTTGAATAATAATAATAACATATCTTGATATTCATGTTTAACGAAGATTTTATGATTTTATAGCAATGCTTTTTCACTTAATTGTATACATTTTGGTTTGTGATGTCTGTGCAAACACATACACACACACACACACACTCAAAGAGATCAAGGAATGCATAGACTACATTTCTGTGTAGCAAACATCAACCGAGTCAGAATTTTAGCTCCTTTCACTATAGGGGATGTGCGCCCATTAACCGCAGTCTTTTCTCCTCCCTATTGTCCCTCTGTCAAGTTCATACTTTGTTCTTCTTTAATAGGGAAAGATTTCTCTGTGCTCATTTCTCCAGATAGATTGAGAGGACTGCATATTATTAGAAAAATTAATTGTGACAAATGTCTCCGAGTATGTTAACAAAAGGGAAAAATGGGTGAGGGGTATATAGAGATTTTATATGATCTTCACACTTCTGTAAATCTAAACCTACCCAACAGTTTTGTTTTGTTTTGTTTTGTTTTTTAATTTTAACAATTTATTGGGGCTCATACAATTCTTTTCACAGTTCATATATATACATACATCAATTGTATAAAGCACATCTGTACAGTTTTTGCCCTAATCATTTTTTTCTCTTTTCTTCTTTTACATTTTATTAGGGACTCATACAACTCTTACCACAATCCATACATATACATACATCAATTGTATAAAGCACATCCATACATTCCCTGCCCCAATCATTCTCAAGGCCCAACAGTTTTTTTAAAGCCTATTAAAGTTCACTTATGCATCTGTCTGCACAACGGTGGGGGTAGTCTTATGTACTCAATAGATAAAGAAAAGTTCGTCTCCGTTCGAAGAATAGCCCTTAGTCGGTTTCACCCGTGCTGTGCCTCTGTGGGCCTAGCTAAGCGTGAACTCCTGATGCTGGTGGTGTTCATTTTGCAGATGCGGTAAAGTGACTTGCGAGTCAGGGAGACACTATAAATGGGACCCAGGCACCCTGACTTCGGGAGTCCATTCCTCTAGCTTCCTTCTTCCTGTGGTGGGGAGTGAGTACAACAGGGAGGGCATGACAAAGGCACTGGGAGGAGGGTGCAGAACTGTGCCATCGTGTTTTGTTCTGATGTGCACTGGGTCTCTGTGAGGTGCAACTGGACCACACAGACCGCCAGCAGCAAGGAGGACAGTGCTCTGGGGTGCCGTGAGGACGCTACCCACCCAGAGGGCTATTCCAGGGAAGAAACTGTGCCGGCCTCAGAGTAGCCGACTTGCTTGCTTTTCACTTTGTATGGTTGTTGGGTGTTTGTTTTTTTTACTTCCTTCATTAATATTTCATATCTGGGGCGTAGGGAAAACATTTGACATTTGTCCAAATACCAAATGCACTTTGGATTTCATTACTTACCTATCAGTGAACTCCAGCTAGGCGAGAGAGCATTTCCTCTGAAAGCAGGCACCTCGGGGTTGAGCGGATCAGAGCGCAGGACCGGTGCGCGGAGTGGGCTTGGATTCTGGCGGTTGCTCTTCAGTAAAAGCAGAGACCTGCATTTTTTGTGTGTGGGGGGGGAGGGGGGCTGCGGGGGGGGGGCTGCCCTGCAGGGGGCAGGGATCAAGGGATCAAGTAGATTTGGGAGGTTATGACTGCTTCTAGAACACCCTGCAACCTAAGGCCTAAAGAGGCATTTGTGTGTCTGGCTCTCAGCTGCCCAGAAGGCCAAGGTCAGGCTGCTGGAAGACTAAACAGACTGAGAAATGATCCGGTCGCTGACCTTGTCACCGTACAGCTTAGTAATACTCCGCGTTTCAAAACCCCTGGGCCCTGAAGCTATTTCACGCGAGAAGCCTTTCGGTGAGAGGTCTGAAGTCCTACGTGAGGGTAACCCGAAGATGCGCTTCTCCAGCTTCTCCTGTAGTTGAAAACTCTGCAGAGGTGGAGCCTGGAAGGAAAAACAAAACAAAACACCTCCGTCGAGTCCCTTGCAACTCATTCCAACCAGAAGGCTAACAGTCAATGTTAATAACAGGTGCCAATTTAATAAGTGGAATTTTCTGTATGTGATAAATCCGCAAGCAGAGTGCTCATGGAAAGGGTACAACAGCTTCTGTTTCACCAATTAGATTACGACAAGCCCCAGCGCTTTCTAGCATGAATTCATAATTTTGGAATTGGGGGAGGGGCGTTTCATGTTATCCAGAGAGAGGAATCTGAGGCTCCAAGAGAGAAAATAACTCGCTCAAGATCACACCAAAAGCTGCTATGGAGAAGCTATAAATTGAACACAACTTCCGGCCTGATCTAGCCCGCCCAGTGTTCTCTGATTTTCTCTTGCTGAAAGGAGGGAGGGCACTGGGAGGGGATTGCCGTTAGGGCCCATCAAATCAGTTCCAACTCATAGCGACCCTGAGCGCAACACTGCCTGGTCCTGCGCATCCTCGCAGCGGTCCACTGCTGCAGCCACGCCGCCAATCCATCTTGCTCAGCGTCTGCTTTCTCGCAGCCCTTCCATTTTGTCAAGCATGCTGTCCTTTTCCAAGGACTGGTCTCTTCTGATAGCATGTCCAAAGTACCCAAGAGGAGTCTTTCCATCCTTAATTCAGGGGCGCTGTGCTTTGTACAAGACAAATCTGTTGGTTCTTGTTGTCCCCACCATATTTCAAATACATTGATGCTGCATTAATCTTTCTTAATCAATGCCCAACATTCACCTACATATAAGAAAATAATATAATAAATTATTATTTTTTTAAAAATCTCTGGAATAAAGTCAATATTCTGGAACTCATTCTAGAATTCCTGTTTATACCAGTATTGGTGTAATGGATGCAAACAGACACTCAGGAGACTCTACAACTTCACAGTTTTGTGCTTGTGCCTATTATTTAAACGCTCTAAACCTTGTTTCTTGTTCTATAAAATGAAGTTAGCAATCATCCATTTGTAAAAGCTCTGGGAGGGTTGAAAGAGTTATAAATAGGACCGAGCTTATACTAGGTACTGTGTAAGTAAGCATTATCCCTACCAGGAGATGTTGTTTGGTGCCATAAAGTAGGTGCCCACCCATAGCGCCCGTATACACAATCGAACAAAACCCTGCCTTGCTCCTGCACCTTCTGAGCCCATTGTTCCCGTGCCTATTGTTGCAGCCACACTGTCTGTCCATCTCCTTGAAAGCCTTCCTCTTTCCACCACCCCTCTACTTTACCAAACATGATATCCTTCTCCAGGGAATCTCCTGACCCTCCTGGCAACATGTTCCAAGTATGTCCGATGAAGTCTTACTGTCCTTGCTTCCAAGGAGCGCTCTGACCACAGTTCTTCCAAGACAGATCCATTTGTCCTTTTAGTAGTAAATGGGACTTTCAATATGCTTCTCTAGCACCACAATTCAAAGAGTTGATTCTTCTCCAATTTTCTTTATTTAATATCCAACTTTCACATGCATATGAGGCAATTGAAAATACCATGGTTGGGCCTCAAAGTAATGTCCTTGCTTTTCAGTACTCTAAAGAGGTCCTGTGTAGCAGATTTATCTAATGCAACCTGTCTTTTGATCTCTTGACTTCTGGCTTCATGAGAATTGACTGTGGATCCAAGCAAGACAAAATGTCTGACAACGCCAACCTTTTCTCCATTTAGCATGATGCTACCTATTGGTTTGTTTGTAAAGATTTGGGTCTTCTTAGCATTGCGTTGTAATCCATACTATAGGCTGTTACAAACATGTTCCCTATTTTCAAAACACATAACTTGCCTGATAGCACACAGACAAAACACTGAGCTGGGATCTGGACTGATACCTCTGCTCTGTATCACCTGTCACATTACCTGTTAGAAACCTGAATTGTCTTCTGTCTTCCATGCTTGAGGTAAAGGTTTTTATAGAAAAACTTCCAAACCCCGGCCAGGAGATCTTCCATCCAGAAGTCTCTGTCTCTTGCCAGGACCACATCCCCTGAACACTGTGCCATGGTGCGTGATTCCTTACCTGTTTCCTGGGCTCTGCTGACTTCCAAAGGCCCCAGGACTCCCTTATCATCCTTCTTTGCCTCTGACGCAGAGTTTGACAGAGGCCAGAGTTCTGACTCCAGAAATGAAATTGTAGTTAAGTGGTTTGTGAATGTCAGTCAGTAGCCTTTCTAGCAGTAAGTGGTGCAGAGAATTCCTTCGAAGTGATAGATCTTCTTCTCCCTTGGAGAAAAGTCAATCGCAAGGAGGTTCAAATACATACTGTCAATAGCTACCATCGCCAAAGTTTGCGAATAAAAAAACAGGCTATCGAGTGCCATCTCCTCCTTACTTACTGACCATCTTGTTATCTGACATTTCACATGTAGGGCAACAGTAAAATATCTTCTTAAATCACCGTCAAGCCAGAGAAGGACCCATATAGGGAAAGAGTGCCTTCATTTTGAGCCCCAAGTCCTAGATCCCCAGTCATGGATGTGGAGGGAAAAAAGATGGGATGGTGTGACGGCCATTACCCTGTGAGCAAGTGTGTCCCACGGCATGTGGGATCCTGCCTGGGCCCCACAGCCTAGTGCCGGCCTGCCTTCTGGAGCAGAACTTTGGTTTCAGACTGGGACTGGGAGGAAGAAAGAGAGGGGCAATGATCAGATGCACATCAGCAGACACTAGCACTTCTGGGTAAGGGGGTGAATAGGCAGTGGGCCATGTGGGTGAGAGCATGAACTCCCCGCCCACCCCCCATCCCCACCCTGTGGAGTAAGGCAGGTATGCTCCAGAATGCCAATCTGGCCCAGCCCTCCTCCCCCTCTCCCCATAGGAAGCACCCATGTCAGATGTCAGCACTCATAGAAGAGCCAGAGCTGCCGGGAGGGAGCCACCCAGGGGGACCACCTCCAAAACGACTCTGGTAGCCTCAGCAGCATTTTGTCGATGACATTTTGCATCAAGCTGGGTTTTGATTTTTGCACGACTTGGTAAATTACAGATGTGCTTTATACAATGTGGGTAATTTAGAAGTGGGCATGATCTTTGAATTTCAGAAAAATAAAACACAATTCCAGTAAAGTATGCCCCAGCTATTGCCTAGGACATACATTAAAAACGATTTTTTATTTGAAATTCAAATTGACGGGAGCTATGTGTCTAATTTGGCACTCCTACCCACAACCAGAAGTAGTACATTCAGAAAACAAACGAATGCTTCTGAAAAGCGCTTTGGTGAAAAGAAGTCCAGATAAGTTTCATTGAGACATTTCCCACCCCCACCCCCGAGCCCTCCCCTCCCCCTCCGCCCATATCGGAAACCTCACCGCTCTGGCCTTGTACCCTCTGCACAGTTCAGCCTGTGGCTGCCCTCACTGTCTCCACTCTGTCTGCTGGAGGGTCTTTCTCGGCTTTGCTGATCCCCTGCTTCGGCGACCATGATGTCCTTCTCCAGGCACTGTGGGAGCTGAGCACATGTCCAAAGTACATGAGAAAAAACCTTGCCACAGTCGCAGCTCAGGGGCATGCTGGTTAGACTGCTTGCAGGATAGGGTGGTTTGTTCTCTTGGACATCCCTAGCGTATTTCGTATTCATCACCATCACCATAATGCGAATGCTTCCACCCTTCCCCTGCCTACCTTCTTCACGGGGCAGCTTCAACATGCATATCGGGTGAATGAAATTGTCGTGTCTCCTGCAAGGAACAACTTAGTCCTCAGAAGGACATCTCTGCTTCTTAATACTTTTTTAAAAAACATTTTATTAGGGACTCATACAACTCTTATCACAATTCATACATATACATACATCAATTGTATAAAGCACATCTGTGCATTCTTTTCCCTAAACATTTTCAAAGCATTTGCTCTCCACTTAAGCCCTTTGCATCAAGTCCTCTTTTTTCCCCTCCCTCCCCGCTCCCCCCTCCCTCAGGAGCCCTTGATAATTTGTAAATTATTATTTTGTCATATCTTGACCTATCCAGCGTCTACTGCTTCGTAATACCTGACAGAGGTCTTGTGCAGCAGTGGCCCGATACCACAGGCCATGAGATTTCTTCACTGCTGATTCCATGGGTAGTTTGTGGAGCCAAGTAAAATGAAATCCTTGATAACTTCAACCTTTTCTCCATTTATCATGATGTGGCTTATGGGACCAGTTATGTGGCTTTTTGTTTCTTTATGTTGAGGTGCAATCTACATCGACAGCTGTCGTCTTTGGTGTTCATTAATCGGTGTTTCAGGTCTTCTTCACTGTCATCTTCATAATGCAGCTCTCTAGTCTGGACTACTAGGTTAGCAGTTTGAAACCACCAGCAGCTCTGTGGGAGAACGATTGGGATTGTAAAGAGTTACAGTCTTGGAAACTCACGGGCAGTTCTCCTATGAGTCCCCGTTGACCTGTCAGCAGTGAGTCTGGATGATTGAGCTCAACTTCTACCTGGGGCTCCCACATCCTCCTTGACCTCGCCTCAATCTGTGCTTCAAACAGGAGGCAGAATGACCTTCTTAAAAAATACACGTGACCCTGACATGGCCTCATTCAGAAGACTTCAACGACTTCTTACTTCTCTTAGACTGCAGATTTGGAAAGCTTCAGCATGAACTTCAAGGCTAACATTCGATTTGGGTGATGATCACTTCTCTGGTTTCATCACTCACCACGCTCCTCCTCTGCCCCTCTTTTGCCTTTTAGTATTTGCTTTGAGATCTGCGGCTCCTATGGAACACAGGAGATTTACCCTGGCCACCGTCTTCTTCTCTGGACTCCAACGTTCTTCTCTCCTACTCTCTACCTACGTGAAACTGGACCTCCTCAGCCCCACTCTTCCTGATTACTGCAGAGATCATTTTCCTGTTATCATTCCCAGAGTCCCCGGTATGTTTCCTCATATTCATAAGGATTTATAATTATGTTATTTCCTTGCTTGTATATTTTCCTATCTCTTCCATTAATCTGAAAATGTCATAAGCATTGGAACCAGCCTTGGCGGTCATATAGGTTAGATTTTGGCCTACTAACTATGGGGTTGGCGGTTCAAACCTGCCAGCTTCACTTGGGATAAAGATGTCTGTTTCCATAAGGATTTACAGTCTTGACAACCCTCACTGGGTCATTATGAGTCAGAATCAACTCAATGGCAGTAGGTTTTGTTGGGCTAGTCCTTCCAAGACCTAGAAGAGGACCTGGTAGAACTTGTTGCTAATGCGGTCTCGTGCGTTCTGACTCCTACGGACCCTGTGGGCCACAGAGTGAAATACTGCCCATCCAGTCCTCCGCCCTCTTCATCATCATTTCTGTGAGTCCACTGTTGCAGCCATGGTGTCAGTCCATTCTGTTGATACGTTTCCTCTTCTGTGGACCCTCTTTTTTTCCAAGCGTGATGCCCTGCTCCAGAGACTGGTCTATCCTGAAAACATGCCCGAAATGTGTGAGAAGACGTCTTACATGTTGTTAAAGTGCTTTACGTATATTCGCTCCCTTAAGCCTTTGGTGCTTCACTCTTTTTCTCAGACTACCCAGTCCCTATTCCTTTTGCCCCTTGACCCCATAGACTGGAATTCCTGGGAAGGAAATTCAATCGAGGCCTTTTCCTGGTGATTCTTATATCCGTGTTAATATCCACCGAATATTACTATTTTCTCAGGGCTTATTATTTTACTCTCTCCTTTTAAGTTCTTGCCTTGAATATTTTTTCCCTGATGTTCTAGGTGAAAAGAGATTGAAGAAATAAATTATGTACAATTTAAAGTCAGGAAGCTAACTGAATTACATTGGCAGGTAGTAATTTGGGGGTAAAAAAAAGAACTCTTATCTCTGAAATGGGCAAAATGCTTTGTTGTAATGGTCTCAAACTTCACTAAGAAAAAAATAAATGAAGTTTATGTGAAATAGTGGGTTCTTTGGCCACAGACTTAATATAGAAGTCAATAGTCCTAAGAATGTAGTAAGAAAGGGTACTGATCGGGCCATTTAGATATAGTCATCAAAACATAGTAGGTGCCAGGTGCTCTGGACACAATTAGACTGACAAACTCTACTTACCGTCTTTGGCTAGAGTCCATCCAGTGGCACCTTGGAAGAAATGCTGGAGATCTATTTCTGACAATCCAGCCAATGAAAACTCTATGAAACAAAGCTTTACTCTGACACATAAGGGGTTGTAGCAAATTCAGTGGCAGCCGGGGGTGTGGTGGTGGTGAAGGCGTGTGCCTTTGAAGAGCTCCCATTTGAATGTGCTGCCTGCATTCACTTGATGTCTTGAGTCAAGGCTCATTATACCCTTCTTGTATAACCACACTTTGAAAATGTTCTTAACACAGGAGAAAAGTGATCAGCCGCTGAAGATATGGGTGCTATAGTGTGGAAAAGAAACCAGATGATGCCCATTTACCAGAAATAAGAGGGTCTGAGATCTTCAAAGTTTATCTTTAAACAAGCAAGCCATCTAAGTGAGCTATCAACTGAGGCCAAACAGTAGAAGCACACCAGCCTTTGTGATCCAAGGATTATAAATAATAAAATCCAAACATGAAGGAGGCAATGGTATCAGAGTTTAAATTGTGAACACTCAGTTAGCAGAAGGCTACGAGGGACAGTGGAACCCCAAAATCCATTTTTAGGGTCCGCACATGGATTAAAGCTCCAGGGAATGCTTTCTGAACATAGTTCAGGGATGTGAGTAGCCTGGCTATCAGGCAGAGAGCATTGTAAAGTTAACTGAGGCAGATGTAGTTAGGTTACAGTGTAATGCCTTATCATTTGATCTCCCTTTCGACCCATTCTAAAGTTGATTCAGTTTTTCAAATTTTCTGATTTCTTGTGATTGTTTTTCTCTCTTCTATCAAGCCATCGTTGCTATCCTTGCTTTGTTTTTGTTTGTTTTATTCCTTTGCTTCCGGCCTATGTTTGCATGCTTTTCTGTTAAGAAATCCAAGAGGTGTAGATCTATAGAGACAGCAATGGAGCTGATGATTGCATAGGGGCATGGCAGGAAAGGATGGAGGAAAATGGGGAGCTAACAACGAGTACAAGAAGAAAATGTTTTGTAATTGATTGTGGTGGTGATTGCATGAATTATCTTAATATCATCGAATGATTAAATGGTATGATATGTGAAGGATATGCCAGTAAAATTTTTAAAGATTATGTTGATCAGTACTGTGAAATAATTTGTCTGGAGAGTTAAATGAACTATTAAACTGAGACTGCAAATGGGAACCATACCTACTTTATTTATTTAAATGGTAGCCATGCAGAGAAAAGATTAAACTTGTTTTGCATAACTCCCAGAGACAAAACTGGGTTGGAATTTCAAGGAGAGAAATTTGGGATCAGTTTGGAGCAATTTAATTCAATTATTCCATGAAACCCATCAGCAACTACCATCCAATTTATTCCTACTTTCCATTGGAAACCCCTAGATCGGGTTTTTAAGGCTGTAAATCTGCATGGAAGAAGAGAGGCTCAACTTTCATGGATCTGCTGTAATGCTTACCCAACTTCCTAAGTGCCACAGGTTTACCCAGACTGAGACAACATTCCTTCATCCACAGGACCACTGCTTTATTATAGCAATCACTGGAGTTGCATATAAATGTAGAGTGTAAACAGCATAATATTGTTAGCCGGCAGAAGCAGGCAAAAGGGGGAAAGAAGGTATCCCTGTAAGGAATTCTACATAAAAGGGAGGTGGAGGCACACTGCCCCCGTGCCTCTCTGGGGAAGAAAGGTGAAGAGCAAACAGAACCTTTCCCGATCAATGAAGAACATGGAGCGAGTGAAAGGTGGCAGGCTGGGAAAGAAGGTGTCTGCAGTATCCCCACAATGGCTGGACTGACCCTCCATTTCAGGGGCTTCATGAATCTGACAGTGAAGGAGCACATTTACTGGAAAGTGGAGGTGTCTCTAGAAAACCAGCCAATAACAGAAGAGTCATTGGGAATCCGGCCAAAGGCGGAAGGTTCTTCATCGTTAGCTGGGTTGAAAACAGAGCTCCTTAGTCTACTCTAGCTGTGGATTAGCGGGGGCCTGCTGGTGTTCTACACCAAAGTCTCCCCTCAATAGACTCACTTGCTTGTGGGGGAAGGAAGGGCCCTCACAACTAAACACAGGTTCAATAAGCGCAATGGTACGGTTGATATATATAAAGATTATAGTGAAGCCACAGAGAGCATGAGCGATAAAAGAAAGATGGAAATAATGGAGTCAGACACATTTCATAGTAGCATGCTCACCTCAGCCCTGCTTGGTGGTCCACGTGGAAATAGGGGAAGGGGAAGGAGGACAACAGGGGAGTCAACGAGAGGCCAAGAAGGGAGCCTGAGAGAGAGCCCTTTATTGTTAACCCAGGCCTATATACATTTGGGGGGAGTGCAAGCCCACTAATTACAGCTAAAGACATACATCACAGGAAGGGGTTCCACTATAGGTTATGCAACAATGAGAGGGGGACAATCTAGGGATATACATGCAATAGGAAGAGGATGGATTGGGGGTATACATGTGACAAGATGGGCAGATCCTAGATTCAGGATGGCAGCCTAACTTTGGATCTCACTGAGCCGGTTTGACCTGTTCTCTGGGTCTCCATAGAAACCATTATCAGTAGGGTGTAAACCCCACCTACATGGATCAAGCTAATGGTCACAAGACTTTAGGGTGAAGTAGTCCATTGTCTTTAACAGCAGGGAGTGGGGCCTACCTGTGGGACCAGGCAGTAGCCTGGCAACTGACTGCCTTCAGGGAGGATGTCTCTAGGCATCTGACCTCCCCCCATATGCTGGCAAAAAACCCCTAATGCTTGGCATGTCTTTGGGGGAGACAAACTGGGGAAAAGTCTCTTTATAATCCACACACGTTCTATTCAACCTTTCCTCTGACACTCCTTGACTGCTGCCCCTCGTCTTAATTCATGCTTGGGAGCGGGACACGGGCTGAAAGAAGAAAGGCTCAAACCTTGAGTCACCTCCTGGTACCATTATAGACTTTACTGGTAGCTCTCTTCAAACAAATGTGTCTGGAGCATTGAGTTTTGTATATTGTTGCTTTAAACTTATTTATTTATTTTACTTCAAGAAAACAGCTAGTTGATTGACAAGATGTTTCACTGCATGGTAGAGATAATTCAAGGCAAATTAGGGTGGAAATAGTTGGTGATGCTGTCAAAGCCCGCCTGTGTGATCTCAGGCCTCAGTGTTCTTATCTTGAAAATGGTGACATGGAACCAACTGTCCTCCATTTCTCTCCCAATACCATGATTCTATTTTACTTTCACTTTGCTGTTATGTCTTTGGACAAATAATATATCTGTTTTTAAAAGACAGGAAGATGGTTATTATGAGAGACCTACGAATTTACTAAATACTGAACTTGATAATTTTACTCTGGTTGGGGGGTGGGGGGAAGTCATTTGGACAAGAGTAAATCCTGTTATTCATATGCTGGAAAATACATTAGCTCTAGGGCTTAACTAGATTTCAAATGTTATAAGGAGGACTTCCTGTTGAGTCTAAGCTGCAGCCAAATGAGATATGCTAAGGAGGTTCAGAAAATAAATCAACTTTAATATAGACTGCAGTCAGAGAGCAATGGGCATAAATCAAGACAGTGATGACTTCGGAAAATGACCAAGTTTCAGCGAAGCAGTGTTTGACAGTTTTGGGGGAAAAAAGAGAAACCACTAAAATCAAACAAAATTCTTTTTTCCCCACTTCACAAATCCATCAACAGTTTTTATTTATTTTATTTATTATTTCTAATTTTTATTTATTATTTCTAATTTTTATTTATTATTTCTAATTATAGTATAATTTCTAATTACAGAGTAAGCTCCCTTTCCACTGAACAATTTATACACATTTTATTTTGTGACATTGGTTGTAATCAATTGTAATTGTAACTAATTGATTATAATGTACTAGCATTCTTGCCCTATCTTGATGGGTTTCCTGTTTCCATTCATCTTTTGTTCCCTCCCTTTCCTGCCTTTGAAGCTTTTTTTTTTACCTTCCTGAGCTTTGTTTTGGGGCAAATGCAGCCCTCTGGGCTTTGTTTAGTATTGTGGATTGTTCTGTTCTGAAGAGCATGTTCCTCCCTGGTATTATTGGGAGAAAGACGGGATTCCTGCTCCTGTAAACAGTTACGTTCTTGGAAACCAACAAGGGTAGTTCTACCATGCTTGATAGGGTCGCTATGAGTTGGCATCGACTAGATGAGAATGAGTTAGTGGGGTTATCTTTTACTTTATAAACCTTTATGTTGACCCAGAGTGGATTTCCTAGTGTGGGTTCAATTCCGGGTTGAAGGTGTGTGTGGTCTTTTAATTTTTTTTATGATTTTGAATTTTGTTTTACTTAAAAAAAAAATCCTCTCTGTCCAGAACCTTCTATTGTGGCCTTACTCACAGCGTTTGGTAGTGGGAATAGCCTGGCACCATCTAGTACTTCTGGCGGTGGATAGTGGGCGCTATGGTTCGTGTCCCCAGTGCTTTGGACTAATTGTTCCTTTGAGTCCTTGATTTCCTTCGCTCTTGTTCTCTCTGAATGAGGAATGCCCAAGAGTTGCATCTTAGGTTAGCTAAGCAGAATTCTTATTGATATATGTATTTTTCTTATTGATATTTTTAAATGAATAATGAGCACAGACTGTAGTCACAGAAACGTTTAAAAATATACTTCTAATCATGGTGCCGCAGGTATTATGAAAATACATACATATGTGTCATGTACAAATCGTTAAAGAACATAGAAAAACCCAACATGGGTTTTGGTAGATGAGAATTGTTTCTTCAGTCTTTAAATGGGTTACCAAATGGAGTTAAAAAGAGTTAGCATCTTCAAAAGCATTGACGTCATGAAGCGTTTTTAGTAGGTACACGTTTGTAAGAAATAATAGATTTGGGAGAATATACAGCCAAGTGATAAAGCAAATAGAGAGGGTGCCCGGGAAATACAGCTATTGTCTCCTAACTGCCAACTGTTTATAAGAGAGCCATTTGTCTGAAAAGTTAATTTGCAAGTGAGTTAAATGCAGCCTGTTCAGTTGCCTAAAGTGCTGCCATTTAGACTTCAAGTTTCCCGTCCCACCAAGCATTTCAATCCAGATGGCACGGCGACAAACGATAGGTCTCACTGCCTGGGAGGAGAGTGCTGCAAGAGGCTGGAAGCTCTTGTTCAAATTTATTGCAGTGGTGACATATGTAAAGACTAATCATTCAGGAAAAAACAGCACTGGTTTCGCAACTAAATATCCACAGACCCCAATGAACAGGTCTTGCCTCGGTTTTTCATTGAACTCTGAGCATCGCAGCCCCACACATACCAGTAGCCCCCCAAGACCTCTTTACTTCTACTTAGAAGGAATAATTAAGATGTGGGGCATTCGGTCTGGAAAGTCTGAGAAATTACACTGTTGCCCAATTTACCACATCTCCCCGCCTCCATTTCCACCCTTGCTGGTCAACAGGTTCTGGGTCAGAAAATCACAGGCCATGGGGGACTGATGCTACCACCTCTATGGATCATCAAGAAATTGGACAACCTCAGCAGGGGAGTCTCAGGTGCCCCACTTTCCTGCCGGTACTGTATATTACCTGATCTGTACCACTGCGACACTGAAGCAATAGCGGCCCTGGTTTGGCGGGCCACACCATCTAATAGGAGGTTATGTTGCATGTAGTACTCTCATCGATCCATTGAGCTGCCTTTTCCTAAGTCTAAGCTTTCTTAGATGTGAAGTCAAAGCATTGTTCCAGAAGAACTCGACATCTCTAACAATAGGAAACACCGTCTAGTCCATGAATGCAGGTTGAATAAAACTTGCAGAACTCAGACCCAGAAACATAGGGCTGAGTAATGACAGAATCCTTGTCTGAGGATTCTTGACTCCTGGACCCCTCGCTCAAGCCAGAACATGTGGGATCTTATGGCCCAGAGGTGGTGGCTTGCCACCTGCACATGTTGTACACATACGACTTTCTGGATGTCGTGCTTCACAAGGCCAGGGTAGGCATGAGACTCGGTTTCAATAAGAGAGCATTTGATTCAAGCCCTTTTTAAAAGAAAACGCGTGTACTTGGGTAATGGAGAAATAATTAGCTTTAAGGGAGAAAGGGGCTACTAGTTAATTCATTTCTCTAACTCACCATAGAATCTATATTCTGAAATATAAATATTCTGAAAGTAAACTTCTTTGTAAGTTGTGTTTTATTAACCTACTTTTATTTAAAATCAGCTAGAATATATTGACTTTGAAATACATTTGTGGTACACTTGCTATTGCAGAAATAGGCTATTTATTGCAATTGTCTTTTTGAGATAATTAAACATTTCTATCATTAAATACATATACATATGTACCCATGCAAATACATGTTTTCCTCTCAATAGGTAATAAAATCATTTGTTTATTTGAGACTTCTCCAACATGTTCTTTTCCAAAATCAAGTCCCAGCTCCATGAAGGTATATCTTTTCTGAGTATTGAGCCTGGCTGTGTCTTTAGACATCCAGTCCTGAAGAGTTTAGTTCTATCTAGCTTCATTTAAATGAGACAGTAATTAAAAATGGTTTACTCTAATAGTTATTCTCAGAAGATCAGTATAAAAAAATCCTAAACTATAGGAAGTGATAAGAAAGGAATTCCACTTTCTGAATTTTACTAGAAATGTTCCAGCGGCTATAGCTGCCTCCCTCCCCCTCTTCATGATACAACCCAAACTTACTGCCATCGTGCCGATGCCCACGCACAGGGGACAGTAGAGGACTGCTCCAGTGGGTTTTCCGGGACTGTACCTGTTTACGGGAGCAGCTTTCTCCCAGAGGCTGCTGACCTTGCTGAGTGAAGCCCAGTGTGTAGCCACAGGCCACCTGGGCTCTATCCCCTCTGTGGTAGGCCTAACATATTGGAAAGTCTTTAATCCCTGTAGACATTGTGAACTTGATGGGGGTAAAGAGGGGTGGAGATAAAGGAATAAAGGAGCCACGGCCTTCAGAATTTGAAAGTGTACTTAACAATTTTTTTTCTTCACTGAACTATATTAATCATCTAACATATAACACTTGTGTTTAACTGTTCCATGGAATATTTCTAAGTACTCATTTCCATGTATATTTGAAAGAGGAAAACAGCCAGGCATGAAATTATTGATACCTTGCTTAAAGGATTTGAGAAGTCTCTTGGATGTTGGATATTACCTTGCCTTTTAAGTAAAAATCACTGCCTTAAATTTGATGCATGGACGGGGTTCTTATTTCCAGAAACATATTAATATATGACGCAGTTTCAATATCAGAGCATTTTATTCAGGCTCTTACACAAACAAGCTCTTCTACTTAGGTAACAAAGGAATATAGTGCTTTAAGTCCGGGAGGAGCTGCTGGTTAATTCAGTTTCCTAACCCATCACAGAATCTATGCTGTACCAAGAGTACAGTAAACTGTCTAGTAAGCTGAGCTTTATTAGCCTTGTTTTTGTTAATATCAAATAAAATACATTCCATCAGAAGGTGGTCATTATCACTTTCAGCCACAGAACCCCTGCACTGTCAGTCAGAGCTATGGAAAACTAACAAAGGAAAACCACTCTCTCACTTTTGCGGATCTACAGTGAAGAAGCTGTTAAAATGCAGACAAGTGGTTTAATAGTGCCTCTGTGCTTTGGTTTTCTCGGTGGCATAAAGAAGAATTGCGTGTGCTGATTCATTTTGGTCATAACATCTACAAGGATTGCCTGTGTACTCTGACTGCTCGCTGGCCTTTATATCCAGACAGGCGAATAGAACAAATCTTGTACTTTAGATGTTTACATCTTTCTTTGACTTTGAAATACAGTTTTTGGTACAATTGCTATTGCAGAAGTAGGCCATTTACAGCAATTGGCTTTTTGAGATAATGAAAATGTTCTATCATTAAATATATATACATATGTGCCCATGCAGATACATGTTTTCCTCTCAATAGGTAATAAAATCATTTGTTTATTTGAGACTTCTCCAAACATGTTTTTTTCTCCCAAATCAAATCTAAGCTCAAACAGCTAAAGGGTAACTTGGAAATAAACGCCACCCACAATTCAGACACTTTTGGCAAAGTATTCCATGGGTTACTATTTGAGAGAGAGAAAAAAAAAGGTGCACTTAAAAAAAAAAAAAGGTGTACTCCCACAGACACTCTGCATTCCTGCTTCCAGCAAAGCAACGTTTGGATGGCACACCAAGTGGCCCTGATGCTCTGCAGAAGTGACAGTCCTCTTCCCCCACCGCACCTGTCATACCGCACACCTCACAGCTCTGGAGGAAGACTGCTTTCCAGCAAGCAAAAAATGAAGCAAGACTGGGCTGACTTTATGCTGGACGGGGAAGCAAATAATGAAAGCACATTAGGAGCTTGGCAACCCAAAGCATTTGAACTGTTATGGACATTGACCTGGTCGACGAGGACTGAAATAAGCCCGCTCCCCAACTCCACAATCACATTAAGCTTCAGCAAGTTGCTTTTTGGCACGAGGGACACATTGTAAGTCAGAATTCTCTGGTTCTTTAAGCAGAAGCGTATTTGTTACTTTTAAGAATTAAAATGTCAGGGTTGAAAGCATACCAGTCTGTGTGTGATCCAAGAGTTGTAAATTATAAGACCCAAATTCAAAGGAGGGGACAGTATCAGAGCTTAAACTGTGAATGCTCTGTTTGCAGAAGGCTATGGATGACAGCGGAAGCCCCCAATCCACTTGCAGGGTCCCTGTATGGATGAAGTCTCCGGTAAATACCTCCTGACCGCAGGCCAGGGAAATGCATAGCCTTGCAGTCGTACAAAGAGCATTTAAAGTCAATTACGACAGGTGTAATTAGGTTAAAATTCAGTCCTCTTTCCTTGGATCTTCCATTTTTCATATTTCCTGTGTTCTCTTTGAAAGAGGGTTTCTGTGTTTTGTCTATTCATTATTGTTGGGTTTTGTGTGTGTGCATCTTTGTTTACTTTGTCTGATTTTGTTTTGCTCTTTATGAGTTTCTATATATGACATCAGGATGGGTAGATCTATAGAGACAGCTAACTGCATAGGGGCATGGCCAGGGAGTGTGGGGGGAAGTGGGGAACTAACTATGAATATGAGGGGAAAATATTCTTAAATCTATTCTGGTGATGATGACACAAATCTTAATATGATTGAATGGTTAAATTGTATGATACATGAAGTATAAGCCAATGAAACTGTTTTAAAAAAGTCAGAGTTGATCATTTGTCTTCTACTTTGATTTTTTGGTACTTTTTTATTGTTCACATTTTAAATACACTTTTATCTTTTATAGCAGTTTCATGTGTACAAAAGCTTGCACAAAAAGTGCAGAGTTCCCATATGTCCCTTCACTCGGCTACACAGCTCTTAGGAACATCTTCCATTAGAGTAGTGCACTTGTTATGATCGATGAACCAATGTGGATGTGATGCATACTTTATATTAGGGTTCATTCTTCATGTTGATAGCGCGATGGTTTTTGATAAATATATAATGTAATATATCCACTATTATATTATGCAAAATAAGATCGTTTTCCTGAAATATCCTCTGAGTCATTTACTTTCACACTGTCCACACCCTGGAGCCCTGGAACCGTTGTCCTTTTGTACTCTCTCTATAGGCTTGCCTTTTCCAGACTACATCCTTCATTAGAATCATGTAATAAAGCTGGAATCATGCTGTGTGAGTCTGGGTATTTTAAAGAAACAAATCCACAGAAACTCATATGTATAAGAGAGAGTTTTATAGAAAGGTTCAGTGCACATCAAGAAAACATCCCAACCCAGTACTGCCCAAGCCCACAAGTCCAACATTAGCCCATATGTCCGACACCAATCCACAAAGTCCTCCTCCATCTCACAAAACACACACTATGACGCCGACTGCAGGAGGAAGGCCGAGTCAGTGAATGTGTAAACATCTCAGCACTGGCAGGGGTCTCCACACGGCTGCTCCAGCACCCGGGGATATATCACAGTAGGTCCATGTGGCTTCTGCTTGGGGATGTTTTGCAGGAAGTGAGCCTTGCCAGCTGAAGCAGGGAACTGGCTAAGACAGCTGCACCTGGGGTTCGACCATCAGAGAGCAAGAGACCCGAGAACTCGAAAGGCGAGGCTCACTGAACCATTTATCCCTCCGCTCTTCAATTAACCCCACATGTGTTTATCGGCCAGGTTGGCACAATAAACTTTAACTATTTCACATACAGTATGTAATGTTTTTGGACTGATATAGTAATATGCATTTATTTGTATCACAGAATAATATTTCCATGTATGGATGCACTACAATTGATCCATTCATCTACTAAAGGACAAATTGATTGACTCAAACTTTGATCGATTTTAAATAAAATTGCCTTAGACATCTGTGTGCAGAGCTGTGCTGGATAGTGCCATTGTTCTGTGAGCTGTATTGTGCCACTATATGTATGTTATGTTTTGTGTCACAGCTTTGAAAAATCCTGTGTAACTGTCCAATTGCCTTTCCTTCAGCCCTAAGCACTGGCTTGAGTGCTTACAAAAGGAGGAAAAGTAACAGCAAATTTGACTTCAATGCTTTCGTAGCACAAGGGATAGATTCAAACAGGTTTAAAAAATCTGTGTGCAGGTATTTTGGTGGACATGTGTTTCATTTGAATAAATACCAGGAAGCGTGATGGATTTATGATAAATTTTTGTTTACATTTTTAAGAAAGACTGTACCATATTTACACAAACAATGGATGAGATCTCTTGTTACTCCACATCCTTGTCAATATGCCTTCTGTATAATCAGCTTTGATGAGGTGCCTGATCAGTCCTTTTGCCCATTTTTCAATGGGATCATTTTTGTTTTAACTGCTGACTTTTAAGACTTCTTTACATATTCTGTAAAGTTCCTTATCAGATACATATTTTGAAAATAACTTCTAGTCTATGACATGTCTTTATTATTTTAGCAGTGGTTTTCACATAGCAGATATTTTAAATTTTAATAAATTCTAATTTATCCAATTTTTTTTGCTTTTATACACTATGCTTTTAGTGCTGTATCCAAGAACCCATTTTTAAACCCATGGTCACCTAGATTTCTCCTATATTCTCAAAGTTACATGGTTTTATATTTAACACTCAGATTTGCAATTTAATTTCATATACCTTTTTTGGTGAAAAATAATGCAAGAGAGTGGGTTTTTCTTGAAGACGTCCAGGTGTACCAGCCCCACTCTTTGCAAAGCCGTCCTTGTCCATGGAGTTTCCACCGCTCCTTCGTCAAATACCAGTTGCCTATATTTGTGTGCATCTGTTTCTGGGCTTTCCACTCAGTTCCATCGATCTCTCTGTTCTTCAGTAATTACCATACTGTCTGGATCACTGAAGCTTTATAGTCTTTACAATATAATTGTTGGATATTCTGCATCTTCTGCTTTTCCATATAAAATTTAGGATCGGTTTGTTGATATCCATGGAACATTGATATAGTATTAACCTATAGATCATGTTGCCATTTTGATTTTAATACAGACATTTTTGTCCATGATAATTTTGTGGCATTTTAGGTAAGCAGAAGTGTCAGCATGTAATTTTGTCCACATTTGGTTATCAGAAGAATATTTTGGAGGTCAAGTTCATTTGCTCATAAGCGTAAGTTGCAAGTACTATTTGCAAGACGTCTATAAACTGTGTTTCAGAAATCCATCGGGACAGTGCTACTCTCTCCTCTGGAGTCACCGTGAATCAGGTTTGACTTGGTGGCAGTGACGTCTTGAGCTTTGAGTGAGGGCTTACCTGGTACTTGCTGAAAGTGAACAAGCATTTGAATTGACCCTTTGTCATTATGAACTAGTCTTCTGTCTGCCATGTAATGTTCCTTCTTCTGAATTCTACCTCATCCGCTATTAATATAGTCATTCCAGCGTTATGATTAATGCTTGCAAAGTGTATCATTTTCTCTGATGTCAGTAGAAAGTGCGTTTTATCTCGGAGCCTGTAATTGACACGCACTTTTCAAGAAATCCACTCCAATACATCTTGCCTATCAATTGGGATACTCAGAACCTTTGTATTTAAGACTTTAAAAATATTCTTGTGTTTACATGATCCCGCTTTGTCCCACTTCTGCTTTGTTCTTTCTCCCTTCTTCTGGTTCTGTTTTGGGCTACGTTTTGGGAGAGACCCCTCATGGCAGAGCGGTTACGCACTGGACTGCTAACTGCAAGGTCAGTAGTTTGGAACCATGAGCAACAAGGCAGGAGAAAGAGGTGGCTTTCTACTTTTGTAAAGAGGGACTGTCTTGGAAGCCCACAAGGGGCGGTTCTACCCCGTCTTATAGCGTCCTGAAGAAGAAAGGGCATTTTGTGGTTGTTTTATCTCCACTATCAGTTTATCACTTGTCTGTCAGTTTGTCATTCTGCAGTGACTTATGTGTGGCTGCGATGCTGGAAGGCACGTCACTGGTATTTCAAACGCCAGCAGGGTTACCCAATGGGAGTCGTTTTCTGCGGAGCTTCTGAACTAAGAACAGATAGGTAAGAAGGACGCGGCTGCTGGCTGTGGGGAAGTAGCTGCTCAAAGCTTTATGCATGGCTTGAAAACATGGTCAGCTACGGAAGGCCTCATAAATGGAAGCAAAGCGTCATCAGACCTAGTGCCAGACGAAGGGCCCTGTGGCCAGAGGGCGTTGGAGATGTGACCGAGGGGGAGCAGCTTCTCAGTGGAGCTGCCCCTGGTGCAGGGAAGACCTGGCCCTAGAGAAGGACACCACGCTTGGTAAAGTAGAGGGGCAGCAAAATAGAGCAAGGCTGTCGATGGGATGGTGTTACACAGCGTCTGCCACCATGGCCTCAGGCATGGGACTGCGTGTGAGGATGGGTGTGTGGTGAGGATGGGTGTGTGGTGAGGATGGTGTGCGGTGAGGATGGGTGTGTGGTGAGGATGGTGTGTGGTGAGGATGGTGTGTGGTGAGGATGGTGTGTGGTGAGGATGGTGTGTGGTGAGGATGGTGTGTGGTGAGGATGGTGTGTGGTGAGGATGGTGTGTGGTGAGGATGGTGTGTGGTGAGGATGGTGTGTGGTGAGGATGGTGTGTGGTGAGGATGGTGTGTGGTGAGGATGGTGTGTGGTGAGGATGGGTGTGTGGTGAGGATGGTGTGTGTGGTGAGGATGGGTGTGTGGTGAGGATGGGTGTGTGGTGAGGATGGGTGTGTGGTGAGGATGGGTGTGTGGTGAGGATGGTGTGTGGTGAGGATGGTGTGTGGTGAGGATGGTGTGTGGTGAGGATGGTGTGTGGTGAGGATGGTGTGTGGTGAGGATGGGTGTGTGGTGAGGATGGGTGTGTGGTGAGGATGGGTGTGTGGTGAGGATGGGTGTGTGGTGAGGATGGTGTGTGGTGAGGATGGTGTGTGGTGAGGATGGTGTGTGGTGAGGATGGGTGTGTGGTGAGGATGGTGTGTGGTGAGGATGGTGTGTGGTGAGGATGGTGTGTGTTGAGGATGGTGTGTGTTGAGGATGGTGTGTGGTGAGGATGGTGTGTGGTGAGGATGGGTGTGTGGTGAGGATGGTGTGTGGTGAGGATGGTGTGTGGTGAGGATGGTGTGTGGTGAGGATGGTGTGTGGTGAGGATGGGTGTGTGGTGAGGATGGTGTGTGGTGAGGATGGTGTGTGGTGAGGATGGTGTGTGGTGAGGATGGGTGTGTGGTGAGGATGGTGTGTGGTGAGGATGGGTGTGTGGTGAGGATGGGCGGTGCAGACCGCAGGGTTTCCTTCTCTTGTGCAGTCGCTGGGGATTGGAGCCTACTTGCTGGCCCCTAACAGCAACAAAGGCAACCTCACTTTATTTCAAGTGTGTGTAGACACTTAATCCAGTCTAGTAGTTGCTCTCAGCTTATCAGAATCTGCCTCATGTAATAGGTCACATAAAGATGAACGTACCGGACAATAATATATTTCCAGTTTCTTCAGTCTTTTCTTTCATACTACTCTCCTCTCGTCTGCAATGTTCTAGTCTTTCTAATCCCCCCGCTATTACCTTTATTTTAAACAATACAGTATGTAGTTTTAAAATGAAAGCTGAGAGGTTGGAGACGGAGGTGCAGGTGGAGATGAGGCTTAGGCAGGAACAAGAGGTTAGGAAAGATTTTATTGAGGCAGGGAAAGAACTCCCGGGAGGGAGGGGAAAGCAGAGAAGGGACGGGTCAGGAGCCTCCAGGCGGGTCCGAGACCTTGAGTTAGGTCAGGGGACTCACAGCTTGTCGGAGAGGGGGTGGGAGTTATATAGGGTCCGAGCTAAGGAAGTAGATGTTAAGGGAAGGGAGAATCTTTATTGCTTGATTGGTTGCAGCTGCAGGGCCTTGGGTCAAGACACGGATTCGGATTCGTGGGAAGTAGTAGAATGATCTTGTCATTTGCAGACCTGTTCTTTGAAGCTTGAAGACGTCCTGGGGAAGGGGCTGTGCAGATCAGCCTGAGAAGGTGAATCGCTTCCTGGGTGCTGGGGCAGGGGGTCCTGAAGAGCCAGAGAAGAGGTGGGGGCTGCCGGGTCCGGACTCGGCCCAAACAAAACATACTTCCTGTATTAAATTAACCCATATGCTTCCCTTTTCAACACATCTTATATTCTTTATCTTCAGATTGAAGAAAATTATGAAAAAAATTTGATGAATTTCTTTTACGTTTTTCTCAAATTTCATTTCACTGAAAGTGGTCTGGCTTAACTACATTTCTGAGGGATACCTTTGCTTGTGGTAAAATTCTGGGTTATTGAATTTAATTGTTGGTTGGTTGGCTGGTTTGCTGCCTTCGGTACTTTGTCTTGTGATTTTTTTTTCCTGATGAGAATTCTGTAGTATTATGTATTGAATTGTGTTCTCCAAAAATTGATGTCAACTTGGCTGGACACGATTCTTAGTGGCTTAGCATTTATATGATGCTGGCAGTAAGATGCTGTTTCCCCACGATGTGATCTGATGTGATAAAACAGAAAAAGGATTAAGGGTTAGATCCTAAATCCTGCCACATCCCTGATCCTTAATGTAAGAGGCATTTTCCTGGGGCGTGGCCTGCAACACCTTCCACCTTACTAGACATAAAGGAGAGCGAAGTGAGCAGAGAGGGACCTACTGCCACAGAGAAGGAAGGGCCAGGAGTCACGTGTGTCCTGTAACTCCCCCATTGGGCCTATTGTGTGGGAGCCTGTTGGATTGGTGCTTGCAGGTTGGGCTTCGCAGCTCCCAGTGACCTGCTGCTCCCCGGGAGAAAGACCAGGCTTTGTACTCCGGTGAAGAGTTACAGTCTGGGAAACACACAGGAGCACTTAGTTCTACGCTGCCCTCGAAGATCACTAGGAATCAGAATGGACCCAACAGCAGTGAGTTTGGTTATTGGTTTGGTCCTATTGCTTCTCTGATTGGTTTTAAGGTTTTATCTGTAGCACCATTGCTCAGCAGCTCAATCATGACACGCCATAGTGGGGTTTTCTTTGGGTTTGTACTATTGGGTAACTTCTTATAGGCGTGGGTTTGTAGTTTTCATCAAATTGTAGGAACTACTACCTAAAATCTCCCCCACCCCCATGTGCTTTTCCTCCCTTGCTCCCTCCGTGCCTTTCAGGGACTCACTCATAGCTTGATATTGTCCGCAGGTCACTACATTTGATTATTACAATTTTTTCGTCTTATTTCTCTCTGCCGTAAAGTTTTGTTTTGTTTTAAATCTATTGCTGTCTCTGAGTTTACTGACTCTTTTCTTTGCACGGCCGGATGATAAGCCCACCCAGTGAATTTTTCTGCCTTGCTGCAATTCTAAACATTGCATTTATTTTTAAGTATGCTTCCCTTACTTCCCTATGTTAATTTCTCTTTTACTTTCTGGATCATACTGATAGTAATTCATTTAAAGTATTCAACTTCTAATCACAGCCTCATTTCTATTCATTTCTTGGAGCTACAGGCTATGGTTTTCTGTAGCATGGATGCCAGGAACTTTGGCTGATGAGCATCATGCACTTTCCATAGCCGAGTGTCTGAATCACTGCTATCTTCCTGTAAAGAATGGTGGCTCTCTCTGGATGGCTTCTTGCTTACTTGTGGCAAATCTCTTCCTTTTGAAGTTTGTTTTTAATTCTTTTAAAACCTGACTAACAAGGAGTCTAGGGCTCTCGTGACTGCCGCATGAGATTCCCCTTTCTGACCGATGGAAATGAAAACGTCGCCTACCCCTGTGTGAGCGATGGAGGCCTTTCATTTGTGGCTCCCGGTGAGTTCTTGGTCTGGTCTCAAGCAATCACTCCGTCCACCCACAGTTGTTGCCCAGTCAAAAGACAAAAGGACGACTGTATGGATTTTTGAAGCTTGTCCTCTGTCTGTCTGCCATCTGATACTGCGCCCTCCAAAGATCAGCTGCCTCAGACTCTCTGAATTCCAGTTTCCATCCTTCGGTCAGAGCCTGCTTTCCCACAGCACTGTGTGAAAATGCCCCCAAGACTGAGAGCAGGGCTGGTGTCTAAGGTTCACCTTGCTTCTTTCTCTTTGTGCCACGCCACATACATCTGCACTGTGTGCCGTTCAAGGTCTAAAATCAGCTTGGGAAAATGGCATTAAAGTCACACCTGGCCTTCTCTGGCTTCACGAGGATGAGAATCCAATGCCTCTCCGGCTCAGGGCCTATTGCTCAGAGCTGAAGTTAGACATACCTCCAGCCTCCATTTTCCTTAATTCTGATTCCAACCTCCTATGACACCCTACTCCAATGCTGTGTTCAGCAATCCATGAACCCTTGATAGTTTATAAATTATTATCATTTTGTCATGTCTTACTGCCTTGGATTTTGGTAGGGTCCTAAAACAAACACACAGAGCATAATGCTAGGTATAGCTCTAGGCTAAATTATAGAAACAAGTAGATACTACAGAGAAGGTACTCAATGAGTAATAACACCTGGCCTACTAAGTCGGAGTGATGCATTACGTATTACCCAGCAGCACTAGCATGGTGGTATGTTTGAGAAACATTGTCGGCAACCCAATACCACCACATTCCTCTCGGTAACTGGCAGGTCAGTATCAACACTTGACTTGAAGTACCCTGATGGTCTCTAAACTAGGGAGAGCTGGCAGACCACCGTAACTCATATGAAGTTGCAGATGGGTAATCACGGGTATTTACCAAGAAATGCTCGGGCAATCTACCCGGTAATCAGTCCCCCATTTAGTGGGAGAGGCTTTACTGGTCAATTTTGCACAATCCAGTGCCCAAGTCTCAGAAGACAAAATGGATAGATGCTCACAGGACAGATCTCGTGCAAGCATTATATTTTTCCTGGTTCTTAGGTTCCTCCCTCAGTTCTTCATTGACCAAGGACTATAGGGTTAACAATCTTTTCCAGACTTCAACTATTTTCTTGAAGTTTCTATCACCCCTCTCTTGATTAACCCGATTCACACAATGCAGTACCCCAGGCTCTGGGCTTCTAGCGATGACCCTATTCCTTATCAGCCTGTGCCCGGGCTACTTAGTAACTTCTTGGGCTTTTGTTCCCTTAAGTGCTGAAGATGGACCAGTTGGGATTTATTTCTCACAGGTGGGGGTCAAGCCATCTGTGCTAAGGGAGGGCGCCATATCATCTTGTCACGATTTAAGGGGTAGTTCAACAGTCTTGATCCAGCTCCAGCAGAGGCTGGTACCACAGTGCCATCTGCCAGCAGCAACAGCATCAAGAAATGGCACTGCCCACATAGACTCTGTGACACGGTAGAAGCCAACAAACCTATGCTTCAGAATCTGGTCTCGCTCGGGGTTGGCATGATTTCATCTCAAAACGGGCATAATCCTGCTTACCTTGCAGAGAGGTTAGAAGGATTACATGAGATAAGGTCAGCAAAGCATTTAGCCTGGACTTGACACACGATAAGTACTCGATCTACACTAGCACTTACTGTTCAATACTAAATGCTCCCTGATGGACTGGCTAGCTCGCGCTCCTCCTGAATATAATTGAGAAATACGTTAATTCCTTATTTGATTGACTTGGAAATAGCTCTCCTCTCTCCGACATGCTTGATAGTTCTGCTCGCAGTTTAGTTTCTGGGGAGGGAGGCTGGTAACTGTGGAGTCACACATGCTTAAATAATTAAGCCAAGGCAAGAGAAACTTGATAAGAAACACTTTGCTTGTGCATTATAATTGTAGAGCAATATCTCCTAGATAGTTAACCCCAAAGGCTTTATCGATTTAACTGAAACCTAATCAACGAGCAATTTAGAAATACTGTTGGAAGCACTTCTCCAGAGAACCATTGTCATTAGCAGCTGGCCCCCTCCTGGGCTGTGGGGCTGCCCACGTTTGCATTTGGTCAAGTCATTTCTCAGCTGAGTGGTCCTCCCAGAGGACATCATTTCCCTTCACACGACTCCCTCCGTTTCGCTGGCCACAGCAAATTAGCCACAGCTCTGCTTCTCAGAACGGTCGGACCTTTACCCCAGACTCCGTTCTCCCTGGCAGTGAAAGCAAACATTTCGAAATTCCGGATTTGAAAGGAAGATCTGATCTGGATTGTTTCCAAGTGGTTCTGTGGGGCAGCCTGGGGTTGCACCTGCTTTGGCTCTAGGGAATCACCTTGGATGGCAGACGATTTGGGTTTAAGTTCAGTGGGTTCTATTAGGACGGGCTTTCAATACGTTTGCTCGGCTATTTCCATGTGATTCCAGGTGGGTCATCTTTCCTGGAAGAGTGGACACCTTTTCTTACTTTTGGTTGCCAGATGGAGCGATTTCTCTCTAGGGACAACCTCACTCGTATTCTAAATCCTTGCTACTCTATCAGTTGGGTTTCGTGTGCTTTACTTACTATGAACTTGGAGAGAAGAATTGGGTTTGTGTGACTCACTTCTGCCCCGAGTCTGCCTGAAGAGAACACAGCTGACCCCTGGTAGTTCAGTGGCTAAATAGTCAGTTGTTAAGGAGGCTGGAGGTTAGAGCTCACCCCACAGTGGCTCCCCAGGAGAAATGCAATGGGGATCCACTCCCATGGAGATTGCAGCCGCGAAACCCCTACAGGGCAGTTCTACTCTGTCCTGTAGCGTCGCTATGCATTAGCATCAACCCCACTCACACAATCCAAACAGGGGACATTCTTTCACTGCCTCTGTAGAGAAAAGCCAGTCTCCACCTGGCTTCACAAGTCAGCTCATTCTAGAGAGCAGTCAATGCTTCAGAGTCTTCTTGCACCACACTGCATCCTCCGCGACGGGACCCTCTCAGTCGGGAGCTGTGAGCCCCCCTGCTTTCCTATTGGTTTATTTTCCAATATTTTCAGAATCATGACGGGATGGGGATGTCATCAGAAGAGCTGGCCTCTTTAGCTGAGTGGAAATCTCTGGTGGGAATAATTCTCGTGTATTTTACAGTTATATTTCAGCCAGGGATTAGAGAAACTCTATTGAGAAAGGATGATTGAAAATCAACCAGAGGCTTAGAGGAAGCCAAAAGAACAAACTAATGTTTATTGAGCTGTCACAAAGAGCCAGGTCCTCGACTGAGCCCTTCATTCACATGATTTTATGAATAGGGCAAGAACATGGAACTGGGTTGGGAATTTGAAAGTATGCTTTTTTTGCCTGAAAAATCTTTCAGGTCTTTGAGAAAAGGGTGCCAAGTCAATACTTGACCTTTAAACACAGTCTCCTAAAGAATGGGTTCTTGTTATTAGTTCCTGATTCATGGCAACCCCTCACTTAGTGGAATGCATTGCCTGGCTCTGAACCATCTCCAGGACCCACGGGCCTTGGACCATTGTGACCCATGCCCACCCATTGCTGTTGAGTGGGTTCTGACTCAGCTACCCCCGAGGACAGAGGACTGCCTATGGGGCTTCTGGGGCCAGGCATCTTGGTGGACACAACTGCTCCTTTGTTGTCCCTTGGAGCAGCTAGAGGGTGTGAGATGCTAACTGTGGTTACCAGTCCTCTGCTCATCCCGCTGCACCACTGGGGCACAGGGGTGTCCTATTTGGAAGGAGACCACCAGCCCTTTCTTCCTAGTCTGTTTGGTCTGGAAACACTGCTAAAACAGATTCGGTCTCACTGCAATACGCAAGCCACCACTTCCAGCACGAGTGCCATTGACTGGGAATCAGGCTCTGTGTTCTGCAAGGAAAGTGCAGATTCTACCACGGAGTCACCCAGTCTCTGCTGAAGAATAGAATGACGCCGAATGGGCCATTGTTTTAGGCAAAGGAAGTAGGGTTTCTCTAGTTTCTTAAAAAAATTAATTGGGATTAATATATATCTCAAATCATTCCATAGTTTAAGCACGTACAGCAGATTGTATATTTGCTACTACAATCAGTTTCCAAACATTCCTTTTCTATATGGACTTCTGGGCATCATCACCCTTTACCCCCCCACCACCTCTGTGCCTAACCCTAACCCAAACCCCCCAACACACACACCCCATCCCCAGTTTCTTTCTTCATTAAATGTCTTATGAAGTGAATCACACACATTGTTCGATGAAAAGCTTACATTTCAAGATTGGGGGAAATCTCATGTCAAAGTACTAGTACTGCATCCTTTTTTACAAAGGAGGGGCAGATGCACAGAGGGTCAATTTGCCCAAGATCAGCACACTCTTCCATAGGTGGGCTGAGAGGAGATGTGCAGACCTGGACTGGCACTGTTCTACCGAGCTCTTCTTGGCAGCAGCCGGCCATTTGCACCCCTGTTTTGTTGAAGGCTATCTGACAGATGGGAAAACAGTGAGAAAGGTGAGCCCGTCACTTCTTTCCCAGTAGCTGATGCCATTCTAACCCATTCCTAAGACTCGATGTCTTCTCTCTTTCATTTAGGGTGCCAGGCAGCATGCAGCTACCTGATGGCAGCGACAACTTGTCTTTTTGACAAGACAGATAGTATTTCAACCACGTTATATTCTAAAGCATCGATCACCCTGACAGGATATATGATAATAATTGGGATGCTCACCATGCGCCCCATTACACTTTGAAGTTGTTCATCAAGATTTACAATTTTCCCATTACCTTATCTTGTAGGCAATTGGTTGAAATCCTCAGGCGCTGCAGTCACTTCTAAAGTGCTTTGCCTCCGGTACCTTTAAGGCAGTCAGTCCGTGTGGGCAGTTGCTGACTAGGTTATTTGGAAATGATCTGGAGATGATTGGAAATTAGGGCTCAATCCAAATGCCGCCTTCTTTGGGGTATATTGAGAGGGTGGTCATATCCCCCCACGCTTTAGTATCCCATATAGTGTATATACTCGTGTATAAGCTGAGTTTTCAGCACATTTTTAATGCAGATTCTGTGGTAAAATTTGGTGCTTCAGCTGATAGTCGGGTTGGCTTATACTTGCGTCTATACGGTACCTTAGTTTCGCTTCCATCACAGCCCTTACCAGCCTGGAGGGGGATTACTTATTTGTGTATTGTGTGCCTTTGTTAGAACATTGCTTCTTTTAAGGTGCAGATTTTGGAATTCAATCGATCGGGCTCAATTCCTGATTGTCACTTACCTGCAATGTGATCGTAGACAAATGGCTTATCTGGAAAATGAATGCCTTGAGTTATTATTAACCCAGCACCAAGCATAATGCCTGCCATAGAGCCATGTGGTCATCTGCCATTGAGTTGGCTCCTTTCTCCGGATGCCTCACGCACAATGTAATGACACATTCGCAAGTCCTGCACCGTCCCTGGGATTGGTGGCAGATTGGATCATTGTCCAATTTTCTGAGGTAGCTTTCCAGATCTGTCTTCCTAATCCATCTCAGTCTAGAAGATCTGCTTCAATATAGTCACCATTATAGCAACATACGTGCCTCTAGCAACAAAACAGGTAATGTCTACGCATGGGATGTACGGTCAAATTCAAGTCTTTGGCACGGAAGACAATACTTTCACCACTGAACCATCAGTGCTTACTAGCTCCTGCTGTTGTTCGATGCCACTGAGCTAAGGCCGGCTCGTAGCAACCCTATGTCTGTCCAACAGAAAGTGAAACACTGCCTGGTTCTGTGCCATCCTCAAAGTTTCTGCTGTGTTTGACCCCATTATTAGAAGCCACTGTGTCAATCTAGCCCACAGAAGGTCCTATCTATCTATCTATCTATCTATCTATCTATCTATCTATCTATCTATCTATCTATCTATCTATCATCTATCTATGTTCAGTGAAACTTTACTTTACCAAGCATAATGTACTTTCCAAAGACTAATCTTTCTGATGACATGTCTCAAGGACAAAACACAAAGTCTCACAATGTTCTAAGGAGCATCCTGGTTGTACTTCCTCCCAGACAAATGTGCTTGCTCTCGTGGCCGTCCGTGGGACTTTCAAGACTCCTCTCCAGCACCATCATTGACAGGCATCCATTCTTTGCCATCTTCCTTATTCTTTACATTGAATTGCAATACGTACTGAGGTCTGCAGTCTGAATTTCATCGGCAAGCATGTCCTGTCTTTCCTCATTTTCAGCCAGCAAGATTGGGTCATCTGCAGATTTTAAATTGTTAATAAACCTTCCTCTTATACGGATACTGTATTTTTCATACAGGCCAGCTTCTTGGATTGTTTGCTAGTATACAGATTGAATAAGTATAGTGAAAGGCTGCCACCTTGATTCTTTCAAACCATGCAGTCTTCCCTGGTTCTGTTCCAATCACTGCCTGCCTCTTGGTCTACACAGGTTCCCCAGGAATACAACGAAGTATTCTGCAATTCCCATTTTTCTCAATGGGAGTCATTTATGATCCACACAGTCAAATGACTTTAAAAAGTCAATAAAACCCAAGTAGACATATTTTTGGTGTTCTTTACTTTTAACTAAGATCTCTCGGACATCAACAATTTCCACATCCATGATGTGGCCTGAATCAGGCATGAGTTTCTGGCAACTCCCTTCACATGTAATGCTGGCACCATTGTTTTTTTTTTATTCAGAAAAAAGAGAGACGTGTATGCCCTGCTGTTGTCTGTGGCTGTGTTAAGTGTTGGGCTGCTACCCACAGGCCAGCAGTTTAAAACCACCAGCCACTGCACAGGCGATGAGGCTTTCTATGCCTGTGAAGAGTTACAGTTTCAGAAACCTCAAGGGAAACTGCTAAAGGGTCCTACAGGGTCACTGAGGCAGAATCAATTCAATGGCAGTGCGAGTGAGTGATATTCATCATAGTGTTTCATAACTTCCACGTGCTATTTGGGTTATTTTTTGGAATGAACACAAATAGAGATATCTTCCAGTTGGCTGACCAGGTAGCTGTCTTCCAAATTTCTTGACATAGATGAGGGTGTGCTTCCGGCGCTCATCAGCCTGTTGGAACATTTCCATCAATTCCCAGTACCTTGTTTTTTGTTAATGTCTTCAGTGCAGCTTGAACTTCTTCCTTGGACTTCAACACCGTTAGTTGATAAAGTTGAACACTGATCAGTTCCTTTTGGTACAGTGACTACGTATTTATTCCAATTTCTTTTGATGCGTCCTGCATCATTCAATATTTTGCCAATCAAATCCCTCAGTAATTCAAACTGGGGCTTGACTATTGTCTTCATTTCTTTGATGTTTCTATGAGCATGAGGTATGCTAAATATGAATGAACATTGGACAAATGAATGGCCTCCATGTAACTTGAGCTGGTCGACACTGAAGCTCTAGTCCACTCTATTTTTCCACATTACAGGTGCCACTGGTGTGTTTACCTATCTCAGCCTCTTACTCTTCGAGCTCCCAGTGCAGGGGTGGAGATGTCAATTTCATTTGTGTCAGATGGAGAAGCACTTACGATGAGTCTTTGGCCAGGCCACCGTGCTAGTCGCTCCCTAGTTGCAAATGTAGCAGGTGCTTGTCACAAAGCCTGCTCGGAGCAGTCACCCTCCCTAGATGTCCCATGGTGAGTAGAAATGGCAGTGGTCAGAATGCATGCCAGTGCCTGTCCAGGAGGCTGTGACTAGCTTGCCCCTTCTGAGAACTGATTGCTCAACCATGATATTCTTGATTCACAATGATTTAGCAGATGGGTTATTAAAACACTACAGTTCTTCTATCCGAGGAGTAAGTAGCTTGTTATCCCCAGGAATGACTCCACACGCAGGCATCCTGTCTACCTCCGATCCTTTCTAAGGAACTCTTGAATCAGAGTCCATGCTTGGCATTGCAGAAGGCTCTCCAGAATCCAAACACATTCTGATTGCTTGGTGTCTGTTGGCCAGCACTAAATGGCTTGAACATCTCTTTGCTGGAGGCAGGTGACCTGCTCCTTGATATTCTCCTTCCTGGTCCTCAGGTTTCTCCTTCTCTTCCCAGCCTGCTGATGTTGTGTCTAATCTTGTCAGTTCTTTATCTGGGGTCTGGGAAGTTCCACCACTTTCTCTAACCCTTTCTCCAGTCGTCATGTGTTCAGCCAGGACGGCACATGCATGGCACATCGACCATTGAGTAAAGTCTCCTCACTTGTCCGTAGCTCCTAAGCACAATGTTAAGGATAGACCTTACTTTTTAATTATAGGTCCCTCTTCTTGCAGGAGGGTTGCAAGGTGTGGTAATTACATAATCTGGTGTCAACTTGAGACAATTAAGAGTGAAGGGGTGGAGTTTATCCTGTTAATCAGGTCACAGCTTGATGACCTCATTTGGAGGCACTACAGAGATAAATCAGTCACTGGAAGCCAGACCCACACTCTCTCTGCTTCCCCTCTCTGTGAGGCATTCCTGTTGGCAAGTCACATGGGGCTACTATGATAGAGCCAGAGCCGTAGAACTGGAGGAGCCACATGGAGACCCACACCACCCCTGGACCCATAAGTCTTTGCACCCACTGGCCCGGGATCTTGCTGCACTTGGTATTATTGCACGGCTGCGTGAGTCTGAAGAGGAATTTATAGACTGCTATCAGACATATGAGCTAATATTGCATTTATAGACTTAATCTGAACTGGGCTGGGATGTTTTCTCAATATACAATTACTCTTTGATATAAAGCTCTCTCTTAACATCTATATGAGTGTCTGGATTTGTTTCTCTAGTCAACCCGGACTAACATACACTCCAAAAATGCAGGACACATCCTCTAGTGATTTCGTCCTGTGCTCTATACTGATTGTCGAGTACTCTGTGTCCTTATTGAGCTCTCAAAAAAAAAAAAAAAGAAAGAAAGAAAGAAAAGAAAATTAAAAGCTCCGCTGCGATTGGAGTTGTTTTTCAAATTTAATTGGGTATCTCTACCCTACGACTACCCCCTCCCGTCCCCCCACTCCACCTTGCAATCTGGCAACCTTACCTCCCTACCATGAAGACCACAACTTTATCCTCATGCTGTCGTTTCCTTAGGACCAGCATAACACAATACCACAAAGCGGGAGCATTCACACAACAGCAATGTGCTTTCTCACAGTCCTGGAGGCCAGATGTCCAAAGTCAGGGCATCAGTAGGATGATGCGCTCTCTCTGGGGGATGTAGGGGAAGGCCTTTCCTTGACCCCTTCCGTTTCTGTAGCTTATAGGCAAATCCTCACATGCTGCCTTTCCCCTTGTGTGGGTCCATGCGTCTATGTCTCTTGTCCCATTTGGCCAAACACCTCTCAGAAGGGATAAGGGTTAGGGCCCATACTGCTCCGATATGCCTCCTTTCATTGAAATTGAAACAAAAGACATGTTTCCTCCAAACTGCATTCACAAGTACAGGGGTTGGAATTTCAACACCTGTTTCAGAGGGATGCAATTCAAACCATACAACCCCTGTTCCCAAATTCTTGTTAGTTTCTGCTGCTCACCACCTTTCAGGGTTTGGATGTTTACCTTCTGTGGAAAAGACTGTAGCTCACAGGCTAGGGGGTCTGCACCAATCCTCAGCTCATTAAGATACAACCCAGAGTTACTGAATGAATAAATGAGGGAATGAGGGAATTTGTGACTAATGGGATAGAGTTTGCTCTATCAAATCTCTCTCCTTTGAAGATGGCATTCAGAAGATCACAGAGCCTTTGAGTCTGGAAAACAAGTAGGTATAATGGAATCTAAACCCTGATCTGGGGAAGCCAGGCTGCTTTTATCCTACGGACACTCTTTATATTTAATTACTTTTTGTTTTTCCCTTAGCAATTAGTAGAGTGCCAGTCCGTCTCAGATGTGCTAAGGAGAACCAAGAGATGTTTTTGTCTACACTTGAGCCAAAGTGTTAAAGGAACAGCAGCACTTTAGGGTGGGGACTGGGAGCGAGTGGAGCTAGAAAGTAATTAATATTTATCGAGCAACCATCATTTACTTTTTTAGACATGATCTCATTGTGTCCTCAGAGGAACCCTGCAAAGTATATTCCAGATATAGGCCCAAGTTTATCTAAACCAGGCAATGTCCGCACGTTCTAGCATTTCTGAATGGCAGAACTTAAATTTAAACGCAAGCCTTTCTTCACAAACCTGTACTATCGGTGGCAGTAGCCATACGGACCACAGCTGAAGAACTCAGTGGGAAAGTTACACTCAAAGACAATGCCAGATGCCCTCCAGCTCTGCTTCTTCCTCTTTCATTCCCTGCTCCTGAGAATGTCCTGCCAATCTGTTCTAGATTTCCAATTTAAGGATATACTGACAACTGCAGGCTTAGCACTTAGGAACCACCAGCCACTCCGAGGCAGAACGATGGGACGTTCTACTCCCGTAATGCGTTACAGTCTCCCAGACCCACAGAGACAGTTATGTTCTCTCCCATTATGTTGCGATGAGTTGACATCCACTCGATGCCAGTGAGTTGTTGTTGTCTTTTTTTTAGTTCTTTAGAGCAGATAAACAGAGTCCTTGATTTTGTAGAGTTAGACCAAGTGCAGATTATGGGAGTCAGCTCCAATTCATGGTGACTGTATTTACAATAGAACAAAATCCTGCCCAGACCTGTGCCAGCTCATCGGTTGCTCCTATGTTGGAGTCCATGGAAGACAGTCCTTTCTTTTCATGACTCTGTGGCACACTAACTATAATGTCCTTCTCCTGAGGACTTCTCCAAAAAATAGGAGACAAAGTCTTGTTCTCCTCACTTCCAAGGAGCTTTCTGGATATATTCTCTCCAGAAATATTTGCTTGTTCTTCTGGCTGCCGATGACACTTTCAAACATTCACCAACACAATAATTCAACGGCTCAGTTCTTCTCCACTCTTTCCTATTCACTGCCCCGCTTTCTCATGCATGTGAAGCAATTGAAAAATACCATAGTCTATGTGGTAGTTATGTAATTTCATGTCAACTTTTTAGATAGGTTATTTGGGGTAGTGGGGAGTCTAGCCTGTCAGTCATGTCACAGCCTGATTGATGCCTCCTTATGGGTGTGTGGTCTTCTCATGAGGATTCTGGGAGTTTTCCTCTCTTTCTCCCTGGAGACAGGACACACTCTCTGGTTTACATGCTGTTGACAAGCCACATGGAACTATGCTGATAGAGGCCTGAGACCTGAAACTGGGGGAGCCACAGGGAGAGCCTCACCAGCGCTGAGATGCTTCCACAAGATTTTTCACCCACTGACCCGTGATCTTCCTGCTTTTGGCATTGTGGCATATGGTGCGTGAGTCTATAGAAGAATTTATGGACCAGTATCAGACATATGGGCTAATATCAGACTTAAGGGCTAATATTGAATTTATGGACTTGATCTGGACTGGGCCAGACTGTTTTCTGAATATACAAGTACTCTTGGGTATAAGACTCTCTCTTGGGGGCGGGGGTGGGGGCAGAGGGAGATTAAAAAAAAAAAGACTCTCTTACACACATACGAGTGTCTCTGGATTTGTTTCTCTAGTTGACCCAGGCTAGCACAGTCTGACTTTTCAAAGAGACACCTGAACATTTTAAAAAAGGCTGGTGCTCAGTGCAGCACATGATTTGGTTTATTGACGGCTGCTTCCATGAGCATTCATTGTGGATCCAAGTAAAACAAAATCCTTGGCAACCTTAATCATTTCTTTGTTTATCATGCTATTACCTAGGTGTCCAGTTGGGCGAATTTTGGCTTCATTTATATTGAGTTGTAATCCATGCTGAAATGACAGTCTGCAGTCTTCATGAGCACCTGGAGTCCTCTTCACGTTCAGTAAGCAAGGTTATGTCATCCGCATATCCACAACTATTAATGCAGCGTCCTCCAATCCTGGTGCTCTGATCTTCTTTATATAGTCCAGCAAACAGATTGAATATATGTGGGTCTTTATTTGGGCAACATACATACAGATCAAATACATGTGAAGACAGGACAGAAACCTGATGCACATCTTTCTTGATTTTAAACCATACCACGTTCCTTTGTTCTGTTCAAATGACTGCCTTGTGGTGTATGTCCAGGTTCCACACGAGCACATGTATGTACTATGAGACACCCATTCTTCTTAATGTAATGTATAATTTGTTATTATTCACACAGTCAAATACATGTCATAGTCCATAACACATTAAGAAGCATCTTTTTAGGATTCTCGGTTTTCAACCAAGATCCATCTGAAGTCAGCAATGCTATCCCTTATTCCACATCCTCTTCTGAATCCAGTTTGAATCTCTGGGAGTTCCTCATAATTTTTACAGCCATTTAAAAGGGAGGGATGGGGGAAGATGAGTAGAAAATGTTTTGGAATCGATGGCAGCATATGTACAAATATGCTTGATACATTTGATGTATGGAATTTTATAAGAGCTGTAAGAGCCCCAAATAAAATATACATATAAAAAATATATCTTTAGTAAAATGTTACTTGTCCATGATGTTAATGATATTGTTTGATAATGTGCACATTATATTGAATCTTTCTTTGAAATATGCACAAATATGGACCTCTCCTGGTAGGTTGTTCAGATAACTGTCTTCCAAATTTCTTGGCATAGATGAGTGAGGTAGTTTATTGTGCCAACCTGGCCAATAAACACGTGGGGTTAATTGAAAGACAGAGGGATAAATGGCTCAGTGAGTATTGCCTTTCGAGTTCTCATGTCTCTTGCTTTGTAATGGTCGGACCAGAGTGCAGCTGCCTTGACCAGTTCCCTGCTTCAGCTGGCAAGGCTCACTTCCTGCAAGACATCCCTGAGGAGAAGCCACATAGACCTACTCTGATGCAGCCCTGGGTGCTGGAGCAGCCGAGTGGAGACCCCTTTCAGGGCTGAGATGCTTACATGTTCACTGACTTGGCTTTCCTCCTGCAGTCAGCATCATTGGGTGTGTTTTGTGAGATGGAGGAGGACATTGTGGATTGGGTTAATGTTGGACTTGTGGGCTTGGACAGCACTGAGTTGGGATGTTTTCTTGATGTGCACTTAACCTTTATATAAAAGTCTCTCTTATACATGAGTTTCTGTGGATTTGTTTCTCTAAAGTACTCAGACTAACACAATGAGTGAGTGTCTTCAGCACAACATCATCATTTTATTAAAACATTCCAATTAGTCTGTTTTCAATTCTTTACCCTTGCTTTTTTTTTTGCCAGTCCTTCAGTGCAGTATGGGCTTTTCTTCAATAGTATCAGTTCTTGATCACGTGCTACCTTGACCAGTTCTTCTGGTACCGTGACTCTGTGTCCTCTTCCAGCCTCTTTTGATGCTTTCTGCATCATTTAGTGTTTTGCGTATATAATCCTTCAACATTGTAGCTTGAAGTTTGAACTTTTTTCTTAGTTCTTTCTGCTTGAGGGGTGCCAAGCACATTCTTTCACTCTGAACTTTGATCAACAGGCGTTTGCACATTTCATTATGATATTTTGTGTTCTTGAGTCATTCTAAAATCTTCTGTTTGCTCCTTTCTGTCATCATTTCTTCCCTTTGTGTTAGTTTCTCTACATTCTGGAGTGAGTCCTAGAGTCGCTTTGGACATCTGTTTTGATATTATCTTTCTTCCACGTCTTTTATGAATTTTGGCTTCTTCAAGTAGGGTAACTTGATGGCATTGCACAATGTATCTAGTCTTCGGTCAATAGTGTTCAATTCTAGTTTTGAAATGGCTTACAAGTTCAGGTAGGTATTACTCATTTTGAGTCATGCCCCATCAGCAAATTAAATCCCCGAAGCTTTGTCCCATCGACATTGACTCTCCTTAGAGGAAGCAGGTCTTCCTCAATTAGAATTTTGAGTGCCTGCTAACCTGAGAGCTCATTTTTTCCTGATATTTTATCAGATAATATCTGCTGCTATTTATGAGGTTTCCATTGATCAGATTGCTTGGAAGTGTATTGCCAGGTCCTTCTTCCTAGTCTTTCTTAATTTGGAAACTCCACTGAAACCTATTTACCATAAGATACATTGCTAGTATGTCAAATACTAGAGGCACAGCCTTCAACATCACAAGTACATGCAAGCCACAACATCTCGACAAAAAGATAAATGGTGGAGGGAACATTGTAGAAACTGAAAAGTAATTTGAAGCATGATATAAACATTAAAGTTATTTTGGAAGCACTTAAGTAGGTATAGAGCATGGCAATTGTGAAAGTGGGCAGCAAAGGCTTTGATGGTGAGTTAGTCAAAGTTTATTGTGTCAACCTGGCCGATGAACACATGTGGAGTTAATTCAAGGGTGGGGAGATAAATGGCTCGGTGAGCCTCCCCTTTCTAGTTCTCGGGTCTCTGCTTTGTGATGGTCAGACCAGGGTACAGCTGCCGTAGCCAGTTCCCTGCTTCAGCTGGCAAGGCTCACTTCCTGCAAGACATCCTTAATGAGAAGCCGCATGAACCTACCCCAATGCAGGCCTGGGTGCTGGAGCACCCGTGTGGAGACCCCTGCCAGCACTGAGATGCTTACATGCTCACTGACTTGGCTTTCCTCCTGCAATTGGCATCATTGTGTGTGTTTTGTGAGATGGAGGAGGACTTTGTGGACATGCGGGTTAATGTACTTGTGGGCTTGGGCAGCACTGGGTTAGGGTGTTTTCTTGATGTGCACTTACCCTTTATATAAAACTCTTTTTTTTTGCTCAACAAATATCTTTTATTATTTTTTTTTACATTTTATTAGGGGCTCATACAACTCTTATCACAATCCATACATATACATACATCAATTGTATAAAGCACATCCATACATTCTTTGCCCTAATCATTTTCAAAGCATTTGCTCTCCACTAAGACTCTTTCTTATATATATGAGTTTTGGTGGATTTGTTTCTCTAAAATACCCAGACTAACACAGATGGTATAATATGGACTCAGATGTGAATGGTGAAGAGAGACTAATTTTGCCAGTAGTTGGGGGCAAGGTCATTTCAGGCAGAAGAAACTGCAAGAGGGCAAAGAATATGATGCATTCTAAAAAATTCAATCAGGTGGTCATATTTTTCAAAAGAGAAAGTTTGAGGATCTAAATTTGTTTCACTAAGAGAAGTAGCTGATTATGACAGAGGTCCTTCAAAAGCCCAGGTTTATCAGGAGGGTGTACCACATGCCCAGAGCAGAGCCTGCCCTGCTTGCATAGAGACAGAAGTCACGACAACAACTGATTTGATTACAAGCAGCTGCAAGAGGCCGAGGCCGAGTGTAGGGATAATGGCATGAACAAATGAAGCACTGAGAAAAGACTTTCAAGGATGTATTTTTTGATAAGGAAAATCTCCAATTGCTGTGACAGCTCTGACTCTGCTGGTTTTGAAATTGTATTCGGAATGAAGAGACAGCAGAGCTGTAAAAAGCCACACTGCACTGGCAAAGAAGATACTGAGGGCAGCTGGGATGGTGATCGGTTTCAATCTCTCCAATTCTGTAATTAGAAACTATTTTCCAAGAGTGTAGGTAGGTAAGCTGATTAAAACACATGCTCTAAAATAAGCCAAATGCTTTCTCCAAAGGTTAAAATCTAAGGCAAGTCCTTTATCACGTAATACTTTCTATATTAAATATTAATCAGGATGATTTCATTTTGGGGATTCAGTACTTAAAGTATCGATGTTGTGATGGATCGTAGAACTTAGAGCTGGGGGGAGCATGGAACGCATCACTTCCTCATCCCATTCACGTTCAGATGTGGGAGCTGGGGTTCAGCAAGGATATAGGAGTGAATTTCCAGGATCACAAAGCAGGGCACGGGAGCTAGATGGATAGGGCATTATAACAGACAAATGGAAAGAAATCACATTGACACAGAGATTCAGTTTTAAATACCTGTCCACCAATGGTATATAGAATTTATCTGGTGTCTTGATCTTTTAGAATCTCCATGGTAATATTTATGTCTCTGGCTTTTAACTCTAATGAAGTTTTCATGCTGAAGTGGTTGTTGCTATTAGCAATATGGATGACATCCTATTAAACCAGTGGAGTGGAAGGCTAGTAAACATGACAAATAGAATTAATTATGGAAAATGGAACATAATAGAATTTTCTTTGTGCCCCGGTAAAAGGCTTAAATAGCTATCTAAAATAAATCAGCCTCCACAAACTCCAAAATCTCTTTTTCACCAAACTGCACTGTGTAGTGGGTTGGTTACATGTTGAACTACAAACCACAAGGTTAGCAGTTCAAAACCACCAGCATCTCTGTGGGAGAAAGATGAAGCGTTCTGATCCTGTAAAGCAGTGGTTCTCAACCTGTGGGTCACGACCCCTGTGTGTGTTTGTGTGTGTGTCAAACGACCCTTTCACAGGGGTCACCTAAGACCATCAGAAAACACATATTTCCCATGGTCTTAGGAATAGAGACACCGCTCCTCTCTCCGTCTCCAGGCGGGTTTGCCCACGTGCAGATACACCTACATATGAGTACCCTGGCGTGAAGACTTACCCATACTACACCAGGCTTCAAGACAATTTAATTTTTTGTAATTAGAAATAAATATTTCACAATATATAATTACATATTGTTTTTGTGATTCATCTCTATGCTTTAATTATGTTCAATTTGAAACAATGACAATACATTCTGTCTATCAAATATTTACATTATAATTCATAACAGTAGCAAAATTACAGTTATGAAGTAGCAACAAAAGCAATTTTATGGTTGGGGGTCACCACCACATAAGGAACTGTATTGAAGGGTCGCGGCATGAGGAAGGTTGAGAACCACGGCTGTAAAGGTTTATAGTCTCAGAAACTCACAGGAGCAGGTCTACTGTGTTCTACAGGGTTGCTATGGGTTGAAATTAACTCGATGGCCGTGAGTGACACAAATGAAACCTTTAGTCTCAGTTCTATCCTGAGCCGAAGTATGGTGATAGAGAAAGGGGAGAACACGCCATAGTCTCCAGAAATTGACCATTGAGATGATGGTTTTGTTTTCAACTGGGACAAATGGATGTTAGTAATGGACAGATGGGAGGGCTAACCAAACATCAGAAGGAGGACTTTGACAAGGGAGCCTTGGGGTAGGGAAACTGAGGCAACCACCAACTGGTCCCCAGATTGAATTCCCCTTTGTCCAGCAGTCGGGAACTGCAATAGATGAACAAAGCCAGGTCAGAAGATTCTGCTGAGGTTGGAGCTGAAGTTCGAAATGGAGTGCTGGAGGTAACAGAACTTCTTCTCACTTCTGGAGTCTCATCAGTTGCTCTCTCTCGCTTCAGAAAGAAAGGAAGAATTTATTAGCCCACCTACAAGTGAATTATGTGCAACAGATGCCTAGAAGTTCATTTTCACATGCCAAGTACTGCATTTTCTTTTGTAAATAATGTGCAATGTGCTTTTGCATGCCTTGAGTCAATTCTGACTCATAGCGACCCCGGAGGATAGAGTACAAACTGCCTGTGGGCTTCCAAGACTGTATCTTTTGACCTTCACTTTCTTCATGAATGATGGGTTTGATGTCCTCAAGGTGTTCTGGAAATGCAGGTGGGAGAGAATCAAGGCCATAGTTGGACTCTTGTGGACTTGTTTTCATTTTCTTTCATTTTAGGCTGACCTTCATATGAGCCTCCCGCCGTTTGCAAAAACATAATGAAATAGACAGGAAGATAGAAAGACACGAAAATTTAAGAAAGCTATCTGCAATGATAAAATACAACAGAGATAAACCCAATAGGAAAAAAAGAAACCACTGAAAATATTCAAAACCAGAGCAAGCCCAAAGAGTATCAGAGGAGAGATCAAGGGACAAGGCTCCTTCTTGAATTGCTGGCATGTCTTTTCCTGTATATGAAACTCAGGATAGATGAGCCTAAAGAGACAACAACTAGAAAAAAAAGTTCCCGGGGAGTATGCTGGGGGACATGGATGGGGTGGGAGAGGCAAGGGGGAGCTGATATCAAGGAATTCAAGAAGGAAGAACATGTTTTGAAACTGATTTTGGTAGCAATTGTACAATATTGATTCATGTGATTGAATGATGGGATGGTATGATTTCTGGATTAGATCCTAAGAAAATGGGTTGGAAAAAAATTAAACTGACAACAATGAGTACAAGAAAGAAGAAAATGATCTTAAATTTATTGTAGTAATGATTGTACTCCTCTTCTTGATATGACTGAAATATTGAACTGTATGATAGATGGATAAAATGCCAATAAAGCTGCCTTTTAGAAAAAGGCAGGAAAGATAGCAAAAGGTCCTTAAAAAGGCAGGAGAGGATGAGAAGATCAAAGTGATGTCAGAAGAGACTCTGACACTCGCTCTTTATCATAGAGGAGCGAAAGCAACTGGAAGAAAGGATGAAGTCAAGGCGCTGAATAGAACGTTTCAAAGGGCAGCTCGTGAAGCCAAAACCAAATATTATACGAAATGTGCAAGGACCTAGAATTAGAAAACGAACGAGGGACCACATACTCAGCATGCCTGAACCTGAAAGAAACTCACGAAAAAGCCTCAAATCGCAATTTTGAAAGACTCTATAGGCAAAATATTGAATGATGCAGGAAGCATTAAGGGAATAGAGAATTCAAAGAGCCACTGTATCAAAAAGAACTATCTGACAGTCCACTATTTCAGGATGTAGCATACGAATAAAAGTCAATGGTACTGAAGGAAGACGTTCAAATTTCACTGAATGAGTTGGCCAAGAGCATGGCTCCATGGAAAATCCCTTAAAATGGTTCAGAAAGCCGAGGAAGCACAGGAAGTGCTTACTCATCGATGCCAGGACATTTGAAGACAGCTCTTTGGCCAACTGACTGGCAGAGATCCATATTTGTGCCCATTAATAAAAAGGTGACCCAAAATAATGCTCCAACTACAGAAAGAAATAATTGATATTTCACACAGTAAAATTTTGCTTAAGATCATCCAACAAAGATTGCAGCAGTACATTGACAGGGATCTGCCAGAAGTTCAGGGCAGATTCAGAAGAGGTCATGGAAAAAGGGATATCATTGCTGATGTCAGATGCATATTGGCTCAAAGCAGAGTACCAGGAATGGGTTTACTTTGTTTCATTGACCGTGCAAAGGCGCTTGACTGTGTGAATCATAACAAACTGTGGATAAACTTTGGAAGAACTGGAATTACAGAACACTTAACTGTGCTCATGCTGAATGTGCACATGGATCAAGAGGCAGTTGTGCACACAAAATAAGGGAATGTTACAGGGTTTAAAAACAAAACAAGTGTGCATCAGGGTTGTATCTTCTCATCATACTTATTCAATCTGTATGCTGAGAAAATAATTATGGAAGCTGGATTATATGAAGAAGAGTGTGGTATCAGGATGGGAGGAAGGTTTTTTAACCACCTGCAACATGCAGATGACATAACCTTGCTGGCTGAAAGCGAAGAGGGCTTGAAACACTTGCTGATGAAGATCAGAGATTGCAGCCTTCTGTATTGATTACAACTCAATGTAAAAAAACACACACACAAACAAACAAAAACATAATCTTCACAACCGGACCTATGGGTAACATTCAGATAAATGAAGAAAAGTTTGACGTTGTCCAGGATTTCCTGTTGCTTGGGTCACCAATCACTGCAAATGGAAGCAGCAGTAAGAGCCCCAATGCCACGTTGCATTGGGAAACTGGTGCACAGACCTCTTTAAAGCCTTGAAAAGCAAGGATGTTGCTTTGAGGACTGAGGTGCACCCGACTCAGGCCATAGTCTTTCCCATCGTCTCATATGCATGTGGATGTTGAGTGAGGAAGAGCGAAGCATTGATGCATGTCCATTATGGTGTTGGTGAGGAATATTGAAAATACCATGGACTGCCAAAAGAACCAACAGATCTGCCTTGGCAGATGCACAGGGCTCCTTTTAGGAGCGACTCGACCCGAAGGAAGGACAGGATACTTTTAAAAGTAGCGGGGCAGTGAAAAAGATGAAGACCATCAACAAGATAGTTTGACAAAAACGGGCCCAAATATAACAAGTTGGATTGACAGAGTGGCTGCAAAATTCGGCTCGAACATAGGAACCACTGGGAGGACGATGCAGGCTGGATGGTGTTTGATTCTGTGGAGACAGCATTGCTATGAGTTGGAATCAACTTGAAGGTGCCCAATGAAGCAACGCTCTAACTCCCATCCTCACACCAACCACCTTTGGGCAACCATCCCATGGAGATGGGACATGTCATGAATTTTATTACAGCAGGACATTTAAACGGAAATCTATTGAGGTGGGTATCAGGGACTTAATTTGGCCCTTTGACAATAATTACTTACATTAACTCTCTTGGGCAAGGGGAAACATCCATGCTCAACCTTCATGGGCCTGACCGTTGGTACAGACACATCACGGGAACCTACTCGATAGCATTATAGAGCCCATTAAGGTTAAAGGAATTCCACCTTTAGTTCTGCTTGACAACAAACATCACTGTACGAGCCAGAGCAGTTAGCAGGATTGCCTCTACTAACAGATGTTTGAATATCTCTAAAACAGCCTGATTAGCTTTCCATATTCTGGCCCCTTTACTTTATATTCTAGGATATGCAAGGGACTTCAACAATTATGGAAATATTACATGAGCCTTTATTTCCATTTTCTTACAAACCTTTTGAAACCCCTCTTGATATTTTATTCCAAATATGTTTCTGCGGCACATTTTGGAAAACAAAGCCGTGGTGACGTGCGGAATAACCCGCTGACTCTGAGGCCAGGACATCAGGCTGTCTTCATGGTCCTCTCTGCGTTGGAACCTACAATGGCTGGACGCGCCACGTTCATTTGAAGTGCCGACACCATTATCCCGCAATATAAAAGAACTTCTCTCTCACAGAAGAGTGTTTGCTGCTATCAGTATTTTGTCTGACATACCTCTGTGTGTTTGTACACATTTCAAATGAAATATGGTAATTTTTGCCTACCATAGCCCTGTGTGTTTTGAATGAAGAGACGAATTGTGTCATTTGTAAATGAAGATTTTCCTCATTCACATTTTTCTCATTCTTCGGTGTCCTGGACATTTTGAAGGGCCAGCTGTTGGAACGCTGGATGTGTTTATATTCCTCTGAAGTGTGTTGAAGTTATTGCTTAAAGACACAATCTCTTTAGCTGGATGTGGCTTTGTGTTTGTATGGTTCAGGACCACACAGATTTTGGGCAGAGTTTTAAAACAAAATTTGTGGCTCCTATTTCTTGTTCTCTTTGGGATTCCCTCCTGACATGTGTAGGTCTCTACATCCTTTCTTCTTAGTCTCCAGGTCAGAAAGACTCAAGGTTTCATGTAAGAATTTTAGCTATCACCAATGGTGCCAATTTCAGATTGTCTTAAAAGTTATTTAAAAAGTGAGAAATCCACTTCATGCCATTTTGACAAGTTTTGACTGCCCTATAGAATCTCCCCTATGGAATTTTTTCTCCAGTACCTTTTTTTTTGAGGTGCTGGTGGTGGTGGTGGTGTGTGTGTGTGTGTGTGTGTGTGTGTGTTAGCTTGTAAGTTGCTATCTGTAGAATTTCACTTAAATAAAAGTGTAATTTTTATGGCTTTTTATTCCTCATCGATTTAATCAATAAAATTATTTCCAGAAGAATGAATAGAGCCTAAAAATATTAGTGCCATTGAACTTTAAATTAGCTTATGCATAGTCCATAACAAATCAATGATTTTGAAAGACTGTTTTTTTAAAAAATATAATTTTATTGGGGCCTCTTATAGCTCTTACAACATCCCATACATCAATTGGATTGAGCATATTTTATATATGTTGCTATCATCATTTTCTAAACATTTACTTTCTATTTGAGTCCTTGGTATCAGCTTCTCTTTTCCCCCACCCTCATGACCCCTTGGTAAATTATAAATTATTATTATTTTCATATCTTACACATACCGCTGTCTCCCTTCACCCATGTTTCTGTTATCCATCCCTCTGCCCTCCTGTTCTCAATACTCCAATTTCTGTGCCTGAGGGGTTTATCTGACCAGGTTTCTGTGTGTTGTGAGCTCTTATCTATAACAGGGTACATGCTGTGGTCTAGTCCTGAAAGGCAGGACTGGGGTCATGATGATAGGGGGTGAGGAAGCCTCAAAGAATCAGAGGAATCTTGTGTGCTATACTTTGCATTGGTTGATTCATCCTTTCCTTGTGACCCTTCTGTGAGAGGGTGTCATATTTTCTACAGATGGATTTTGGATCTCTGCTCCGATCCCACTCTTTCTCAACAATATGTTTTTTGGTTTTGTTTTATTTTGGGTCTTCTGGTGCCTACTACCTGATACTGCTGGCACCTCATGATCACACAAGCTGATGTGCTTCTTCCATGTAGGCTTGTTGCTTCTCTGGAAGATGGCTGCTTGTTTAACTTCAAGCCATAATGACCCCAGATATTATATCTTTTGATAGCTGGATACCATCAGCTTTCTTCACCACATTTGCTTATACACCATTTTGTCTTCAGTGATCATGTTGGGAGGGTGAGCATCACAGAATGCCAGATTGTTGGAACAAAGGATTTTGGGTTGAGGGAGGGCTTGAGCAGAGGCCTAAAGTTTGTCTACTTCCTCAATATATTAACATATAAATATATGTACATAGACCAATACCTGTATTTTTATGAATTAATATAATTACATAAGTACACTTCTATATTTATACCTCTACTTATAGCTTTGCTTCCTAGATCTTGAAAGACTGGTTTTTGTACACCAATGACTAAAGAGTTTATAAAATTCTCCAAATCACCCTTTACACAGGACGGGCTTAGTTGGTTTTCTAACCTAAGAGTTTTTGTAAAAACTATAAAGTAGAGAGATATGTTTTATAAGGACAGCAGTGTTTCCAAGATGCGAGAACCCCCCCCTCCCCCAAGCCAGACAGCAAACGGACAAACAAACAAAAAAAAAACCCAACAAACAAAACAAACTCGCTGCTGACTCATGGCTACCCCTCTGTGGGTTTCTAAGTCTAACTGTTTACAAGAATAGAAAGCCCAGTCTTTCTCCCTCCGCTCTGCTACTCCTGTTTTCAAACCGCCAACCTTGCGGTTCACAGTCCGACTAGTAACTACTGCACCACCAGGGGCAAGAAAATGAAGTGAACAAGATTGGAGGGAATCAGATCTGAATCACAAATAACTTGGAACCCTGAAAAGGAAAGTAGAATTCATATGCTTATGTTCCCTTCCCATCATTTGGTTCCCATCAGGAATCGAAGCTTGGTGGAGGCAGAATGCAAATTTAGAAATCTCTGCCCCTCTGACCCGTCCACACTCCTATGGGACTTGCCCTTGGAGGAATGTAGTGTACATACTACATGATATTCCCAGTTGTCCCAGCTTGCTCATGGCACATGGGCAGTTCAATTAATACTTGGCACCCTAGTTGTGAGACACTGTTTTCCTCAGAAGCCAACTCCACTGGAGAAACTCATAAGCAGAGGCAACAGAAAAACTGATGGCTATCATTGGTGAATCAAGACCCAGTACAGATTATTCACACCTTTAATCAGTGCCAGTGAAGAATAACCAGAGATAAAACCAGACTTGCTTTATCTCAGGGGTATCAGAGAGGTACAGAAGAATAAGTTGTCTTAGGGACATCACCCATCATTGTAATATCAGCCAATCAATTTCAATATCTCTATAGAAGAGCGCACAGAAAAAGGAGGCCATTGACGAGGTGAATTGACACAGTGTTGGCACTAACGGGCTCCAGTAGAAGAGGTTTGTTGACAGTGTAGCATCAGGCAGCGCTTGGCTCTGTTGGCAGTAGGGAGGGGCTCTGTGAGTCAAAGCTGACTTGAGGACCCCTAACAACCACAATAGAACCTCTAGTGAAAGAAGATAAGAAGACAGAGAACTGGGAAGAAATTCAAAAACAAAGCAAACTCCAAAGAAATGTTTTAAAATGGGAGAGCATTTTAAAATGATACTTAGTGTGATTATATACGACTTTTTACCAATTAATAGTTCTACTCTTCACAAAGGCTTAAAACCCACCGCCATTGGGTGTATTGCAAATCATAGCCAGCCTACAGGACAAAATAAACTGCTCCTTCGAGCTCCCTAGGTTGTAAACCCTCGCAGGAGCACACAGCCTCAGCTTTCTTTCATGGAGGGGTTGGCGAGTGAGAACTGCCAGCTTTGCAGTTAGTAGCCCATTGCTTAACCCGCGGTGCCACTAGGAATCCTTCCTGACAGATTGGTATGGATTTATCTAAGGGTTCTACTTGCTGATTTGATTTGCCATACACTGCCTGACTCAACCCCACGCGTTTAACTCAGCAGTTCTGCTCAAAACATATCCTGGATCTTTACCAATACCAACCTACATGGAAAACGGTATTCTTTGAATACTGCCATGTGCTAAGAATTCTGAAAAACATCAGAGTTTGGATCAATCAAATATGATAGAGGTATAAAAATCCATGATATGCTACCATTTAAAAATGATGTGAATTTCTAAGTGTGGGCATACAAAAAATATATATGTATACATTAAACAGATAAAGCAAGGCGATAGGATTTCATTTTTGTGTCTACTTATATACATGCAACTGTATATACAGATGGTGCCTTGGGATAAAGATTGAGATAGATTTACTGTTCATTTTGAATGCTTTTAGCTATTCATGCTGATGTTTTTCTAAAACCAGTATATGCACTGATTTTATAATGAAAAGGCGAAATTCGTGCTTCAAGACTCTCAATGTTTCCACAGGAAGAAAAATAAATGTGAGGATGCAATCTTTTCTATGGATTTTTGTTGGTTTGGCTGTAAAAGCTGTTTTCTTATAGAACTATTGGGGAAAACTGCTCTAGAGACGAAAACAGCAACAGCATCTAGCTCCGACCTTTACTCGCACGCTGGGGTTTTTCCTTTCAAAACCTGAGGTGAGGGGTGGTTTCAACACAGAAGACAGATCACACTTGTTTATTATTTATTTTTAAGTACAAAGGCCTACAATCTTCTCTGATACAGAAACCTACAGCAAAGAGATGACAAAATGATTTGGTGAAGGTGATCATCCTGAGACGATAAATAGACTCTAAAATTGTTCTGGCCTGAAAAATCAATTCTGTTGTCTATGGGCTTCACGGGAAGAAAATCACCTTTGCTGAGGAAAATATTATTTTTGCCTCTGAGGGAACAAAATAAACATCAGGGAGGAAGGAAGCCTTTTTGAAGTGACAGCCCTTCCCTCCAACTAAGAATGAAACTTCACAGAGAAACAGGGAACATATACTTACTTTTCCAGCCTCGAATTAAAACCTCCTTTATTTGTCTGACCACGGCAGGCATTACTCACTTGGTTTAAATATATATAGGACAGAAAGGCAAGAAGCTGTCTCCTACGGTGAGAGCAATACACTGATGTCCTAATGAAAACAAAACTCAAAACCTGTTTGGAAGTGACAGAGAATAGCAGAGAAGTGTCCCGAAAGACGTGTCAGTTGAGCCAATTACCTCCTGGTTTCAGAGTCAAGAGTCAGCAATCTACTTCAGCGTTTTCCTCCATTTTGGATGACCTGAAGGAAGAAGAGGAGAGCTGGTTGCTCAATGGTTAAAGCCATTGGTAGTTAACTAAAAAGATGGATGGTTGCTGCCACTCCCCGGGAGAAAGAGGTGGTGGTCTGCTCTTGTAGAGATTAACAACCTCGGGAACACGGTGGAGCAGACCCATCGCGTCCTATGGGGTCGCTGTTAGTTGGTGAGGTAGTTAGTTTATTGTGCCAACCTGGCTGATAAACACACGTGGAATTAATTGAAGGGTGGAGAGATAAATGGCTCTGTGAGCCTCACCTGTCTTGCCTCTTGCTCTTTGATTCTCAGACCAGTGGGCGGCTGCCTTGCTTGTTCTGTGCCTCCATTTGCAAGCTCCACTACCTGTGGGACACCTAACCCGTGGACTGTGTCGCTGTAATTTGAGGTTCCTTCAAGATCTGCTTCGCCACACCATTGGAATTTACATCTCTTGAGCTGGGGACTGTCGGACCCTGTCATCTGGCTGACTGTTGGTGACCTGCCTTGCTGTTTGCTGCCTGTGCCGGCATAGCCTGAATTGCTCTACAGAGGACTACCCGGTGGCCCTCAAGACTTGAAGGATTGCCAATGTCTCACAACTGCCTCATGGGAGTGAGTTGCACTGAACCATTTATACTGCTTTATAATTTAATTAACTGTTTATTTCTTATGTTATCCATCTATCAATCTATCTATTGATTGATCTATCTATCTATCTATCTATCTATCTACTTATTAGCATTCTGGTTGTGTTTCTCTAGAGAACCCTGCCTAACACAGTCAGAATCTAGTGCATTTTGACTTTGGAGGGAAGGAAAATCATTCTAGTCATCCTGTGAGGAGCAGACACAAACCGGAATAGCCTTACAGCAACTTTTGGGTAGCAACCAGTCCACGATGCCTGACTTGTAATGGGCTCTCAGATTGGAACCATTTGATTCCTTGGACTGAATAAGGTCAGAATAGGAAGTTGAGGGTGATGGTCAGGTGGGCAGGGGGCCGGGAGGGTGGTTAGATGAAGATTGTAATTGTCCAAAAAAAATTCACATAGACCATTAAAGAAAAACAAATCTAAGTTCTAAAATCAGCTGTTGATTTCATGGGCACAGTGGGAAAGAGGATATGAATCCCTTCGGTGGGTAAGCGCCTCTCCGGTTTCTCAGTGAGCCACTACGATCCATGTGCCCTGGTGGCATCATGGGTTACATGGTGGGTTGCTAACCAAAAAGTCAGCAGTTAGAATTTGCCGGCCATTCCTAGGGAAGATGATGCTCTCCTGTAAAGATATACAGTCTCTGCCTCACCAGGGAGAGGTCTACTCTGTTGTAGAAGATCACTGGAGTTGGAATCGATGCAATGGCAGTGAGTGTGATTTTTTTTTTTTCTATCGGTGTGTGGAAGGAACCCTGGTGGCCCAGGGGGTTGTGAGTTGGGCTGCTAATCACAAGGTCAGCAGTTTGAAACCACCAGCTAGTTCTACTGGACAAAAGATAAGGCTTTGTGCTCCCATAAAGATTTCCAGGCTGCGGAACTCACAGGAACAGTTTATCCTGTATGGATGCCATGGGTCACGGTTCACTTGCTGGCTGTGAATTGGCTCTCAGTTTGGGTTTGCTGGGTTTTGATTTGGGTTCTGAGTCCATGTGTATTGAGGATCACTGGCTAAGTCTTGGGTTGCTAACTTCAGCACAAGCAGGTGCTCTGCAGGAGAAAGCTGAAGCTGCCTGCCCCTGTAGAGACGGAGTATTGGAAGCTTTGAATAAGATCCTCTGTGAGTTGGAGTCCACTTGGTGGCAGTGGGTGTGGGCGTTTTTTGGTTATCCATGTGAGGTAGGTGTAATTATCACCTTTTTATGGATGAGGGAACAGTGGTTCAGAGGGTAAGCCAATTGCCTTGACCACAAGTAAGTAATAAAGGCAAGTTTCAGACCATCTTTGTTCGAAGCCACCAGCAGCATCTCCACAGGAGAAAGAGGAGGCTTTCTACCATCACAAAAATCTCTGCTGTATTGTTAGGGGTCATGGGATCAATTTCAACTTAGAGTGACGCTATGTACAACGGAATGAAATACAGCCCGTTCCTGCACCATCATTCCAAAGTCTGAGCCCATTGTTTCAGGCCCCGGATCAGTCTGCTTCACGGAGGCCCTGCCTCTTTCCCACTGCCCCTCCACTTTGCCCAGCATGATGTTTTTCTCCAGGGACTCATCTCTGTTGCCAACACATCCAAAGTATGTAAGATGAAGTCTCGCTATCCTCGCCTCTAAGGGGCACTCTGCCTGTATTTCTTCCAAGACATTTTTTGGGGGGTGTCCTTTTGGCAGCCTATGGTACTTTCAGTAATCTTCACCAGCACCATGATTCAAATGCTTCAATTCTTCTTCCGTCTTTCATGTCCAACTTTCACATGCACAGGACGCAGTTGCGAATGCCGTGGCTTGGGTCAGGTGCACCTTGGTCCTCATTAGAAAGGCAAGCAACATCCTTGTTTTTCAACACTTTGAAGAGATCCTGTGCAGCAGACTTACCCAATACAATGTTTGATCTCGTGATTGCTGCTTTCATGAGTATAGATTGTGGTTCTATAGAATCCTTGACAACTTCAATCTTTCCTTTGTTTAGCACAGGGTTCCTTCTTGGCCTCGTCGCGAGGACTTCAATTTTCTTCTCATTGCGTTGGAACCCACACTGAAGGCTAGACTCCTCATCCTTATCAGCCAGTGCTTCAAGCCCCTCACTCTCGGCAAGCATGGTTGTATGATCTTCATATAACAGGTTGTTAATCAGCCTTCCTCAAAACTTGATGACACATTTTTTGTATAATCCAATTTCTCTAATTATTTGCTCAGTATACAGACTTAATAAATACGATGAGAGGATACAACGCTGATACATACCGTTCCTGACTTTGAACCATGCAGTGTTTTCTTGTTCTGTTTGCATCACTGCCTCGTGATCCAGGTCCAATCTCTGCACGAGCACAGTGGAATGGTCTGGAATTCCCATTCCTCTCAAGGCTATCCCTAGTTTTTTTATGATCCACTCAGTTGAATACAAATGCATAGTTAATAAAACACAAGTAAACATCTTTCTGCTATTGTCTGCTTTGAGCTAGGAGCTCTCTGACAACAGCAATGATAGTCATGTCCTCTTCTGAATCCGGCCTTCCAGTCAATGCAGTGCTGTAACCATTGACTGATCTTAAGCAAAGTTTTCCTTGTGTGTGCTTTCAGTCACATTGTTGTCTGACTTATGCATTCTGCTTGGTTACCTTTGCTTGGAATGGGTCTAAATATGGAGTTCTTGCAATCAGTTGGCCGGTAGCTGTCTTCCAAACCGCCTGGCATCGACAAGTGAGTCATTGCAGTGCTTCATCAGCGTGCTGAAACCTTTTAATTGGTCTTCCGTCTATTCTGGGAGCCTGGTTTTTGGTTAATGCCTGCTCAGTGCATCTTGGACTTCTTCCTTCAGGACCATTGATCCTTGCTCCTATGAGTCTACTTCTTGAAATTGTTCAATGTCAATGAGTCCTTTTTGGAACATTGACTCTGTATTTTCCTTCCATCTTCTTATGATGCTTTCTGCAGTGTCCAATAGATTGCTCATAGAATCTTTTAATATTACAACTTGAGACTTCAAAATTTTCTTTAGTTATTTCAGTTTAAGATATGCTGAACATATTCTGCATTTTTGGTTTTCTAACTCTAGGCTTTGCACACATTTCATTATAACCTTTGCTTTGTCTTCTTGAGCTGCCTTTTGAAATGTTCTGTTTAACTCCTTTTACTTCATCATTTGCCTTAGCTACTCCACAATTAAAAACAAGCTTCAGAGTCTCTTCAGATATCTGCTTTTATCTTCTCTTTCTATCCTGTATTTGTAATGACCGTTTACTTTCTTCATGAATGATATTCTTTTTGTCCACAACCATTTTCTTGGCATATAATCCATATAGTCTATAATTCAACCACACCAAGAAGAATTGTATAAACATCACTACAATCAGCTTTAGAACATTTTCTTCTTTCTTGTACTCATTGTTATTAGTTCTCCGTTTCCCCCAACCTCTCCTGCCATACTCCTAAGAAACCGTTCATGAGTTACTGTCTGTAGATTTACCTCTCCTGGATTTCATATACGGAAAAAGATTAAAAACCCCAAAATACCAACAATAACAAAGCAAGACAGATAAAAACCCTAATCAAAATGTAAGCAGACCATATTGGAAACGAGAATAAATTTAAATGGCTCATAAGGGAGATCAGGTGATAGGGTGTGGAAGTTTACTCTTGCCGCATCTTCAACAATCTACTTTCTGATGCATTCTGCAGGATAGCAAGGCTGTTCACGTGTCCTCCCACAGCTCATCGGGTCTTCTGTCATTAGCGTTCACCGTGTCAAATGTGTTCCTGAGATTCTCTCATCACTCAGGTGGGCCTACGGAAGGTCATCTTTTGCCTTTGGTGGACTCCTTTTGGTTTTCTTCAGCTTCGATGTGAAGTTACAGACTTGGAAACCTACAGGGGCAGTTCTGCCTCTCCTTTTGGTTGCTGTTTGTTGGAAATCAAATCCATAGTAGCGCCTTTAGCTTGGTTTTTGCTGCTATGGTAGTGCTCATGTAGCAAGTTCTTGGCTGGCCTATCTTTGCTGTGAGCATCTTTGTTGTCTTTCCTTGTCATCACCTTGGCTCTTGTTCATGGAGACCCCAGAGGCAGCAGAAGGAAGAGTCACCCAGTCCTACTCTGTAATGCCTTCCAAGCCAATGGGCTAATCTTCCATCTCGAAACAGGATAGCACACTGTTAGGTTTCACACTGTTTTCCTTAGCTAATTTGTAGAAATAGATCACCAGACCTTTCTTCTTAGTCTGTTTTGCTTAGTCTGGAAGCTCCACGGAAATCTGTCTACTCGGGTGGCAGTTGAAATCCTGGTGGCATACCTGCCAGGATCAAGCAATACTCAGGTCATCCCCTAACTGCAAACTGATGGGGTGGTGGCAGCCAGCGTCTTTAACCTTGACCGTTTTAAGAATTTGTCTTTTCTTCTGCTTCCGTTTTCTGTTGCTCATGCACCCTACTCTAGAGTAAAATAAATAAATAAATAAAGGTCTTATCCTCACCAGCCTTGAGAAGTAACTTGTTTATAGATCAATGCCATAGCCAAAAGTCGATTCAATGGCACGCAAACAAAAATAAACAAAGCCACTCTGGAATGTCAGAGCTGGGAGGGGCTTCTCTGGCTTGAACTGACAACAGTGACTGGAAAGACTAGAACCTTCTTGGGGTCCTGAAAATTTTTAAACAGGGGACCAGTTCACTGTCCCTCAGACCCATTGGAGGGCTGGACTATAGTTGTTTTTTGTTTTTAAAAAACTATGAACAGATTCCTATGCACACTGCACATACCTTATTTTGAAGTAAAAAAAAACCAAACGGGGCAAAAACAGCCCGGCGGGCTGGATAAATGTCCTCAGTGGGCCGTATGTGGCCTGAGGGCCATAGTTTGGGGACCCCTGCTAGACTTTGGAACGCTTGTGCAGGAAGCGCGATGCCCACTAGGTGGCACTGTAAAGAGTACTTTGAAAAGTGCTGCGCTTCCTCCGGGAGAGCAGTCATTCCCATTCAGTAACTGCATGGCCCTCCAGGGAGTCCTGGGGCCCTGCTCTGCAGCGTGGCTGGCGCTCCAGCTTTTGCTCAGCTCTCTGTTCTGATGCTTCCCTTTATTAGTCGTCGTCGGGAAGGAGATCATGAATGATTTATCACTAATGACTCATCATTAATGAAAATTACCAATGATCAATCTTTAAAACCTGTGCTTGGGAAATTTGCTTCACTTTGTGAGTCGTTTCCTGTGAGAAGTAGCCAGCCGTCTTCCCCCCTATTTCTGCTCTGCCCTTAAACCGAGGCCCTGATTTGGATTCTTTTGAGAAACTTAGAAGATTGTCCCACAGTCAGTAAGGAGCCAGCCAGCCCCCTCTGAGAAAGGAAAAGCCAAAGTTTGCTTTTGCCTCCCAGAGGCACTTGTCAAGGGACCGTGTTACCTGTGGATCCGAATCACCCAGGTTCCACCGACGCTACTGCTGCCTCTGGATAACCCATGACCACGACTGGTTACAATCTTCAGTAAAAACGACGACGGCACACTTGCTTTATATTTTGTGTGACTTGCTCTTACCCATAGCAGCAATTTTCTCACCTTAGAGATTTTGCCTGGAGTGCTCTTATTTGCTCTGTTGGCCTCAAAAAGGGAACCTTTTGATGCAACGTTCTGTGCTTGACTCAACTCCGCTTAGTGATCACCTTTGTCCTTTACCTTGCCGAGCTTAGGGCTCGTCGTATCCCTCCCTAGCAGTCCGCTCTGCACTTCGCACATTGTTCGCTGATTAGTAATACATGAGATTTAAAACAGAATCCCTTTCCTCCAGCTGATCCACAGGACCTTCAGAATATTAACCTGTTTGGGTCTATGTCTCACCAGTCCTTAGAGCCTCACCTACTATACCTTCCATATCACCTACTGCCATAGGTTGAGCTTCTGCCTCCTGGCCACCTTACAGGACGGAGTAGACGTGTCCCCAGACTGTGTCCAAGGCTGGAGATTTCATGGAAACAGACTGCCACGTCTTTCTCCCATGGAGCACACTGGAGGGTGGGGAACTGCTTCCCCCACTGTCACCAGGGGAGCGTTTCCATGCAGCCCTCTGCCAGAGGGCTGATTCTGATGCATCCCAACTCCCGATGAAGGTTTCTGAGATGGCCTGTCTTTACTGGAACAGACAACTTTACTTTCACCTCCAAAGCAGCTGACCTTGTGGTTCACTGATGCCTAACCCAGAGCTTCATATCAATCACAGAATTCGAGATAAGTCAATACTTGCGGTGGCTGGAATGAATGTGTGCTCCAGCCTCTTCTACTCAGTTGTCTGGGGAATAAGTGACACTCGATGTGTATTTATGCGGTATATTTGGTTTTGAAAGATGTGGGAAGCTCACAGAGTCAAGAAGAGTGGCATCCTTTCCTGGGACAGGAAGGAATAGGGAAATCGCCTCCTAGAGTATGTGTGAGATCCATGAAAAGAAGGTTTATCTTTCTGTTATTTGAACAAAGCACTAATTAAATAATTGTCCATTTGAAACTATAAAGTTCCTTTCTTTTTTCTCTTCTTGGGCTCTGGGTTACAGTGATGTTTAGGCAAATACTGTTTAAATGCTATTGACATAAAAGCTTTGATGTGATGAAAATTCACAGTTCTTTTTCAGTCAGAAGAGTTGCTTTGTTGTTCTTTTGTCCTGAATCAACATAGTGTTGCTGATGTCGGCAGCAGAGAGCAAGGGGAGAGAGTGCGAGACTGCTGCACTGGAAGGAACAGGGGACCCCTACTTACTGACCATGTGATCTTGAATTTGGAGACCTCAATTTTCTCATCTGTTAAAAGACTTTCTTTTGTTTTGCGTGAGTGGTTGGGTGGCAGTTTTTTTTTTTTTTTTTGCATTGCTTTCCGTCCTACCCACTTCCTGGTGTTCACGTCTTCGTGGAGTCTCGTGGCTTTGAACATGAGCTGGACCTGGTGGTTTACTTCAGTGCCTGGGTTACAAAAGACCCATCTCCCTTGTGCTAGCACCCCCCCCTCTCCCTCTTCCTCCCCGGCTTTCATGAAGCACGTTGTGTTGGCAAAGCCCCCACGATGAGGGGCTGAATCCTAGCAAAAATTACACAAAGAAACTTGGAAGTAGACCCTTCCCCAATTGAGCCTTCAGAGCGGTGGCTTCGTGCTTGATGCTTAGAAACTGAGACCGATGAGCACTGCTGGGTGCTTCTAGGTTTTCAGAGAATTTGCTACACAGTAAAAAGCAACGGCACTCTGGATAAGCAATGGACGCTGACCACAGAGGTTGTTGGTTCAAACCACCAGCCGATCCGTGAGTCCATCTGCTCCTATAAGGATTCATCTGCTCGTGAGTCCATCTGCTCCTCAGACACCCTATCTTGGGTCACTAGGAGTTAGAATGGACTCCACAGCCATGGTTAATAAAGGACCAGTGTAAGCAGATTTCAAACCAGCTGGTGGCCTTAAGCACGGATGACTTCCTACCTAGCTTCCCTGCTCAGAGACATTTCTTTTCATCTGAACTCTTCACGTACAAACATGTATAATACTGCTATCTCCTATAATACAGCTTTCTCTACAGTTCTCTCACTGCCATTGTATCAATGCTGACTCAGAGCAACCCTGGCGGGTTTCTGAGACTGTCCTTTCCCGGCGGAGCTGCTGGTGGCTGCGAACTGCTGACCACGTGGATCCTAGCCCAACTGGTCCGACACCACCAGGCCTCCTTCTTTCAGGTTCGTAAAATGAACACCCTTGATATGAGGTGCAGGTATCAGAAGAAAGGCAACCGAGTAAGAATGAATCAGGTCAGGTTAGCTTCTTGAAGTCGAGGGGGAAATCAGGTCCATTCTCTTGAGCTTCGGTCTCTCATTTGGCAAATAAGGAAACTGGAATAGAGGATGATTCTGAGTACATTCTCCCGACGAGCTTCTACCACGTCATCCGTAACTTGTTAGAAATTCAAATCTTCAGGCCACATGACAGACAGACCTTCTGAATCACGAACTCCAGGTGATTCTGATCTGTGAACCAGTTTGAAAGCCACTAGCGTCCTGGCGGCATAGTGGGTTACACACGGGCTCCTACTGCAAGGTCAGTAGTTTGAACCCACTAGTTGCTTCTCAGGAGACAGCTGGGCTTTCTGTTCCTGTAAAGTTTTCCTAACTCGACTACCCACAGGGCGGTTCGTCTCTGCCCTACAGGATCACTGTGAATTGGATTCAATTGGATGGCAGTGAGTTTGGTTTCTTGATTAAACCCATTTGCTAAGATCTTTCACAACTCTACATATAAAGATGCTGTTAATGAGAAGATTGGTTATTGATCTTGTGCCAGGCATTTTAAGAAGTTTTATATTCATTTTCCCATTTAGTTTTCACAATATCCTGTGAAGCTAAAGCTTCTTTATCAGGAAATATATCTTTATTCAGTACTATCCAGTATGATCATTGTCTGCTTCTTAAGGTGAGAGATAATGTTTTATTTAACTCTAAACTCCTGTAACCTTGGATATAAGTGTGTGTTTTAGCTAGTCAATACTAACTAAATACTAACTAATACAATAACTAACTAATACGATACTAACTAGACCCATCATTTATATGTGTGTGTTTTAGTTAGTTGTTACTCAATAAATGTGTGAAGGATCAACGAATAAGAGATGAATTTAGGGATAAAAATGATCGTAGGTTCTAGATGCTGTGTAAAAGGCAGCGAGAGCAGAGAGTCTGGAGCAAGGTGGATATTCTCCCAGTCTCATATCAGTACTAGGACCGTGTTACACCATCCTCTTACCGAGGAGGCCGGACTTGATCCGAAGGCAGCCACGTCTTGTGTTCCAGTGTCTTCTGTTTGCTGGCTTCAGCTACGGAAGGGTCTAGATGACATTTATTCATTTTCTCTGGAGAGCGATCCTGGGAGAGAAATTATTTTACAAAAACTAAATTCCTGTCTCAAGGGCATAGACACACATTTGAAATGGGATTTCAGACACATGAATCAAAGGGTGGCTGGTGCATTCTAGAAACCTGTGCATTCCAAGCATTAAATCGCTGCTCGTCCTCATTCCGTGGGCATTGTAGACGCGTTAAAGGGTTATCGTTTTTGCCTGCTATAACCGTCACTAGTCTGCTCTCCTTGCTAACTAAAGGAGAACCGAGGCACAGAATCTTTGATGCTGTCGAACGTCTCAACAAGCAAGGACACAGGGAGAAGTCACCCTGCGCTGAGCCATATGCTGCACACTGGTCGGGATTGTTTTAATGTCAACCTTGCTGTTTGCATGTGTGTCATGGTTTCCTTCATAAGAGGGATGCACTAGCATTAGTTATATGCTAGCTTTCCAATCCTATTGCATCTCTCTTCTCACAACTTGTGCGAAAGGTAGAGTTATATTAGTATCATTTGGCAGATAAGAAACCTGGCACAATAATTGTGAAGTATCTTGTTTATACCATCGTGGCAAGTTAGCTTCAAAACCAAAGCTTTTCAATCTTATTTGAGCTACAAGTTAGACCAGCGGTTCTCAACCTGTGGGTCATGATGGCTTTGGGGGTCGAATGACCCTTTCACAGGGTTTGCCTGATTCATAACAGTAGCAAAATTTCAGTTATGAACTAGTAATGAAAATAATTTTATGTTTGGGAGGGATTGGTCCTCGCAACATGAGGAACTGGATTAAAGGGTTGTGGCATTGGGAAGGTTGAGAACCACTGAGTTAGATTAAATCGGAATTCAGGATGCCGACTGAGCACTCTCTCAGTACAATGTAGAACTCCATGCCTTTGGAAGCATGGCTCTCTCATTCCTTGTTTTCCTGCATCTGGTGGTGGTGCGGAGGATGGACTAGAAGGGGTTGTAATTGGATTGGGATGGAGATGAAGAAATGGTAGTAATCAAATTTAATGCCAAGATTATTGTTGGAATTATATGTGGCATCGAGGATTTAGACTAGTGAAGTCAGATGTCCACAAATTCTGCCACATGGATTTAAGCCTCCTGTTTTCGAGGCCACCGAGGAAAGACACCTGTCAGAGGAAGAGAAAGAAGCAGAGACCGGAAATTCCAGTGCAGAACACTGGGCTCAGGTGATCCATGTGGAAGTCTTGCCAGCCAGCAGAAGTAGCCTAGACATAGCCTCGATTCCAAGCAAGACAAGCATCTTTCTACGTGATAAGCGCCGCTTGGGTAGCACGGCGTGTGCACGGATGGTTTGTGCTGTGTGCTGTTGAGTTCATTCGCCTTCTTAGCAGCCCTGTCGGATAGAGCAGAACGAGTACCCTCTAGGGTTTCCTAGTTTGTAATTTTCACCTGACCAGATTGCCAGAGTTTTCCTTCCACGGAGTCGCTGATAGGTGAGAATGGTTGACCTTTCAGTTGGCAGCCATGACCTTCACCATGACACCCCCTCATTGGTGCTTGGGAAAGATCCATCGAAACGGTGCCCAGGGCCGGGCAAAGAGATGATGGCTTCATGTGTGAATGACGAGAGAATAATCACAAAGGAGAGACGAGTTTTACAGAGCATCCCTGAGCCCTTACCCTTCTGGTCCAGTAGAATAAAGACGGGAAAGAAATCACATTCATGAGAGCAATCACTGTTACTTGCACTTGAAACTTACTCCAAAGAAACGTGCCTGACCCTGTGTCCTTGAATACAACCAGTCTCCTGTACTTAAATAATCTTTTCCGCTGCTTTATCCTTTAGAATGACAAGTCATATTCTTAAGAATGAGATATTTTCCTGGGATGTCCATAGGCCACACTCAACAGAGAGGCTTAGGACACAAAAGCCTATTTCTAACCATCTCACGACGAAACATCTTGAGTACAGATTGGACAGAAGATGGGTAGCGAGACGAGCTAGGGGCCGTGCATAAGGTCCCACCACAGTTCCCTTGCGGGCTCACTGGGGAGTAAGAGAAGAGATAGATGCCCTGGAGGGAAGAAATGGTGCTCGGCTTGTAAGAGGGGGAGGCTACTGCTGTTGGGGTTGTTCAGTGCTGTTGAGTTACTTCTGATCCACAGAGACCCAGTGCACAGCAGTACAAAACGCTGTCTAGTCCTATGTGACCCTCACAATCATTCCAAGGGGGTGAAGGGAGACATTGGACAGGGCAAGATATGGAAAAATAATAATTGATAAATTATCAAGGGTTTATGAGGGAGCGGGGACCAGGGAGGGAGGGAAAAAATGAGGAGCTGATGCCAGGGGCTTAAGTGGAGAGCAAATGTTTTGAGAATGATGAGGGCAATGAATGTACAAGTGCACTTTACACACTTGATGTGTGTAGGGATTGTGATAAGAGTTGTATGAGCCCCTAATAAAATGATTAAAAAATTAAAAAAAATTACTCAGTCAAATAGCAATTCCAATCGCCGAAGCGATTTCCTTGGAAATGATGTGCCTTCTGTCGGTCTTTGCTCAACTCTGTAGCCCTGCTCTGAAGCTTTATTTTTCCTTCTCAGACTGGGTCATATGGGCTTCTGGCCCTGACCATCATTGTCTGCTAAGGCAAGAGCTCCACACAGTGTTGGTTTAAGACAATCCTGTGTGCATCATGTAGCAGACCCTGGTATAAGTACAGTGATATTGATTTAAGAGGGGCAGAGAAAAGGTGGATGCGAAGTTAAATGAGGTTTTTGTTTTTCTTTTTCATTTCTGCAGGCAACTTGGTCTCTTCAGCTACAGAAGCAGACAGTTGCTTTCACAATAGTGAGGCAGTTTGCTCTCTTCCCTCCAAAAAAAAAACTCATTTCAGCCAACCATTGTATTCTTGGTTGCCTCTGTGGCAGGCACTTCTAGTTGTCTGTCCAACAAGAGGTTAAGAGTTCTTGGGGAGTATGGTGTTCTGTTTCGGGAAAAAGCACATTCATGAAAACCTCTTCATTCTTTGTTCTCTTGTTGTTTCCAGAATATACTAGTGCTTTTCAATAGAAGAAATCTGTCATTTCCACTTATCCTCCATTTTCTTAATATAGTTTCTTGTTCTGACCCTACATTTCCTTTCCCTCTCTTCTCCTCTTTAGATGTTATCCCGTCTTCCCTGTTTGGTAGGCCTCCCAGAGCTGCTCTCTGTCTTTGATGTCCTGAAGATGAATAGGCATTTGCGTGGGGGCAGGGTGTTGAGGACCACCATGTAATCTCTCTCTCAAATTCATTTCCTTTTGTAATTCCTTCTTTTTAGATGGAAACTTACCTTTGCTTCTCAAAGGAAACGGAGCAGCTGGCTGGGAGTTCCGTTCCTAAAGGGCCAAGTAAGAACACAGAATGGCAGAGTGGAAGCCTATTCGCACACAGCCTTTCTCACCGGGTACATTCAGCGAGTGGCTGTAAATGACCATCTTGCCAAATACATTCTGTTAAAGCATGTAAGAGGTGTGCTCCTAGTCAGATTGTAGGACAGGCGGAAGAAGCCCCAAACTAGATAAGCGGGGACGGGGTTTCTAACCAGGGAGTCGGAGGGATGCAATGAGTTAGTGCTTGGCTGTTCACAAGGGTGAGCGTGCATCAATGCTTTTCTCTGAGGCAGAAGACTTGCCGATCTGGTCAAGATCTGCCCTCGGAAAGCCTCCAGGCCACGCCTGCTCTGTTTTATGAATCGGAAACACAACCTCAACCTCCTTCAAGAGCAGCACGAAACCCCGGAGCTTGGTTTGGTTTGGTTGGGGGAGGGGGGCGCTTTTGTTTCTGTCTGAGCATATGTTTCTCTCTGAGCCCTTTAGCAGAGCTGCTGTTACTGCTCTTGTCTGAGGTCTCCAGCCGGTTTAGGATGTCGTGGAAAAAGCAGAGGACAGTTAGGAGAGCTCAAGTAGCTCGTTTGCAAACAAAAGACACCGAACCCGAAATATAGCTGCTCCCAGCCCTCTGCACTTCTCCAGGCCTTCTTCTCTGTCACTGAATTTTACGGGCTTTCCTGAGACACACTTGGGTGTTTTTCATAGTTTTGATAAGGTGATGCTAGAAGTTTCTTGTTTCTTATGAATTTTTCAAATAAGGAAGAACAAACATCACATCACAGACAATTTGGAAAACAGAAAACGATTAATAAACCAAAAAAATTGTTCAATGATTTCTAGTAAGTTATATGTCCATAGTCCATTGTATCCTGAAAAGGACCTGCATTATTACTCATTTTTTACAGCTAAAGTTGAGACAATTCTGCCACTGGTTATATGTAGTAATTCCTGGGTGCCGCAAACAGTTAAGCTCTCAACTATTAGCCAAAAGGTTGGCGGTTCTAAACTGCCCAGTGGCCCTTGAAATTGCCACGGAACCATTCTAGTGTGCCCACTGGAGAAACCTATGAATTGAAATCGACTTACAGGCAACTAACAACAACTGGCCCCATGCATAACTGGGAGATTTGTGGGCACCAGAGCACATGATTTTTCCTTCTTCCACCTGGCCTTCCTTATGATTGCTGGTTGAAGAATAAGGAAATATTCGACCTTGAGCTGATTTCTATGCTGCGGAGTAGGGGGGGTTAGGTCTTTAAAACTTGCATCCTGAGAATTGCTGTAAGGATACATATGACATTGCTTGAACAGAGAATGAGGATGGCATTTAAAGGAAGTTTAGGGAAGATGCGTTTGCCACCATTAGGCAGGATGGAGCCACTGCAAGGATCCGGGCTGGGAGACCATGGCTATGATCGAGGGGTGACTGCCCACGATTCTAATCTCAGTATCCTACCACCACACGCAGCTTCACTTTCTCCTTAGAGGCCACTGCCAATTTCAGAAGGATGGTATTGCTCTGAGACATCCAATTTTGGAGATACTTTGGTTTCCATATCCCCCCCCCCCCCCTCCTAAAATGTTCTCTCTGGCCTCAGGGTAACTGCGGGTGAAATACAGCTTCTGTAGCAACTCTTTTTTAAAAAAACATTCCCCTGATCCCAGTCATCCTTTAAGCTTGTTCAGTTCACTAATTAGCACACAGAGGACACTTTTGGAAACAGAGCTAAAGCCCCCAGTCCTCAACCCGATAAGCCATTTGCAGTGGGAGTGGGGTGCTTGGAGAGAGCTACAGGAGGCTATTTCTGTTCTGGTGGAGACCTGGCATTTCTCCCGCCAAGGCGATTGCAAACCGGGCCGTTTCTTTCACTGAGGGGTTGGGCATCAGCAGTGGCTCTGCCATCTTCCACCACTCTGCCTGGTGGTGGTGTCTAGATCCCAGCTGCTTTCAGGATTTCAGGACCACAGCAGGCTGGCAGCATCCTCTCCTTCTCCTCTTCTTCCCAGGCTGTAATTCGGGCGCCCTGTTCACTTGCCGAGAACTGGGCTGGTCTGTCCGCGGTCAGCCCGAGCCTGTACTTTTTCTGTCTGACTCCATTGGCGCTCATTGGTACTGTTCTGTTTAGCTGCGTATGGGCTAGAAATGGTGAGATGGTGCAGACAGTCGGCCCAGTATCTGGGAGTGGCAGATCCCACACAGCTGTACTGGGTAGATCCCAACCGTTCAAATGTCTGCGTCTCAGGGGAAACTTGAATGCTAAGTGGAAAGTGTCATAAATTTGGGGAAGCTGAGCGTTTCGCCTTTGTTCCTTACAAGCCCCATTCTCTATCACTTGAAGGGACAGTTCTACCCTGTCCTATAGCGTCTCAATGGGTAAGAGTTGACTCACTCGAGCAGTGAGAGAGTCTGTAAGTGGCTATCTTCCCCTTTCCGGATGGATTACCTCTGATCACATCACTGCCCTCTGGGGATCACTGTGAGGTACCTGGAGCACGTGAGAACCAAAGGACAGTGTTCCAACCTCATACATCTTGGAGACACTGAAAACCTTTGCGCTTGACAATTCATTGACCAAATTACTCTAGGAACCAAGACAGCGAGATTAGCTCCCCCCTAGAGGTGAATCCTTGCAAATGTTGAGCAACCTCTTGAGCTGAAATTTGGGAGCTCATCCCAAACCTCCGTAGATAGTCAGTGACCCTCCCGCCTTTCAAGAATAATATTATGCATTTATGGGAATTAAGACAGATAATGAATCAGTGGGGGAGGAGGAGAGCTAAATAGCTTGCTTAGCAACGAGCTGAAAGGGTGATAGACATACTGTTCAATGCAATACTCCACTTCATGTGCAAAATTTCACCACAGGTGGGAATTAGGTGGGACATTTTGGGAAGCAGTTTTACTGATTCCTGAGGGGTGGAGAGCTTCACCCTTTGGGGCAGGGCTCAGTACCAATCTGTGCTCACTCTCCCACAATGCTCTCTAGGTGAAAAGTAGATGCATGGAGATGGGCCTCTCTAATGCGTGTGATGTCCCATTTGGAAGACAACAGCTTGCTGTTTCCATCCCTAAAAAGAGAGGTTGGAATCCCCAACACACTCAGATCAATCACTCCAAGCAAGGACAATAGCTCCCAACACTCTTCTTTCATTTTAATTCTCCTCTGTAATTTCAGCTACCACCCTGGGTCTGTTCTCCTTCAAACAGATATTTCTGAGAGGCTCACACAAAAGGGAAACAGTGCGAGAAGGTAGAATCTTTGAGAAGAAAACACCAAGGATCTTGCCAAGGATTTGCAAAATGAGAACATGACCTAGCTTACTAGATGATTTCGCCATTTTTTGTCTTCACTTTCATGCACACAGGCACTTGGGTCTTGGTGTCCCTAGGATGTTGTCTCTGTAGGAATTTCCCTTATAATCTGCTTTAAAATAAAATTGACTTCTAATCAGTAGGACGAACATGCTTGCCAATGGGTTGCCTTCTATGCCCAAAGGCCTGCCAAGCAGGTGGCCTATTTGACATTCCCATGTATCTGGACTTCAAGAGATCCAATCCAAGTCAGATTGCAGCCACCAGCCTGATGACTGACCATGCAGTCGCCTCCAACAGGATAATAAATAGGTTTTATCTTATTTTTTATAACGGCTGCCTTGTATACTAGCAGGAGATAATTCTGGAACTTTGTTCAAGTTCAGAAAGAATTTTGTTAATAATTTGAAGTGCTTGCCATAGGCACAGGTAGATGTAGTGGAAGCCTTGCTGCTGCTGCTGTTGTTGTTGTTGTTGTTGTAGTAAGGTGTGGTCAAGTTGGTTTCACCTCATAGCAACCCTATATTCAACAGAAGGAAACACTGATCGGTCCTGCCCCATGCTCACAATTGTTACGTTTGAGCACATTGTGGCAATCACTGGCAAACCATCCCAGTGAGGGGCTTCCTCTGACTCAGCTCAGGGCAGGGTTTTGGTCTGTGGTGCAACAGGCTGCTGTGGGTTGGGACTGACTCGACGGCCCCTAACAACAACAACAACAACAACAACAACAAACAACAACAATAACCACAATCCTGTCAATGTGCTGCTGTAAACATCGTTGGATGGTTTTCAGCAAAATGTTTCTTGCATGTGATATTAATATTGTTTGATAATTTCTGTAGGGTTACTTGTCTTTCAAATCTCTATAAGTAGGATCTCTTTCAATCAGTTGGCCAACTACGCCATCTTTCAAATTTTTGGCATAGAGGAGTGAGTCCTTCCGGTGCATCATCAGTTTGTTAAAATATTTCAATTAGTGTTCTATTTCCTTGGATACTTCTTGCATAGTTCAATACCGTGTTCATAAAATCTTTTAATATTACAACTCGAAGCTTGAAGTTTTCTTCAGTTCTTTCAGTTTACGATGCTGTGTTTTTCACCCTAATTCCAGGTCTTTGTTCATTTCATTGAAACGCTTCACTTTGTTTCTCCACCTGCCCTTTGCAATGTTCTGTTTACCTCTTCTACTTCCTCATTGCTTCCATTTGTTTAGCTCCTCTACAACCAAGGACAAGATTCTGAGTCTCTCTGACATTACTTTTATTTTTTTCTTTCCTTCCTGTCTTTAATGGCTTTTTGGTTTCTAAATGTCTGATGTTCTTGATGGCATCCCACAATTCCTTAGGTTTTCATTAGTGTTTTATGAGTCAGATCAGTTTTAGGGAAGTTCCTGAAATCCACATGGGATATACTTATAGTCATATTTTGATTCCAGTGGACACATTTTAATTTCCTTCACTTTCAACTTATATATGAGCAATTGATGGTCTGTTTCATAGTCAGCATCTGGCCTTATTTTGTAGTCGATTTGATTTCTCTGCCTTTCCCATGGTTCTAGTCCTCCTCACTTTCAGGAAGCAAGACTGTGTTATCTGCATAATGCATGTTGTTAATAAGCCTTCCCCAATTCTGATGCCACATGTTTTCCAATATAACCCTGTTCCCTGATTCTGTGTTCAGCATGCAGATTGAAAAAGCATAGCGAGAGGATGACCTACACCTGATCTGAAACCACTCAGTAACCCCTTATTCTGTTCCGACAAGTACCTGTTGATCCAGGTACAAGTTTCAAATGAACATAATGAATGAAATATTCTGGAATTCCCATTTTCTCAAGGGTATCTGTCGTTTGTTATGATCCATACAATCAACTGCCTTTATATAGCTACTAGGCATATAGTGTTTATTATGTGTCTGGGTCTTTTACATATAAGAATGTTTTATATCTTATATGTATTAGTCTAAATTTGTGAGTCTGGGTAGGCTAGAGAAACAAATTCATATGCACTCATATGTATATAAGAAAGAGGTTTACATACAAGGGCAATTGAATATTGAGAAAATGTCCCAGTCCAGTTCAGATCAAGTCCATAAGTCCAATATTAGCCCATAAGTCCTATACCAATCAAAAAATCCTCTTCAGACTCACAAAATGCATGCAAGGATGCTGAGTATAGGAGGATCACAGGCCTGTGAGATGGAAGTCTTGTAGATCCAGTGGCATTGTAAGCATCTCAGTGCTGGCAGGTGTTTCTACGTGGCTTCTCTGGCTCCAGAGCTCTGGTTGCATCAGGGAAGGTCCATGTGGCTTCTCCAGCTCCCGGGGTGTAGCACCAAGTGTCTTGTCAGTAGAGAATCTCTCAGGGATCAGGAAGTGGGCAGAGAGAGATTTGTGTCTCTCACCTCCAAGGAGGAAATACCGAAGTTCCCAGAATTCTCAGGAGAAGGCCCTTCCCACACAGAGGCCTCCTTGGCTGTGACTGATTGACAGGTTAGATTCCACCCCTTCACTCTCACTGTTTTCTAAAATTTATGGGTGTTTTTTTAATACTAAAGTACTTATATATAATAAGATTATCAATTAAATGGAGGTGTTTTTTTAAAAAAAGGAAATGACCTGGGAAATATGGTTTCAGGATTCTGGTTAGGGAAAGGTGAAGAAAAAAGAGTAAGATAACAAAGCAGGGGAAAAGTTAGGTAATTGAGAAAATATTACCATTTTTAGCAATGAAAATTTATATCACAATTATCATTAACTCAATAATCAGGAATTTGAACTCTATTATTCTTCAGGCACAGAAACAAGCGCTGGGCACTTATTTATCATAGGATATTAAATATGTATACTAATAAAAATTGATAATGTAAATAACAAAGGAGCTCTGGCAGTGCTGTTGGGAAGTCAGTGGTTCAAGGCCGTCAGCTGCTCTGCCAGAAAGAGAGGAGGCAGCCTGTTGCTGTAAGATTTACAAAGCCCGAGAAACCTCACAGAGCATCACCAAGACTCAAGGAAGTGGATCTTTTGGTTTTAATGCAATAAGAATATGGTAGTGTCAGAAACCACCCATAAAAAAAGGAGATTGATCTAATAACGGATTCATGTGGAGTGGACCGCCTTTTCCCTTTTTCTCTTTCCTTCGTTGCCTTGAGATCACGACTTTCTTAATGTTTCATCTCACTTTTTTGTCAGAACCAACCGCTTCCCAGATCTATATCAGCTGTGGTCGTTTGCTTTTTGTGTCTCCATTTAAGTCTCAACAGGTCAGTGATAGTAAAGGCGTGTTGGAGGTGATGCGCTGGCCAGAATCAATCTGTGGATCCCAAAGGTAATCCAGCTGTGGTGTGAAGGACACAGTCCTCCAGACTGCCAAGTCCAGGTCCCCTTGGGATCGCCCTTGCTTTAGGACAACTGCTCACAAATTCAGACACGCCCACAATGACCCTGCCAAGGGACAGTTCTGTAGAACACCGAGAGCAGCGCTACACTGATGATTTTATTATACAGTGAGAATCCAAGTTAAATTCAACAAAGGACACACATTCATTAGGTAGAGACTAGGAGAATCCAAATGCTGAGATTCGGCCTGTCTTCTTCTGGTGAACTCTAGGTGGCAATACCTCTTCCTGGGTATGATGTGACAAAGTACATGAAGGATTGTCTACCATGGCAGAAGCTCACCTGAGTTTGAGTGCCCATCGCTTTTATTGAGGCTTAATTATGGAAGTATGATCACTCGGTTTATTGTCTGTGTGGCTAAATTCAGTGTCTTGGCTGACTAATAAGTTTGTGACCCAAAGCCCTTATTCTGCAGTTTCCTCATTGGTGAAAGCTTCTTTGATTCTTTAGCTCCATGTTCTCCAGCCCAAATAAAGTGGATAATTTTCTTTGTATGCATGTGTGTATCATTTCTCTGTCATTTATTTGTATAAGTTAGAGAAAAGCTCCCTTACAGGGTACACTCAGCATCACAGACTACAGTTAGAACACAGAGCGCGGATAGGTGGAACTGCCGTACTCTGCTCTTGGTCCGGCCCAGTCTTCAGGATGGTGATGGTAGCACAAGGCAGGTGGAGCTTATGAAGGGGGAGCAGCCTTCCCTAGCTTCTGGTGTCATGATAAGGGACCTCCTTCAAAGACAGACACCTTCCTGATACAGAATCATCTCTGTTTCCAGCTCCTTCCGTGCCCCCCCCCCCCAGCAGTGACTTTAGATTTAGAACAGAACACACCTGTTTCAGGTGTCCATAGGCCTAGAAAGAGCATGCATCCTGACCAGCTGTCTGGGCCAGCAATGGTTCTGCTAGCGTAGGCCTGCCCTGTGGACCGAGCTGCAGTTTATTGAAGACTGGATGGATAAAGTGAATTTGCAGGTAAAATAATAAGAACTCTCCTTTCTTTTTACATACTTGTAGTCACATCTTCTAACGGATATGCTAACTAGCCAATCCAAGTAGTAATGAAGCTAATATTTTAGTCACCAGACAGAGGACTACTTTTTGTTACCCATCAGACCCCTGAAGTTCACGTAACATTTTCATATTTTAGTGACCCTAAGAAGTCCCTTGACGTCTCCCTTGTTTCAAATGAGCCGAGGAGGTTGTTATAATACTGGCCCCCAAATATCCTCATTGCAGAGGAGAATCGAGTGGTGGCTGTGATTCATGGACTGATTTGCAAACACTATCAGGATTACCAGAATTTCATCAGGAATGATTTTTTTTTTAGCTTAAAAAAACCCAAACCAACAAATTTCTAGCTTCTGTTTCACTGTTTTTAGTAGCTTGTCAACACCTTGCAAACTGAAGTTCTAATTGACAAAACTCCAAGGGTGGGTGTGCACTGGATTAGGGGACACCAAGAGAGTAGACACTGGGTACTTCATAAGCAAGGGATGTGGTGGCTCTTCTTAATGGCCTGCCCTCCATTTGTAAGCCCATTTGTCTTTCAAGAAAGATTTTGGGCATCATAACCACTGAGAAACCCTTTGTATTTCTTTTCTGCTCTTCTGCAGCATTCGCTAATTTATAGTGCTTATGGCACACTATCGTCACAATGAGTTTCCTTGTCCACACATACCAAAGGATAAGCTCCCTGAGGTCAGGGATTGTAACATAGTCACCTTTGTGTTGATGCTCAGGAAAGGTTGTGGCAAGGAAGGAAGGGAAGTGCAATTAAATATGCTAATTTAATTGGAAATACTTGCAACTACGAAGGGGGAGTTGCCCAAGGAAATGGAAGATGTAATGAGCTGTAAAAGACACCGATGAAATATGGGAGGATGTGTGTGGTCAGGAACCAGAAAGTAATTTTCTTCTCTAGTTCACGTCCTGGAATTGGCATTTTGAGTGGAAATTTGCGGAGTAAGAACTACACCAATAGTATCCAGGAACGAATTTGTAACCGACTTTAAACCAGTAATGTTATTAGCTGTGATTGTATCAGTCAGGGTCCTACCAGAGACATATACCCAATTAAAAAAATATTTATATACACACACTCACATATATATACTGATACTAGTGATATATATATGTATAATGTGAGTGTGTGTATATAGGTACACACACATATAATATAAATTGACAAATGCTTACATTTAGTGCTGTCTAACAGATGCACACTATATAGAAACATACATTTATATTTTTAATAAATTTGATATATTTATAGATATTTATAATTTTGTGATATCCACACTCTTGGGAGAGTTTCAAAGTTCATAGAAAAATAGAATTTCAAGATAATAGAATCTTCCATGAATTTTTGCTGCTTTCACATATACATAAATAAATATATGTGTATATGTATACATGTGTGTATGTATTTACATATACATACACACATATTTAAGGTAGTGGTTTGTACAGTTGGGAGGGCTATGAAATCTCAACCCGAGAGAGTGTGCAGGCAGTTGGAAAACTCTTGCAGGAGATTAAGTCAAAAGACGGAGTTTCTTCCTCCTCAAGCACCCTCTCTGCTTTAAACTTCAAGCCTCGCGCCGTCCTCACATCAGTGTTACGTTTGAACCCATTGCTGCAGCCACTGCGCTGATCCATCTCCTTGGGGGCCATCTTCTTGCTCATGACCCTCAGTTAGCATGCCTGGTTCCTTTTCCAGGCACTGTTCTCTCCTGATAACACGTCCAGAGTCTGGGAGACAGTTGCTCATCCTCTCTTCTAAGGAGCATTCTGGCTGTACTACCTCCTTATTCCGGAAGTCCATGCCAACACCATGATTCGAATGCATCAGTTCTCCAGCTTCCTCATGCATTGCTTTCAGATGCAGCGAAGCAGTTCAGAGGAACATGGCGTGTTTCGGGGCTACTTTAGTCCTCAAAGCGACACACTTTACTTTGCCATAGAGTCACCCAGAATTCAAAATATGGATGGATTAGGTGATTCTTATGGAAATAAATATTGCCAACTGTTACGAGTCAAAATAGGAGCACTTTTGCTCAGAAGCATCTGTTAGATGGCATTCAATGTAAGCATTTGGTAATTGCTGCGTTGGTAGTAGCTAAACAGTTCTCGAGCAGACGGGTACTTTCTGTGATTGAGTGGAAGAGAGGTAACCACAAGCGTCCTGGGGATGGAGTCAGATGCACAGAGGAAGCAAATGGCACTCTAACAGTGAGTTCAATGCTGCAGCATGTACTCTTAATGGAGACGGTGCCTAGACCAGCACCCCAAAGGGGTTTGATTCCAGCGGGTGAGTGAACGCGCCACAGAAACAGGGAAGCCAGGGGTGGAATCCGGTGAGGATGGCATCTAGTCAATAATAGAAACATAGGGAAGTTAGCAATGTAATGATTTTGTTCAAATTTAGTCCAAAAGTATTAAAGGACTCTAGATTGACGTTCAGACTTTACCTCCCCATGGTGACCTTAGGAAAGATAGTTGGCCTCTCTGCGCATTGATTTCTTTTAGATAATGCACACAGCGTTGTTGTGAATATTAAATTAGCTAAGAATTATTCATTTAATGTCTTTCTTTTCAGTTATAAATTCCACTCCTAGGGGTAAAGACTGTGTCCTATTTATGACCTTATTTTAGATCATAGAAAAGGGTTAGATATAGACTCATAAATATTTTATGAGTGAGTGACAGCATATAAAATACTTAATACTGTGCTTTGCATATAATAAGCCCACAGTTAATAGTCGCCCATGGTGATTTTCATTTTTATTTCCCATCCCAAGAATATTCCTCTTTCCATTACAATTTATGCTCCATCCCATTATAGTCCGTTATCCCCCATTGATGATGGCAGTTATCTGTTATGAAAACAATCCCTCCACTAAGGATTGGCATATTTAATGGTGGGACAATTCATTCATGGTCCCTCCTGATGGATATTTGTAAGGTCATAGGCTGTAACTGTGTCATATGCGATTTTCTTTTTTTTTTTAGTAGCAATAGTTTCTTTTTTTATTTTAATATACTTTAGGAAACAATATACAAAGCCGAGCTGACATTTGAAATGGTCAATTATTGGTTCAAATCACATTTCTTCCAGCAGGAGACATTTCCATGGATGGCTGGACACAAATGCGTGTGTTCCACATCGACAGCGCCGCATCTTGGCTGTCTCCGCTGTGAGACCATCAAAGCTTCTACACAAACGTGATGTCCAACTTTGGTTTCTGTGGCCATTAAAACGTTTTTTTTTAGAGTCAGCATCCTATTGTGAAAGGCTAATTGGGAAGTCGGCTGCTTTTGATGAATAGCTTGTGCATTCGAGAGGCTGACAAGCGCTTGGGTATCCCTGGCGCTAGAGCTGCAATGATTTAACAGTTTTTAGGTAAACAAGACAAGGGTAGAACTGAGGCTTAGTAAACCACTCACTCTCAACTGAGGCAACACAAGGAGTCGTGTGCGAGGTTGCTTTGGCGAAGTAGCACAGATGTATCTCCAGAGGAAATGAAATATTGGAATTCCATTTTTAAAAGTTAAATATTGAGGATCTGCGGTCCAAAACCAAAATTGATCTCACAGCCAATGCTGACTCCTAACAACCCTTTCGGACAGGTAGAACTGTTGCTGTGAGTTTCTGAGACTATCTCCGTAAGTGAATCGAAAGCCCTGTCTTTCTCCGAAGCTGGGTCAAAATGTCAAACTCCATCCTTTCAGCAGTCCATGGGGTAGTACTTTTGGGGAACATAGAATATGTTTGTAATAGTTGATGCGCTCAGTTGTTTGATACTGGCTAGAGGCAACACAGAACATTTGTTGAATGGGCCAAGTATTAGGGTGACAGAGAATGCCGTGATAAAACATCTTCACCTGCCCTCGCCTCTACTCTTCCCAGATTGGTTCAGAAATTGCCAACATTATACTTTCAAATGGATATTGGCTAGAAACAGAATACCAGAAAGGTGTTTACTTGTGTTTTATTGACTGTACCTACGCTGAGATGGTTAGTTTATTGTGCCAACCTGGCCGATAAACACATGTGGGGTTAATTGAAGGGTGGAGGGATAAATGGCTTGGCGAGCCTCACCTTTCTAGTTCTCGGGTCTCTTGCTTTGTGATGGTCGGACCAGGGTGCAGCTGCCTTAGCCAGTTCCCTGCTTCAGCTGGCAAGGCTCACTTCCTGCAAGACATCCCCAAGGAGAAGCTGCATGGACCTACCTACCCCAAGGCAGCCCTGGGTGCTGGAGCAGCTGTGTGGAGACCCCTGCCAGCGCTGAGATGCTTACACATTCACTGATTCAGCTTTACTTCTGCAGTCAGCATCATTGGGTGTGTTTTGTGAGATGGAGGAGGACTTTGTGGATTGGTATCAGACATAAGGGTTAATGTTGGACTTGTGGGCTTGGCCAGCGCTGGGTTGAGAATTTTTCTTTATATGAACTTAAACTTTATATAAAACTCTCTCTTATACATAGGAGTTTCTGTGGATTTGTGTCTCTAATGTACCCAGCCTAACACCAATGCACTCAACTCTGTGGGTCATTACAAACTACGGATCACCTTGACAAGAATGGTAAGTCCAGAACACTTCATTGTGCTCATATGAAACTTGTACACAGATCAAGAGGCAGCAGTGTGAATAGAACAAGGGAATGGTGCATGGATTCCAATCAGGTGTGTGTCAGGATCGCATCCTCTCACCATACTTACTGCATCTCTGTACGGAGCAAGTCATCAGAGAAGCTGGGTCAGGTGAAGAAGAGTGTGGCATCAGGATTGCAGGAAGGCTTCTTAACAAGCCGAGATCTGCAGACAACCTGACCTTGCTTGCGGAAAGAGGGGAGGACCAGAAATACTTGCTGATGAAATCAGCAAAGTAGAAGCTCCTCAATGACCCGGATTGGTGCATTGGCTGAAACCATGGACTTAAACATCACAACAGGTGTTATTTATTTATTTTTAAATTTTTTAAAACTTTTTATTTTGGAGGAGGTGAGAAGATAGCCAATTTTAGATTCAACAATTAATGTCCATGTTGCCTCATCTCCTCCATGGTAATCTCCTCAGTGCAATACCAGTTATCCCACCTCCTTCCTGTGGTTCCTCCCTTCACCTCTCCCCCCCTTCTCTCCTAGCCCTCGGGAGCTTTGTCGTTAGCCTGTGTGGCCCCATTGATGTCAAATGGTTGATCATTCTCAGGTGTGTGGACCTCACCAGCGCAGTTGTCGACCTATTGTTGGGCTGAGAATTGAACCACGGGTATGAGTTCAGTCCTCGCCCTGAGGAAATGACTGTGTGTTCATGTGCACTCTCCCAGTCTTCCTCTGACGAATCAGCCTGGTATTTTTGACGATTTTGAGTTGCATTCCGCTTCTTTCTTTCCCTCTACCCAAGACCCCTTCAAGTTCTGGCTTCAGGGTTGTAGAGAGTGATGTTCAGGTGGTCCAACAGTTCCCCTGTGTCTTCAATTGTAGTCATTCTTCTTGCCTGCAGCCAGGAGACACCAATGGTTGTACCTTTGGTGGCTGCTCACAAACTTTTAAGGCTCCAGTCACTAGCACCAAGGTACGATGGGCACTCTGTTTAAAAACAATGACATTGAGGATAGCATACAATTAGGCAATATTTTATTCTGTTGTACTGTATGTCAGAACTGACTTAAACTTACCCCATAGTACAGCGGCAAGCTGATTCATATTCTTTATGACATGTGGCAAACAATGAATATATGCATGAATACATTTATCAAATGACATAATATGGATTTCCTTTCATCGTAGTGTTGCAATTAAACACAATGGAAAAGAAATCTTTTAAAATAATGACAGACTCTAATACCAGGCTGTTATACATGGTATATAAGTTATTTGTCTATTTGGGGTAATAAACCACACCAAGATATAGTAGCTTGAATTCATAGCTATTTTATTATTGCTTTATCAATTCCTGGGTGATGGAAGTGGTGTGCACTCAGCTAAACTAGAGGCTGGTGGTTTGAACCTTCCTCAAGGCACCTGAGAGGAAGGCCTGGTGATCTGCTTCAATAAAGATTCTAGCCAAGAAAACCAGATGGAGCAGTTTCCTCTGTACCTCAGGAGGAGACTTGATTGGAACCAAACAAGTTTGATATTTGTTGGGTTTGATGTTTGTTGTTGTTTATTGATCATGAGTTTTTGCTTTAGCTAAGATGTTCTGCTGTTCGCTGGGGAGTGAGGCAGTCAGGCTAGATGGCGTATGGTGGCCTCACTCATTTCTGACAGCTGGGGAAGACTTGTTGGCTTGCTTCTGCTTCACTTAGTTTCTTATCCTCCAAGAGATTAGCTTGAGCTTCTTCACAGGTGGTCTGTGGACAGCAAGATAGGATAAATCACAATGTGAAAACATTTTGCTAGCCTCTCTTTCTGTCACATTTGCTAATGTCACTTTGGTCAAAACAAATTGCATAGAAAGGCCTGGATTTAAGGAGCGGAATAAAAGATTATGCTTCTTTATGGGAAGAATAGACGTATCTCATTATACAGAGATGTGGATACAGAAATCATGGTAATTCATGGCTAATTACAATTCACCATTCAGGTTGAGGGTAAATAAAGCCTCAAAAACTAACAAACAAAATTCACTGCCATCGGCTTGATTCCAACTCAAAGTCTCCCTCATAGGACAGAGTAGAATTGTCCCTTTGGGTTTCTGAGACTTTAAATCATTACTGGACTAGATAGGCTCAAAGTTTTTCTTCAGAGCCAATGGTGGGTTTGAACCACTGACCTTGTGGTTAGCAGCTCAATGGGTAGCCAACCAGGGTTCCTTTACATAGAGACTCTCTCTCACCCCATCCAGTGGACTCGGACTCATCGGGGCAATATAGGATGGTGTACAACTTTCCCTGTGAGTCTCTGCGACTGCAGATCTCTGCAGGAGTAGAAAGTCTCATCTGTCTCCCGCAGAGCAGCTGGTGGTTTCCAACTGCTGACCTTGTGCCTGTCAGCCCAACAGGGAACCTGCTCTGTCACCAGGTCGCCTCAAATAAAGAGAGACTCGCGTGTCTTTCGTGACGAACAGATAGGAACTATTCGTTGGTGTTTAAGGCCCATCCACTACATACAAAATAAGAGTTTACAGAGTTTGGGGTGTGAGAGAGAGTGTGTGTCGGCTGTGGAATTTGAGTTTCTGTGACACAACATTTTCAGCGACGTGTGATCAGGTTCCATAAATGTGCATTACCCATCAGCTTCAGTTGCCCTCTCTCTCTGTCTTATGCTCGACCTTGACATCGGAGCAACTGAGAGCTTTAAGAGCTTCAACATTCTCAGTATGCTCCAAGAACAAACAGACTCACTGTCTTCGAGTCAATGTCAACTCATAGACCCCTATATTACAAGGCAGAACTGCCCTGTGACTTTCTGAGACTGTAACTCTTCAAGACGCGAGAAAGCCCGGTATGTGCCGAAAGCCCTTCTTTTCTGAGGAGTGGCTGGTGATTTTGAACGGCTGACCTCGCGGATAGCAGCCGTACTCATAACCACTATGCCACGGAGGTTCCCGTAGGGGGGAGGGATCTGTTGTGCGTGTCTGATGCTCTGCGTGGTTGATGGGAGGATTTGCAGGTCTAGGGAGGGGGGAATGTGCACGCACTGTAAACAGGGTGGGGTGCGCTGGTGACACCACGGATGCAGCTTGGGGCGGGAACCGCACGTCCTGCTGCTCCTGGAGAAAGACGCGGCAATCTGCTTCTGTAGAGTCACTGCCTTGGGAAGCCTGCTCCGACTCTCCTGTAGGATCGCTGTAAGTCAGAAGGGACTTGATGGTACTGAGTTTGCGTTTTTGAGTTTGTGAACAGGTTAAAGGAGCCCCGGTGGCACTGTCAGGTAAGCATTGCACTACTAGCTTGTCGGACCAGCAGTTCAAACCCACCAGGCACTTCTGGGGGGAAATGGAGGCTACCTGCTCCCACAAAGATGGCCAGCTTTGCATAGAGGCCCTCGGAGTCTGAAGCTCCTGGGATGGAAATGAGGGCAGTGGGTGGACAGGTTATGGTTTTAATTCACTTTGTGTGTTAAGCGTTAAGAAATCATAGAATTGGAAAGAATGCTTAGAGGTCATATAATCATGCCTTGTTGTCTTGTTTTGCTGCTAGACAACATGTCCCTGACTTGAACGCTTCATTGTGGTTTTAGACAGCCTTTATCCCTGGTTCTGAATCTGCCTCTACTAGTCCTGCTTCTAGATCATTTCTGGGACTCTGACCTCATTGAGCAGCTGCCGAGTGGTACAGCAGTTGCCATGCTTGACTGATGTCCAGGAAGAAAAGCCAGTGCTCTGGAAGACTAAAACACACAGAGTCTTATTGGGGGATCGTCAACCGGGACAGCACAATGTGAAAGTACAATGTGCACAGGTTAGCTCAGTTTCTTAGGAAGGTACAGAAATATCAGGAACTAACAGGCACTTTTTCTGATTGGTTGACATTTACAAGACTTTGTCTAATCAGTCTCAAGGTTATCATGAGATCCAGAAATTTCCGTGGAAGGATCATAAAACATTTCAAAACAGTTTGTTTTCCACCAATCATTTAGTCTTCAGACTTCTTGGAGCAAACCTGCATAGCACCACAGGCAAGCAGTTTTCTGACACCATTTTATGCTCTAGGGCATTCTTGTGAGGAGCCACCTGAAGCATTTTGATTGCAATTGTAATCATTTTCCGAGCTTAGTCACGTTCTTTAGGATTGCCTTATTTGTTTCTCATGGGCAGCACAAGTTAACTCTTTATGAGAGTCTGTTCCCAGTGACGTTGCTTTTCCAGGCTGGCTAACACATTGCTGAATGCCAGTTCAGAGATTTCAGTTTACCTAGAAGTGCCTTGAGAAAAGCACGTGACTATATTCATCCCAAATATTAACCGGAGGAAACCCAGTGGAGCACATTCTTACTCTGATACACGAGGCTTTTCTGAGTAAGAGTAAGTGGTGGTCATGCTACGACATTCAGTGGGATTGCTCAGGGTGGATGGGGGGAGGAGGGCGACCGGCGGGGGGGGGGGGCGGGTAGGAGAGGGTAACTTTTTGTTTTACTACTGTGTCAGTTAGAGTAGTTTAAGATTCTGATCCCACATTTATTGGCCACTTAGTATACCCCGGAAACTAAGCTAATCTATGTAGCTTCTTGTTTTGTCATAAGGGATCTCTGGTCAAGATTAAGTGATAATTCCAAAGACTGAATTTGTCATTCTTAGACAACCATGTGGTTGTTGTGGTTGCTGTTCGGTGTCGCCAGGTTGGCTTCAGCCCTGTGCACAGTGGAATGAAACACTGCGCGTTTCCCTGCCGTCCTCCCAGCTGTTCCTAGGTCTGAGCCCATCGATTTTTGTCACTGTCCATCCATCTCTCTGAAGACCTTCTCTTTCTTGTGAACCTTTCACTTTACCAAACCGCATGGCCTTCTCCAGGGACTGGTCTCTCCTGGCAATATGTCCAAAATATGTAAGATAAAGTCTTGCCATCTTTACCTCTACGGAGCACTGTGGTCTTACAGCTTCCAACACAAATCAGTTTGTCCTTTTAGCAGTCCCTGGAACTTTCCGTATTCTCCAACCCCACAATTAAAACGCACCAATTCTTCTTCTGTCTTCCCTATTCGCTGTCCAACTTCCACCTGCATACGATGCAATGGAAAATACCATGGCTTGGTATGGCTTCCCCAGAGGGGAGAAAAATAAAAAGCCATCTGCACCGACCACTTTACATTTTAAAATGACTTAAAAGACCTTTTCAAGCATGCTGGATCCCTTCATTTGGAAGTAGCATGGGTGGTCTCTGTATTATGCTACAGAGTGAGGATGGCGGATGTAAATTAGGAATAATTAGTGTGAATCGGGTCTCCTTAAGCTGCATTCATTGTGCATGAATATAATTTAAACTAGACTGTTCATTCAGACAGAAAAATTGATGGATGAATATTCTAAATTCATTGATGGGTACCATAACCCTTCCCAAAGATAAGTACCAAGTCCGTCCCTTAATTATACTCTGAACAAAAGAAGATATGTAAAAGAAGAGAATGCATTTTGAATTTTCACTCATTCTGCTTCCTTCTTCTAATTATGCAAACCATCTTTTCTATAGTAAATCCAGAGATAAGTTTTTGCTTGTCAACGAGGGCAGACTTTCTTTTGAATGTCAATAGCACTGTCATTATGTTTTTAGGTAGTGACAAAACGACATTGTGTAGCAACGCATATCTTTACTCCATGTCTGAGAAATTCTGAGTCTCAAATCGACTTCAAGAACTTAACTAGAAAGCATGCGTGTTCATCTGGGGGCCACCATGGGTGATGGAAAGGAGAGGGTTTAAATTTATGACGATGGAGATGAATGTGGATCAGAAACTAGGGTAGACCTCATATGGTTGACAAGTATAAGAATGTCTTCTAGAACAAAGTCCTCCAGTAAACAGCTGATTGAAGAGTTGATAGGGTAAAAGAGAAAATGACTCTCAGTTCCTATGATCAGACATGCAGGAAGACAATGTTGAGCAAAGAGGGAAACACAGGCAATAATCAGAGAACCGAAGTCCAAGGTCAGAGATGGGTGTTCCAGTGAGTCATAATGGGTTTCAAGAAGGGAAAATTACATGAGGGACAAGACAGTATGGAGTGACAGGGGCTGCTAAAGGCCAGTTTGGGAAATAGGAAGAAATGTGCATTTATTAACTTATTTATTCTACATAATATTTTGAGATAGGTCCAGTTATGATCCCCTATGTACAGGCCAGGACACAAAAGCCCAACCGAGAGAAATAACTCACGTTAGTGACTAGCAGGGTCAGGAGATAACAAGTCTGGCTCCAGAATCGGTGTCCTCACTCTCCTCCCCTGCTGCCCTCCTAAGTGCTCCTGATTGCCACTGTGCCTTTTTGTTGCTATTGTTGGCCCTACAAACTCAGGTTAGCCAGAGACATGTCCTTAAACGACCTGGTGACACGGGACTGATGCAATATGGCTCCTAGTACCTCTGTTTTACAGGATCTCAAGTAACAACTGAAGCTACTTTTTTAAGTATTCCCCAACTCTCTTACAATCCATTGAAATCAAACTGTAAGCGAATTAGGGAATACTTAAAAAATCATTCATCAATTCTTTTATCTATTGATCTTATTTTGAACTGACTGATATCGTTGGAATACAATGATACCTATATGATTCTGGGGTTGAATGTTAGGTGAGCTGTAGGAGGACAATAAAATGAACATCCATTTGCTGAGTTTCTTTATAATGAGAAATAACAATCTTGGAGTTGTCTATTAGAGTGTATAAGCACATATGAGAGTGTTGTTCTCTATCATCCTTAGGGGTGGAATGGGAGGTGAGGCAAAAGAGGATTCCCTTCTTGTAGAAGAGTCAGATATACAAATACCCATTTCCAAAGGAAGGTAGAATGTTCTTTTTGGCCTAAGGTTTGGTGAGTATCTAAGGGTTCTGGTCAAGACTGGAATTCTTGAGAAGTTTCAGATCATGGAGGCAAGGCAAACCAGTGTCAATCATACAAAGGTCCAGTCAATCAACTGTATAAAGAACCAGACCCTATTCTTGTAGATAGGAAAACTCTTGAAGATTCAGAGAATTTATCTGCCATGAGATGGCCAATTGAGAAAACATATATATTTTATATCAGGGCTGGATTTGAATTTTGCTCTACCCTTGACTAGAAAACTACCGAACTACTTTGAACCTCAGTTTGCACATTTCTACATCGAGCATCACAACGAACATGTTGAAGAAAGTGTGAATAAGACAATCCAGAGCCGTTACTAATACATAGAAGATGCTCAGTAGGGTAACTATTATGATTGTTATGAGGATGACGATAACTAGGATGATATTCTTTATGATTCAGAGCAGTATATAATTCTTATTAAAAATATGCTGTAACCTGGAAGTAAACATTGAATTTTTGTGGAGGTAGGTAACTCAAACTCAGCCATTCTACTTGAGCACGTGTGTATGTTTGTGTGTGTGTGTGCACGCACGTGTGGTTTTAAGAGAGAGGTGGCCCTGAAAATTATCCTGATATTCAAATTGTGGTTCTTGCATAGCTATATCAGGGCAGAAGATCAATGCTAACCTTACATTTCCTCACATCATGGTTAGTAAGGGTTTGCCTATAATATTGGGCCTAGTTCTTATCAGTTTAGAAATGAAAGAGACTGCAGGTGGCAGGGTTTCTGCGCTCACAGTTGGTCAGGGCAGGGATAGCAGCAGGCTTTTCACTAAAGATTATGCTAGCAGTTAATAAGTAATGAAGACCAGTGTATCAGGTATCATCTCTTTTGCATTGTCTTTTAAATAACTTACAGGGCTTGCTGCAGACTGTATGCAGGTCGGATACAATTTCCAGCATCAGGCTTATATATCTTACCACTTCCTTGGTTCACAAACAAAAGTTCCTCTTCAGGATGGATGACATTAGTTATCATTGATGTAAAAAGGCACAGATTGTTACAGGAGCTGTGCAGTGGAAAAAGAGAAGTGATATGATTTACACGAGAACCTTAGTGAGTATTTGGATAATGAAAAATACTACGAGTAGTAATAATAGTACCATATTTCATGAAAAGATCCCATAAATAATAATACATTTTACTCTTTGATATTGAAGGACTTCATATTGGTGCATAAATTTCAGAAACATTAAAAGAATATAAATTTTTAGCCAGTATAGTAGATTATATTTTTTTAATTAATCAAATTACAGATGTGTTAAATGCTTTATGTGGTTGATATTTTATTATCACAACTGTAAGTAGTTACCTTATTATACCCTTTATCTAGATGAGGTCACAGAAGCTTGAGGTATATAGTAGTTTTGGTAATTAAAGATAAACACTGATATCTCAGAAGTTCAATACAATAGATGTTTACTTATCATGCATCTAAAATTATTTCAATATCAGAAAGAAAAGGGAAAAGTAGGGATAGTTGATCCACACAACCATTTAGAGACTTAGATCTCAGGAAGCTCCAAATCTTTAGAAGATGGATGTCCTGTGTCCCAGGGATCAATATCTGGCCAATAGACAAAACAGAGAAAATATAGAGGAGTTGGCAGATGATTTATGGATCAGGGGATAGAGTGGCATCTATTATTTTGCCAATACTCTATTGGCCAGAACTTATCATACATGTCTACTTTTGGTGTCATAAATCCTTGAAAAGGTAAATATTGTCATATATACAATCCTGCAAGCAATGAGCCCTGGTGGCATAGAGGGTTATGAGTTGAGCTGCAAACCACACAAGGTCAGCAGTTCTAAACCACCAGTTGTTTCAAGGGAGAAAGATGAAGTTTTCTACTCCGATGAAGAGTTACAGTCTCAGAATCCTACCCTGTCCTAGAGGGTTGCTATGAGCTGACATTGATTTGAGGCAGCGAGTTAGGAGTAGATGGATGTCTTAGAAGAAGTATAGCCAGAGTGCTCCTTATAGGCAAGAATGTTGAGACTTTGTCTTACATCCTTTGGTCATGTCAGGAGAGACCAGTCCCTGGAGAAGGACATCATTCTTGGTAAATTAGAGGGACACAGAGAAAGAGGAAGGTTTTACCAAGATGGATTGATTCAGTGGTTGTGACAATGGGCTCAAGCACAGGAAAAATTGTGAGGATGATTGAGGGCCAGGCGGTGATTCATTCTGTTGTGTATGGGTCGAACTGACTCAATGGAACCCGACAAAACAACACCAACCTGAGTAGATGCATTGATAGACATGAAGGACTGACTGGGTGTGTGAGAGAGTACATATGTTAGATTGAATTCTATCAAGAAGCAAAACTGGTGATACTTGTATGCACTATAGAAAGATTCATAAAGAAAGAGAGTTAAACAAAGAATTGGCTTACACAGTTGTAGAAATAGGTAAGTCTAGTCTGGTTCAAGTCAGGCTTCTCTTGAATCATGGGAGCTGATAAAAAACAGAAAGGATGACCAAGCAGAGACAAGGGGACACAGGCAAAGACCTGAAGTTGACTGAGTGACTCCACCATTGTTAGTCCTCTGATGGCTCCTGGAATTGGCATGTGATGCAACATGAGATCTCTGGCATGGGTGAAGGGCCAAAGAGGATTTAGTTGCTCAGTCTGTCATACCAATAGGCTATGGCACCAAAGAGGTGTGATCTGACTGTGATGCTATTTGTAGGGTGACACCCCCCACTGTCCCAGGAGTCTTTAGTTGACACAACCCATAACCATCACATTGGGCAGTGAGTACCCACAAATATACCTATCTGTTTGATAGAGGGTATTTTTCCGGAATAGACATGCACCTTTGCTGTAGATATATCTGTGAATGCGGTGGGACACACAGCTGGCAAAGTTAAGAAAACCTCTCAGATGTCAGTATTGAGAAAATGGGTCATTGGGCCTAGAGGCGTGGACATCCCCTGGTATCTCAGGGATAACAAAGTCACTTGGTGTAACATGGTCACAAAGACATCCTTTATTGAGTAGTGACTGAGGTCCTGAAAGCTCTAGAGTAGCCATCAAAGGTACAGTTATTGTCCTTTCCCTCAGTGGAGGAGACTTGGAGGAAAAGCAAGGGCACACAGAAACGATTAGTTGAACAGTATTGTGAGAACATCAGTCATTACCACCCCGAGAACTAGATGAAGAGTTGGATAGTCTCTGGCTACCACTACCAAGGTCCCGGGTAGCATAGGATTCCATTCGATGAGAAGGTCCCATGAGAAAGACCACGCCTACTCATGGGACAGAGGTGGGTGGTGCTCCTGAGACTCTGACCCTTAGTTATTTTTCAGGTCTGGAAATGGACTGAGCTTCCATAGCTCAATTTCACCCAAGCAACAGACAGAGGAGAATAACACTAGTGAGGTATGCACATCTTAGAACAATCAATCATTTGAGTCAAAAGGGCAGCATTCACCCAAGGGCAAAGTTTACAAGCGCTATGAAAGGAGGAATGGAAACAGGGAGGAAGTGGGATGAGGGATCCCTAATGGTAGGGATTGCAATCAATGAAATGAAACAACGTGCATATGAATTGTTGAATGGAAAGTGGATCTGCTCTATAAACTTTCCCCAGTTCACAATAAAAAGGCTTTTAAAAAATGTAGTCTCTGGCTGTGAAGCTGCTTCCTAATAAACAGGTCGATGCTACATGATGGGAAGAAAATATAGCAATATTTTTGTTTTGTTTTTTAATCACTTTATTAGGGGCTCATACAACTCTTATCATACAACTCTTATCACAATCCAATCAACTGTGTAAAGTACATTTGTACATTCATTGTCCTCATCATTCTCAAAACATTTGTTCTCCACTTTAGCCCCTGGCATCAGTTCCTCATTTTTCCCCTCTCTCCCCCATCCCCTCCCTCACAAACCCTTGATAATTTATAAATTATTTGGTCAAATCTTGCACTGTTTGACATCGGAAAATATAGCAATTAATGAACCTGATCTTCACCTCACAATGCTAAGGACACTGGGGAGGGCCCCATAATCAGCAAGTGATAGGACTGGAATCCGTCTGACATCAGAATACACATTCATTTTTTTGTTTTAATCGTGTTATTAGGGGCTCATACAATTCTTATCATAATCCATGCATACATCAATTGTGTAAAGCTCATCTGTACATTCATTGCCCTCATCATTCTCAAAACATTTGCTCTCCACTAAAGTCCTTGGCATCAGGTCCTCATTTTTTCCCCTCCCTCCCCGCTGTCCCCTCCCTCATGAGCCCGTGATAATTTTGTCATATCTTTCCCTGTCTGACGTTTCCCTTCACCCACTTTTCTGTTGTCAGTCCCCCAGGGAGGAGGTCACATGTAAATCCTTGTAATCAGTTCCCTCTTTCCAACTCACTCTCCCTCTATCCTCCCAGTACCGCCACTCACACTCCTGGTCCTGAAGGGATCATCCGCCCTGGATTCCCTTTGTTTCCAGTTCCTATCTGTACAAGTATACATCCTCTGGTCTAGTCAGACTTGCAAAGTAGAATTTGGATCATGATAGCCGGTGGGGCGGGAGTGGAGGGGGGAGCATTTAGGAACTGGAGGAAAGTTGTATTTTTCATTGGTGCTACATCACACCTTGACTGGCTCATCTCCTCCCCTAGATTCCTTTGCAAAGGGAATCTCCAGTGGCCCACAAAAGGGTTTTGGGTCTCCACTCTGCACTTCCCGCTTCATTCACTATGGTAAGATTTTTTTTCTGATGATGCCTTATACCTGATCCCTTCAAAATCTCGTGATCCCACAGGCTGTTGTATTTCTTCCATGTAGGCTTTGTTGTTTCTGAACTAGATAGCCACTTGTTTACTTTCAAACCTTTAAGAACCCAGACGCTATACCTTTTGATAGCCAGGCACCATCAACTTTCTTCGCCACATTTGCTTATGCACCCATTTGTCGTCAGCGATCGTATCATGGTGGTGTGCACCCAATGATATGATTTTTGGTTCTTTGATGTCTGATAACTGATCCCTTCGGAACCTCGTGATCACACAGGCTGGTGTGGTCTTCCATGTGGGCTTTGTTTCTTCTGAGCTAGATGGCCGCTTGTTTATCTTCAAGCCTTTAAGACCCCAGATGCTATCTCTTTTGATAGCCGGGCACCATCAGCTTTCTTCACCTTATTTGCTTATTCACCTGCTTTGTCTTCAGCTGTTGTGTCAGGAGGGTGAGCATCATAGAATGCCAATTTAATAGAAGAAAGTATTCTTGCATTGAGGGAGTACTTGAGTGGAGGTCCAATGTCCTTCTGCTACCTTACTACTAAACCTATAAATATATGCACATAGATCTATTTTCCTATCCTCACATATAAATATATTTGCATATGTACATGTCTTTATCTAGACCTCTATAAATGCCCTTTCCTCCCAGCTTCTTCCTCTATTTCCCTTGACTTTCCTCCTGTCCCACTATCATGCTCCATCCCCACCTGGGTTTCAGCAATACCTCTTCTTTACATTACCCTTGATCATGCCCTACCAGGCCTCCCACACCTACCTCACCACCAATTTGGATCACTTGTTTTCCCTTTTCCCTGGGTTTGTTAACACCACTTCATTCCCCCCCCCCCACCTCCCCCTATTCCATGTCCCCCTGGAACTGTTGGTCCCGTTGTTTTCTTCTCCAGATTGTTAATCCAGCCTATCTTTAGACAGACCTGTGGAGATAATAACATGCACAAAAACAAGACAGAGCAAAATCAAGCAATAATATACAACAAAACAACAACAACAAACCACTGACAGAACAAAACAAAACACAACAAGAAAGAAAAGCTTGTAGTTAGTTCAAGGATCATTTATTGGCCTTTAGGAGTGTTTTCCAATCCAGTCTGTTGGGGCACCACACCCTGGCCCCAAAGTCCACCTTCAGCATTCCCTGGGAACCATGCCACTCCATTCCCTTGCTGTTCTGCTGCACTCCCCCAGTGCTTTGCCTCGGTGTGGCGAGATCAGGCTGGGTGCAATTCCCACACTGTGTCTCCGGTGCTGTCCCCAGCAGGGCCATGGGTCAGTGAGGGGCGTTATGTCTCATAGTGGGGCTGGCCCTGTGGTCCTCTCTGTGGACTGGCTGCTCTAATCAGGAACATCATCCTCACGGCCTGGTGAGCCAGGATGTGCTCCACTCTCTCCTACTCCCCCTTCATCTGCTCCCGTGTGCTCTGATCAGATACGTCCCTGTCCCCTACCGGAGTTGCAGATTCAATGCAGTCCTTTGAAATAAATTCTTCTGGGGGGTGGGGCAGGTGTCCACTTAGTAGTTGGGATTGGGGCCAGCCCCCCAGATCTCTCCACTGGTTCCCTACTCCATGCCGGAATGTTGCATTCACATCTTGGGACACTGGGATGAAGTCTGGTCCCTCTTTCTCTGTGGAGATATAAACAATACCCTGTGCCCCGCTACCCATTTCTTCCTTATTTTCATCATTTTTCCCCTTTCCCCACCTCCTCCCCAGTTGCCTACCATGTGTGTCCCTACATTTGCTATTGCATACAAACATTCTTGGGGTGAGGACCGTGTAGGATGGCAGTGACCAGACCAAATGCAGAATCCCCATTCTTAGTATTTTGTCTGCATTTGAGTGTTAGCAGCATATCCAGGGAGAAGCAGACTGCTTTGTTTGCTTTTTTTAAAGTTGTATTTATTCTCAGCATCTTTAGTTGCTCAGAGAGAAACACTATGCCCTGGTGCCTCCTCTTAAAGAGATAAAATTGCCTGGCTGATGCATTGCGTTTGCAGGGACTCATCCAAGATTGCTTTTGTTCAGCAAATTACATCACATCATGAAATAGAGTGACATTTGAAGCCGGAGCTCCTGACTGCTCAAAGTGAACATATGAAAAATGGAAAATGTACTTAGCTTTCAGAAGGAGCTGAAAGGACAATCTAAACACCCAGAGCAACATAAAGTTAGTCCTCACCTAGTTACTTGAGGTTCAGTGAATTCTATGCCAACAGTTCTTCAGACTGATTCACGTGATGGTGGCCTGGGTGAGCATTTTATGTAGAACTCAAAGAAATGTGATATCAGTAAAAAAAGAGAAATTAATAGGAAATAATGAGTGTTTAGTATGTACCAAAGTCTTGCCTAATTGCTTTTCCTATTGAATCTCATTCAATCCTTTATAAAATTTATTATAAATTCTACCTCAAATTAAGAGATAGATACTATTATTGTTATTTCCATTTTACAGGTGTTGAAGCTGAGGCCCAATATTTTCCCAAGGTCATAGACTGGATAGCAGAGCAGGACAGGAACCCAGGTGATTTAACTGTATAACCTAGACTGTTAGTCGTTACTCTTTCGTTCCTGCTGCTGGTGGATATATAATAAGCAAGTTCAAGAAATGGGGAGATTGAGGTGGTAACATTGATGGAGAGCCTATTAGAGAGGAACCTTGGTGGTGTAGTGGGGTTCAGTGATGGGCTGCGATTGGCAAGTTCAGCTATTCGAATCCAGCTACTTCATGGAAGAAAAAAATGAGGCTTTCTAATCTCATAAAGATTGACAGTCTCAAAAATCCACAAGGATAGACCTACTCTGCTCTAAAGTGCTACAAGGAAAAAAATGATGATCTGGGCATTTTATGCAGGTAAATGTAATCAGGTGCCAGGTCTTCTCTCCTGATTTCATAATCGAACCCTCTTGACTTCTGTTTCCAGGGATCTGCAAAATTTAGCCCTTGACCAGTTCCCATAAGACATGACACCAGTCCATGGATTTGTTTGGCTGGAGAAAGCAATGACCTTGAATCCAAACCTATATCTGGCAGCTCCCAGCCTTATTCTTTCTCCCCTCCCTCCTTCCCACCCAGCCCAACCTCTCTCCTTGCTACCAGTGTTTGTTCTTCTGTTTGAACTCTGGGTTTCTCCAGGGGCATCTTCTCAACACAGCAATTCTAGTTCTACAGAGTATCCTTTCACTTACCTGCTGCTAAACAGAGAACATTCTCTCGAAATCCTAACTCAATGCTTAAAGCATCGGAGGGGGTAACATGATTATCTCCACTTAGTAGATAAAGTCCCGACGATTCCAACTCTGAGTGACCCTACAGAACAGAGTACACAGCCACCTCCTTCTCCAGGGGGCAGCCGGTGAACTGGAAACACTGACCTCTTGGTTAACAGCTGCATGTTCTAACCACCGTGCAAATAGGAGCCTCATTTTGTACATAAGGTAACTGGAACTCCGTGAGATGGAAAAACTTGATCTGAGCATACAACTAGTCAGTGACCCTGGTAGGTGTTTGAAGTCATGTTTGTCAGAGTCGTTCTGTCCCACAGGGTCCTGAGGCTGTGATTCTGTAGGAGTGATTGCCAGCTCTTTCTCCTGGGGAGCTCCGGGTGAGTTCAAACTACCAACCTCTACCAACCTTTTCCTTTGTATCTGAGAGCAGAGACACGGTCCCTCAAGGCTGCTTAAAACTATCAGGTTAGAAATAAAACCAACACAAAAAACAAATAGAAATTCCAGAAGTGATAAATACAATGCCTGAAATAAAATTTAAAACATGTTCACTAATTTTTGTTTCACAGAAGAATGGAAAAAACAGAAGTGTCAATAGTCCAGAAGATAAATGACTATAATTGATCCTATAATAAGAATAGAGAGAAAATTATTAAAGATTTCTAATTTGCATGTCATTAGAATCCCTAAAGGAAAAGCAAAAAGAGTGAACTCGACAAAAAAAGTGAAGAAAGGGCGATGAAATATCATCAAAATTTAATGAAAGATAAATATCACTTTCTCAATGAGGTCTTTCTAGAGTACATTTTAAAGACGACAACTTCCTTTCAGTGTTTCATATCGATATTTCATGACCTCTTCTATATTACTTATCTGGATCTGATGTACTAGTCACTGTCCTAGCCCACTTTACAAGAATTTGAGTTCTAGGGGGACAATTTTTTTGCATTGCTTTATTGACACTGCCGAGAACGACACCCACAATATGGTATGCATGCAATGTATACTTGTCATGTGCCAAATATACAAACATCATTTGTATTTCCAGCTTAGAATAGAAAATTAACACCATCACTGAGTATGTGATGATTATGTGAGTCAGAGGAAGTCCCTTGATGAACTGCATTGACAAGTGGCTGCAACAGTGGGCTGGAACATAGCAATGCTTCTGAGGGCACCCGGCCGGACAGTGTCTCCTTCTATGGTGGGCAGGGTCGCTCTGAGTCCAAGTAGACTTGATGGCACTCGGAACCACAACATGGCCTCATGGCAGTCACTCAATGGATGGGAGTACACGGAGCTGATCTCTGCGGGTTTTCTCACGGTGCTTTTCAAAGTCCATCTAATTGAATTCAGTGTCTTGGGGACCATTTTCTGGACTTGGTTATAGGTATGAAGTAGACGGAGGACCTACCTTCGTATCTAGCTTTGTCTATGCATCTGCATGAGTTACTTTCCAGGGTATAACTTTAATTCTCTAGGGCACATACATAAATTGTGTATTCAGGAGCATGTTCCTGATACCGTGTTAGCTTATGTCAGCATTCAGCCTTTGTCAGATAAATTCTGACAAGCAGTTGAATTCAAGCCCTACTTGACATATCCTTGTTGTGACACCACTCCCATCTTTTCAGAGTTGGAGCTAAAACTGTTAGGTGACATTGAGTTCACTCTGTGCTATCTCTCTGGGTGAAGGTCAACGCGTGACTGGGCTTATCTTATTTCTTGTCTTATTTTGATGTTGTCAAAGGCTTGCTTTGGACAACATTGTAAAGCAGGCCATGTGTGACTTCTGTGAATATCCACACCATGTCAGTCTTGACCTGTAGTGGCACCAGCTCTGTTCTCCCCAATAGCACAAAGTTGTTTATAAGCAATTCAGTTCTTTCTTGGAAAAGAATCCACACACCCAGGCACACCATCTCTTTTTCAACATGTCTCCCACATGTCTTTCTCATACAGATGGCATGCTAGAAAAAAATGCTCTCTGTCGTCCTGGAGTTCTGCATTTGGTGGATAGCTAGGTATATGTGTTAGTCTGGGTACTTTAGTGAAACAAATCCTCAGAAACTCATGTATAAAAGAGAGTTTTATATAAAGGTTAAGTGCACATCAAGAAGACATCCCAACCCAGTGCTGCCCAAGCCCACAAGGCCAACATTAACCCATTAACCCATATGTCTGACACCAATCCACAAAGTCCTCCTCCATCTCACAAAAAAGACACAATGCCGACTGCAGGAGGAAAGCCAACTCAGTGAATGTGTTAGCATCTCAATGCTGGTGTGGTCCCCACACGGCTGCTCCAGCACCCAGAGCTGCATTGGGGTAGGTCCATGCGGCGTCTCTTTGGGGATGTCTTGAAGGAAGTGAGCCTTGCCAGTTGAAGCAGGGAATTGCTAAGGCAGCTGCACCATGGTGCGACCATCACAAAGCAAGAGACCTGAGAACTCGAAAGGTGAGGCTCACTGAGCCATTTATCCCTCTGCCCTTCAATTAACCCCACATGTACTTATCGGCCAGATTGACACAGTAAACTAACTACCTCAGTGTGTAAGGGCACAGCTGTGACAGAATGCAGTTAAATAGTACAAGAGAGTCAAGAACAAAATACCGTGGTGACATAGAAAGGGTCAGAGAAACCTTTCTTAAGGAAGCTGGAACTTGAAAGATAAATAGAAATAACTGGCTGAAAGTAGGAGAACAAATAGGCAAAACGTTCCAGAAGCAAGAGAGTACAAGATGTTCGTAGACACTTGAAGTGGCTTGATATGGCTGTACCTTACAGCAGTGAGATGAGGACACGTAGATTTGTGATGCTGAAGAAGCAGCCAGGTGGGATTATGAAAGAACAGGAAACTACTAGTAAGGAGTCTACACCTCAATCTGAGGGTCAGGAAAGTCACTGAGATTGTATCAGAGCAAATATGGTCAGGTTTTGTCTCCCACCCCTCGCCCCGCCACCCCAAGTAGCATTATCTCACTCTATGGTAGAAAAGAGACTTGTGGCGGTCCTGTGTAAAACCAGAGAAAAGGAAAAGTGAGAAGAAATAGGAGGTTGTGAGAACAGTAAAACCAAGACATGATGGGGCCAGAGAGGCACAGTGGGACCAGGGAACAAAGGGCAGCTTAGAGGTCTTGGAAGACACCTTAATTCCAATAGTCAATAAGGTCGGGAATTATTTTTGGCTTTCCCGATCTAAAGATTGAAAGCACATATACCACAAGGGCATTTTCAGAAGACTGCCTACTGACCAATCCTGCTGCCAGAGAGAAGCTGAGAGGGGGAAGAGATGCCCAGCTAGTCAGTGTGAGCCACCAAAGGGCCTCTTCCACGTGGTGCTGGAGAGTGAATGCTGCTGCAGCTGACAGGACCAGATGAAGGCAGACTTGTCAGCCAGGCTTGAAACTCCACTGTAGTAAGGTTCAATGCCAAGGAGATGAAGCAGAAAGCTTCAGACACTGCGCACGAGAGTGCCACACATCGAAGTGGAAGATGAGGCGTGCTGTGAAGGAATCCCCGCCTTTGGGCTGCCCTCCACGGTGCCCAGTCACCCTTGAGCACTGCGATTCTTCCACCTCACTCACAACGTTGGTAGATGGATAACACCTCACCCACTTCTTCAGCTAGGATACACTGGCTACTACTTCTGCTCGCCAGTGGGTGCCTTGGATCCTACTTCAGCGAGCTAAAGGACAGTCCTCCTTGTACTTCTGCTAGCTAACAGGTGCCCTGTGCTCCACTTGGCTTCGAGAGAAATACCCTGCTCACCACATCAGCCAGCAGAGGGCTACCTACCCTCTGCTTCAGCTGCCCCAGGGATGCTATGCCCAGTGCCTCAGCCAGAGGGGTGGTCTACTTCAGCCCGCCTCTGCTTCCAGGATGTCTCCCTCTACTTCCACAAGCCAAGGAGTAGCTGCTTTTTTCTTTTCCTTCAGCCACTGTGAATTCTGGGCCCCCATTCCTGACCTCTTTCTCCTGTTTTCAGACAGACGTCTTTGAATGACCCAGCTCTGTCAGGTGTACTTGCTAGCTACAAAGCCCCTGTGCTGTCAGAGCTTCTGTGAAAACATTTGCTTTCTGTGTTTGGCTGGAGCCGAACTGGTATTTCCATGCTGCTCTCTGGACGCGATCAGATGTGGTTGCTTCATCGATATTCTGACCCACCTCCCTGCTCGCGCCACGGCTCGGCCCCTCGATCCTCCTCCGTCGGGTGCTTGCTTGTGTAATGCAGTATGTAATTGTGCCCGGGAGCCGGTGCTGTCACTCTATTTTCTGCCACCCTCTTTCTTGCTTCTGGTTCTCTCCCTGTCAGAAAGCACAAAAATGCTGGCATGCTGCAGAAGTAAGAGCAGTTTAGCTCGTTTGTTTTCATCATCTGAGCTGATTCAAAAAAAAAAAAAGGCTACAATTGTAGTTGCTTCTTAAGATGTTTCAGGATTTCTAATTGAGAATAGCGTAGAGACTGATGATTGGCTCCCACTGCCATGGGACTAATTCTCACTTGATTCTTGCAAAGAAATTTACACACACACAAATAAATGAGAACATATGAAATTTATCTTAAGAGTGTGTAATCCTCCTAAAGGCCCGGAGAAAGTGCTCTCAGTCTCCCAAAGGGCCATGACCCAATAGCATACCCAATTCTGTTTCTCTCAGCCTAATAATGCAGTTCTCTGCAGAGGCCTTTCTGCAAGGAGTGTAGTGTGCTAATAAGGTCCTAAATAACACCAGTCAGTATGATGTTGTTATTTATTAGCCCAGGTACAGTCAACCTGGGCTCCAGAGACACAGTGGGCCATGCTTTGCTCATGAGCTGTCTGATGTCTCGGGAAATGAGTAGGAATATTTCATTGAAGATTGTCACAACCTTTGTTGTGTTTGTTTTACTTTCTCACTATAACACCCTCTCCCTCTCCCTCCCCTCAGAGTCAGCCTATTTTCCATACATTGTCCACATCCCAGAGATGGAGACAATCCTTGTGGATGTGATTCTAGGCCAAGAGGACCTGTTTTATCATGCTAAGGAGTACACTAAATTAAAGATGAGGATACAAACAAGAATTCAGATTAGATCCAGGTTGAGAACATCAAGGAGAAAATATTAAGATTTACAATAACAAGTTTAAATAGATCTACAACCATATCAATTTTCTTTATATCAAAACCTATCCCAGTGCTCACCAAATTGATTATTTTCTCTGGTTAAGAGGCCAATTTACATGAGAAATGATGTCATGTAACAAATTCTATTCATTGGGAAAATTTGAACTTTTCATGAAAAAATTAGTGGTTTTTTTCATTTTTAATTATTTATTTAAAAAATGTTCCACATAACTCAATGGTATGAGGAAGATAAGCAAGAAAATTTGCTTTTTAACTTAATAGATTCATTTTGGTAAAATATGATTCACCCTAGTGGATGGTGAATCATTCAGCTACATACCTTAGGAGCAATAAGAAAAATACAAAAATTACTTTTCTGATGCAAAAAGTACACTATAATAAAATTATAAGATTTCTCCTCTAAAAGATAACATTTTCCATTCCCTGAATGAAAAACTTGAATAATTTCTAATTTGTAAAAAGTGAAACAGCATTTGGTTTTTAAATTGGAGTCGCACAGAAATAAATGCTGAGAGCCTTCGTATTTGGTGGCACAGAACATTCCACCCGGGGCTGTTAACCACAGTCAGCAGTTTGAACTCACCAGCTGCTTTGCAGGTGAGAGACGAGGCTTACTGCTCCTGTAAGAATTTGCACTATGGATGGAGTATGATAAGAGCTATATCAGGCCCCAATAAAATGATTAAAAAAATTTGCACTCTGGAAAACCCATAGGAGCAGGTCTATGCTGTCCACCAGGTCAAAGTTGATTCAATGGCAGAGAAAATCCAGATGGGTATAATGGCATTTAAACTTTCCATCAGTGTTTCAACTTCCTTTTTAATCCCATTTTAAAATTTTGGAATATGTAAAAAGATGCAGTGACATCGCTGATGGGTTCCTGCGTGTATTAACAGTCAAGTGGAACTTTGGGAAACGATAGCAATGGTCACACAACATGCTGACCACCAGTCCTGGCACTGAAGTGTACTTGTAAAATAACGAAATGGTAAATGTACAGATAGATTTAAAAATATGCGTGAGAGTAGGATGGGTTTAAACCTCTATTTCCCCTTTCTCTTTAGCTATATAATTTTAGACGTTGTGATTATGGAAGAAGGGAAAGGAACTTCCTGTTGACAGAACCTCTTTGCACCAGGTCCTGCTGGAGACTCCTCACGGGCCTCCTCTCAGATCAGCTTCATCAGTTGTTGACGAGATCGTATGATTTTCCTGTGCAGAAATTAGACGCAAGTTCATGCCGGTCGTAGGGGAAGAGCTAGGATTGGAGACCAGGACTCTGATTTCAGAATGTTTGCTCAGCCCTGCACTAGTTTGCATCTGTCTTCTAACTCACATTGTAACTCACTGAAATTCAAGCTTGCTCTTTCAGGGAAACCAAAGCTAATGAGTTCTAAGTGACATCAATATTGTTAAGTTGCCAACATACCTCATAAAAATGGAGGTTTTATGGGAAATGATACAGAAAGGAATGCAGTTTTCTTTAAGAATTTAACATTTAGGTAGAGAAGATACTTAATGTTAATAGAATTTTCAATTTTTTAAATAAAATGTGATATAAAACATTTGTCCTCATAGTGGTGACTGAGAGGGGAAAATGACTATTATATTTTATTTCTTTCCTTAAGTTTAATTATGTCTCAATGTTCAAAAATATAACTTCACTGTAGAAAAATTAGTATATGCTGATAAAAATGCTAGTATTTCTTTGTATTTTCTTCTAAACATGTGCACATTTGAGGGCAAGTAAAAAAACTATTGTTACTAGTGTTCCAGTTCATGCATACATGAGTTTATTTTAATCAACAGCATGAAACACGTCATGTGGTCCACGACTGGTTGCAGACAAGTTTCTCAGCGAACACTTCCCTGAGTCACAGGGGAGTGGCTTCAAAACAAAAGGTTCCATCAAAACAATAGTCTTCAGGGCATCTTCTGAGTCTGATAATTCAAGGCCGAGAGTTCAGTCCAGAAAGCTCTGGTGCCTGGGTGCATTCCAAAGGAATAATCTTGCTAGCTTTCCCAGAACCCACATGGATGGATGAGCACAGATGGATGGATGGACGAGCATGGACAAACTGCATTGATGAGAAAAAACCCAGCAAAGTTGAGCCATGGAATCGTTTTTCTGTCATGACAATGCCCGTGCCCTCTCTGAGTTCCCAAGGGCTGTCCTATGACATTTCATTGAAAAAAGAACCTTTCTCTATCCAATCTACAGCCCAGATCTTGCCCCATCAGACATCTTTTTTGTTCCTTAAAATCAAAGAACATTGAAAAGGAATGCAGTCTGATTCACTCAAGAATGTATGTGACAGTAGGTTTTGTGTCAACTCGGTGGAACCACGATGTTCAGAGGTTTGGCAGCTGAAGCCCAGCCATCCCTTATTATGTGACCTAATGCAATGTAATCAGCTCCGTGGTCGGATCTGCCATGAGCAGGTGACAGTTGTGGGAAGGTTACAGTGGAGTGCAGCCTCCTCACTCTGGGTACAGCCGTGCTGGAATCAAAGGAAGTTCTTCAGGACGATAGCATATTGACCATTTAAGGAGATGCGGTGGGAGAGTTGCTTTTGGTGCTAGGTTTAGAACTTGTCGTTAGTTCAGTGAAGAGTCTACAGTATTAATTGCCTTTTGATCCTCGGCGCTATATCAGCAGCCTGCAATCTGACTTGCCATCTCATCTTCTTGCCTCAGAGTCATGCAAGGCCTGCTGTTATTCTCGCCAAATCTGGTTCATGCGCTCCCAAAGACATGCACGTCAGGAGAAGTCTCCAGTTTTACATCTGACCCACACATTTGTCTGACCTGTTTCTTCAATGAGTAGCCACTCTCTGATATTCTTTTATCTCTTTAAGATATTTGTGTATCACTGGTTTTGCTTTGCTAGAACTCTGCCTAACCCCATTCCCAAATTGTCCTTTTGATGTGGTGTAAGTGAACATCTTGGAATTCTTTCAGGGGAGGGCTAGAAAGAGGGAACCATTGCCTTCGAAAGTATACAGGTAGACCTAGATGGAGATATGTCTAGAAATAATGGTATCACCTTTTGAAATCTTTCTTTAATAGATACTTCTATGATTTTATAGCAGTACTTTTAAAATTTACTACTAGGTATGTATATAGTTAATTTTATAGAAAAGGGTATTTACTTTACATACTTTAAGAATGCATTTTTTTCTGACTTAATAAGTTTTCCATTATTTTTCGATGACATAAACATTCATATCAGTTTTAAAGATTACTTAGTATTTCAGCATAAGGATGTTTCATAATTTATATAGCCAGCTTGGCGATTTATATTGATTTCAATTTCTTTTATTTGCAAACTGTGTGTTGTAAATCTATTTTTATGCCTATTTACACACATCCCTAATTATTTCATTAAAATAAATTGCCAATATAGTTGTTTTAGATACAACATGGAATTTTCTCATTTCAGAATACTACAGGGAACATTTATTTTTCAGGAAATTGGCATTTAGGATTCAAATTCAAATATATAATCACAGGACGTTGTTCAGCTCAGTAGAGGAATATTAGGTCTTTGAGGACAGTGTTTTGTAAAACTTATGTAATGCCCCAAATATAAATTTTGAATCACTGACTTGTTGAGTTATAGAGGACATCCTTACGTTAGAGGTGAGGACATTATTATTCATTTACATCTCTGTCATTCCTTAATATGTGAGGACCTTGAACGCCAAGACAATTTATATCCAACACCCAGCACCATGCCTGTCTCAGAGCACTTGTTCAATAAGTGCTCTTGAACAAATAAATAAAAATCAGATCGGGAGTGGTTGAAGGATTGGCTAAAGGTTATACATCTAGTTCAAGATCAAGGTCACACTCGAACCCATCACTCTTGGCTTCTATTTGTGCTGCTCCATTTTACCAGTGCCTTAGCTTATGTCCTCTAAAAAGCACAGGATGAGGTAGAAGTTTATGCATTCTTGCGTTCTGAGGGAGGGCCATCTCTGGGAAGCAGAAGAAAATTAAGAACGGGGCAGAAAATAGGAACACAGTACCAAAGATTCTTATCCTGATCTAGGGGATTTTAGTTTCCTCAGACTGTTGTAACAAATTACAAAAAATGAGATGGCTTTTAAAAATAAAAAAAGGTATTGTTCCACAGCTCTGGAGGTTAGAAATCATAATTATGTCAGCAGGTCATGTTCTTTCATTGTTTTAGGGCAAGAGAAGGCGATCCTCAGTCAAAGGCTATATAAGGTCTGTGAAATCATGATGTCAGCTAGCATAACATGCTTCACCAAAGGGAATTAGTCCTAGCCATTACATTAGAGGTGAATTAATTAAATGTTAAGTACAATAGGCTAATTTTTAAGTTGATCATTTTTATGGCCCAAGAACGATGGCATAAATATACAAATGGCCTGTGGCAGATGCAAAAGATTCCCCAGCCCTCCTCCAGGAGGCAGTCCTCCCTATGTCATGCCGCTTCTGGTCTCCCCGGTCATCCACTTATACTCCTGAAATCTCTTGATCACCTTGGTGGCATAGTGGGTTAAGGTTGGTGCTACTATTGGAAAGGTCAGAAGTTTGAACCCATCAGTTGTTCAGTGGGAGAAAAATTGAGGCGTTCTGTTTCTGTGAAGGCTGATAGCCCCCAAACACACAGGGCAGTTCCACTCTGCTCCATAAGGTTGCTGTGAGTTGACATGAACTCCATGGCAAAGAGTTTGGTTTTTAATTTCAGGTTTAACAAACATGATGTCCTTAATCAGGTCCCTCCTAATAATGTGTTCCACTAATGCAAGACAGACCCATCTCTTCCTTTCTTTTTCAATACTTGAACTAGGTCGTTGGCAGCAATTCTGTTCAGGGCAAGCAGTCCATTGTTTGGTTTCTTGACTGCTGCGTCCTTGAGCATTGACTGTGGTTTCATGTAAAATGAAATCCTTGACAACTTCAATGTTTTATCTGTTTATCATGATGTTGCTATTGGTCCACTTGTGAGGATTTTGTTTTCTTTACGTTGATGTATGATCTACACTGAAGGTATAGCTCATCCTATAGGACAACTGAGTCTTTGTTGGGTTGGGCACAGTGTTGGGTTTGGTCCATCCTTGGGCCTTTATGAGCTCTTTATCTTAACTGATAATATCTTCAAAGATAGGGTAAGGTCAATTTGTCCTGGGCTCCAGAGACGCAGGTGCCTGACAGCAGGTGATTTAGAGCCTGTAATAGGGTCTGGGATAAAATCAGTGTGTACATTAATTCACTTAGTCAGTAAATGTCCACGCTCTCCTTATAGTGGGTGCCAGTCAGGCCTGGGAATATATGGGAAATCAGTTGCAGCCCATTTCCTCCGGGAGCTAACAATGTTAGCTCCCACTCCTCCCTTGGGTCAGTCAACTCCATTTCCACCCTTTTCCCGGATGTCTCTCTGTTTTGTGCTGCTTTTCAGCAAACTACATTTTCTTAGGCTAGCGGTTTGGTTCATAAGGGAACTGGGGCAGATTGAAGAAGACGACAAAGAGAAAAGACTTCAATTCCATTCCTGTTCACTTTGTCCCACACCTGCTCCAGGAGCAACTCTCTCTCCCTTTGTGGTTCTCAATTGTATGGCTGGGTCTGCCTTCTGGGAGTTGTATTGACGACCTGCTGTTACTTATCTCTGGGTTTTCCCACTCTCTCCTAATTGGATGTTGGGGACTGGGAGTGAATATATACCCATAACAAAACATACACCCATTGAACAATTTTTGCACATACAGTTATTGAAAATGGTGACACACTTTACTTTGTGTTCCCTTCTCACTAATTCTCCTCATATTGTTTTACCACCATTGACCTAAGACTTCTGTCCCTTAGAGTTCACATGTGTGCTTTTGAAGTAATGTGGTTGTCTTGTTCACGTGTGGGTAATTCTTTAAAAGGGCACAGTGCTCAGGATAAATATTCTTGTTTATTGAACTAAATTCTCCTGGGTTGACTTTGAAGCTCCCCTATCACCTTCTAACCTGTTTATCTAATTGTAAGACAAGGTTGGTTTCTGTTTTCCTAACTGGACCTAAATCAAAAGGGTTCTTCAGAGGGAACTCAACCAGTAATGATTAGTAATTTTTGTTGATCCTGAGCAAGTAATAGCCTTTAAAATATATTAAGAAGAGTGAATATTTGCGATCATATTTGCTGTCATACAGTGGTCAACCAGTTCATGAACACCATCAGAGAAATAGATATTTTCATTGTGCTCTTCGTCATAATAATTGTATTTTATCAGAAGCCATAGGAATTAATATAAAAGCCTGATCTAGAAAGATGCTCATAATCTTTTCAGAATGAAAAAGTTTCTTTCTCAACAGAGGAACAATGGTTCTTCCATGGGGTCAGTAGAAATCAAGCACATGTATTGAAATACTGGCTTTCACTGTAATTTTCAAAGACTGCTATGTATGTCAGCTGATAAAAGAATAAAAATAGCATCATTTTCTCTTTGACTTTCCGATGATTTAATTTCCTTTTTCTCAAGAGTAGGAGGGAAGTGGCGGGAGAGATATGGCATGATCTTCTCTGGAGGTCAGTGCTCCTTCTTCCCCCATTGCGCAGCATCAAATAATCCTTATAAATAAGCCAAAGCAAGTATGTGCACAGCTGAGAGATGCTGTATCTCTTGGTACTATACATAGCATTTATGGTTTTTATAAACAGCAGGCATTATTAATTTTAAATTTTGTATTAAGATTGAACATGTATGGTATGAGGTGCTTTAAATATGAGGCTACATGAATCGTCAAACTATCCTATGTGTTTTTTAAAAATCATTTGTTCCATTTTATAGACGTGCAAAACAAGGGAAGTGAAGGAATATGCCCAAGTTCACAGAAAGAGTAAACATTAAAACTAGATTAAGTCCAAGTCTGAAGACTATTGCTCCCTACTCCTTCCTTCATACTATGCCACCATTCTCACTAGACAAAACTATTTCTATTTTAAAGTCTTAGAGATAAGAGCTATGACATACGCATAGCCTCAATGATTATAGATAATATAGAATGATATTTCAAAAACATATCACTACTGAAAATTTCCTCTGTGTTCCCTAAAAGTGAAGTTTGTAAATGACTTCTCTGGACGTTTCTCTGTTATGGGTATAAATCCTTAGAATTATGAAATCATAGAGAGTTCACGGAGAATTGATCCAAACTTCTAATTTTACAGATGAGAAATCTTGGGTACGGTGGCAGAAAATGATTTAGTCAAGGACAACGACACCTTTAAAAAATCTTCATTCAAAAACAGGTGCTGGATTCAATGAGGCTCAACTGGGTTAAGAGGGGAATCAAGAGTTTAAGTGAGGTATCTGGATAGTAATCACGTGCTCAGTGGGACAGGGGAAACGGATTGTTCCATATAGCAGGGGACCACAGTGGGTCTGCTTCTGCAATTCCTTTGAGAATTCAGCTGGGAGTGGGGTGGGGTAGGCCTGTGAGGGTTCATGTTATGCGAGGGCTTCCAATGGCTGCTTCTTCAGAACACTCATAGTCAGTGCTTTTGAGGAAAAATGATCTTCTGTAACTTCCTGAATGCTGTCCCGGATGGAGAGCACACCCTCACAAGGTAGGAGAGAAGCAAAGTGCAGTTCCCAGGGGAGTTATTTTTTAATTTTTATGCATTTATTTGAGATATCATTTTATGATTTCTTCTATAGGAATTTTTCTAAAAAAGAAAAACGAAAAGAAAGAAAGTATGTCAAATTAAAAAAATCCAGGCTTAGACAAACGATAAAATAGTAACTGAGGAGGAGGTTAGTTTGAGCCACAAAGGAACTCAGGCAACTTCAATGGCGAGCAGGCGCCTGAGGAAAACCTGAATGAGGAACCCTCAGTAAGGAGAAGTCACAGACACGACCCAGTTAGGCCCCCAGACAACAAGTCTTTCTTTATGCGATGTTTCTCCTTTCTGCCTTGAGAGAGTGAGTATACAATGGACGATGGTTGGGCCAAATATGAAAGCAGAATTGTAGTCTGTAATCTGCAGCGACCAGTTTAGGAAACCAAACCACGAGCTACAATAGCCACTTCAGGAAGCCACACGATAGCCCCTATAACAGCTGACTTGAAATAGCCAGGGTTTGATTCATAACTGGCAGCTTCGCTAATTTTTGCCCATGCTTCCACTTTAGGACCAGCTGGAGAAAGTTAAGTACTATACTGCCCTAACCAATCACGAAGAAGCCTTGGCAGTACAACAGTTAAGCATTCAGTCGCTAACAGAAAGGTCAAGGTTTCAGCTCACTAGCCACTCGAAGGGAAGAGATCTGATAGTCTGCTCCTGCAGAGGCCCTTTCCATTCATAGCGACCTTGTGTGCAACAGAAGGAAACATTCTTTGGTCTTGGATCAGCCTCACAGTCATGCTATATTTGAGCCTGTTGTTTCAGCTACTGCCATTCCATCTCATTTAGGGTCTTCCTCCTTTTCAACGACCCTCCACTTTACCAAGCATGATGCCCTTCCTTAGGGACTGCGCCCTTCCGATAACATGTCCAAAGTACACGAGATGAAGTTTTGCTGTCCTCCATTCTAAGGAGCACTCCGGCTGTGTTTCTTCTGAGAAAGATATGCTCATTCTTTTGGTAGTCAATGGTTTCTTAATATTTGTCACCAACACTAATTCAAGTGAATGAATTCTTCTTTGATCATTCTCAATAATTGTTGAGCTTTCCTGTGTTTTTGAAGTAAATGAAAATGTTATGGGTTGGACCAGGCACACATTAGTCCTAAAAGTGTTAACTTATTTCTTTAGTATTTTAAAAAGGAATTTTTGCAGCAGACCCGCCTAATGCAATCCTGCACATTGGCGTGCTTGGCTACGGTTTCCATTGGTGCTGACTGCGCTTCTAAGTTAACTGGAATCCTTGACAACTTTCATGTTTTCTCTGCTTGTCATGATGCCGCTTATTGGCTAACTGTAAAATTTTTTCTTTTCTTTATTTTGAGGAATAACATATTGCAGGTTGTACTAATTTATCTTAATCAATAAGTGCCTTTTTACTTTTTGAAAACAAAGGTGTGTCATCTGAATATCAAAGGGCATTAATGAGTCTTCCTCCCATCCAGTCTTCTTCATATAATTCATCTTCTTGTATCATTTGCCAAGCACACAGATTGAATAAGTATGCTGAAATTATATGGACCTGGCACACATCTTTCCTGATTTTAAATTATACAGTATCCCCTTGCTCAATTCCAATGACTGCCTCTTGGTCTAGGTACAGGAACCTCATGAGCACAAGTAAGCATCGTGGAATCCCACTTTTTGCAATGTTATCAATAATTTGGTTTGCTGTATACAATTGAGTGCCTTTGGCAAATGAAACACAGGTAAACATCTTCAATGTAATCTTTGCTTTCAACCAAGATCCTCTAATATCAACATTGCTATTTTTCATTCCATTTCCTCTTCTAATCCAGCTTCAACTTCTGGCAATTCCCTGAAATCATTGTTAGATTATCTTTAGCAAAATTTTATTAGTATGTAATATTAGTGATCAAATTCACTGCCCTTGAGTCAATGATAACTCACTCTATAATAGTGTTCAATAATTTTTTATTTCTGTTGGATCACCTTTGTTTGGAATGAGCTCAAATGTGACTCTCTTCAACCAGTTGTCTAGACAACTGACTGTTAAACTTCTTAGTTAATGCTTCCAGCTTGCAAAAATTATGGTCCAGAAATTCTATGGGGAAAATTCTACTCTGTCCAATAGGGTCGTGATGGGTTTTAATTGACTTGCCACCAAACAACAACAATAAGCAATATAGGATATTCTGCTTCTCCCAAGTCTTCTTAAAGTTTCCCATGCTATTGACCTCCAATCAGTGAATACCTGCAGTCTTCTTTTTTGAAGTCTCTATTATAAATATTTTCCCTTCCACTACTTGCTTTTGACTCTTCACCAAGCACAAAGGATGATTGCTAATTTCCTTGCTTACTAAATAACAGCTGTGTGTTCGTATTTGGTTCATCTATGTTTATTTCCAGAGCCTGGTTGCCCTCTTCAGTCTCTGCTTCTCCTTTCTCACAGGGGACATCTGCTGACAGGAGTTGAGTTGACTTTACAGTCTCCTTAGACCCAGCCACATGAACTTATAGCCTGACTTTCTTTTCTGTGAATCAATATCAAACTCTGGAGAAGGTACTTGATTCCTGGTCTAATCATCTATTAAGAGGGAGGCAGGATCATACGTTTTCAACACAGCAGGTTGTACAAGAGCGAGTGGAGGTGATACAAGAAAAGGACTTTATTTGAACCACACTGATACCATAAAATGTCAATGTGAGTCAACTTTTTTTGAAATTGAAAGTAAAGAATAGCAGTGGGTAATGGTGTTCTTGGTAAGCAACACAGGTAGATGAAGAATGAATTTTCTTTTGATGAATTCATTACAATCAAAGAATTTTGTAAGATCCTCATTACAAAATGGACCGTAGCCAAGAGCGGAATACTAGACTCAGTGTGCTAGAGACCACATCGGGAGACCCAGGGGCACAGTGGTTGAGTTGAGCTGCAATCTGCATCCACTACCCGCTCCTCCAGGAAAAGACTGGGCGCTCTACTCCTGTAAACAGGTCCGTCTGGGAAGCCCAGAGGGGGTCGCTATGAGTTAACATTACCTCAATGGCAGTGTGGGAGACTAAGTCACAGGACTTGTGGTGTGGTATTTTGCTTCATGGATAACTTCGCCCACATTAAGACGTTGTTTGTACTGCTTCTTGAGAACATCTGCAGGAAGTTGCTTCTGCTCAGCTCTCTTTCTTTCCCGATCCCAGAAGGAAGGAAAACTGTCAGATAAAATTAGACTACTTGGAAGAAAGTAGCAATCTAGACACAGGGATTTTCTGCCCTAAAACTCAAGGAGATGACTCGCACCCAGGTGTGTGTTTCCTTTAATGCGACTTGAATGCTGTTGCCACTGAGTCCTTTCTGACTTGGGGTGCTCGTGTGCGTGTCAGAGTAAAGCTGTGCTGCCTCATGTTTGCTGAGACAGAATTTTGAAAGAAAATTACCAATCCTTTCTTCCAAGACACCTCTGAATGGATGACAGCCATCAGTGGCTTGGTTAGCAGCCAAGCACATTAACTCTACCATGAAGGGACTTAGCAAGTTGATGTTGACTCATCACAACCCAATGTACAGCAGAATGAAAAACTTCTGAGCCTCACAATTGTTATGTTTGGAATAAGGCATCCTATAACAAAGCAGGTGGCTTCATGCACAGAGAGAACGTAGGGTCAGCCTGACCAGGAGACACACTGTCCTCTTACTGATCTACACGGCTACAGGGGGCAGCACCTGAGACACAGTGCAGGAATTGTGTCTTGTCTGACCCCCAACACCAGGGGTAACACAAAGGGGGTGCAACAGAGCAGCAAGAGTAGCAAAGCAACAAAGTCCCTGAGAAATTCGGACTTGGGGGCCATGGCTTTGCACTCCATCAAACCCAGTTGGAAAACATTCATAAGGGTCAGCAGACAGACCTGAAATGATTCACAGTCTTTTCCCTTTCCCCCTAGCCCCCACATGTCTATAAGAGTGGCAGGATAAACAATCCTGAGCAGAAAACAACAGAACTGATAGTTCTAGGAACACAGGAGAGAGGAGGAGGTAGGAGGAAAGGGGGTTAGCCAACACACTCAGGGACAAAGGGAATAACAAGAGATTTAAAAATTGATGGTGAAGAGGGCATAGAATGCCTGGTGCAATGTAGCCGAGAGGAAGTACAGAGAGCCCAATGAAGGTTGCACATGATAGTGGGACATGAGGAAAGTAAAAGGCAATAGTGGAAAGAACTAGGAGGCAAAAGACATTTATAGAGATCTGTACATATGTAAATATATTAATATATAATGATAGGGAGATAGGTCTATGTACATATTTTTATAGGTTAGGTATTTAGGTAGCAAACAGACATTGGGCCTCTACTCAAGTCATCCCTCAGCACAAGAACACTTTGTTCTAATAATCTGACATTCTGTGGTGCTCACCTTCCTGACATGATCACCGATGACAAAATGGGTACATAAGCTAATGTGGTGAAGAAAGTTGATGGTGCTCAGCAATTCCAAGATATAGCATCTGGGATCTGAAGGTTTGAAGTTAAACAACTGGCCATTAAGCAGGGAAGCAACAAAGGCAACATGGACAAAGCACACCAACCCTTGTGATCATGAAGTGTTGATGGGATCAGGTATCAGGTACCAGAAGACCCAAAACAACCACTTTGATGCTTACCAGGGGGGTCAGAATAGAGACCCAAAGCCCATCTGTAGACTATTGGATATCTCCTCACAGATGGGTCACAAGGAAGGGACCAGCCAGCCAAGGTACAGTGTAGTACCGATGAAACAAAGAACATTCTTCTAGATTTTTCATGCTCTCCCCTCCCCCCACTATCATGTCGTCAGTTATATCTTACAGATCTGACCAGACCAGAGCATGTACACTGATACAGATACGAACTCTTGACACACAGAATTCAGGGCCGATAAACCCCTCAGGATCAATGAGAGTAGCGATACCATGAGGATAGGGGGAAGGTGGGGGAAAAAGGGGGAGAAAAAGGGACCTGATCGTAACGATCGACATACACTCTTCCCCCCTGGAGATGAACAACAAAAATTTGGATGAAGGCGCGCAGCAGATGGTGCAAAACAAGAAAATAAAAGTAATTTATAAATTATCAAGAGGTCATGAGGGTAGGGGAGGGAGGAGAAAAAAGAGGAGCTGATACCAAGGGCTCAAGTAGAAAGAAAATATTTTAGAAATGATGGCAACATATGTACAAATATTCTTGATACAATTGATGTATGGGTTGTTATAAATGCTGTAAGAGCCCCCAATGAAATGATTAAAATTTTAAAAATAAAAGGAAAAAAGTATAAATTTTAGGAAACTGTGAAATTTGTACTCAATATATTAAAAAAAGAAGTGACTTATTTTTCCAACAAAAAGTTATTTGAAGCAAAAATAAAAAAGTTATTTGAAGCTGAAGACTGCAGGGCAGAAGGAAGTGGTTGACCTTGGTGAGAATCCAACATGCGTTCCAGGGACAGACAGGAACAGGGTCGAGAGCACATCCTAGCAGTTGATGTTGATGGGAGCTGCAGCAGTGTTGGGAGAAGTGGTCCATAAGCTGGACCTTCCTAGAGACCTGGTAACTGACTGAATGGAAGTGAGAAGGCTTCTGAGACAGAAAACCAAACAGCAGAATGGAGGGCAGCTCACAAAGAATTTGAGCAAGCCAAAAGTCAAAATATGCATCAAGTCACCATTAAAACTGATAGCAAGTTTGTCATCAAAGGCACGGCAGAGTGAGTTGATAACTGGAAACAAAATGGATAGAAACACCCTCTGGAAGCGATGTCAACAGAAGTGCTTTAGAGAAGATGGATCAAGCTTTCCAAGGCCTGGTGACTCAATGGAAACACATTTCTGGCCCCTGAGGCATTAAAGGCCATGAAGAAGTTGATAGATGGGCCACAGAGGAACAAGGTTGTTAACCTTCTCTTTGGGCGTTATGTTTGCTGATACCAACTTCCAAAGTTTTCTTCCCTTGTTTTCAAGGCCAGGGCCATATACAACATTTTGTGTCTACCTTTTTGTCCTATCGATATTAACAACATATTTGTAGATTCATTAAAAGATAGTTTCCAAAAAATTATTTGAATCTAATTCTAGATGGAAAACCATTTTTGCCTTTGAAGAAATGAAAAAAAAAAGGGAAAAAGTATCATTAGAGTTGCCGATCTGCATGCCTGGTAATACTAACCCAATAGACATGTGATCGGATCGTGTTTGTCAATGGTAATGCCCGTGGCTGGGTTATCCCCATAAGCCAACGGTAGCACAGCTCCTGAGCGCACACGTATTCTCTTTGCAAAGAGCTACGGCTGGTGACTGCGCTGCAGTTGGTTGAATTAATCAAGTGTGGCTGAGAGTCTTAATTGATAGGGACGACAGAGTAGCCTTTTCCTCTGGGAAACGAAGTCATGTAATTACAGAGGAGACAGTTTAGCTTTCGTTGGTTGGACTAGACACCTCTAACAGCGTTAGCCAAGCAGAGGCTCTCATTACCCCCCATTTCGGAGATTTAAAAAAGCAGAGACTGTTATCACTTCAGTAGGTAATCGTGTTTCAAGGTCACAAGAATGTAGAGCAGAGTCAGAATTCTAACCCATTTATTTAAGCCTAAACCATATGAAACACTGTACCCCACCAACTTCCTCATGAAGGGAGTAAATTATAGCATAAAAAACAAAACTAAGGTCCGTCGACTGCTCTTCAGTCAGTTCTGACTCCTAGTGACCCTACAGAGCAGAGTAGAATTGCCCCTGTTGGTGGCCAAGGCCATTGCTCTTATAGAAGCCTACTGCCAGATCACCACATCTTTGTCCTATGGAGGAGCTGGTAAATTTAACTGATGAGGTTCAGTTAGCAGCTGAGTGCTCTAATCACGGAGCCAGCAGGGGTCCTTAACTTATCATAACCAAACACACTGTCATCAAGTGGATCCTGACGCGGAGCAACCCGATAGGGTAGGTAGCACTGCCCCTGTGGGTTTCTGAGGATGTAACTGCCCAAGGAGAAAGCCTTGTCTTTCTCCTGAGTGGCTGGTGGCTTTCAAGCAATGACTTTGTGGTTAGCAACCCAACCTGTAACCACTCCACCACAGGACCCAACCCACTGCTATTCAGTCAATTCCGACTCATAAGGTCCCCAACATTACAAATCTTCAGGAAGCAGACAGGTCCGTTTTTGTCCTGGAGAGGCCTGTGGCTTCAGCCGCAGCCAGCATTGAGCGGCTGGATGTGTTAACCCAAATTGCCGCCAGGCTCCCTTAAGTCGTAGCATATGTGGGAACAAATACAATATTTATGATGAGTTATAATTTTCTTCATTTTCGGTGTTGTATGCAAAGGTTGGAGATAAACTATAAAGTGTAGCTCCATTGCCCAAGTAAATAAAAGAAGAAATTCAGTGAGAAATGGTGGGATGGGTTAGAAATAAGACTTAAAATGGTACAAATAGGGGAAACCAATCCATTTCAGGAAAACCCATCTGTAGATAAGGAGAGCATTCACTTTTGTTGAGAATCAAAGCTATTTTAATTTGTACTCTTGAATTTATGCATAAGAATAGTTTGATCATGAGGAAATCAAATGTAATAAAATAATGACGAAAAGAGCTATAAACACAACCACAGTGTCTACATCAGACCACTTAACAACATAACTATTCCAATTAAGTCAATTGCCTCTAATTATATAATGAGTTAGTAGCCATTTCACTATATTGTGCCACATATCATGCTTCTACTTTATGTCAGATTGCAAAATTTCTGGGACTAGCTCAGATGAATAAGGCATAATTGCATGTTATTCAACTTTTATAATCATGGAATATTTTCTTAATCAATGTTTAAAAAGAGCCCCAAAGCACAGAAAGAGCCAAATATATAAAATGGAAAAGAGAACAGCAGTGGTTAGATTACAGATAGGATGTCTGGATTGTAAAACTGGCTCACCTATTTTGATTTTTTGGTGTGTTATTTGTTTTTCCTAAGAAGCATTATTATCTTTGTAGAAATGAATAAACACAGTTCAAGTAATACAATCCAGAAAAACAAGCAAGCCAGCCAGCCTATCTTATTATCCAGAAATGACCCCCATCAACATTAAGTGAGCAGAAAGTCACACGTTCATTTGGGTGTGGGTACCGGAGGTAGGGAAGAAAAAGGAGCGAGGCAGGTAGGACAGCCGATGAAAATAAAGACATACCAGGGGCGCAGCGGTTAAGCACGTGAGTGCTAACTGAAGGTGGGCTATTGAACCGGTCTGCAGTCCCATGGGAAAAAGAGTCACGTGTTTCTGTAGAGATTAGTCTGGGAAACAGCTACAGGGCCCATCTACTCAGCCACACGGGGTTGCTCGGAGTTGAAATGGACCTAACAACCACAAGGGATGACTGTAAATGATTTTGATTCAGTGACATCGGAACTATGCCCTCTAGTAAATTTATAGTGTTATAGCAAACGACCAAACAAAAAACCTGCAGCAAAAATGAAGGAACAGCTGAACGTTCATAATTCTCTCCTCCCAAAGCACCATTGGTTCCTTCCAACTTGTTGTAGAGGTAAGTAAAATATAATGGAAAAAAACAAACCGGTGGCAGACACTTTCTTTTTTTACCCTTAAATACCACGTTTAAATAGTACTGCCTGCCTGCCTGCCATGACATATAGGGAAAATCATTGTACATTTCCTCTGCTTTCATTCTCTCCCGCCTCCTTGTATTGCTTATTTATATGATCAGGCAGACCTATAGTTCCAAATTGGTAATATATGCGTGATTTTCTACAAAAAGAGTTCTGCTTGACAATTGTTGAAATCGTTCAAAGATGAATGATGCCTTTGAATTCTAGTGTTGGAAAATAATATTTAATATACTTTGGACTGTCAGAAGGGGAGATGATAGGACTTCACGTTGCATATTGTGGACATGTTATCAGGTGCGTCAGGGCCTGAAGAAGAGCATCGTTCTTGGTAAAGTAGAGGGGCCACAAAAATGGGGAAGATCCTGTAGGAGGTGGAGGGACCCAGACTGCCGCAATGGGCTTAAACACAGTGGCCGTTGGGGGGTCGGCACCTGCCTGCGTAGTGTTTCCCTCTGATGTACACAGGCTCTCTCTGAGTCAGAACTGACTTGACCTAGCAACTAAAATAGATTCTAAGCGTGTTCCAGATTTTCTTTCTTTCCTCCCTTTTATCCGTCCATCTTCTCTTTCACGTAAGCGTGATCCTATCAGTAGACCTGGAGCACAATCGCCCTCGCCAGCCTTGTTCACTCTCTACTTGTACCGTTTCATTCCACCCTCATTCAAATTGTATTCAGGAAATAGGATCCGTTTTGCATCTTACAGACAAGAACATTTCCAGCAATGGATCGAGAATGTAAACTCATTTTAATCTGACTCCAATCTTATCTTTTGCTGAGGACTGCGCGGGACGGAGCAGAGCTGCCGTGCACAGAAGCAAATGAGCACATCTTTCAGTGCTAGCCATTAGGTCCCCAATTTGAACTGTTCTTTTTGGTTTTGTGTGTCTTAAGGACCCATGGTGCTGTATGGTTGCTTGTTGGGCTTGGTTAGGTTGTTGGGCAGGGTCAGCAGTTCTAAACCACCAGCCTTTCTATTTAGAAACGATAACAGTTCACGGTCACGGGGGTCGAAAAGGCCCATCTTTCTCCCTCAAAGCTGTTGGTGGTTTCGCTGCCCCATTCCTAGGCCACAACGTTTCCAGTAGAGAGCTCCAGTCTGTGACCCTCACAAGGCAGGTCTCCCTGCCCTGTAGGATTGCTAGAAGTCTGAATCAACTGTATCGATGGCAGTTTGTTTGCAGATTGAATCTTTAGAAATAACTTTCTTGTATATATCGTGCTTGCAGCAAGTGATTTACCTGTTTTTCAGATGTAATGTTTCCAACCCCCAAAGACAAAAGACGATAGGAATTATAAAGATACTACAAACATACTAATAATGAATTTTTTGTCTTAATCCACTTAGAACAGACAGACTTATGATGCAGTAGTCATGAAAATGGAGCCCTGTATTTAGATGGATTCCTTCCTTCCTTCCTTCCTTCTTTCCTTCCTTCCTCCCTCCCTCCCTCCCTCCCTTCCTCCCTCCCTTCCTTCCTTTCTTCCTTCCTTCCTTCCTTCCTTCCTCCCTTCCTTTCCCTCCTGTACTTTCTTTCTTTTCTCCCTTCCTTCATTTCTTTCCCTCTTCCGTTCATTTCTATGAATGCTCGTGACTTGTTTTTCTAATCAAAGACCAAGTGGGCAGTGTTATGATTTATAGGCCAGTAGTCTTCTTTCCCCCGTCTAATTCATAAGGGCCTTATTTGTTGATTTGTTGTGTATTCTCATGATTATAAATATCTGCCTCAAACTTTATATTGGAGAGAAAACCTAACTGGATAATTACTCTTGAATATCCCTTCACTCAAAATTTGTACAGACAGTTTATTCTCTGTTGACATTGAACTCTGTCACAGAGTGCTTGTCACAGGGGAGCCGGACTTTGTTGCATTCATATGAGACTTTGTCAGGTTTCTGATCTGCAAATCTGAAGATATCTGCCTTAATAAGTCTGGATGTCCAGCAACTTAATTGAAATCTATCTTATGTTGATTGTTATGTTCTGGATTTTCCTGAAAACCCTGTACCATTTCCAGTTACATAATTGATTCCTCATTTCAGGATAATTTTAGTACTATGACTTTGAATATGTTTTTTGGTTCGCTTTCTTGAATTCTCTATGCCTCTCTTCCCTTGTTAGTATTTTTAATTGCTTTGTTCTCTTCATGCCTTCCTTTGACACTTAATGTGATTAACTTGTCTTTCCTCTTTAACAATAATTTGTTCTTCAGCTCTATTCCTTGTGCTTCTCATTTATTTATTGGCTCTGTAGTTCTCTTTTTAATCACATTCTGATAATCATCTCATTGTTCAGCTCTTGTTTTTATCTTCTACAGTCTTATTGTTTTTCTACAGCTCAGCCTATTCAAGGAGAATTTTGTTTTCCATGAATTATGCTTTGTTCTAGCCTGGCTTCTTCATTTGTTATTTGCATGTCATGTTTTGGTTAACGTATAAGGTTGATATTTATGCAACTGAATTCATTTTTATTTACTCATGCTCAGCGTGAACAGCTCTGCTCAGATTTTCTATTTTCTCTGACATAGCATAAGTACATTATCTTTGACTCTTTCCCAATCATATCAGAGATGATTTTTTCTACCCCATCACTCCTGCACAGCTCAACTGGCTGGGCTGTATCACTTTTTTCTTTTTAAAAAAATACAGTGTGTGTGTTTGTGTGTGTGTGTGTGTGTGTGTGTGTGTGTGTGTAATTCTGCCTTGAAGCAGTCTGGAGGGCAGGAACCCTGGCGGCACAGTGAATTGCTAACTGAAAGGTTAGAGGTTCAAATACACCAGCTGAAAGAGTCTGCTTTTTAAAGATTTATACTATTAGAAACTCTAAGGAAGTACATATTTGCAGCCTAAAAATCCCTAGGGATCAGTTCTACTTGCATTATATCACAGTGGATTGGGCTGTTTGGCAGTACATCCTATTTTCCAGGTAGAATACACTAAGTCTTTAGTTCACTCGTTAGTTCAAAATGAAGCTCAGGAAAATTGTGTCTCCTTGCTGTTGTTGGGGTTGGGGCCTCTGACTCACAGGGCCTTGTGTGGAACAGAAGCAAACACTGTCTGGCTCTGAGTTACCCTCATAATCCTTGTGCTGCAGCCCATCATTTCCGCCACTGTGGCGATCCGTCTCCTTGACAGTCTTTCTCTTTTTTTTTGCTGCCTCTGCACTTGACCAAGCAGGATGTCCTTCTCCAGGGACCAGTCCCTCTAGATAACATGCCCAAAATTTATGAAGCTAACACCTCCTCATCTCCAATCCTAAGGAAAACTCTGGCTGTACTTTATCTACCACAGATTCGTTTGTTCCTCTGGAAACCCATGTGGCGCTCTATATTCTTTGCTATTACCGTGAGCCAAATACATGCATATTCTTCTTTGGTCTTTTTTTATTCGTTGTCCAATGTTCACATGCATATGAGGCAATTGACAATAAGATGGTCAGATGCAGCTGAGCCCTTAAAGTCCTCTTTGTTCTTCAACAAATCAAAAAGGTCTTACGCATCAGATTTCCCAAAGGACTACTTTGTTTGATTTCTTGTCTGCTGCTTCCATGAGAATTGGGGGCGGACATGGGGCAAGGGATTCTTACTCCACGTCGCTGGTTATCTGACCTGGCTTTTACTCAGAGAGGTTTGCCTTACTGCCTTTACTGCGTTCTCGTTTATCTGTTGGCACGCTTCTCTGTAAATAGAGGTACTAAAGGTAATGCCAAGGTGTGGCATACTCGCCTGCTGTCCCCAAGATGCTCGCGGGGACACTGTGATGCTAAGTTTTGGACTCTGCAGTAAGTCATCCCAGAAATTCCTACTTCCTCTTCTGGGCTATCACTTTTCAAATGGTTAGGTATTTCTATTTTTGAACTGTTCATCTAACTTGGTGTGTATTATTTTGAAGTATAGGGCAAGAGAGTCTGTAAGTGCACTGAGAGCCAGTGGCCACCCTGCTTTGAATCAGGTGGGAACACTCTGTGGGAGGCGCAGGGTTTTTGAAAGGACTTTGAACATATATAAACATCACTCCAAATTATCTGCTAGCTGAATTAAACTGATATTTATCTATCATTGTTTTTTAAATGAATTCAGGTGCTATAGTAAGTAATTGAAATGCATTACTGACTCCTTTATTATTCTTTGTTGCTACATATGTAGGTATATCTAGGTGAGATGAGAGATAGCCATGGCAAGAGTCTATAGGCAGAAACCCAAGCCACTTATTAGTAGTGTGATCTTGAGAAAGCTATTTAACTAAAGTTTCACTATAAAGTGGCATAACAGTTCAATCTCATCAAGTTGTTATGAGGTTACAGTGAAATAATACACGTAAGGTATTTGGTGCCATGCTTGACACATTTTTAGGACCCACTGTTAGTTACTGTATTGGCAATCTAGGGATCCTGTTACATAGATCCAGTGTTTAGAAAGGGATCTTCTCATTTTAATGCTGTGAATCGCAGTAGGGCCAGATACGTTTCTGGACTCTTTGGACATGGCTTATTTTAGATTACATAAGTGCGGCCGTTGGAGAAAATACCAAACGGGCCAACCAAGGAATAAAGAGGGATGTTGGTTTGGCATGTAGCATCCACTTGTTTGTATGAAGAATTTTAATGATTTTTATAAGAAGGAGACTCTGACATGGAGATTAGTTAGGACATTTATTTGGGTGGCTCTCAGGATCAACACATGGTGAAGAAGGGGCAGGAAGTAGGAAAAGTTGGATTTTTAAATAGATTCAAAGAAAGCTCCAGCCCTTCCCTGTAAGAAGCTCTGACGTTGGCAGGGCGCTTTGTACTTCTCACATGTTCTGACGTGGGGTGCAGGGTATCTGCCCTTGTGAGTTCTACATTGGCCATTAGTAGATGCATGTGCCTCGGGAAAGCAGGCAAGTTTTTTTTTCAGGTGAAGCTTCTGGGTGCAAATGGCTATTTGGCTACTAACCAAAATGTTGGCAAATTGAGTCCACCCCAAGGTGCCTTGAAAGAAGTCTGGTAACCTATGTCTGAAAAAATCAGCCATCACAAGCTCTGTGATGTTTTTTCCTATTCTCACCCACCATTGTTTGTGTAAATACTGTCCAGTCACTTGAGTTTAATCTGTTCAAGTCAACAGTTTATGTCCTGTGGGCTAAAGCTGGCCTATAATTGCAGAATTTCCTGTTCTCAACAGTTTGTTCAATTCTATTCCAGTGGCTAAATTAATGACACTCTCAGTAGAATTACCTTCTGCCCCAGGGGGATGATTTGTAATATTCTCTATCGCAATGATGGTGATGTCTCTAAAGTGGACCAGAGGAACATATAAACCATAGATAAGGTTTATATATAAGAGCAAATGTGTGGTGATGGAGCCAGATGGTGCCATGCTATCAAAACTACTAGCACCTGGGGCCTTAAAGGTTTGTCTCCCAACAAGCAGCCATGTAAGCCAGGCATTAACTAAGCACACCAGCCTGAGTGATCCAATGATTGTAAATAATGAAATCTAAATCCAAATGAAGGAATGGCATCACAACTTAAGTGGTGAACCTCCAGTTTGCAGAAGGCTGTGGATGACAGTGGAAGCCCCCAATCCATTGATAGGGTCCCCCCTGGGATTAAATTGTATGATATGTGAGGCATACGCCAATAAAACTATCAGAAAACTCAAAACCCCAATGGAGCACACACGGCCGTACTTGAATACACATGGGTATTCCATGTTTGAGTGGACTCAATGGCGACTTCTTTTTAAATTTTGTTTTGTTTTTGCTTGAGGCTGTCGTCCCCACTGAAGAGTAATTTCTGGAGGACCTTAGAGCTTTGGACTATCGGCAGCTAACACTTTCAAATAGCAGAGCCCATAGGGCTCCCAGATGTGAAGGGATATCTGCATCAAGCATAACAGAGCCACTATATTACTTAGGAAATTTCTTTAAATACATATATTCTTTGATTGAAATTATCCTGAAATATTGTTAAAAACAAATTTCAGGATCAGTGTAGTAGCTGCATAAAAAAGTCCACCTCATTATATCTTATGACTTTATAAAGTGAAAAATGAAAAAAAAATCAATACATTCTCTAGTTGAAACTTTTTTTATTATGTGGTTAAATTAGTTAAGACATTTAATATAAGTACATATTACATTTAATCTGCTTAATCTGCTCAGTCTTGAATCTCTATTTATGTTTTAAATATAGCATATAAATATGAGCTGCCTTCCAAAAGTTCCTGGGGAAATTCCATTTTTTAAAAACTCCATATTCCATAAACTTCTCAGAGTACCTTCCTATAAATACATAACTGGACAGAGAGCTAGAGAGATCAATATAACCCCAAACTCAGCCCATTGTCACCTAATGGATTCCAATTCATAGCAACCCTTCAGGGCAGAGTAGTACTGGTTCCTAGGATTTCCAAAGCTTTCAATCTGCATGACAATAGAAAGCCTCATCTTTCTTTCCAATGGAATAGCTGGTGGGTTCAAACTGATGACCTTGTGGCCAGCAGTCCACCATGTAACCAACTATGCCGCATTCCTTCAACAGCTGGTTAGCCAGCTAGGGACTTCGATATATTTTATGAGTAAGTTTACGCCTTCAATATTGATATAACCATAACTGTTTGTTTTCCAAATTAGTGTTAGACACTGCGGGAAATCTAAAAAATAAGAAGCATGCCATCCCGTAAGGAGCTGCCATACTTCCTATAAAACAAAAACAATAGCTGACTACTTTAAAATGTGTTATGTGGACTAACATCAGCATTCGCAGAATAGGAGAGTATTCAGACATGTCCAGCTGACTGCTTGAGTTCACATCTCAGCTCTGCCACCTTCTACCTCTGTGGTATCCAAAACCAAGTTCATCTTTCCAATCACCTCACATGCACACCAACGTTGGGTAATGAAAAAGAAGGCAAGAAAAACTGGTGCAATGGAATTATAGCGGTGACAAGGAATATTGCATATAGCATGGATAGCCAAAATAATTAAACCAATACTATATGGTTGCTAATTTTTAAAATCATCTCAATATCAGTAAGTCAGGTTTAGAATCTATATATCATTCGATGTTTTTTCCATTGAGTTCTTCAATATTCCAACTCAAATCTTGAATTCTTTCTTCAGTTTCAGTTCTTTCAGCTTGAGATATACTGATTGTGTTCTTCTCTTTGGCTTTCGAATTTGAAGTCTTTGTACATTTCATTGTATTTTTGTGGACTTGTTTTAATTTTCTTTAGCTTCAACTTGAACTTGCATATGAGCAAATGATGGTCTGATCCACAGTCATTCCAGGGTCTTGTTAGACTGATGATATTATGCTCCTCCATTATCTATTTCTATAGATGAAATTAATTTAATTCCTATGTACTCCCACAGTGAGGTACATGCCGATAGTCACTGTGTTAGGCAGGGCTCTCCAGACAAACAAAACCAGAACACTTAAGATTATACGTATAAATGGATCGGTTTATACAGCGACAAGTAACATAATGGCAAATTAGTCCACACAGCAGTTCAGTGGGCTCAGTTCAACTTATGTTCATGAAACACTAGTTAATGTACTGAATGTTCTTCAATTGAGCATGCTGCTGGCCCAAGGTCAAGGAAGCAGAAAGCAAAGTCTGCCCTCAGGCAAGACAGGCAGCAGGCAGCAGGGTATGGCAGACACAGTGGGTAGCGCTGCTGGGAGCTTAGTGAAGCAGGCCCTTGGGATCTTGAACTCAGGTGATGTACATACCAGAAGCAAGATGAAGCGCGTCTGGAAGGGGCCGCAAGCAGGGGTTCTCACACTTTTTAAACAGGGGGCCAGTTCACTGTTCCTCATACCCATTGGAGGGCCAGACTATAGTTAAAAAAAACTATAAACAAATTTATATGCACACTGCACATATCTTATTTTGAAGTAAAAATACAAATGGGGCAAAACACCCGGTATGCTGGATAAATGTCCTCAGTGGGCCACATGTGACCCGAGGGCTGGAGTTTGAGGACTAGAGACTTGATCCATGGGTTGGCTCAGCCCGCAGGTAGTACATCACGTGGTTGAGGCATAGAATTATATTCAAGGAGCAGCACACTGGTCTGATCACCAGGGAGGAAGAGAGATGGGATGTCGGCTGAGGGAAAGTATTTATTGCGGTCACCCTCCAATCAAGATTTGACCTGATTAAACTCTGCCCCCGTGTTCCTACAGAAGCCTAGTTGACACAATAAACCTATCACAGTCACTGCTTTTGGCGATGAAAAAAGGTGTTTTCAATTAATGTCACTGTTCACACAAAGCTCTATCATAGCTCTCCTGCCTCCTTTCTATTACCACAGTCACATTTTCAAACTACTCTTTGTATCTTTGTACTATCTGGTTTTCACATCCCAATAATCAATGCATATTCGTTGCATGTTTGATCAATTTCAGATACAGAATTTGATCGAATTCTTCAATTTCTTCATTATTGGTTTTAGTGATTGGTCTGTAAATTTGAATGATCATACTATTAATTAAGAATCATGACCCAGCCAATTTGGCAAAACCATCACAGTGTTACCCTTGCTTAATATCTCATCCTTAATGTACAGAATAGTTATCAAATTTTATCCTACTATCATAACTGAAGTATTAGATAATGACATAGTCAAAAAGTGACAGGTAGGTATGTTTCTTGTCGTCGTTGCCATCTGAGTCTTGTCATTTTCCTGGCTGTAGGAAATAGAGTAACATTTCTCATTGCTTGCAGACTCCCCCAGACTTCTACTCTCCTGTCCAATAGAAAAATTCCCTTTAAACTTTTCTCCTCTAAGGACTAATTCACTACCTTTCTTAAACCTAAAATCCTTCCCAGAAAATCCTGATTCATATTCTCTTTTGAGCTAAGACTTTTGAAAAGAAACATTCTGACTGGAGGGATCTTTTGGGTGCACCCGTGGTTTTCCTCTTATTTCTGGAAAAGCAAAGCCAAAAATGTCACTATTTTCTGTAGACAAGGAGGTATACATTATTAACAAAAGTGAGAATAAATACAAATTAATGTCCCAATGAATTATTGTACCACACTCAGTTTGCACCACATTAAACAGGATTTATTTATCTCTAGTCAATGTGCTGTTAAAGTTGTTTAAAGAACTATCATCTGTTTTGGCATGGAGCAAAGCACGGACATCAAGTTGATTGTGACTCATAATGAACCTGTAGGAAAGGATGACATGGACACATAGGGATCCTAAGGCTGCAAATATTTATGGAAATAGACTCTCATATCTTTCTCCTGTGGAATGGCGGGTGGATTTACTCCATAGAGCTTTTTGGCCTGTAACCAGGTGCCTCAATTCCTGCATCACCAGAGCTTCTTTGGCATGAGGTAGGGCTTCAATATCTGCAGAGTTTGAAAGCAGTCCCTGTAGCAATCTGTTGTTAACACGAAGAGTGAACTATCAAGAGCAACCTGGTTTTCCCCCACCCACTTGTCCTCCTGATTCTGTTTATCAAATTGTCCACAGATGGTTTAGCTCTCAGAGTGTCACTGTTTTTATTGGAAAAGTGAGGGCACTCTTTGAAAATGCACTGCTCCCCAACCTGTACCTGATTTCGCAGGCCTGTTTTCCAGTGTGTTAAGAGGCTCGGCTCTGGCTCTGTCAGAATGATGGCGTTGCACTGCTAGAGAGAGAACATGGGACAGACGGTGCACTCAAACGAGGTCAGAGTTTTATTGAGGGATAGAGAGGAGAGGCCTGTAGAACTGTGTTTCTAGAGGAAATTTTAACATCTGATGAAATGGTGGAATATCTAGGTTCAACTCAAGTAGTATAAGTTATAAAATGAATTAGTAAGAAATCAGTTCTAAATGAAGCTTTGAAGTCCTAGAAATATTATGAATCATCAGAAAACATCAGCAGTTCAAACCTACCAGCTGCTTTGCGGGAGCATAGCTTGAGGTTAGCTGCTCAATAAATAATTCGTTACATAATAAATATCGCTACATAATAAAAACCTGCTACACAATAAATACTCTTGGTGCCTTAATCAGTTGTTATTGTTAGGTGCCTTCGAGTCAGTTCCACCTCATGGTGACCCTACGTACAACAGAGTGAAACACTGCCCAGTCCTGTGTCGGCCTCGCAATCCTCATGTTTGAGCCCATTATTGCAGCCACTGGGTTCATCCATCTCCTTGACGGTCTTCCTCTTTGTTTGGCTTTCCTTCTACTTTATCAAGTCTGTTAGTCAGGGTTGACTAGAGAAACAAATCCAGAGACATTTATATGTGTATAAGAAAGAGTTGTATACATAAGAGCAATTGAATATTGAGAAAACATCCCAGCCAAGTCTAGATCGAGTCCTTAAATCTGATATTAGCCCATATGTCTGAGACCAACCTATACATTTCTGTTCAGACTCATGCAACACATGCAATGATGCTGAGTGCTGGAAGACGACAGGCCAGTGAATGGAAAGTCTTGTGGATCCAGTGGCAGTGGAAGCATCTCAATGTTGGCAGCAGTCTCCATGTGGCTTCTCCAGCTCCAAAGCTCTGGCTGCATCATTGTAGCTCCATCAAGCTCATTGTCAGTAATGTTTCACAGGGAGTGAGTGTGTGTCCTGCCTCCAGCAAGCTATTTATCGGCGTAATGCCTCCACATGAGGTCATCAACTTATGATCTGATTGACAGGCTCAACTCCACCCCTTTACTCTTAAATCTCAAATTGACAACAGATCATGTCACTACCACACCAAGCATGTTATCATTTTCCAGTGGCCAGTGTCTTCAGATAACATGTCCAAACTATGTGAGATGATGTCTCACCATCCTTGTTTCTAAAGGACATTCTGGCTGTATTTCTTCTGTGAGAGATTTGTTTGTTCTTCTGGCAGTCCTTGATTATATTCAGCATTCTTCAACAGCACACCATTTAGAATGTATCAATTATTCCACAGTCTACTTTATTCCATGTCCAACTTTTTCATGCAGATGAGGTGACTAAAAACACCAGGGCTTGGGTCAGACATACCTTAATTTTCTAAGTGATATCCTTATTTTTCAACACTTTAAAGAGACCTTGTGCAACAGATGAAATAGGTCATTGGATTTCATGACTGCTCCTTCCTCCTGAAAGCACTGATTGTGGATGCAAGCAAAATAAAATCCTTGATATTTCAATCTTTTCTTCATTTATCATGATGTTGCTATTGGTCCACCTGTGAGGACCAATTCACTTTATTGAGTTGTAATCCATACTGAAGAATCTTGATCTTCATCAGCGAGTGCTTCAAGTCCTCCTCACTTTCAGCAAGTACAGATTGTGTCATCTACATATTACAGGTTGGTAATAAGCCCTTTTCTAATTTTTATGCTGTGCTTTTCTTCATATAGTTCAGCTACTGGATTAGCTACTCAGGTATATGGATTGAGTAATATGGTGAAGGAAACAATTACAGCCTCAGACACTCATTGAAAACCAGGATCTCTACTGGCCACTGTGTGTCAGAATGGACTTATTGGTATTGAGTTTGGTTTTTCTTTTCTTTCTTTTTCTTTATTAAGCCATCAGCGCCCTTGGAACTTACCCCTTCATTGAAGTCTTCGTTATTTTTGAAGGGGCTCCATACCTTCATGAAAAGTTATGCTGATGGAATAACTCTTGGACGTAGGAACTGGCAGGGCCAGAAAAATTCACCGTGAGAGACCGATGTCTTCAAATGAAGGGGTTGGATAACTGATCACCTGGGCAATGATTCAATCAAGTATGCCCGTGTAATAGAAACCTTATGAAAGTTCTAGGGTGAGCTTCCTGGTTGACAATAGAAAAGGATGCATAGGGGCAGTTTATGAGTCTTTTGGAGAATGGAAGCTACACAATGGAATTCTCTAAGACTGTATCCATGCTTGTCTTCACTTGTATCATTTTTGCTATAATAATAAATATGGTGCTTTCTGGAGTCTGTGAGTAATTCTAGCAAGTAATTAAATCCAACAGAATGATACAAGAGAATGGTCAAACTATAGAACGATCTCACTGATATTGCACACAAGAAAATTTTTGCTTAAAAGCATCCAACAGTTGCAGCAGTACCTTGACAGGGAACAGCCAGAAGTTCAGGCTGGATTCAGAAGAGGACGTAGGACAAGGGTACCAAGGTGGATCTAAGCTGAAGGCAGAGAACGTCAGAAATATGTTACGTGTGCAAAGACATTCGACTGTATGCACCATTATAAACTGTGGATAACCTTGAGAAGTATGGGAATTCGAGAACACTTCATTGCACTCATTTAGGACTTGTACATGGGTCAAGAGGCAGTGTGCGAACAGGACATGGTTTAAAATCAGGACAGGTGTGTGTGTGTGTCAGGGTTCGTCTTCTCACCATGCTTGTTCAGTCTCTATGCTGAGCAAATCATCAGAGAAACTGGATTTTATGGACAAGAGTGCAGCATCAGGACTGAAGAAGGTTTACTAACAAGTTGAGGAGGACTTGAAGCACTTGCTGATGGAGATTGAGGACTGTAGCCTTCAACTCAATGTAAGGAAGACCAACATCAAAACTAGACCAATAAGAAACATCACGATTAATGAAGAAAAAGTTGAAGTTGTCAATAATTTCATCTTACTTGAATCCACAATCGATGTTCATGGAAGCAGCAGTCAAGAGATCAAAGGTCATGTGCATCAGAAGACCTCTAAATGCTTAAAAGCAAGGATGTTATTTTGAGGACTAATGCACCTGACCCAAGCTATGGTATTCTCCATTGCATCATACACATGTGAAAGTTGGACACTGAACCAGAAAGGTCATAGGAAAATATATGCATTTGAATTGTGGCACACCATTCTTGGTGCATTCTAAGGTGCCCCACAATGTTGGAAGTACAATCTGAATTGAGTGAAGTAAGACCAGAGTGCTCCTTGGAGGCAGAGATGGAAAAACTACTTTGGACATATTGTCAGGAGAGACCAGTCCCTGGAGAAGGACATCATGTTTGTTAAAGCAGAAGGGTGATGAAAGAGAAGGCCCTCCATGAGCTGTATTGATAATACCTGCGTCCTTGGTCGGAGGCACAGAAACAATGGTCAGGACGCTACGGCCCTGTGCAATGCTTTGTTCTGTTGTGTGTAGGGTCACTGTCGGTTGGAGCTGACTTGGTGGCCCCTAAGAGCAACACCATCAATCCCTAGTGGTACTTGGAATCCCTGGATCTGTAGCCAGTAGATCAAGAAGTGAAGGAGGACTGGGATCCCCTGAGTTTAAAACAGGCTTTCTGATGGCAAAGAGGAAACCTTGGGATTTGTAGCCAATAGATATGAAGCATTGCTGTCTTAGAGACCTGCAAGTTTGGGACTCACCTCTGAAATCTTGGCTAGATGTAGTAGTTCGAGGGTCTGTGCTCTTGTGAGATCTGAATTTGCTCTGGTGGTCCTGGCCAGAAGTAGTAGTGCATTTGCAGTTGGTGTCTGAGAAGATCACTTTTAGTTAGGAGATGTGCCCTGGAGAAGGCAAAGAAGATGTGGGTGAGGGGACACGCTGGGCAGTGTAAGATAAGATAAAATAATTATTTATAAACTATTAAGGGACCAATGGGAAGGGGGTGCAGGGAGGGAGGGGGAGAGGGAAAAAAAGGAAGCTGAGCTGATTCCAGGAACCCAAGTGGATGGCGAATTTTGAGAATGTCAAGTGCAACGAATGTATAAGGGTGCTTTGCTCAATTGATGTATGTATGGATTGTGATAAGAGTTGTATGAGCCCCAATAAAAAGATTTATTAATAAAAAAAAGAAGATGCATGTACAATGAGACATCTACACAGGTCAGTAATTCAAGAGAGATAAAGCAGCTTTTCCAAAGGTACACTGTAACACTGTAAAAAAAATAAGGCCCAAGTCTATTTCTCTTCCTTCCACTTCACTCCATCCAATGCAGAATGCATTTTTATTTGATTAATATTAAGATGGAAATTTTATCAGTTTCACTGTTATATAGCAAGAATGATGGGCCTAGCTATTTGAGTCATGATTTTACTATTCTTTTTTTTTTTTTTTAATTTTAACAATTTATTGGGGCTCATACAATTCTTTTCACAGTTCATATATATACATACATCAATTGTATAAAGCACATCTGTACAGTCTTTGCCCTAATCATTTTTTTCTCTTTTCTTCTTTTACATTTTATTAGGGACTCATACAACTCATACCACAATCCATACATATACATACATCAATTGTATAAAGCTCATCCATACATTCCCTGCCCCAATCATTCTCAAGGCATTTGCTCTCCACTTAAGCCCCTTGCATCAGGTCCTCTTTTTTTTCCCCTCCTCCCTCCCCCTTCCCCCCTCCCTCATATGCCCTTGGTAATTTATACATCGTTGTTTTGTCATATCTTGCCCTATCCGGAGTCTCCACATGTGACCTCTTCCCTGGGAGAGGGACAGCAGAGAAGGGGGGAAGGGAGACTCCGGATTTTACTATTCTTAATGGCAGATATTTTCTGGGCCTAGTTTTGTTTTAATAATGATTGTAATTGTGAACTATATGAGGGGTTTCTCTTTGTGCCTATTGATTTTGTGTTTAATGTTCAAGCTGCTTGTCAAAAGTCCTCTTTGCTGTCCTTCAAACTTACCCTCCTCATAATTTATCTTCTCCCTTATGTGTATTACAAAACCTATACACCCAGTTTAATACCTGCCAGCTTTCTGGTCAATGGCTTCATCTTCCTTCCATTCTCCTCCCCCCTTAGTAACCTCCAAAACCTGTTCCCTGTGACTGAAAGTCTGTCTCCCCCCACCCCCCTTAAAGCGTGGTCGTAGACATTATTTGTTCTTTATTTGATTGACTAATTTCAATCATCATAATAACCTCCAATTCCATCCTTGCGGTGGGGTACGTCGCGGTTTCATCATTGTTTTCGGCGATGTATAGTATTCCATTGTGGGAAGGGAGCACAGTTTCTTTAGTCATTCTTCTATCGATGGGCATTTGGGTGGATTCCTTCTTCTGGCTATTGTGAACGGGACTGAGATTAACGTGGATGCGCACAGGCCTGTTTCTATTGGGGCTCTTACTCCTGGCGGGGATACACCCAGTAGAGTTATTGCTGACATTTGGAATTTCATATGGAATTTCTATTCCCAGTTGTTCAAGGTAGCATCATATTGTTTTCCACAATGGTTGTAAATATTCACAGTTTCACCAGCACTGCATGAGTCTTCCAATCTCTTTGGCATCTTTTCCACGATTTGTTATTTTCTGTTTGTTTTTATTAAGTGGTTGTCACCATGGTTGTGGGCTGATGTCTCATTGTTGCTGTGATATGTATCTCCAAGATAGTTAGCGATTATGAGTAGTTCTTATATGTTTCCTGCTCAGGCTGACATGGCTGTTGTAGTCCCCAAGGTGGACAAAGATCCTGAACCTGGTCCTCTCGCTGGCACAGGTCCATGTCTACACAGGTGTGATCTTCCAAACCTCATCTTTGAAAGGCATCCCAGGAAGAAGTTTTTGATCTCAGACTCCCTGATGGACAGGGAGAATAGATAGATCGCCTCCAGGGACTTGATCTTCGTGTAGTTGACTGGATGGCCCAGCTTGTCTTTGTCCTAGCCTTTGCCTCTGCAAACTCTACCGCCTTGTCCACTGCCCGCTCCAGACGCCCAGACCAGTGTCAGTGGCTTCATCTGCTCTTTGGTGTTTTCTCAGAGAAGCTCAATATTTATTCTGACACTGTCTGAAGGTGCTACAAATATTCAAATGACTCAGCCACTGAAACAGCGTGGCTGTGCCACTGCTGTGGGGCACTGTAGGAACCATCCAATCAGATCAGAGTCATAGCAATCCGATGGACAACGGAGGAAGCCCTGCCCCGGCCGGCCCCACCCTCACAGTTGATGCTCTATCTGAGCTCATGTCCGTGACCTACAGCCTTTTATTTCTAAGATGGGTGTTTTGAAATTATCAATGAGTTCAATATCGAGAGGCTGATTCTAATATAGATGAGCATAGATAAATAGATCGTGGTGATGATAAAGATAGAAATAACACTAAAAACACATTGAGTCAACTCTGGCTTTAGGGAGACTATGAGAAAGGAAATATCGGTGTCTAAAATGTAATAACCTATATTTCATCATTTTTATAGCACATTCCACTGGAATGTCTCAAAGCAATGACACAGACAGTTTTGTCTCTGGGATTAATGAGTTTCACTTTGCTCTCAATTTGCTACAGTAACCAGAGATCAAATTTTAATATTCTATTGAATTGAAGTCACTAATTATTTCAAAAGGGGAAAGAGAAGGGATTCTGTCAGGAAACTGGTTTGTGAGGCATAAGCTAGCTTAGGGAGCAGTCATAAAAACTTTTTATTTAATGTCTTCAATTTTGACTATAAGCTTAATTGAGCCCTAAATGTCCCAGGACTACCCATATTTCCTGTACTGGGAAACAAATGATAAAACTGCCTTGCTGCTGGATCAAGAGTCTAAACGAAACCACTGACTTAATAAGGGAACTTCTATTTGGGGATGTTGGAGTAAGTGATTAGGGTCAATTGTAGGGCCAAGGAATGATTTAAAAATCAATGAGTTATTATTTCAAAATAAATGACAATAAAGATGTAGAAGTTATATAGCAAGGAACCCAGACTATGGAGTTTGATGTTTATAAAATTTTGAGATGCTGTTTTCTATAGTATAATTGCTGGCAGAACCTGATGCCTTGCTATGTGACAGTTATTTAAAATCTGGTTAAAGTCAAGGCAAGCGATGCCGACAGCCATGGTTCTTGTCCTCCGGAGCGACTGTGGATCTGAATGGCCCACTATTCAGTTAGCAATCAACACTTACCCACTGTGTCACAGAGGCTCTCGAATTAAGCTACATTAGGAAAACTACCATATGTTACTTTGTGCCAGACACCGTCCTAAGGGTTTTGCTCATGGTATCTTATGTAATATTTATCTGCCTTCCCCAAACTCCTGGGTGATAGTGGTAGATATTACTATAATCCTGTTTTAACGACCAAGAAACGGAAACTCAGAAGCGTTAGGTCACTGGAGCTCTCGTGGTGGCAAAGCAAGCATTTGAAACTAGGCAGTCTGCTTCTCTAATCCCTATTCTTCAGTGCTCTATGGCATCAGCACTTGCAACTGCTAGAATGATACAGTAAGTGTACACGTATGAAAGCACTCTGTAAATTGCAAAGATGCAGAGTTGAAAGGCTCAGGGAATTGGTTTGCCTCACAATCATGTAACTTCACAGCTGTGTAACCTTAAGCAAGACTTTCCGCCACTCTGGCCTTCTGCTTCTCCGCTGCAAAAAGGAAACATCCATGCCACTCCTTTTCTTTTGGAAAAGGCCCGCAGGAAGACACTTTAGAAGCCGTGTAAAGCACTACATTACCGATGGTCTTCTTAAATGCACTCGTTTTCATCTATCTCAATTGGCAGATGTCTTTAAAATGTAGAATGGCATTTCTGTAAAACAAAACCTTGGCTTTGTCTTTGTTTTTAACAAAGAAAAACACCCAGAAAGTTGAAAGCCTAGTGACATGCTTATTCAGTTCTATTAAAAATTATGTAATTATTTTAAATTTAGTGATTATTCTTAGTCAGGTGGCACCAAACATTTGCCTTGTCTTCTGAACACCTAGGGGCCCCAATGGCACTTTTGGACTGTTTAATAGAAGGTCAACAGTTCCAACCCAGGCCAGCTGCTCCCAGGGAGAGAGAAGGGCACAACTTTACAGTTTCAGAAACCCTGCAGAGGGAGGCTCTCTGTGAGCTGACTCCACTTGACAGCAGTAGGCTTGGGCTTTCTGAACACCTGAACCCACTGAGGTGCAGTATATCTTTGAGAATTTGTTTGGCTTCCTCTTTAGATTTTTTCCCTTAACTTTTCCATCTCACAGCATTTTTAAATCCTAGTTTTGCATTTAAAAAACCACTAAAGAGCTAAATTCCACTTACCAAGAGAACTGGACTGCAGCTTGATCCAGGATGCATTTTTCTCAAGTGCATCAAAAGAGGACATCTGGCATCAGGCTAGACATGGTGGCAATGGACTCAGCCTGCCCAGGTTCAAATACCAGCTCTGCCAGATATGATCTGTATGACTCTAGGAAAGTTACTCATCTGCTTTATGCTTACTTCTGCATCTGTAAAATGGAGTAATTACAGTACTAATCTCATAGACTGGTAATAAAGGCTGTATGAGCATTTGATCTAAGCACTTACAACAGTGCGGAACCCTCAATCGATAGGAGTTGTTATTATATTTGCATAACTTGGAATCTCTTTATCTTCTCCAGATCTCATTTTAATACTGACAAAAGTGGGAGCACCATTACCTTTGATTTATGGCTAGGACTATGATCCATTTTCCATGTGCTTGGAGAATGTTTTGAACTCCGGAGGTGCTGTGGATCTGCACAGGGTGACTGCTGTTCCAGTTTTAAAAGAGAGGAGATAATTACTATGTGGTCTTTTTTCAGGAGGAGCATTAGTCAACATTTTTTATTTTTTTTGTGGAGCGCCCACGTTGTTGCAAGCTACTGTGGATGAGTCAAATGATGTAGAAAGCTCAATTCTGGACCAAAGTAGAATGTTTTTCTCATATTAGAATTTTTGTAACTGCAATATCCAAGCAGAATGTAAGTTTTTATGTGGCAAACACACCCTTCCCTGGGAAAGAGAAAAAAAGATGGCTTGGAGTAAGTAACCGCCTCCCTTTTCCAACTGCCTCCTTGGTTGTCTTCCTAAGAAAAATAAAGCCACATATTCTTTGCATGTCGTGTCTATAGCTGCCCTCGGCTTTCTACACGAAGCTCAAAGGTATCCGAGATACCTCTGAGAGGTCAACCTCCCTCCAAGAACATTTCTATTCTGGTTACTGCACAGGAAAAAACAAACCTTACAAGAATGTTTTGAAGTGAAGCGTTTCTCTTCCCCACTGGGGACTGAGTCCTCCCATAGCCATACTCCCTACCTCATGGCATTGGCTCAAAGGAAAATTCATTTTCTGTTTGTAATATAAATAAATACTTGTTAACATATGATGACTAATAGAATCATAATTAACAAGACTCACATTTAATGAGAGAAGCAAAGAGTCATGGGCCCCCTTTGAGTTTTCTAAGAGCTTCTTCTCCAAAGGCAATCCACCCTAACGTCTAAGTTTTACAATCAGGCAGAAAAGAATGTGACATTTCTTACTGGTTGGGCACAGGTAGGCCTGGAGGGTTTTTTAAAAAAATAAGATTTGCTGGCTAGCTCTGCCAGGAAGAACCTCAGAAGAACGCCAAAAAATAGGTTGGAAAAAATGTGCTTATTAGAATTTCTTTTTTCTTAATTTTTTACATATAAATGTGTATTTTTACTTTAAAAATCATTTTTTGGGGACTCCTACAGCTCTTATAGTGAGCCATATTTCCATTGTATCAAGCACATTTGTACATATGTTGCCATCATCCTTTTCAAAACATTTTCTTCCTATTTGAGCCTTTGGTATCAGTCCCCCTTTTTTTCTCTCCCTTCCCCACCCTCCCACCCTCCTGAACCCTTGGGAAATTATTATTTTTATATCTTACACCATCAGCTGTCTCCCTTCACCCAAGTTCCCATTGTTCATCACCCAGGGCCGGTGGGTGGGGGGGGCATTATACATTGATCATTGCAATTTGTTCCTCAGTCCTCCTTCCACCTTCTCCCTACCCTCATGGTATTGCTACTTCCATTGCTGTCCTGGATTCCATGTGTTGAGAGCTCTTATCTGTACCAGTGTACATACTCTGGTCTAGCTGAATTTGTAAGGTAGAACTGGGGTCATGATAGTGGGTGGGGGTGGGGAGGAAGTATTAAATGACCCGAGGAATGCTGTATGTTTCGTCAGTGCTCTACAGGACTCTGGATGACTCATGTCTTCCTTGTGACCCTTCTGTAAGGGGATGTTCAATGTTCTATAGATGGTCTTTGGGTCTACACTCCGGTCCCCCTGTTCACAAGGATATGGTTGATTTTTTTTCCTATTTCATGTCTATCTATATAAGATAGGCAAGATGAACAATCCCAAGGAGAAAACAGCGGGTTTAATGGTTCCTGGGGGCAGACATGGGATAGGGGGAGGGGAGGGAAAGGAAGAAAAGGGCCAATAAACCCAGGCACAAGGGAACAACAAGTGATCTAAAATCAATGATTAGGAGGGTCTAGAAGCCTGGTGGGGTTTGATCAAGTGCAATAGCTGAGAGGAATTACTGAGAGTCAAGTGAAGGTTGAACATGGTAGAAGGACAATAGGAAAGTAAAAGGAACTAGAGCAGTGGTTCTCATCCTTCCTAATGTTGCGACCCTTTAATACAGTTCCTCCTGTTGTGCTGACCCCCAAACCATACAATTATTTTCATTGCTACTTCATAACTGTAATTTTGCTACTGTTATGAATTGGGCGACCCCTGTGAAAGGGTTGTTCAACCCTCAAAGGGGTCGTGACCCACAGGTTGAGGACCGCTGAACTAGAGGAAAGAACCAGAAGGCAAAAGACATGGATAGAGGTCTAAATACAGGCATGTACATATGTAAATATATTGATACATCATGATAGGTAAATAGATCTATGTACGTATCTTTATCTGGTAGGTATTAAGGGAGCAGATGGATATTGGGCCTCTACTCAAGTCCTCCCTCAATGCAAGAACACTTTGTTCTAATAACCTGGCATTCTGTGATGCTCAACACTGTCGACTTTTTACAATTTCCACGCATCTCCTGGAAAAGTCACATATTCTTGCTGTACCAGAGGTCAGAAAGAAAGAACTGACTGCCCTGCTGCCACGATTACTCCCTGTTCTGCCATCTGGCTTCAATCGTCCTTTTTGGCACCCTATCCAACCAAGGGGAGGCCGGGCAGGACCGCCAGGGCCCTACAGAAGTAGGTGTGCAAACGGGAAAAGAGATGCTGCTCTCCCTTTCTCTCAAGTGTGTCCAAGATCTCCTAATGGCTCTCTTAGAAACCTTCCCCCTATCCACACCTACACACACACACACACACACACACACACACACACACACACCTTGGTTTTTATGATCTAGTGCCCAGCTCTTCCCCCTTTATGGAAAGTCCAGAGAAAAGACCCAGAACTTGTTTGAGATAAGTTTCTGTTTGTGCTCATATTCCACCTTTTTCTTGTAGTCTTCTTCTATAGCATGGGGCGGGGCGGGGGGAGGGACCAGATGACACAGAAATGGGAAAGGCTTCAGGTGATGACTGACGAGACAAGATTGAGTTACACTGCTTTCTAATAAAAACTAAAGAAGTTATCTTGCATGCTATTGATTTTAGATCACTTTATAGAGATTCTTATAATCTATTTTCAGAACTTTATGTCCTGAAAAACTCATTTAAAAGTAACTAAGAAAGCCCCATTCATCATCCTATTACACATTATATGAAAGAAGGGTTGGCTTCCACATATACCTCTTTGTCAGGGAGTAAAAATAAAATGACAGATGAAAGAGAGACTTAAGGAAACTGGACAAGGAACTGATTGCCTGTGGGTCAATTCTGAATCACCAGGAGTCTTTGTGAGTCAAAGTACAACTGGGCCCCATAACATTTTCAAAGGCTGTTTTTTGTTTTGGTTTTGTTTCAGAAGTACATCAAAGATCTTTTTTTCTGAGCACCTAGGGGAAACTTAAGCCGACAACTTTTTGAGTGTGGTAATAATTCGCACTGCCCACTCTAATAGTTGGTAATGGCAACTTCACCCCCCGACTTGGTTTAAGAATATTGTTGGCACTGGGGGATTTATCGGTCTTGGATTCCCCGTGTTGTGAGCTCTTATCTGTGGCAGTGTGCATGTTCTGGTCTAATATGATTTGAAAGGTAGAATTGAGGTCATGATAGTGGGGAAGGAAGCACCAAAGAACGAGAGGAAAGTTGTGTGTTTCATCGGTGCTGTACTGCACGCTGACTGCCTCATATCTTCCCTGTGACCCCTCTGTGAGGGAATGTCCAAATGTCTACAGATGAGCTTTGGGTCTCCACTCCATGTGCCCCCTCCCCACCCAATTCACATTGGGTGTGATTTTGTTCTGGGTCTTAAATGTCTGATACCTGATCCCTTCGACACCTCATGATCACACCTGCTGGCGTCCTTCTTCCACGTGGGCTTTGTTGCTTCTCAGCTAGATGGCTGCTTGTTTATCTTCAAGCCTTTAAGATCCCAGATGCTATATTGATTGATAGCTGGGCACTATCAGCTTTCTTCACCACATTTGCTTATGCACCCACTTTGTCTTCAGCTATTGTGTTGGGAAGGTGAACATCACAGAATGCTGGATTGTTAGAACAAAGTGTTCTAGTGTTGAGGGAGTACTTGAGTTGAGACCCAATGTCCATCTGCAACCTTAATTCTTAACATATAGATATGAGTACATAGTTCTATCTTCCTCTCATTATATATATTTACATATGCATATGCCTATATTTAGACCTCTATAAATGTCCTTTGCCTCCTGGTTCTTTCCCCTATTTCCTCTTACTTTCCTCTTGTCGAATTGATAACAAAGATCAACTATAACCCACCCCCAGGGGGATGAACAATGGAAAATTGGGTGAGGGGTGATGGAGGATGATGTAAGATATGAAAATAATAATATATAACTTATCAAGGGTTTTTGAGGGAGGGCGGGCAGGGAACAAAGGGGGAAGAAATGAGAATCTGATATCACGGGTTCTAGTGGGAAGAGCTGCTTTGAAAATGATGATGGCAGTATATGTGTAAATGTAATTGACACACTGGATGAATGTACGGATTGTGATAAGAGATGTAAGAGCCCCCAATAAAAGGATTTAAAAAAAAGAATATTGGGCTAAGGAATTTCTGCAGACTGCTTTGAACTGTCTAAATTGTGAATTATATTAAATTTGGTCTCAGCAAAGCATTTCAAGATAAACCTTCAGACCAGGCATCGGATCGCAGCAATTGATAAAAATAAGAAAACCACTATGCAAATACCAATAATTAAAATGTAAATGGTATTTTGCAATATGTCACATATTATCATATATACTGGTGTCCCTGAGTGGTGCAAATAGTTGCCAACTGAAAATTTAGCCATTAGCCATTCAAGTCTGTTCAGAGGCACCTTGGGGAAAATGCTTGGTGTGGTCCATTAAAAAATTTAGTCTGGAGCATGGAGCACTTCCATACTCTGAGACGTCTCCATCATTTGGGATTGACTTGAAGGCAACAGGTAAAAGTCCTATGTGTTACATAGTTGTATTTCGATGAAGGTGGGAAATTGATCATGGTTACCCTCACACTGCCAGTGAGGAGCGTGAGGCTCATGTCACTGCAGGCTCAGTGACTCACCTAGGATCACCTGAGAGAAGTGTTTGGGGATGCAGGTTTCTGACTTAAACACCACGCCCCACAGCCCACCCGCCGTCTGTTTTAGCTTTACAGTAATGCAACAGCACCTGATTTTGTAGGGATGAGATTTGAAATTTAGCACTTCAGGAAAATGTGAGTCAGGCTAAAATTACTTTGAAAAATCCCATATAAACACCATAAAGGCCTACCTTCTTTGAAGTTCAAAAACCAAGAATTAACTTTTGCAAGGAAACAGAGTTTATTTTTGCATACATCCAACTCTAGTAAGTTAAATGGATATGTTTTCTTATTTATACTTGAACATTATGTGACATTATTTTACAGAGGGTACATTGCCTACTAGTTTATAAACTTCCTTGATGTCTTCTCTAGCAATGTGATCTTCTCCCTAAGCAGAACTTCCCTTACACTACATTTCTGAGAAGTCCCAAGAGTTCTGGGATTCGATATTTGTGGTACTCAATCGAGCAGGACCATGATTACAAAGATGGAGGAGAGAATTCTTTTGTCTTAGCTTTGTGGCAAAACAAAGTCTCCACAGCACAGTGTTCTCTCCGACAGTATTCGGACTTCAGTTAATTACACGCTTTCTGGGAACTGCCCCAGCTCCTGGAGCATATATAGTAAAAACAGAGATGCCCATATTGATTCGTTGCTTTTACAATTTTAATCACAGGAAATCTGCCATCTGGCAAAGTTTCAGGTATCTGGTGTGTCAGGGATGAGTCAGACAGCTTGAAGCAACTCTTGCCAATTTAGAAAGACCCAGCCCCCTGCCCAAAGCTCTGCTTTGCTACCAAGGAGTTCTGAAAATAAAAGTTCAGGTGGTTTGTCTTTATATTCTTCTGATTTATGGAAACTTTTAGTTATATATAATTGATTGCCAAAATACTCAAGCTCTGCCACTTATTTATTGAAAAGCTTTGGCAATTTATTAAACTTTCTTAACTTCAGCCTTTTCCTCCTCTTCCTTTCAACAAAACAAGCTAGTGCACCAGCAGAATAATTTAATAATGTATGAAGTGATATATATATATATATATATATATATATATATATATATATATATATATATTTCCTTTTTCTTTTTTCCAAAGCCACACTCTGCAACTCTATATCTCTGGAGTGTTGTATGTGTTCTACAAGCATCAGCTTCTGGGGAGTATTATTTCTTTTCCTTATGCTTTGTTTTAGGGAAGCTTAAAGCGCTGGAAGATTATAAGAGTGTCCACAAAGAGGGAGAGTCTGGAGTGGGTTTATGAGTCAGATACAATAAGCAAGGAGAGAAGCTTCCCAGAAGCTGGGAAGCTGCGCAGAGAACTTGAAGTCCCCGGAGAAGAACGGGAACCCGTGTTCAGAACTTTGGTAGCGTTCGGGAGGAGGCAAGGTCTGAAGGGAAGTGACTGGTATCGTGAGTCCTCAAAGCCTTCCCTCAGAGTCTTGTGCCTCAAGCCTCTCAGAAAAGTAGCAGTGGCCACAGAAAGTGGAGGAATCATGGGTGTCTGAGAGACCCGTGGTGTGGGTGGGTGAATTCCTAGTACTGTTAGGATCCTGATGTTTGTACACTCTGGAGGAAACGATCGGGCATGCTCTGTCAATTAAAGGTTATAGTTCCCATCAACCCAGCAAATCCGGAACTGAAGTGATCATCAGATTGCCTGAAAACACATTTGGGTGATACCCCCCTCCCCCATCTGATAGTACAGGCTGAGAATCTGACCATGGCAAGCCCTGGTAGAGCTGTAATTTCACTGGACTGCTAATCATTGCAGCAGAGGTTCAAACCCACGAGCTGCCCCATGAGAGAAAGACAGGCACTGATTTGAAAGGAGCTTTAGGGATTTTGCACTGGGATAGAAGTCTGCAATGGTCACTTTTGTCTCCATTCATAAGGATAACTTATTGAGTCTTTTCTTGGAGCATCTCTCTGGATGCAACCCAGAAAAAGCTTTAGAATCTCTGAACATCGTAGGTACTTCAGCAAATATAACTCAACTTGTCTACTTTTCCCCTTAATTGTTCTGAGTTGGGTTCCTGCTTTCAAAAGTGAGTTGATGAAAGGGGAAATCACATTCAATAAGAGAACACCTATGACATATAATAGAAAAACATCACACTGCCATCCAGTCAATTTTGACTTTCAGCCATCCTGCAGGACAGGGTAAACCACCCCTCTGTGGGTTTCCCAGACGGAAACGCTTTATGGGACTAAAAAGCCTCATCTCTCTCCAGCAGAGCCCTGGGTGATTTCAATCTTCAGACCTTGCAATTACCAGCCCCAAACATAACTCACTGTGCCAAAGAACCCCCCAAACCCTGCAGCAATAGGACTTGTCCTGGTGACAACATGTTTTTAATGAATACAGTCATTGACTCTACCCTACAGTAGTCTTTTGAACCTTGTTTCCCTTGAAAGGATTTCAGTAGACATCATTCTGTCAGAACAGAAGAAAGGGTTCTTTCGTTTGCCCTCAGTTCTGCAAGTTTTCTAATTTGTGAAGACAGGAACGATTTCCCTGAAGACGGCTGCTTATGAACCCAGAATGGATTTCATAGAAGATCATAACTATGCATCAGTTTACAGTTGTAACAAGAAGACACTTTTGTCTGCCAAGGCATGGTGCCGTGTTGTCACAGAATGCTACATAACAACACCAAGTCCGGATAATGACGGGCTGGCTATGTTGGCTCCTAAAGACGTTGCCAGTGCTACTCTCCATTCTGTAACCCGAAAGAGAGGGCATTTGCTTAATTGACTGACCTTGCTTGTTGAATGATCGCCTCAAGCTGACAGATGACAGTTGCTTACAAAAGGCTCATTTTTTGCTTCTGGGTCATAGGATGATCAGTGACTTTACTTTCGAATTCAAGGTGGAATCTTGGTAGTTATTGCTCCTGCAAAGTATTAGGAAACTAGCATATTTACCTTGTACTTTGTGGGTGAGAGGAAGAAGGAATTCTGTCAACCCAGGAGAAAATTAATGTTGTCCATTAAAATACAATGTACCTCGGCTTTAGTTGGGCCATGGTAATTTGCAGCAGAAACTATGTCAGACTGGTTTAAGCAAAGAGGGGGCTGGAAGGTTTAGAAATATGCAGTTGGACAACCAAAGTGTACGAGAGGCAGGAATATCTGGGAACAAAGAAATGTATCTTAGAGATACCTGTATCCAAAGATGAGAATTTGAATTCGACAAAGGTGTTTATGGGATGTATTAAGGATGTTTTAAAGCATTTCCACATCCTATAAAATGTTCTATTGCTTGAGGTCAGAGAACCTAGATTGTATTATTGCTCCTGGGGGGGGGGGCGGGGGGATTTATTGTTATTTTCTTGGTAGCATTTAAGAAAAAGATGGAGCATTTTAAGGTGTATTAGGTCATCTTAACTGATTATATTATTTAATCCTTTATACATACGACCATTCTGTATCTTCTGAATGGCCACTATATTAAGAGAAAGTGATAAAAATTAAATACACTATTAATCTATGAGGGTATGTCCAAAAGTATTCCTACTGGGATTCCAGTTCATACACACAAAGGTTTATTCCAAATAAAATGTACGTAAGCATGTTTCTGTCCAGTGGATGGCTTCAGACAAGCACTTTTAGTAATATACTTGCTTTCGTCTCTAGTGTGACTTCAAACAAAGGTTCAATCAAGATAGTGGCTTCTAAGAGCACTGGCTATGTACCCACCCCTCCACCCTCACCCCCGGAGTTCTAGTGGCATCGTGGTTACACTTTGGGCTGTTAACTTCAAGGTTCACAGTTTGAAACAAGCAGCCGCTGCATGAGAGACTAGGCTTTCTAAGTAAAGTGTTACTCTCAGAAAGCCACAAGGGCAGTTCTACCCTGTCCTATGGGTCTGACTCTGAGAAGTGCATCATCAAGACCAGTGAAATTCAAGGCAGAGAGGACGATTCTGAAGGTTATGGCAGATTTGTATTTAAATTTAATTTTGAAGAGAAGGTACCGAAGAAGCAATCTTGATAGATTTTCTCAGAGGACACAGGGGAATTATAAAGACCTAGTAGCACAGCAGTTCTCAACCTGTGGGTTGCAACCCCTTTGGGGCTTGAATGACCCTTTCACAGGGGTCGCCTGATTTGTAACCATAGCAAAATTACAGTTATGAAGGAGCTAAAAAATAATTTTATGGTTGGGAGGGGATCACACAACATGAGGAGCTGTGTGAAAGGGTCGTGGCATGAGGAAGGTTGAGAACCACTGTACTAGAGAAACTTTTCGAGAAGATACATTGCATTGGTGAGAAAAAGACTCGGAAAGTTGCCTGGAGGAATTTTTTTTCATCGCGACAATATACCCATTCATTCTTGAAGGTAGCAAGGACTCCCCAATGAGACTTTTATTAGAAAATGTTACTCCATCAGCTTACATCCCTGATCTTATCCCTTAGATTTCTGTGTGTTCCCCAAACTTGACGAAAACCAAAAGGGGGCACAGTTAGTATCTCTTGAGGGGACCAACACTGTCAGTTTGAGGTGCTGTAAATCAAAGAGCACGGCACCTTTGGTGAAAGGCTTAGAGAGATGGATGCACTGCCTCCAGAGGTGTCTAGACCTAGCTGGAGGATATGTTAAGACACAATAACATCATATTTGGACATTTTGTTTAATGAAGGTTTCTTCTTTTGAAAAGCAAGGATATTAATTTGTGGACTAAGATGTTCCTGACCCAAGCCATGGTATTTTCCCTTGCTTCAGATGCATGTGAAAGTTGGACATTGAATGAGGAAGATTGAAGAGGAATCTCTGCATTTGAATTGTGCTGCTGAATCTCTGCATTTGAATTGTGCTATTGAAAGTACCATGGACTGCTCCAAGGACAAACCTATCTGCCTTAGAAGAGGCACGGCCAGAGTGCAAGTCTTCAGAAGGTAGGATGGCAAGACTTTGTCTTACATGCTTTGCACATATCGTCCGTCTGGAGAGACCAGTCCCCGGAAAAGGGCATCAATGCTTGGTAAAGTGCAGGGGCAGTCAAAGAGAGGAAGGTCGTCGACTACATGAATTAACATGGTGGCTACAACAGTGGGCTCAGGTTTGGGAACAATTGTGAGGAAGGCGTAGGACTGGGTAGTATTTTGTTCTATTGGGGATAGGGTTGCTGTGGGTGACAGTGGGCTTGATGACACCTAACAACAAAGGTTTCTATGACTTTGTGGCAATGCTTTTTCATTTCCCCTCATATTCTGTTAGAGCTCTCTGGGTCATGCAAATGGGTTGTGTTTGACCACTAACTAAAAGGTTAGCAGTTTGACCCATTCCCTTGCACTATATATGAAAAGCCTTACGATCTTCTTCACTGAAGATTGCAACCAAAGAAAGCCCGCGGAGCTTCGTTGTTCTCTGTCACAACTAAGGTGGCCATGAGTTGGAATCAACTCAACAACTCTTATATGGAAACTTTTTAAATGTTAGCTATTTTTACAGTTGCCTACCACATAGATGGCAGGACATAAATGGTAGCTGTATCTCAGAAAGTGTGTTTTTAAAATTTGATAACAAGTGATTCTTTAATAGATGGCATGGCTCACTTTATAAGATTATCTTTGTATCAATAACTCTTTTAGTGGTCAGCATACATTTCCTACTGTTACTTGTTTGTTGGTTTTAGCTTAGTTTGGTAATGGCATTTCCTCTTAAGCTAAAATCTCTACAGTCACCTATCACAGACTTTTCAGTAAAATAAACAAACATCAAATTATATGATCATTAGCAAGGGTTTTGGTGGTACAGTGATTACTTGTTGGGCTGTGGTCTGCACATCGAAGCCCCTAAGGAGAGAGAATGGGTTTTCTACTCCCAGAAACAATTACCCTTTGGGAAACCCCCAGGGGGTTGCTATGAATCAGCATTGGCTCGATGGCAGTGAGTTTATAATGCATATGAAATTGCATACACATGTGAAAAACATGGAGGGGATGTGAAAAATTAAAATAGGAACATTAAGGCATGGAAAACAATGGTTGATTTTTTTGATGTGATTAGAATCATATCATTATAATAAAAGAAAAATAGCTAGAATTAAGATATTGAAGTCTCCCACAGCTGCCAAGTTAATTCGTGCCCTAGAATGTGTGACATACCTACTTAAATGAATCAGGTCCTGGAGGAAGCAATGCCCAGGAATGGAAATAAGGCAACAGATGCTCTCAGTTTCCCCTCACCCTCTCTTTCTGTGCCCTCTTCTCACCACAATGTCATTCAACAGCCTTTATGGTTTCAGATATCCTAGTGAAACCAAGAAACATGGAAGGAGATGTGTGGTAAGAAAGTTCCCAAATGACTTCAGTAATCCCTACCTCTGGTAAATCACGCTTCGTGCAATCCCATCCCTTTGTGTGTGAGCTGAACTAGGGATTCGCTTCCAAAGGAGAGGCGAAGGTGATGGGCTGTGCCTTCCTGTGGCTTCCATCTCTCTGCCACTCTCCTCTGCTCTTTCTCTTGCTCACTGATGCAAGCCACTGCCATGCTGGGAGAAGCCCTGTGGAGAAGTCCACGTGGCAAGCAGTCCATGGTCAACAACTCCCAAATAACGAAGATTCTCAGTCCAGAGACCCATGCCAGAAAAGAATTGCTGCCAACAACAACTGCATTGAGTTTGGGAATGACACTGCATTCCCGGTGGCCTCAAGTTGGCTGAAGTCTTGTAGGAGACCAAGGCCGAAGGCTTCATTTAAATTGCACGGGATTAGAACACCAACATTCCAACCATGCAAAAAAAAAAATCAATTAGTGTTTGCCAGCTAATTGATTCTGATTCCTTCTGAGCCTTATAACTGTATGGTAATATATTTTCATTGTTATGAGCAATTTACAAAAAATTCATGAGATGCTCTCTTGTGGAAGGCTGTCTATGCTTAAGGACTGAACTTTAAAATGAAAGAGATTAAAAGGCATTTTCTCTGTCAAAATTTCAGGTTTCATACTGTGGTTTGGCCTGAGAACCTGAAGAGCTTTCTATATTCACATGCATAAAAATAACTGTATTGAAGAGTAAGAATTACTACTATACAATTTATACACAAAGAATCCGAGTTCTGATCAAAATTATTCATGTGAAGCTACATAACAACCTTAATTAGTTGCTTACTCCCGTGAAATCTGAGCCTAAAATCCCTTCAATCAATCTTTGACCTTTCCTTATTTATTGATCGTGCACTGCGTGAACGAACTTGAGTCAGGTACCATAGGAAATTAAAAGTGAGTCTAAGATCCAACATGAACTCTTTCTATCTGGTTGGCAAGACTAAACATGGAGAAATAACTATAGTTCAATTCAACCTCTGTGCACGAGGAAGTGGAGAATGGGGGGCTAGAGTAGGTGCACAGTTAAATAGCACACAGTTCTGTGCTTTTAAAAAATCATTTTATGGGGGCTCTAATAGCGTTCCATACTTCAATTATATCAAGCACATTTGTACATATGTTGACATCATCATTTTCTAAACATGTACTTTCCATTTGAGACCTTAGTATCAACTCCTCTTTTTCTCTTACCTCTCGCCCACTACCACCTTCATGACCCTTTCATAAATTATAAATCATTATTGTTTTCATATCTTGCACTGATGACTGTCTCCCTTCACCCATGTTTCTGTTGTTCATCACCCTGGTGGGGGTGGGAGTGGTGCATTAATCATGGCAATCGTTCCCCCCTTTCTTCTCTCCTCCCCCTACCTTCTCTCTACCTTCCTGGTACCGCTACTCAAACTTCTGTTTATCTGACCTGGATTCTGTATGCCAGGAGCTTTTATCTGTACCAGTGTACATGCTCTGGTCTAGCCAGAACTGAAAGGCAAGACTGGGGTCATGATAGTGGGGGGTGAGAAAGCCTAAAAACAACGGAGGAATCTTATGTGTTTCATTGCTGGTATACTGTGCCTTGGATGACTCATTGCTTCCTTGTGACCCTCTGATAGGGATGTCCCATTGTCTACAGATGGGTTTTGGGTCTCTGAATGATCCCCCCTCATTGTCAACAATATGGTTTTGTTTGTTTGTTTATGGTCTTCTGGTGCCTGTTACTTGATTCTGTCAACACCTCATGATCATGATTGCATAAGTTGGTGTGCTTCTTCCATGTGGGCTTGTTGCTTCTCTGCTAGATGGCTGCTTGTTTAGCTACAACACTTTAACACCCAAGACACTATATCTTTTGAAAGCTTAGCTTGACATCATCAGCTTTCTTCACCACATTTGCTTATGCACCCATTTTGTCTTCAGTGATCATAGTGGGAGGCTGAGCATCTCAGAATGCCAGGTTGTTAGAACAAAGTGTTCTTGCGTTGAGGGAAGACTTGAGCAGAGGCCCAAAGTCCATCCACTTCCTCGATGTATGGCCATATCAGTATATGTATATAGGCCAATACCTCTATTTTTATGAATGAATATATTCACATAAGTGCATACCTATGTTTATACCTCTATCCATAGCTTTGTTTCCTAGATCTTTCCTTTAATTCTTTTTACCTTCCTCCTGCCTCCTGCTCCGCCCCCCCACCCCACACTCTCACTCTTCTTCTGCCTCCTAGCAATTCCTCTCAGCAAGATTGCTATTGCTCCAGCACCACTGATCTCTATGTTCTCCTCATTGTTGCTTTTTATTCCCTAGTTGTTACCATGTCTGTGGCATTGTTTGCTCACCGCTCCTTTCCCCCTACCCCCCCCCCCCGCCCCAAGTCCCTCCAGAACCATCAGTTACATTGCTTTCTCCTTGGGCTTGCTTCTCATGCCTATTTCTTAATTTTCTGATGTACCCACAGGAGCCCCAGGCAGATGATTCTACCTGGACATCATCTTGCCATAATCCTGTTCTTGAGGGATTGATAGCAGCTCCTGATCATGGGACAGATATCATTTATTACTGAATAGTAAAATAGATCCATTTAGGATGTTTAGGGACGACCTCCTGAAGGAGGCAACACGGGAGCTGGGTTCTGAGTCTCAGATTGGAGACAAGAGTAGTAACCAGAGAGGAAAGAGCACTCATTCCATTCAACCCTTTCCTCTGATTCTGGTCTGAATGCTCTCCCTTGCTTGATGCCGTCTTGCAAGTGGGGATACGAATCAAGAGAAAAGAGCCTTGAAGCCTTGAGTCACCTTGCAGTAGCCTATTACATGGGTCAGATAAAGCTCATTTGTAGCCCAAAGGCTGCCCGTGAGAGGCAGTCATGGTAAAAGGGCAGGTTGTGCATGGAAATGTCCCAGGAAGACATGGAGAGATGGGTCAAAGAGTGGTTCATAATGTGAAGTTAAAAAGCTCAAAGTGAGGGGCTAGCACCTGGGAAGAGAATCGCTCAGAAAGATTTTGAAACATACGAAGAAGAGTACCGAGTACTTCCACTGGAAAACTAGATGCTCTCGGATGGGCAACCTTCTGGCCACCTGATTCTGTAAGGCGTGTGCCTTTCCTTCTCTCTGAGCTACTTTACAAGAGATTACAATGGGATTGTCATTAATAGGTAGCAACGTGAATAAAACTGTTTCTTAAACATGCAAGTAAAAGCTATCTGCTGTACAGATAATTAGTTTTCCTTCCTCCTCCACCCTGTGGAATAATTCAGTTTTACAAGTATCTATAAATTTATTTTAACATTTCATATTGCCTATAGATGCATCACCTGAACCATTAGAAAAAATTTTCCTTCCCTATCAATTAGCAAGTTAATAAAATATTTGACAAATGTTCATTTTATATTTGCATTAAAATCATGATGCTGCATCTCCCACCTCCCAATTATCCTTCAATGCTTGAAGGTTTATATGCACGTGTTTAAAGGTAGATTTGACCCAGTGATCAATGTAAGGATTAAGAGAGGAAAAAGAAAAATGTTATTGAATTTTGTGCTGAGGTGCTCGGTTTGATAGCTTACCATGAATAGAAATAGCAGAGTCAGACTGAAGAGATATTTATTTGAGTATCTCTGTAGTGATGTGCAAAGATAAAGGTTTTGGCTGCTAATGGAGTGGCTGATAGTTCAAACGCACCTGTGGTAGTTACATAACCTCATGTCAACTTGATAAATTGAGGGAAAGGGTGAAGTTTAGCCTGTCCATCAGGTTACTGCCTGTTGATACCTCCTTGCAGGCATGACCTTCTTATAAGGAGGATCCTGTCTTTCTCTGCTTCACCTTCCTGTTGATGAGCCACATTGAGCCATGCTGATGACAGCCAACACCATTGGTTCTACAAGACTTGGCACCCACCGGCTTGTGACCTTCCTGCATGCTGCATCATTGTGTGTGGCTGTGTGAGTCTGAAGAGGGATTTATGGACTGACATCAGACTTATGGAGTAGTATAGGACTTTTGAACTGGATCTGGACTGGGCTGGGGTGTTTGCTTGATTTACAATTACTTCTTGATATAAAGCTCTCTGAGTACACATGTCTGAATGCTCTTGGATTTGTTTCTCTAGTCAAGCTGGACTAAAACACCTACTTTCACAATTCCATTATCTGTGCTCTGTATCTATAAATTTAAGGCATCCTTTTAAGAAATGAGCCCTAAGCAATGAAACAATTGTTTCTCATGAAGCATTGTCGTACATTGAATCGTGCCTCCTCAAAATATGTATTAACAGCACCATGATTCTCAGTGGTCTGATAGCGATGTACATTAGCAGTTATATAATGAAGTACATAACCTGTCTCTATGATATGGTCTGATGGGATCGGACAATCTGTTGAAAGAAGATTAGGGTGGGGTGCACCCTTCCTCAGAACACATCCCCAATCCAGTGAATGAGGATATCCCCTGATGTGTGACCTGCATCATCTTTAATAAGAGGTCAAAGGAGAGAGAAGCAAGAGTGAACTTTATATCAAAGAGTAATTGCAGAGTACGAAAACATCACAGCCCAGTCCAGATCAAGTCCATAAGTTTGATATTAACCTATATGTCTGATATTAGCCCATACATTCCTCTTCAGACTCACGTAACACATACAGTGCTGTTGAATGCAGAAAGCTCACTGCTGGTAGGTGGAAAGTCCTGTGGATCCAATGGCAGCGGATGCATCTCCAGGGCTTTGGCTGCCATCAGTGTCGCTCCATGTGGCTTGTCAACAGGAAGGTATAGCAGAGAGAGAGCGTGTCCCTCCTCCAGGGAGGAAGAGAGGTATCAGAAAGCCATGCCCACAAGGAGGAATCATCAGGCTGTGACCTGATTGACAGGCTAGACTCCACCTCTTCATTCTTATTTATCTGGTTGACATGAAATTGTGTAACTACCTCACTAGGCCTCCATCAAATTCTGAACATGGGTTTACTGCAAGCCTTTATTTCTTTTTCTATGGAAATGACATATTGTAGGGAGAGCATGGACTTTGCTGGGTCTCAGGAACCAGGAATATTAAGTAGTTTATTTTTTGTACCTATAGCTGCATTTGTTTTTTTCCCTAGCTGGTTACATTAACCATAAGATTTTCTAAAGGTATATTCATAATTGAGATGCACTGTGGCCCAACATGTATCTTTTATTAGCTGTTGAGTTCATATTAACTTTAAAAAGCAATTGGTCTGAAAAAAATGCTTATTTTTATTGCCCCAAATTCCCAGGCCAATACTAAGGAGGAAAGAAAGCAGGTCTGTGGGATCCTGTTAAATTTCCATCCCTATCTGTATAGTTTCATCAAGATCAAAAGGATTCTACACATTGGCAACCACACAGAGCAGAGACCAAATCAGACGCATATGTGAAGCTTCGATAAAAGAGAACTTTATAGGAAGGAAATAAAGGCCTAGCAGGCATGGCTTGCTGGCAACGGAAGAAAGTGCTACTGACATTATTAAGGGTAAAAGGATATTCTGCCAATGCTCAGAACATGCAAGTATCAAACTTTGCATGTGGACCCAATGCCGAGTGACTCATTCCTTTGGCCCCACTGTAAATGGGAGAACCAAATGCTTATGCTAACATTCTGCTGGCAACAATAGATAACACTTTAGTAATTGTCCAGACTTCTCAAATCCTTCATTTCAGCAGGGACTATGCGAACCAATCCAACATCCACTGCTTAATCCTAGAAAGAGTTCTATGAGAGTTTATTCCCATGATCACTATTTTATGGAGGATGAAACAGAGCCCAGAGAGGTTAAATAAACTGCCCACGGTTTCATGTTTAGTAAATAGTAGAGTCAATGTTTAAATCAGGCCCTTTGTCACCAGAAGCTGTCCCTCAATCATTCTGCTAAAAATCTCCCGCCATTTTTTGGTAACCCGTCTAATTACTTTGTTGCTGTTGTGGAGTGCCGCAAGTTGGTTCCGACAAACGGAATCCTCTATGCTCCTGACTACTGTTACTGACTGAGCGCACAGCTTTATCAGGAGCTACTGCAATCGCAATAGGTCTGTCAACAGTGAGTTTATCGAATTGTATGTTTTAAAATCATGTTAGTTTGGGTAGACTAGAGAAACAAATCCAGGGAGACTCATATGTGAATAAGAAAGAGCTTTATATACAAGAGCAATTGAATATTGAGAAAAGAGCCCAGCCCAGTCCAGATGAAGTTCATAAGTCCATTATTAGCCCATATGTCTGATACCAATCTATAAAGTTCTCTTCCAACTCACAGAACACATTCAATGACATCGAATGCAGGAAGATCACAGGCCAGTGGGTGGAAGGTCTTATGGATTCCGTGGCGGTGTGTGCATCTCAGAGCTGGCAGGGGTCTCCACGTGGTTCCTCTGGCTCCAGAGCTCTAGCGTAGCTCCTTGTGTCTTTCAATGGAGATGTCTCACAGGGTGTGAACCTTGTCAGCAGAAAGTCTCCAAGGGAGTGAGCCTGTGTCCTGCCTCCTCCTTTGTGCCTCCAAATGAGGTCATGAGGCCGCGACCTGATTGACAGGCCAAACTCCACCCCTTCCCTCTTAATCCTCTCAAATTGACAACAGACTATGTAACCACCACACAAATACTTCAGATGTTTATTTTATTATGTTTGTAAGGCACTGCACTAGGAATGTGTGGGAGGTATGTACAATACCAAGTGACACTGTCAAAGGAGGTGATACCAATACAGCTGTGTAAGAAGGATATAGGCGTGGCATCTGACCTCTGGCTTTACCAGGGAGCAGAAAGCAAGTCAAACTCATTTTCAGCCCAAGGCTAATTACAATGAAGCCCAGATCAGACAGCCCTCCATCTTTCCACTGTACCAGTTGTTACACTCGCCATCCCTCCCATAGCACTCTCTACTTCTCAGCTGTGATTTATTGCAATGACCACATAGAACTCACAGACCATACTCATGATTATAGGCTATTTATTAAGGAAGTTAACAGGATCAGAAATGCAGCCCATGACAATTTTTCCGTCAGTCAGCCTCTTGCCAGGGATGCCTGCAGGCAAACTTCTCTTTGATCGTTAACGTCTCAGCCATGAAGCTCTTGGTCTCTGCCCTGCTTGGGGAATGTTGCAAAGCTCTTTCTAGGCTGCCCCAAAGTTATGCCACTCCACCATACGACTCAGCCTGAAGGCACTCAGCTATAACTGTGGGCCAGTAAACTTTGCTTCCCAAGTAAGAGTCCAGGCTGTGTAGTTCGTTTTGCATTGGGCTGCTGGTCACAAGGTCAGCAATTTGAAACCACCAGAAAGATGACGCTTTCTACTCCCATTCTGCAAGCAAGTTTCCAGATGACACTCAACAACATTCTATTTCCTCATTGGCTAGGAAGTCCCTACTTTGTCTTGTGCTCTGACTCTGCTGCTGTTCCTCTGCCATTCCTTTGGTGTCGTGACTTTTTGGCTCCTTGATCTGGGTTCTTCAGTGTACAGGGCTCTTGGGACCCAAAGGTCACACACTGCTCCTGGTTCTTCTTTCTTCTTAGCAGTGAAATCCCCCTTTCATGCGTTTGAGGTAACTCCTTTTATACCCAACAGAATTGTCAAAACTAACCAATCCCCACTTTAGAGCTTCAAGGTTGTACAATCTCAATGAATCCTGTTACCAATCACTTATATAATCTTTTTAGCATCTTCCCTCACCATCCTTACTCAGGCACACCAGAAAAGAGGAGATACACCCAACATGTATGGTTCACTCAATCATTTCATGGAAGTTACAGAGACGATGTCTAGAAGAGCACATTAAATATTTTACTACCTTGCAGGCTGTCTGTAAAATTTACATGTAGTATTTCACCAGAAATTTATTCTTTGTAATAAAAATACACTCATAGTTATTACAATAGCTAACTTTTTTTTTAAGTTGGGGTTCACATACCTTTGAAGATAAAACTCTCTGATAATTTACTTTTTGAACTTTTAAGTGCACTCATGTCAGAACTGTCTTTGTCACTCAATGACAATATGGCTAAAATTCCACCCTGTTGTTTCCATTGTTGGTGCTGTTAGAGTTGTTGGTCTTGTCAAATTGACTGGTGTTTCGATTACAATTTTATGGTACTTAGTATTTGTGAACCTCTTTCAGTAACTTTTTTGAACATGAGTAGTAATCACAGAAAAAGGAGAAAAGCCAAAAGACTTCTATTCAGTTAACAACTCTATAGTTATAACTAATAATACTGTTTATTCAGTTGATAAAGATTTCATGAAACTATTTTGTATTATCCATATAACCTAAGAAATATTACATTTAAGCAATTTTCAACTATTGAAAACATACTCTATGATTAAAATGAATAATGAACATTACTAAAAATTCTGTATGATCTGATCCAGGAATGGGTTCACGGGAATGGGGCATCTCACAGTGAGGGACCACCCTGGGAGACACCAGTCCTAGTAACAACACTGGGTACTAGTCTAGTTAGTTCCCTGGTCTTCCGTGGGCCTGGTAAATCTAAAACCATGAAACTTATTTCTACATCAAGTGTAGTCAGATTTTCTAAGCCCTCCTTTCCTTCTCTGTTCCCTCCCTTTCTGCCTTCCGTCCTTTCTTCTTCTTCCATTTAATGGATATTTATTACATACTTACTATGCTGTGAGAGTGGAACAATGACAAGGATTTCATTCTAGAAACTAAATAAATATCAAATGAATAAAACTATTCCAAGGAATGGTCAATGGCAAGAAAGTGGCCAAGCAGGGCCCTGTGATGGTGATGGGGTAGCGAGATTCCTTTAGATATGGTGGACAGGAACGACTGATGACCTCTAGCATGGGATCTTCACGGCGTCTTAGTGGCGCAAGTAGACAGTACATTCAGCTGCTAACCAGAAGGTTCAAGGTTTATCCACACAGAAGAACGTCTTGGTGTCCTTCTTCTGAAACTCCACCAATGAGAACACTATGGAAGCAGAGTTCTACGTTGGCACACGTGGGGTTGCCATGGCCTGGCATCAACTCAACAACAACTCTTTAAGGATGTAGATGGCACATTAAAGATTTAGGAAGGTGTAAAAACTAAAATGAGATAAAAAATTTCATCTTAACCTCATAACTTCAACTGCATTCATTTCACTGGAAAATAGGTTCAATTCGAAGTCCAAACAATGTGCTACCAGCCATTGACATATTCTGCTCACACTGAAGTTAATCTTGCTCCCATATTTCAGTATTCTTGTGCCTACATGGCTGGGCTTATTTGATGAAACCCCTCTGCCCTCAAGTCAATTAATTAAATGGAAAAAACATTAGTGGAATCAAGTATTTGTAGCTACAATAAAAAGTTTATTTGACCGAATTTTTCTTTTTTTAGGACTAGTGGTTTTGGCATCATTAATCTGCCTTCCAAATTCATCTACAAACACGTTTCTGTGGAAACAGAGCTACAAATAGAAAGAGTGGTTATTGATTTTCTTTTGGGGCTACCACCTGGTTTCTGTATAGCCCTGGAGAACACATGCCAATTTCCATGTGCATTCTCATCTCCTTTTCCCTGCTCCCTCCCATACCCAGAAGGGTTTAAAATAATCTAGGCCTATCTATTATTTATGGACTGACTAGTGGATTCGCTGATAAGACAAATGAAAATAATTTGTTATTCAAGTCTCCTAGGTGTGGCCTCACTTACAGGCAGCCTCTGTTTGGGGAACTTTGACCAACTCAGACAGAACCTCCACACTGACTCACCTGCCTGCTGACTCCTCGAGGCTCCTCTTCTGGCTCCCCAGTCCTCTCTCACAGCTCCAACCTTTCTTCAGTTCCTTGTCCTTCCATAGCTTTTGTCGCCTTCCTATCACTCCTTTTCAGTTATTGTTTCAGCTAATGCCTACCTATTCTGCCATCCACAGTTTAGACCTTTCTTCCTTTCTGAAGCCTTCCATGATTCGTCTTTTGGATGGAGTTAGAGGTGTTCCTGGGTGCCAGCAAGTTGATACTGAGCGTAATGATCCTCAGTGACAGAGTAGGCCTGCTCTGTTGGGTTTTCTACTGGAAACCTTTATGGGAGCAGACTGCTCAGTCTTTTCTCCCAGAGAGCAACCAGCTGATAAGTTCAAACCGTTCAACTTTGTTGGTTAGCTACGGAGAATTGAACCATTGAGCTACCAGGCCTCTGACGTATTCCCATAGCACCTGTAAATGGGGATGACGGTATTTATTTGACAAGATTGTAGAAGACTTAGGTTGAAACATGAAAAAAAATTGGCATAAACTTTGAAAACAATTTTTCTTATTGCTGCTATAAAAATGACCACGATCTTGTGGCATAAAAGGAACCCTAATGGGGGCGGTAATGAATTACTTAGTTGTTAACTACAGGTTAGTAGTTCAAACCCATCAGCTGTTCCATGGGAGAAAAATAGGGCCGTCTGCTTCCCTAGAGATGTATGGCTCTGGAAATTCTGCATGATGAAGTTCTACTCCAGAAGCACCTTGACAGCACTGAGCTTGGTTTTTGTTTTTGGTGGTTTGAAGATCAGAATTGTATCTCTCAGAGTTCTGAAGGCCAGATGTTGAAAACAAGGTGTCCACGGGGCTGTCTTTCCTCCAGAAACTCGAGGGAATTCCTCCACTTCTGGCAGCTGGTGGCTAGTCTCCGTCCCCATGGCCATACTGCCTTTTCCTCTTTCTGTGTCTTTCTTTTATGTTTCCTTATATAAGGGCACTTGTCATTGGATTTAAGGGCTAATTAGATACTATAGGGTTATCTTCTTACCTCCAGATATTTAATTACCGACCTCTTACAAATACCCACTGGCTTCCCTCTTGCCACGAGACAGGGGTCAGACAAAGCTCCATGGTCCATCCTTCTTGCTTATCCTGACCGTTCCTCCCATGCCATTCTATATATATCTGTGCTGGGTTGGATGAGTCATTGCAACGACTGTGCAGAACTCACAGACAATATTCATAATTAAGGGAGATTATTAGGGAAATTAATAGGTTACCACAGTCAGAATCAGCAAATTGGGAGGATGCAGTCATTGGTCTCTTGGCCAACAGCCAAGTCTTTCTCCAGTTCTCAGCCTGTCCACCACGTGGTAGACAAGTCTCTGGATCTTGGTCTCTCAGCCACATGGTCCCTTTGCCTTTTCCTCCACGGGCAAGGGAGCCAACCTGCCTGTCACTCTGTCCTACCATTTCATCATCTCAGCCCAGATTAGAAGGTAACTCATAGTCTTGGCATTGCTCCTCTGAGCCACAACTGAGAAGAACCTGGTCTGATGGCCTCCATCACTTCAGACAGAGACCTTGAGTGGACTCTTCCACGTATTCAAGGTTTCCCCATCTCCACTGCTGCTTCCACGATGGTTCATCCTTATAGTCAGGGGGTCCCAATGAAAACTGACCAATCCCCTCTCTTAGTGTTGTACGTGTAGTCTCAACAATCGCTCGGTGGGAGTTACAGGACGCGGGTAGAAGAGCCATATTAAGAAATTTCACTTCTCCACAAGATTCACAGATTCCAGGGTTTATGATATGTACAGAGCTCTTGCAGGGTCATCACTCATTCAACTGCACATAGTAAACAACACCAAAACACAAAATAAAGAAAGGGAGCTATTAATAAAGAAAATCAAAATGATAATGTCTTGTTGATGGACAAATCACAGTACATTCTTTCTGATTCTCTTTGTGGATGATGCCAGGCTCTTGTTATCATGTGGAAGACACCTTTACTATCTTTATCTTACCCATCCCTTGAAGTTCAGCTCAATTTACCAGAACCTCCTCTACAAAATGTTCCATGATCTATGTTGTTGTAGCTGCCTTCCAGTCAGCCCTGATTCACGGTGAGCCTCTGTGACCACACCGCAATCTGTTTCAAATGACATCATTGTGCTCCATAGAGCTTTAATTGTTTAATTTTTGAATATAGATCTCCAGGTGTTTTTTTGTTTATCCTCATTCAGAAGTTACCCAGAAGTCTATTTAGCATCGTAGTAATATACAGTTCTCTAAGGACCAACAGATGGTGGCTCTACTTCAGGTGCATTGACCATGAATAGAACCTGCTTCTCCCACATGGAAAGTGAGAATTCTACTACTGAATTACCACTGTACCCATGAAAATAAAAGCAGTTAACACTTATCAAGAGCTAGCAATTGGGCCAATACGGTACAAAGAACATTCATGTCCAGGTTGGCACCCCACTGTCCTTTCCTTTAAATTGTTACAATGTTTTTGTTCAGACTGCTCATGTAACATGGCTATAATGTTATGTTCGTATCACATTATGTTCATACCTAAATATTACTAAATTGTATGCTGTCAGGTGTACTAATCGCGGGCTATGGATGAAGTGTATCTGTGGTTTCTTTATCATATACACCCCTTCTGGACTATTTTACTGCTAGCACCGCTGGGGCGGTTCCAATTGGAGTACTTACATGGTCAGGCACTAAGCGCATTACTTCAATCTTTTCTTCAATCCTCAAAGCAATTGCGTAACGTAGAAATCTTCACAAAGTTTGTAAAAAACAAATCAAGTATCTTTTAAATGCACTTTCCACAAACCTTTTGGAATCTTCCTTTTATCCAGAGCCCATTGCCGTAGACTCTGTAGGCTCAGAGAGGCCAGGGAGAGAATGAAACGTCCTTACGGGGGTCGTAAGCCTTTAGTCTTGCCCCGTGTTTCTCCCATGGATCAAGGACCCTGGTGGTGCAGTGGGTTACACATCAAGCTGCTAACCACGAGGCCAGCAGTCCTCAATCACCAGCTACTCCTTGCAAGAAAGATGAGGCTTTCTCATCCCATGAAGATTTACAGCCTGGGAAAGCCCCAGGGCTCAGTCTATTCTGCTCCTCGTGTTGCTTGGAGGTTTCTTCTCCTGTGTATCAGCTGGGAGATTTGAATCACTGACAGTTTGGTTTGAACCCTTACCCAGTGCTCCACCATGATTCCTTATACCGTATATGTACTTCTGTTATCCTGACTTTTCAGTTGAAGGAATTAAAATTACACTTGCTAGGAAATTGCCTTTGCCTTGGAGTTAGGATTTGAGCCCAGGCTAACGTCAGAGACCACACAAACTTGCATGTTATCCTGTATATTTGCTTTTTTGTCTTATAAGCATTGGCCTTCTCTTCCTAAAGACTGAAGTAGATGTGACGCTCCTTAGTCATATTTCTGCTTCCCTCACTTGCTTAGAACGGTGCCAAATACTTGGAAGGAAAGAGGTTTTGTTTACTTTTGTTTTCGAATGGCAACAGTGGATGCTTTAAACTGATCTTTACCCAAAGGCTATTAGTTGATCCCTTTGGCAAGCAGGTAATATCGCTTAAGTCCTTTGAATGCAAATTAAGCGGTTGAGAGATACAGTGGAAAAATAACAGAAATTGCTCTCTCACCCCACCCTCCCTTAAAGCGTGTCTTCTTCACAGATAGGGAGCCAAGGAAATCAGCATAAATTATTTTTCTTCTAGATATTATAAAGCTCATTAAATTAGGTAGCATTAATAGCATCAGCAGGAGACGGTGAACTAATAGAACTATAGACTCTTAACCCTGTGACAAAGCTCTCCAGGCTCCAAGTGGAGGAGAGAAAGTTAGGCAGTTGCTCAAGATTTTCTAGGGTTGCTATTTGCTATTCTTCAATAATAAAAGCTTTGCTTCCCACAAACATGTTCACAGCTCCAAGATTTCCTTACCATTTATTTCACTCATCCAAAGCAGAAGATAGCAAGATTGACATTTTTTATTTTACTTTTTATGTCTCTATAAAATCATTTTTAATTCAATGTATAGGTGGTTATGTTTTCTAGGTGCTGAACTGGACACAACAGATTCGGGAATTTCAACACAGAACAGCCTGGTTAGGTTTTTCCAATTTTAAGGAATACTTAGTTAATAATTTCAGAACAAGTTGTCTTCAATTTTAACTGTAATGATGGGTTTTAGAAAATACAATTTCCTTTTATTTTAATGCAATGATGGAAAAACTATTGTGATCATAATTCTCAAAAGGTTCCATTCAAATTGTCAAACTAACCTGGCAAATAAAAATAGAATCATCGAGCTCTAAAAATGTTTACTTTGTCACATAGGTTTTAGAAAAAAAGATCATTACCAAATCTCCTCTGCATTCATGCAGTTCTGAGCGGCAGTAACTCCTCATCGTGCGCGAGAACCCAGCGGCTGCCAATGCCTCCCTGACCATCTTGTTCACACCGAACCCCCGGCAATTAGAATGGCATTAGAGCTAAAGTATCAGCCCCCGATTTGCAGAAGACGATGGATGCCAGTGCAAACCCCAAACCCTTTGGCAGGCTCCCACGTGACTGCCCTCTGATCATCGACTAGCCGCGTGACCACCTTTGCTCTCACACAGAAGGGCCCTAGAAAGTGGGCCAGTGCAGGAGTAGTTAGGTTAAGACCCGACAAGTTATCATTTCTTGTCCCTTTTGACCCATTTTAAATTTGTTCTGGGATCATAATTTTCTGCTGTATGTTCTATTGAGATTTTTCTGTTTTACTTTGTTATTGTTGTTTTGTTTTTGTTTATCTGAAATCCAGGATTGCTAAATCTATAGAGGCAATAACTGGTTTAATAGCTCCTTAGGGTTATGGCAGAGGAGGTTGATGGGAAATGGGAAGCTATTAATATTGGGCACGAGAAAGAAGAAAAAGTTCTAAAATTTATTGTGAGGATGGTCGCACAACTCTTTTTTAATATGTCCAAACCATTGAATTATATGGTGTGTGAATTATACATCAATAAAACTGTAAATATTTCAAAAAGAAAGTATATTACTAAGCATAAGGCAATATTGCCCTCTCTCCTAATATTGCTGATGTGTCGTTTCTGAGCAAATATTTTATGTAACTGAAAATGCTGAACTATCCCTGAGCATTTGTGAAAAGCAATGATTATTGAGAAATCTCATTTTGTAAGGATCATTTGGTCCTCTTATATTTCAAGATAAGACCCACCTCCCTCCTTCTTGACTTCCCCATATTTTGGTATAGCAAGTGCTTCAAGGAAAACCCAAACCTGGCAAAGGGCGCCACACTCGGTGAAGCGAAGGCCGTTGAAAAGAGGGGTGCCACGGGGGAGAGAGACGGGCACAGGGACGGCAGCTAACCTAACGGTTGTGGGGGGGGGGGGGGGCACAGGATCGGGCAGCGTTTCATCCTGCTGCGCACAGATAGACAGGGCTGCTACAGCTGGGTCTGACTTGATGGCGCCTAACCTCAATGACAAACTTCCAGGACCCCTTTTCGTGTGAGACGTTTCTCATTAATAAACGTGCTTTCTACTGAAACAGCTTAAATAAAATCTTATCCTTCATTCTATATCGTATTTTACCTTTCATAGTTTGATATGATAACTTGGATAGGACTGGATTTCACTCCTCTCCTTGGATACTCTCTTGATCCAAAAATGTAATGAGCCTTCTCGGAGCCCTGGCACCATCTGCTATTTGGGACCTGGGCAACTAATGGCCTATTTACTTTGGTTGACACCAACATGGGAAGGTTTTGATTTTACTTCTTTTTGAATACTTGGTTTCTGAGGTTGACATATTAGGTTTTGTGGTCAGATTATTGGCAATCTCTGTAAATTTAAAAAAATGGTTTATAGAGATCTCATTGCTGTCGGGAGAAAGACAAAGTAATCATTTGTTAGTCATTTCTAGTTCTAGATTTTATATTGAACTCAATTAAGCATCTGCACCAATGCGAAGAGAACTGCTTTGTGTTATGGACCAATCACTTATATTTGTGTATTTATGCTGTCCGTTACTGAAATTTTAGAATCAATGCTATACGCTATCTTTTTCTATATACCTGGAAGTCTATACTTATAATTCAGAAAGAATTTTAATTCTCATTGTGAGAGTGGGTAATGTTTCTACTCTGGATATTACTATCAAATTTAATTACAAAACTTCTTAATGGCATGCCATTCTGATTAACTTAGAGCAAAATACACATTTATATAAATTGAATATATAGAAAGTTCACCAAAGCTTAGGATATTGAATTCGCGATTGCTTTAGTGTAAAATTATCTTTAATCATTCAATCAGATTAAGCAGAATTGGGCCATCATCACCACAATCCATTTCAGAGCATTTTCTTCTCCTGTTCTTTATTGCTAATTTCCATTCTCCCTGCCTCCCCTTCGATGCCTCCGAGTAGTGATTAACCCAGTTCCCATCTCTATAGATTTATCTATCCAAGAGTTCATGTGCAGAAAATCATGCAAAACACAAACAGGAAATAAACAACCATAAAACTGACAACAATGACAAAACAGAGGGAAATCTCACTTGAAAAGAATGCAGACATTATTAAAAACGGAAACAACTTTAACATGCATCAAAAGGGAGATCAAATGAGAAGATGCTATATTTTGGCCTAATTATGTTTGCCATAATCAAGTTTATAACAATATATCTCTGCTAGCAAGGCTGTTCACATCCCTGGACTGTGGTCAGAGGGGATTCACTGGGGGCTCAATGCATGTGGGGACCCTGCAAATGAATTTCCTTTGGAAGAAATACTAACAGTTGTTGGCAACATCACAAGATGAGAGACAGGAATGGAAGAGATTGTCCCCTAGAGCAGTGGTTCTCAACCTTCCTAATGCCACGACCCTTTAATACAGTTCCTCACATTGTCGAACCATAACATTATTTTTGTTACTCCTTCATAACTGTAATTTTGCTACTGTTATGAATCATAATGTAAATATCTGATCTGCGGGATGTATTTTCATTGTTACTAATTGAACATAATTGAACACAATTAAAGCATAGTGATTAATCACAAAACAATATATAATTATCAATTGTGAAATATTTATATGCTTTCTGATGGTCTTAGGTGATCGTGGTGAAAGGGTCGTTTGACCCCCAAAGGGGTCATGACCCACAGGTTGAGACCCACTGCTTTAGAGCCTTTAGAGAGAGCTTGGTTCTGCTGAGTTCTTGATTTGTACACGTTTAGCCTCCAAGAATCTGAGAGAATCAATTTTTACCATTTCAAGTCATAAAGTTAGTGGTACTTTGTTAAAACAAATGTTAAAATGTTAAAAACAAAACAAAATAAAACAGAATGCTGTGATAGAATTCCTTAGGACTCATAGAAACTCTATACGAATTTTGGAGGTTCTAAATCTAAGGCAGCAGAAAGCCTCACAGTCTCCTAGGTTTGGCAGGTGGGTTTGAGATTTTGACCTTGTGATCTGTAATTCTATGCTTACCTAACAGTGCCTCCAGCACTCTCTGGGATGTTACTATAGATTACACATTAAAAAAATAAAATCTGAAGGAAGCTGATGGTGCCCGGTTATCAAAAGAGATAGCATCTGGGGTCTTAAAGACTTGAAGGTAAACAAGTGGCCATCTAGCTCAGAAGCAACAAAGCCCACATGGAAGAAGTACAACAGCCTGTATGATCACGAAGTGTCGAAGGTATCAGGTATAAGGCATCATCAGAACAAAAAAATCTTACCATAGTGAATGAAGGGGGAAGTGCAGAGTGGAGACCCAAAGCCCATTTGTCGGCCACTGGAGATCCTCTTGCAGAGGGGTCTAGGGGAGGAGATGAATCAGTCAGGGTGCGATGGAGCACCGATGAAGAATACTGCTTTCCTCCAGTTTCTAAATGCTTCCCCCCACCCCCCCCCCACCTCCATTTCATGATCCCAATTCTACCATGCAAGTCTGGCTAGACCAGAGGATGTACACTGTTGCATATAGGAACTGGAGGCACAGGAAACCCAGGGCGGATGATACCTTCAGGACCAGGGGTGTTAGTGGCGATACTGGCAGCGTAGAGGGAGAGTGGGTTGGAAAGAGGGAACCGATGACAAAGATCTACATGTGACCTTCTCCCTAGGAGATGGACAACAAAAGGGGTGAAGGGAGACATTGGGCAGGGCAAGATTTGACAAAATAATAATTTATAAATTATCAAGGGTTTATGAGGGAGGGAGGGGAAAAAAGAGGACCTGATGCAAAGGGCTTAAGTGGAGAGCAAATGCTTTGAGAATGATGAGGGCAAAGAATGTACAGATGTGCTTTACACAATTGATGTATGTATGGATTGTGCTAAGAGTTGTATGAGCCCATAAAAAAACGTTTAAAAAAAACAAAACAAAATAAAATCATGAGATTTCCCCCCCCACAATATTTTTGAAGCCTTTTGTAAATATCCTAACAGTATTACAGTCGAATCTGCTTTTGCAAACAGAAGTGCAACATTTGTCGTAGCGCGTTCTCTCTGCTGACTGCTCTCGAATGTGGAAACTCTTCTCCAGTATTCATATTTTCATGGCATATAAAAATCTGTGCTTGTTATCAGAACCTAATTGGAATCACTGGTTATGTAACCCAGACCTTGCCTGGACTGTCATATTAAAGCATGGTGCTGATTGAATCAGATGAAAGCATGCCCTTTTAAGGAGCTGGGTTTGACTTTAGGGAGTTAATGCTTCCAGAAGCCTCAGGAGAAAAGCAGCCTGGTACCTGGCTTTACGTTCTCACTCTTCTGGGGGAGTAGGGAGGTCTGCAAAACAGAGCATTAGGGGCCCTCAAGAAGGGGAATGTGCCCAAATGTATAGCTATTGTAGAGGACCTCTGATAAGGGTTTTTGCTTTTATTTCTTTGTCTCAAGAGGCTTTTAAAAAATTCAGTTTGAGGTTCCTTTTAAAAACTCCCAGTAAAAAATTCCCAAATACAGAAAGCCCATGTCCCGATGAATGGTGTGTTGGTTAATCATGGAGCTGCTAACCTCAAGGTCAGCAGTTTGAAATCACTAGCTGCTCCATGGGAGAAAGATCAGGCTTTTTACTACTGCAAAGAGTTGACGGTTTTAGAAACCCACAGGGATAAATCTACCTCATCCTGTAGGGTTAGTATGAGTCTGCATTAGTCTGGACAGGATAGAGAAACAAATTCATAAGCATGCATATGTATATAAGGGAGAGTTTTTTAGACAAGAGGAATTTAACATTGAGAAAACTTCCCAACCCAGTCCAATCCAAGGCCATACGTCTGACATTAGCCCATATGTCGAATACCAATCTATAAAGTCTTCTTCAGACTCACAAAACACATGCAATGAAGCCAAATGCAGGATGACCAAAACCCAGTGGGTAGAAAGCCTTTGGATCTAGTGGTATTGTAAGCATCTCAGTGCTGGCAGGGGTCTTTCTGTGGCTTCTCCAGCTTCAGAGGTGTGGTTGTGTCCATGCAGCTTGTCCTCCGCAATGTCTCTCAGGAAGTAGCCGAGAGAGAGAGAGAGAGAGAGAGAGAGAGAGAGAGAGAGAGAGAGAGAGAGAGAGAGAGAGAGAGGTGTCTTCCGCCTCTGAGAAGGAAGTACCAGATTCCCCAGGATTCTCAGAGAAGGCCATGCCCACACAGAAGTCTCATTGGCTATCTCCAGATTGATGGCCTAGACTTCACCCCAACACTCTTAATCCTTAAATTGATACCAGATTAGGTGACTGCCACAGAGCCAGAATTGACTTGATGGGAGTGAGTTTTTTAAAATGTTTAAACTGGTTAGCAAACAAACAATAGCTATCAGTTTGATTTCAACTCCTAGTGACACTCTAGAGCAGAGTAAAATTGCCCCTTTGGGTTACTGAGCATTTAAATGTCTGTAGGAACAGACAGCCTCGTTTTCCTTCTGGGAAGTTCTACCCACTGACCTTATTATTAGTTGCTCACCGTGTCGTTCACTAGCCCACTGGAACAAGCAGATCTGTCTTGAGGGAAGTGCAGCCATAGTGCTCCTGGGAGGTGACCATGCGACACTTCATCTCACACACTGTGGGCACGTTCTCAGAAAGAGCAGTCCCTGGAGAAGGACAGCGTGCTTGGAAAGGAGAAGAGCTGTGAAAAGGCAGGTCCTTGACAACATGGATGGACACAGTGGCTGCAAACGTGGGCTCAAACTGATGCACAATTGTGAGGATGATGCAGGACCGAGAGCTGTTTCATTGTGTCGCACGGAGGACTGCTGTGAGTCTGAGTCAGCTTGATGGCACCGAACGGCGACAACTTGGAGCACTTGCTGCTAAAGAGCAAGGACTGCAGCCTTCAGTAAGGACTGCAATGTAATGAAAAGAAAACCCAAATCCTTGCACCTGGACCAAGACGTGAACAGAGAAAAGACTGAAGTTGTTAAGGATTTTGTCTAACTTGGATCCACAATCACTCCTCCTGGAAGCAGCAATCAAGAGATCAAATGATGCATTGCGTTTGGTGAATCTGCTGCACAAGACCTCTTTAGAGTGTTGAGAAAAGCGGGGATGTTACGTGGAGGACTAAGGGACAGAAGTCTTGGTATTTTAAATGGCCTCATCTGCATATGAAATTTGGACTTTGAATAAGACAAGAAAAATCAATGCATTTGAGCGATGGCATCGGTAAGGATTGTTGAAAGTACCATGGACTTCCCCCAAAACAAATAGGTCTTTCTTGGAAGAAATCCAGCCAGAATGCTCCTTAGAGGCGAGGATGGCAAGATTTTGTCTAATGTGCTTTGGGCCTGTTATCTGGAGAGACCAATCCCTGGAGTGGGACACCATGTTTGGTCAAGTGGAGGGACAGTGACAAAGAAGATCTTCAACGCGACAACAATGGGCTCAAACATACGTGCGGGCAGTGGAGGACGAGGCAACGCTTTCTTCTGCTGTCACGGGATTGGATCGCTGCCAGGCGAAGGAACCCAACAACAGGACGCTTCACTGCTGGCTTTCGAAGAACCAAGCCAAGACTCCCCTCTTGGGGAAAAAACCCAACTTGCTATCTACTACTCGTTGGACTAGATTCTGTTACGTTGTACAAATAGTCAAGCATTACCAACTTTTCAATTCTTCCAATTTTTCTTCAAAATTTGGTCTTCCAAATGCACATTTTCGATTTTTGGAAGTTGTAATCAACTTGGTGACACTGACAAGCAACACCTTATAATCCATATACCTACAGGACTCTAGATTGTTGATGGATGGATCGTTCCCTCAGGATCTAAAGAAACTTGGTGAGATCATTAAAGTTTATTGTGCCAACCTGGCCAATAAACACACGTGGGGTTAATTGAAGGGTGGAGAGTTAAATGGCTCGGTGAGCCTCGCCTTTCTAGTTCTCCAGTCTCTTGCTTTCTTATGGTTGGACCAGGGTGCTGCTGCCGTAGGCAGTTCCCTGCTTCAGCTGGCAAGGCTCACTTCCTGCATGACATCCCTGAGGAGAAGCCACATGGACCTACCCCGATTCAGCCCTGGGTGCTGGAGCAGCCGTGTGGAGACCCCTGCCAATGCTGAGATGCTTACGCATTCACTGATTTGGATATCTTCCTGCAGTTGGCATCATTGCGTGTGTTTTGTGGGATGGAGGAGGACTTTGTGGATTGGTGTTGGACATATGAATTAATGCTGGGCTTGTGGGCTTAGGCAGCACTGAGTTGTTTTCTTGATGTGCACTTACCATTTATAGAAAACTCTTATATATGAGTTGCTGTGGATTTGTTTCTCTAAAGTACCCAAACTATCACCGCCTGAGAGCTGAAGCCCCCAGCAGTCCATGAGTGAGAAGGATTTCTCTCCCTGAACATGCTTTTATTTGGGTCACTAGGGAAGTCAGATAAAATGTTTGGGTCATACAAGGCCCCCAAACTAGATGTAAATGAGACTTGAGTTCAACGTCACCAAGAACATTAACATCCTTCCCTGAAAAAATTCAAGACATAAGCTATCAATCAAACATTCTCCTCCACTTACTTCTTGCACCCACTGCACTGGTTACCCTCAGGTACTTCAGATACTGGCTCCTTAGGTAATGTTTTGTTTTAACTTTTGTTTTCGTCACTGTAGACTTCCATCTTTAAAGATGTTTGATTTCCAAGAAAAAGGGGCACAGGGTAGGGGGCCCGACACTGTTGACTTTTATCTTAGCCCTGTGTTTTTGGAAAGGGAGCGAATGGGGAAGAACCATAAAGGATCACCATTCCCTTGCATATTTTTGTTTACATCTCGTTCCTTCTTTAGCATTGCTGTGAGATTCTAGAAACACTCCCTGTTTGTCTGCTGCTATAAGACTCCGGGATCCTTCATTGCACGGAGACTTTCCTCATTGATAAATATTCTGCGTATTGCAGGAGCTGAATAATCATCCAATTCTCACAACAATCTTATAAATATTGTAGCATTGTTCTCCTTTTGCAGATGGCATGGCATTCAAAAAGTGGACATAACTTAATCAAAGTCATATAGTGAGTAATCGATGCGTTTTTCTGATTTCAGAGGCTGGGCTCTTAGCCTGAAATCTATATATCACAATAAGCAAGTCAAATCGTATTCACACGCATCACATTCAGCTTAGGAATGAAATATTTAATAACTTCCCCTAAGCTGAAGAGGAGAGTATACCTTTTTTATTTCAGCTTAAAACCAGGGCATTTGATTGATGTGTACTATCTTCAGCAGGAAAATTAAGTGCGTTATTAAATATATTATTAGTACCAAAACTCTGTTAAGTTTGGAGCACATGGCCAGGCCACTAGCTACATGTACGTTAAGAGAGGCACCTGCCACTTTTCTGAAAGGTTGGACCAAGCTTTACTTCAGTCCTAGATAGTGGAAACTCTCTTTCTTATCACATATCAAATCCACTCATATGTATGTTGATTTTAAATTTTAGTTACCATTTGATATTATTTTAATTATTTTGCATATGTTGTAATATAGACCCTCAGAAGAGTCCTCAATTCTTCTTGCATTTTCCAGTAAGTCGATCACCAAAGTACCATAGTTTCTGAGATGTTATATCTCTGCAACATACTCGTAGGCCACAATGAACCATTAGCTCTAGTTTGTTTAAAAAAAAATTATTCCCCTAAGTAAAGCTCAGCAAATAAAACTCAAAGCAATCAAGATGTTACATTGTCTTTGCATTTTTTGGCGATGCAATATTTTAAAATAATTGCAGGAATATTATGTCTCTTAGAAATGCCTGTCTTGGTGCTTTTAACTAACTTAGAAGAATATATATATGCACAAAGCTATTCTAGGATGAAAGCAATGGTTCAATATTATCTTAAAAATAACTCTGATTTGGATCCAGTCAATTTTAAGACACTCTTAAAAATTATCTGCTTTTCAGAGTGGAAGGTTTCATACACCTGGTAAAATATCAGGAAAAATACCACAATGCCTTAAAGAAGCCTGCTGTTGTTTAGAGAGCTGTGTGAACAATTCCCATCTGCAAATGGTTATTTATTACTTAGTTATTTTTAGATTTTTTTGATGCATCGCTCACAGTAGCCTCTGGGTGCTTTTGCAGAGTTTAATAATTAGGGTTCCCATTATAGCTTACCAACAACATGTAAGACAACATAAACACAGCATGTATCCACATACGTCAGCACATATTCACACACAGACAAATGAACAGATGAGTGAGGATACCTTTCACCCCTTGTTTTTCAGCCAATGAGATTAGTGACTAATTCCTTAAAAGCCAAGCACCCTAAATACGTTACTGTATTCAAGGAGCTACTTTTTTGTTGCTCTGAGATTATGGTTTGTTCCAAGACAGTGCTGTGGCCCATAGGTTTTCCACTGCAGCTAGGAAATATCTGAGCTCTAAAAACGAAAGTCGCAGCTGTGTAAAAACAGAACCAAAAAATTAAAGCCACCCCACAACATTGGGCAAAATCTCAGGGTAAAACTCCCTACTAGCCAGCTGCAAGTCAATTGGGAAATAGTTTATATAAGCTCTAACGTGTCAACATTTTGAACCTGCTTGGTATGGGGTGTGGTGGGTCTTCTACAAGTACCTCGTTCTACTAGGGTCTTAAAATAGACATGACTGTTGTTGTTAGAATTCGAATCCTAGACTTGTGCTGGCCCTTGCTCAGAAAAATCTCAACCCAGGCACGACTCCAGATGAATGACTAAACCAGGTTTGGGTAATGTGGTTAACCTGTGACTTGGGTGGCCTGGTTCAAAAAGATGAGCAAAATCAATCCAATTCTTCCTTTTGGGAACATGAAAATAAATAAGTGGGAGGACTGTTGAAATGAGAGATACTGTACAATGAGGCTCAATGATCTGTTCAGCGACCACATACATAGACATGTTGTGGGCCAGAGCAGTGAAAGGGAGGAGGGATGTGGGAGGGAGAGAGAGGAAAACGAGAGATTGAGAAAAGGAACGAACCTCACTAAGTAGCTTCTTTTGTTTTTGCTGAATCGGTTTCACTTTTCTGGATGCTGGTGTTATGTGAAGGAGCTCCAGTGACATAGTGGGTTAGGAATTGGGTTGCTAACCACAAGGTAAGTGGTTCGAAGCCATCTACCACTTCATGGAAGCAAGGGTCTTGCTCCTTGACAGGTAATATAGCCTCCGAAACTCCCAGGAGCAGCTCTCTTTTCTGTAGGGTGGTTATGAGCAGGGATCAACTCGATGGCAATGGGCTTGGTTTGGGTTTTATGTAGTCAACTGGATATCCTTACTCGAAGTCCCCTCTTGTATGCAAGGGTAAGCCAAAAGCGTTGCTACTGGGGATCTGGTTTATACACTGTTAGGATGGTTAGGAGCAGTTGAATCAGTTTTGACTCCTAGTGACCCTTTGTACAGCAGAATGGAACACTGTCCTGTGACACTCTCTCAGACGTTCCCATGTTTGAGCCTATTGTTGACACCGGCCTGGATTTCTTCCACACAGAAAGTGTCTAAACATGTGTCTGTGATCAGAGATGCCTTCATACACGTTCTCTCAGTGATGCCCTTGTCTTAGTTTCATTAGGGCGCCTTTAAAACTAGTCACCAAGCCGTGGCTTCTAAGGGGCTCTGTTGGGTTAGGTGAAGTGAGGACAGAGAGGTCACGTAAGAAGGATGTGGTGGCTGTGTTATGGGGGCGGGGGGCAAGGGGATGATCTTGATAGATTTTCTGAAAGGATAGGGGCCATTCATGATAGCTTATGAAGTTAGTAAAACAATATTGCTAAACATCATGGAAACCTTGATTAAACCAAAATATCA